>NC_133331.1:243002899-243735267 GCF_042186555.1 Aquarana catesbeiana | reverse complement strand
CACCTAGGGACTGTCATTAATCCCAACATAACTAATAAGTCAGTCATAGAATGAAATGGAATAGTGAATAATACAAAATTCGAAATTTAAAGGAAAACACACGGTAAACAATTGCCATCATCCATAGGGGAGAAGGGGGGAAGGGGGGAAGAAGGGGAGGCAGGGGGATGGGAGGCAGGGAAAGAATGCAGCACTAAAGGAAGAAAGGGAGAGAAGAGGGAGGGGAGGGAGAGTAGGAAGAAGAAAGAGGAAGGGAAAAAGAAAAGAGAGAAAGAAAGAAAAAGAGGAAAAAAGAGAGAGAGAGAGAGAGAGAGAAAGGGGGAAAGAAAGAGAGAGAGAAGGAGAGAGGGAGAGAAACAGAAAGAAAAAGAAAGAGGAAGAGAGAGAGAGAGAGAGAGCGAGAGAGAGGGGGGGAAGGGGAGGAGAAAGGAAGGGAGGAAAGGGCATGAAAGAATGGGGAAATAAGGGGTGGAATGATCGAAGGGACCCAAGGTTATCACAGGAAGGGTTTATAAGATACTGTCTCATTGAGGCCAGAGGGGAAGGTGGCATTGAGCCGCTCAATCCATAAGGTCTCCCTCTGAAGGACTAAGCGGTCCCAATCGCCACCCCTGGGGTTAGGTTTAACTACCTCGGGGACCAGAAATTGGACAACAGAGCTGTCAAATTTATGATATAGGCCAATGTGTCTACCGATCGTGGTCAGTTTCCCATTCTCCGAGTAGTAGAGGTGGTCACCAATCCTTTGTCTAAATTCTTGGATGGTTTTTCCCACGTAAAAAGCTTTGCAAGTGCATACCATCAAGTAGATCACTTCTTTTGTACCGCAGTTAGCGAAGGTCCAAGGGGCTCTCCATTGGGTAGGATGAAGCGCCTGCCCTCGCGGACCCAGGGGCAGCGGGGACAATCCCCACATCTAAACGTACCGTTAGGTCCTGTCCTAGGAGGTTTAGTAAAAGTGTAATGGCTGGAGGTTAGTTGGTCCCGCAAGGAACGAGCCCTGCGGAACACTAATTCCGGGGTGGGCCGTATATATTTGGCTAAAGTATGGTGCTCAGCCAAAAAATGCCAATTCTTGGTTAAAATGTTGCGAAGCATATTATGATGTGCCGAGTAGGTGGTGATGAATCTCACGGTATCATTAGAGGGAGGGGGCTTTTTACGATTGAATAGTAGGGAATTATGAGAACGTGACACAGTTCTATTGTATGCTTTTCTGAGATTAGTGGAGGAATAACCCCGCAAGAGCAAACGTTCACATAGCGCCTTGGCCTGAAGTTTAAAGTCGCTATCAAGTGTACAGTTTCTGCTCAAACACAGGTATTGTGCGTATGGTATACTGCGCACCAGTGGACTGGGGTGAGCACTAGTGGCAAACAGCAGCGTATTACCGGCCGTGGGTTTACGGTAAAGGTCCGTACCCAGGGTACCATCTTGTTGTTTGGTAATATTCAGATCTAAAAAGGAAATCTGGTCTGTATCAATCTTGAAAGTGAATTTAAGATTTAAGTCATTGATGTCGAACTCATGGAAGAACTGCAGCAATTTATCCCTGGGTCCAGTCCATACCAATAGTAGATCATCAATGAAACGGTACCACAGAAGAATGTCATCCAGAAATTCTGAAAATCTATCATCCGAATAGATATGCCTCTCCCAACCACCTAGATATAGGTTTCCCCATCGCAACTCCTTGTGTTTGCAAAAACAATTGATTGTTAAAGGTAAAATAGTTTTTGGTTAATATAAAGTGTAGTAATGCAAGCACAAAGTGGTTTAAAGGCCACATGGTGGTATCCTGTTCAAACAAGAAGGAACCAGCCGTCCGTACGCCCTGCTCGTGGGTGATACTGGAGTAAAGTGCCTCAATATCTACAGCCACGAGCAGGGCGTCAGGAGGGATCTGGATTCCTTCAAGGCGTTGCAGTAGGTCGGTGGTGTCTCTAATGTAGGACGGGAGGCTGCAGACATGAGGCATCAGAAATGCGTCCACGAATTTACTGGCATTATCAGTTAAAGAACCTTTCCCAGAGACTATGGGTCTTCCTGGGGGGTTTTTACATTTTTGTGAGTCTTGGGTAGGGAATAGAAGGTGGAGATACAGGGAAATTTGGGGATCAGGAACTCCAGGGTGTCTTTGTCAATGAGGCCTGAGAAGTAGGCCTCAGTGCAAAGAACCTGGAGTTTCTGTGCAAAGGACGATACATGGGATTGGGTGATGGGTAAGTACCAGTTCCTATTATTGAGAATGGCCAAGCACATAGATTGGTATTGGTAGTGTGTCATGAGGATGATGTTCCCGCCCTTGTCAGACTGTTTTATGACGACATCTGTGCATCTCTGCAAGGATTGAAGTGCTCGAGTTTGGCTAGAATTGAGATTAGAGGGAAAATCAGGCCATTGTTGTTTTTTAAGGTCTCTGATAGTAGCTTGGAGAAAGGCCCAAATCTCCGGACAGGTATTGAGATCAGGGAACCTGCGAGACCGTAATCGAAAGGGTTTGGATCGTGAGACTTGGTTGGGGGCAGCAGTCCGACAGGAGAGCTAGATATAGGGGTGTGGTAAGAGGAAGTCCCCATAGAGGACACTCTCTGAGGGGTATCAGCAGGGGGCCGGGTGTCCAGAGACAGACCGGAATCCCCCGTATCCCCCTCATCAAAAAGGAGCATGAGGTCACGGAGCGCCCGAAACTCCTCCATAGTGAAGTGTCTGGTGCGCTCCGTGAGCTCCCGCTCCAAATTGAGGTTGGTACGGTCAGTGTCGTAAATGTATCTAAATGTGAGGTTGCGTGCGAACAAGTATAAGTCCTTGATGGTCTCGGTGACTTTGAGCGCATCAAGGGGGCAAAAGCCTAGCCCCAATTGCAATAACGAGATTTCCTTGTCAGTTAGCATATAGGGAGTGAGATTTATGACATTGAGGTTGGTGTCACGTGAGGAGTGTTCTGCTGGAGTTGTGAAGGTTTCAGGACATATGTGTCTAGGTTGCTCTGTTGCTTCTTCAGGTCTAAAAAAATGGCATCTTCCCTAATTTCCAGTGTCGGTCTGCACCTGTACCAAGCGCAGAGGCATGTTCTCACTTTCTCTTGGTCTCCTTCTTTCCTATATATTGCGTGTCCCTGTAATCTTTACAGGGCTGTTTCACCCTATACCTTCTCTCTCTACCCATACCTCTGCTAACTGCAGTACGTTTGGTTCCCTCCCCCTCCTCTTTTTCTGTGTGTTTACAGAAATAGAGGAGTATCTTTCCTTACCTCTTTCCCCTGGGGCTGTGATCCATCTATACTGGTCACATTGCTTGATTGTGATGTACATACTTTCTACCTTTTAGCTGAATTGGTCATGTTTTATGGTGCCCAGCAGTAGTGTAACCCTGAAATCCTGAGGTTTAACCATCAAACATCGTTTTCCCTCCATGCTTTCCATTTATGCTGCCCATCTCTAGCACCTTGCATCATTCACAGCTCATGTGCATAATTGTGGCTCACTTAATACCCGGTGAGTGCCTGTGTTCTTTATCATTTTTAATAACAAAATTAATAATTTATAATCCCTTGATGTTTCCCCTCCTTTTCCTCCCCTCCCCCCTCTCTCTTTTCTTTCTTCTTCCCCCTCCCTTTCCCCCCCCTTCCCTCTTCATCCCCCACTCCCCCCTCCCCCTTCCTTTTCCTATCCGATACACTACATTTCCTTCCTGTCCTCTCCTTCCCCTTTTTTCCCCCATGGTTTCCCTCTCTTCCCTTCCTGGCCCCCGCCCCCTTCTGCCCCCCTCCCCCTTCCTTCTCCCCCTCTTTTCTCTCCTTCCTTCCCTCCTTCCTTGGCCTTCCTCCCTTTCCTTCCTTCCCCCCCCGGTTCCTCCCACCCTTTCTCCCCCCTTCCTTCCTGCCCCTCCTTCCCTCCCCCCCCTTTTTTCTCCCCTTTCTTTCCGCTCCCCCTTCTTTTTCCTTTCTCCCTTCCCTTCTTCCCTTCTATCCCTATTCCCATCACCCTTTTTCCCCCCTTCCTTCCTATCCTACTCTCCTCCTCCCCTTCCCAATTTCACTATCCCGGGCTCACCGTTCCTCCATTGGATATGCACTCCCCTGCACACTACTTTACATTGTCACCACACCAATTACTATATTATTTGTATCTATTTTTTACCAAACCAGAGTCTGTTCACAATCCTCCGTGTCCGCCGCAGGGGGAAGTGTGTTGGGTCCTGCTGTCCCACTGATTCCGCCTGAGTGGGTGAGCCTGTCCTCAAATTTTATCTTTTATGTATTATGTTTTGTGATTATCTTGTGATTAATGATGTTTGCTGCATTTGTCTAATCTACCTATATATTAAAGTTATCCTTAATTACCTTATAGACCTGTTTTTTCCTGAAGAAGTGGTTTCAACCGCGAAACCGATCGAGATTAAAGTTTTACATACATCCCCCGTAAAAATGTGCGGGTTCCACTGTATTCAGTGCGGTATATCTCTTGATTTTATGATTGTATGTAGATATTGTGTTTGTAATTCTGTATTTTGAATTATTAAAAATGTATAAATTTTTTTAGATTCTTGTAACTGTATATCATTATCGAGTACCGCGATAGTCCCAACTTCCAATTTTGGGGGTGCACACGTGAATAAACAGTAGCAGCAACTGCCGTCACGTCTCCACCCCCATATCCCCTTTTACTGTATATCAATGCTGCCGGTCCGTGGCTATTTACATATTAAATGCAGTCACGATTTACATACCAATGCCCTTTATTTACATGTACACAAAGGGTCTGCAGTAGGGATGAGCTTCGTGTTCGAGTCGAACCCATGTTCGACACGAACATCGTATGTTCGCCCGTTCGTTGAATTACGAATGATATGGGCTGTTCGCGCCAAATTCAAGTGGTGCGTCACGGCCCATAATTCACTGCGGCATTGCAGTGCATTGCTGGCTGATGATTGGCCAAGCATGCACTATGAACCACATGCTTGGCCAATCACAGTGCCGTCTGTACAGAGAGCCGTAATTGGCCAAAGCCAGGGTGGCTTTGGCCAATTATGGCTCAGGAGGATTAGTACACGCCCCACACTATATAAGGCCGTCTGCACGGTGGCACTGTGTAGTGTGTACCGGCGTTGAGAGAGAGATAGATAGACAGAAAGACAGTGTAATTTCGATTTAAGTTGGATAGAGTAGGCAGGCGTCAGTTAGCTGCACTTACAGTGTATTGTGTGTATATATATATACATCCTAGGTGTTGTATATATATATATATATATATATATATATATATATATATACATATACACATATACACACATATACACACACTGTATTCAGTTTAGCTAGATCCGTTCCTGTTATTCTCTTCCTACGGACAGGCAGGCAGGTGTTTTTACAGTATTTACAGCTACCTGAAGAAAATTGCTGGTGTTCTTCTGATCCTATTAGTCCTATTAGCTACAGTATTTACAGTTAGTGTAGTGCGTCCTCTGCACAGTGTGCACCTAAAGCTACCTGAAGAAAACTGGTGGTGTTCTGATCCTATTAGTACCGCAGGCAGCTGTAGTATTTACAAGTTAGTGTAGTGCGTTCTCTGCACAGTGTGCACCTAAAGCTACCTGAAGAAAATTGGTGGTGTTCTTCTGATCCTACTAGTACAGTACCGCAGGCAGCTGCAGTATTTACAAATTAGTTTAGTGCATCCTCTTGCACAGTGTGCACCTAAAGCTACCTGAAGAAAATTGGTGTTGTTCTTCTGATCCTATTAGTACTGTAGGCAGCTGTACTATTTATAAGTTAGTGTAGTGCGTCCTCTGCACAGTGTGCACCTAAAGCTACCTGAAGAAAATTAGTGGTGTTCTTCTGTTCCTATTAGTACAGTACCACAGGCAGCTGCAGTATTTACAAATTAGTGTAGTGCATCCTCTGCACAGTATGCATCTAAAGCTACCTGAAGAAAATTAGTGGTGTTCTTCTGATCCTATTAGTACAGTACCGCAGGCAGCTGCAGTATTTACAAATTAGTGTAGTGCGTCCTCTGCACAGTGTGCACCTAAAGCTACCTGAAGAAAATTGGTGGTGTTCTTCTGATCCTATTAGTACCGCAGGCAGCTGTAGTATTTACAAGTTAGTGTAGTGCGTCCTCTGCACAGTGTGCACCTAAAGCTACCTGATGAAAATTGGTGGTGTTCTTCTGATCCTATTAGTACAGTACCGCAGGCAGCTGCAGTATTTACAAGTTAGTGTAGTGCGTCCTCTGCACAGTGTGCACCTAAAGCTACCTGAAGAAAATTGGTGGTGTTCTTCTGATCCTATTATTACCACAGGCAGGCAGCTACATTATTTACAGTTAGTGTAGTGCATCCTCTGCACAGTGTGCACCTAAAGCTACCTGGAGACAATTGCTGTTGTTCTGCTCCTATTAATACCACAGGCAGGCAGCTACAGTATTTACAGTTAGTGTACTGTGTCCTCTGCATAGTGTGCACCTAAAGCTACCTGAAGACAAATGCTGGTGTTCTGCTCCTATTAATAAAACAGACAGGCAGCTACAGTAGTTACCATTAGTGTACTGTGTCCTCTGCACAGTGTGCACCTAAAGCTACCTGAAGACAATTGCTGGTGTTCTCATACTAATAATACTACAGGCAGGCAGTTGATTCTGCTAGCTGCAGTATCAGTATATATATATACATCCCAGCTTTGTGCAGCTACATCTCACTGGAGGCCATTAATATGTCTGGAAGGCCAACAAGGAGAGGCAGACAATCACAAGCCAATAAAAGAGGGCAAGCAGGCTCTATGTCTAGAGGCAACAGTGCTGGTCGTGGAGACGGTGCATCCTCATCAGCACGTGGCCATGGGACACGCTTGTCCTTTTTTTTCGGCAGCTGGCTGTGTTGAGCCGCCAAATGCAGAAGACTTGGTAGAGTGGATGTCCAAGCCGTCCTCATCCTCCTCATCCTCTCTCACCCAGGCTCAGGGTACTTTGGCAAAGCAGCTGCCAACGTGGCCTCTTCCCTCGGCTCAATGGCATCAGTCACTCCTTCCCTAGCCCCACCATGTCCTCATGAGGAGTCCCCCGAACTGTGTGACCACAGTGTTGGGTACATGCTCCAGGAAGATGCCCAGCGTTTTGAAGGCTCCGATGATGGTACCCAGCTAGAGGAAGGCAGTAACGTGAGCCTAGAGAGAGGGTGTGCCCAAGAAGGACAGCAATCTGGCAGTCATGTTCCCCCAGCTGCAGCATACTGCCAGCTTTGCTCCAGTGATGAGGAGGGAGGGGATGATGAGGTCACTGACTCCACGTGGGTGTCTGATAGGAGAGAGGAGGAGGAGGAGGCACATCACTGAGGCAGGATGCCCTCCAGGGGCCAGCTTAAGGGCAGCACACCGACTGCATCACACCGCAGAGCTCCACATGTGCAGGGCCCTGCTGTCTCTGCGCGTTATTCCAAAAGTTCTTTGGTGTGGGCCTGTCAGGTCTCCCACTTACCAGACCGGTGAGTCCGCTTGGGCAGAGGGTAGGCTCCCTTAGGTATCCGACTTGGGCCCCTGATAGAGCAGACAGGAAGCCCACGAGTGCGGAGTGGTATGAGGTAGAGAGGTAGTCTTCCAAGCAGCAGGTGGAACTCAGGAACACTAGGAACAGATGCTGAGCAGGAGCTGTTTAGGCTGGTCACACACAGGCAGAGGTTGGCAACGGGCTGGCAGCAGAAGTACAAAAGGAGCAAGCAAAAGCGGGGTCAAACAAGCCGGGGTCAGGTTCAGGCAGCACTCAAGGAGGTCCAAAAGGCAAGCCGGGCCGTAACAGATCAGAACTTCAGGAACACAGGAACACAGAGAGGATCACGGAACTTGGCACAAGAGGTGTTGATCAGGCAGCACTGATCAGAGATTGCAGCAAGCCTAAATAGGCTGATTGGCGCCAAACGCCGCGGAAGTGCGCGTGCCGATACGCACAGATGCCCGCGCACGCGCCCGAGCGCGCCCCCGGACACCGGCACGCACACCAGCACCAACAGGCACATGCATACCAATGCCCATAGGCAGACGCGCGTATGCAAGCGCGCACCATGGCCAACCGGATCAGGCACGCCAGTGCCCCCAGCACACACAGGAACGCACCAACGCACCCCGGCGCGCACCGACGCCCAACCATGTAACCTCTCTGACAGGGCCTTTTTTGAGAAGATCCCACTGCTGCTATTTGCAACGTATATCCCTAGCGTATCTCGCGTGGCCAAAACATCACCCGCTTGGGCACCACATGCTTGACCAGACATATGTCGACCTGCCATGCAGTTCGTTGGCAAGCGTACCTAAATGACCCACACCAAAGAACAAAGAGGACCTCTCCTTGCTCCTCATCAGCTGGGATCTCCACTATACCTTCAGTCCTCTCTAAGACCTGCACTGAGAGGAATGAAGGTGTAGACTTAGGTGTGTCACAGCCAAGTACTTGGGGGGCAATCTGCTATTGGTACACCGACGTCAGATTGTACCAGGCAAATTTCCCTTCCCCAGCTGCTGCAACGCCGAAAGAAGTTCACTCCCAGCCATCCACATGCCCAGCGGTTGAATGCTAGCTTGGCTACATTGCTAGCACTTCAACTGCTGCCTTTTAAGTTGGTAGACTCTACCCCCTTCCGTGAGTTTGTGGAATGTGCGGTTCCTCAGTGGCAGGTTCCCAAACACCACCTTTTCTCACGAAAGGCGATTCCGGCTCTCTACTGGCATTTGGAAGGCAATGTCTTGGCCTCGCTGGACAGGGCGGTCAGCGGTAAGGTGCATATTACCGCTGACTCATGGTCCAGCAGGCATGAACAGGGACGTTACCTATCTTTCACTGCGCACTGGGTGACTCTTCTGGCAGCTGGGAAGGATGCAGGACAGGGTGCAGTAGTGTCGGAGGTTGTTCTGCCACCACGCCTCCAAAATACTACTAGTGGTGATTCTGCCACACCTCTCTCCTCCACCCCTTCCTCTTCTTCTTCCTCCATGGCCTCTTCCTGTGCTGATTTGTCTTCGGAACCAGCGATGCTCCGTAGGCATTCAAGGGGCTACGCAAGCATGCAGGCAAAAAGATGCCATGCGGTGCTTAAGCTGGTGTGCTTGGGGGACAGGAGCCACACTGGGGCAGAGATTCTGTCAGCTCTGCAGGGGCAGGTTCAGAGGTGGTTGACGCCTCGCCAGCTTAAGGCAGGTATGGTGGTTTGCGACAATGGCACCAACCTCCTCTCCGCCCTCCAACAGGGACAACATACCCATGTGCCTGTTGGGCTCACGTCCTTAACTTGGTGGTGCAGCGGTTCTTGGGCAGGTACCCGGGCTTACAGGTTGTCCTGAGGCAGGCCAGGAAAGTCTGGGTCCATTTCCGCAGGTCATATAATATGCCGGTGCTCGGCTGGCTCACCTCCAAAAGGAATTTAACCTGCCCAAGAACCACCTAATCTGTGACATGCCCACCAGGTGGAACTCAACGTTGGCCATGCTGCAGCGGCTGCACATGCAGCAGAGGGCCATCAATGAGTACCTGTGCGACTATGGCACCAGGACAGGGTCGGGGAGCTTGTTTTTTTTCCCCCACGCCAATGGGCCATGATCAGGGATGCATGCACTGTCCTGTCACCATTTGAGCAGGCCACGAGGATGGTGAGCAGTGACAGTGTATGCATCAGTGACACTGTCCCCCTTGTCCACATGTTAAGGCACACACTGTGTGGAATAATGGACTGGGCACTTGAGGCAGAACAGAGGCAGGAAGAGGAGGACTTACTTAGCTCTCAAGGCCCCCTTTATCCAGTGTTCCTGCGTGTCCGCCGATCACACAGGAAGAGGAAGGAAGAAGAGGATTGTGTCAGCATGGAGGTGGAGCCTAGCACTCAGCACTCAGCATCAGCAGCAGTCTTTAAGTGATCATTTACCATCATCTACCAAGCACCTGATGCTGATGTAACCGAATAATTTTATTTGAAATGTCAGATCCATTCAAGACTGCCTATGCTGATGCTGAGTGACTATCCTGTTATGCTGAGTGACTATCCTCTTCCTCCTCAATGATCATGCTGATAGCTTGTAAGAATATTTTTGGTTCTGGGCGCCACCACCAGTGGCTAAGGCCCAATTTTTCAGCCCCTGTTTAACAGGGGCATGTAATTACAATTTTTGATGCAATACTTTGCAGCAAGGTTCGTTCCTGCGCTCCAACTAGAGTATCTGTGAGGGGTTGCAGTGTTGTGGCACCAGTACCAGTGCCTAAGGCCCAAATTTTCAGCCCCTGTTTAACAGGGGCGTGTAATTACAATTCTTTATCTAATATTTCACAGCAGGGCCCGTTTCTGCGCCCACCAAGAGTAACTGTGAGGACTTACAGTGTTGTGGCAACACCACCACCACCACCAAAGGCCCAATTTTTCTGCCCCTGTTCAACAGGTGCATGTAATTACAATTCTTGATCTAATATTTAACAGCAGGGCCCGTTTCTGCGCCCACCAAGAGTAACTGTGAGGACTTACAGTGCTGTGGCACCAGCACCACCACCACCAAAGGCCCAATTTTTCTGACCCTGTTCAACAGGGGCATGTAATTACAATTCTTGATCTAATATTTCACAGCAGAGCCCTTCCTGTGCCCACCAAGATTAACTGTGAGGGCTCACAGTGTTGTGGCAACACCAACACCTAAGACCGCAATTTCTGCAGAGTATATAGGGCAGGCCCCTACTGTCAAACATCCAACTTACAAACGACTCCTACTTGCAAACGGAAGGTGACAACAAGAAGTGAGATGAAATCTATCCCTAGGAAGGGAAATTCTTTCCTGTAAGAGTTAATATGGGAAAAACGTGTCTCCTCCCCACTGATGCTCTATCACCAATCCTTGTTTCACTAAAAACCCCAAACTGTCAAAAAAACATTTGTCATTGGGACAAAAAGTGAGGTGAAATCTTCTGAAGAGGTGCACAGACAGCAAAACAAATGTCACAGGGGTGATAACCCTTCCCTATGTTTTCCAAAAGGCTTAAAAATAGATTTTTTGGCTGGAGCTACACTTTAAAAATGTACCAGTTCAAAATTACAAACAGATTCTACTTAACAACAAACCTACAGTCCCTGTCTTGTTTGCACCGCCTGTATACTGCTGTTCAGAGTATATAGGGCCTGGGGGCCCCACACCTTTCCTTTTTTTAATTTGAGTGCGGGGTTCCCCTTAATATCCATACAAGACCCAAAGGGCCTGGTAATGGACTGGGGGGGTACCCATACCGTTTGTCTCACTGATTTTCATCCATATTGCCGGGACCCGACATTACATTAAAGCCGCAAGCAGTTTTAAATGACTTTTATTCCTTTAAAAATGTCATTTTGTGCAGGGACTGTTCTAAGCACGGGAAACACGCGCCACTTTACAGGCATACTATATACACCCCCCAGGTATGATATTTAAAGGAATATTTCACTTTTTTTTCACTTTAAGCATCATTAAAATCACTGCTCCCGAAAAAACGGCTGTTTTTAAAACTTTTTTTGCATTGATACATGTCCCCTGGGGCAGGAGCCGGGTCCCCAAACCCTTTTTAGGACAATACCATGCAAATTAGCCTTTAAATTTAGCACTTTTGATTTCGAACTTTCGAGTCCCATAGACTTCAATGGGGTTCTAAAGTTTGCGCAAATTTTCGGTCCGTTCGCAGGTTCTGGTGCGAACCGAACCGGGGGTGTTCGGCTCATCTCTAGTCTGCAGGTGAGTCATCTGTACACAGCATTAGGGCAGAGGTGGGCAGCATTAGCAATAGAACTTCGCACAAAGATATCGGGACACAGCACAGGGCTAAAACTTCAAGGGACAGGAGAATTCAAACTGGGATAGCTGGCAAGTATGAGGCAGCTGCTTTGGGCCCCACAACAATAATAGGGTCCAGGTCAGATGCCCCTTTTGCCCTGCCTTAAAGATGGCCCTTGTACTCAGAGATGGATATGCTTGGTAGAGAGCAAAACCCTATCACCAGGGAGAAAGTTGGGACTCACAAGGCGATGACAAATTGCTACTACTTTGTGCTTGGAAGCTGACAGATTAAAACTCTTGGAAACATCTGCTCAGATAGAATTGAAAGATTGTTGCGCCTCTGCAGTCGAAGGCACTGCAGAGGAGATGGGAACAGGAAATGGTACAGAAGGATGGCGATCATACACAGTGAAAAAGGGAGACTTACCAGTGCTGGCATTATCGTGGTTATTGAGGGCAAACTCTGCCCAGGGTAGATCCATCCAATCAACCTGATGGGCAGAAATTAAGGCAATAACACACCATTCAGCATTCTGGTTGACCCTTTTAGATTGCCCATTTGACTGCGAATGAAACGCTGAGAAGAAGTCCAACTTGATTCCAAAAGATGTGGCCAGAGCCCTCCAGAAGCAAGCTGTAAATTGAACTCCTCTATCAGAGACAGAGACCATGTGCGAGGATATACCATGAAGACACCTTAATGAAGATGGAAGCCAAAATGCAGCAGAAGGTAGTCCTGGAAGTGACATATATTACAAAACCTGTCCACAACCAATCAGATAACAGTGGTGACTGCTGAGGGGGGTGTTGGAGTATTAGAGTTTAATAAGATTCCTAATTATTTAATTTAAATTCTATAAAATTTCACATTATACAAAATATAAATATTTTATTCACAATCTCTTTCACAAAATTCTTCCCATTTTCCCTCTCCCACCTCTCCCTCTTCTTCTTTAGGATATATTATATTCTTTCTTCATCTATTCCCAATAATTTCCCATTAGTCCATCGTATCACCGTGTACTCTTAAACTCTATCCAACCTTTCTAGATATGTACAAATGTATCTATTTTATCTATAGTAATACAATTCTTCCATGTTGTAGATAGAATGGGTTAAAATGGTAGAATCTGTTAACGTTGGGCTCTCTGGTACTTGTCAATATTTTGGAATCAGATATTTTGCTGCGTTTATTAAGTAAGGTTGCACCATTTTCTAATATTGCTTTATTGTAAGTTTTGTATTATGGAATAAGTAAGTTCCTGGGTCTTTAGGCATACTCACTGGCTAAATCCTGCCACCTTAACCTCCGTAACATCTCCAGAATTCGACCCTTCTTGACTAATGACACCACACAGCAACTTTTTCACTCCTTGATTATTTCCCGCCTTGACTACTGCAACTCTCTCCTTAATGGCCTACCCTTACGCAGGCTATCCCCCTTTTCTGTCTATTATGAATGCTTCACAATTTATCCGTGACTGCTGCCCCTCTCTGCAAATACCTTCACTGGCTTCCCCTACCCCACCATATAAAATTCAAAATGTTAACCACAACATCATCTGCAGATATCACCCAAATCGCTCCCTCCGCTCCTCCCAGGACCTCCTGCTCTCTAGCTCCCTTGTTACCTTCTCTCATGCTCGCCTTCAGGACTTCTCCAGAGCCTCTCCCATCCTCTGGAACTACCTGCCCCGGTATATCCGATCAGCCCCTAACCTGTCCACCTTTTGGAGATCCCTGAAAACTCACTTATTCAGGGAAGCCTATCCCACACCCACCTAACAACTGTCCCCGAGCCACCCCCATCAAATCATTCCCTGCATCCATTACCTTTTGTACCACCACCCCCTCCCTTTAGAATGTAAGCTCTATGAGCAGGGCCCTCCTGTCCCTTCTTTATTGAATTGTACTGTAATTGTGCTGTCCCCCCTCTACATTGTAAAGACTGCATAAACTATTGGCGCCATATAAATCGTGTATAATAATAATAATAATAACTTCCTGAATCTGTTGTATCACTTCCTGCCAAAATTTCTGTATTTTTGGACACTCATATAGGTGCCATTGTTCCTCTGATCCCACAACTTCTCAAGCAAATAGATGATTTCTCCGGTTGATATTTATATGCTTTTTTTTGGATGTTGCTCTGGGCTGTGTCTGTGAAGAGCTCCAGCAGTAATGAGGCACATTCGTGACTTTTTTCTCCCCAGCAGCCCTGCCTTGCTCTCTTCACTGACCCCAGAGTCCCCCTTAGGTGGTCGGTGCGCCGCCTGGAGCCATTGGCGCAGCGCTCCTCTCTGTTCTAGCCACCTGAAGGAAAGTCTGTGGCTCCGGCATAAGCACAAGGTATAGCGACCATCTTGCTACACCCAGCTGCTGCACCACCGCTGCTCCCTGGCCTTCGTGGCTCACCTACGCCCAGCTCCCTCCTGGCACAATCATCAGAACTCTTCAGTCTGACATCCACTGCCTGCGGTCCTCATGGTGCCACTCCTGTATACCAGCTTGAAGGAGCATTAAGGACCCAGTAAGTAAGTGGCGGCCATCTTGCTTCACCCCGCAAGACGCTCACGGCCTCCGCATCTCCTATGAGCCCGATTTGTGCCCCTTCTCACCACCGAAGCACCCTGGCCTGACAGATCAAGGCCCCGACGGGGATTGTAACGCATATCCACATCCATCTGAGGCGCAGATAGCATCTCCACCCCTCGACCTTGGATCCATGTGTGGATCGTGTCTGCTCCACCCACCCGCAAAAGTTACTGTTAGCCTCTCTAACCCCTCTGAGCCTGAAATGCTCCCTGCACTGCCATCAGAGCTGCCCAGCCTGTAGACTGCCACCTAGTCCTCATCAGGAGGAATCTTAAGCTTCCACAGCCGCCAGAATAGCAGCAGTCCTGAGAGTAGCGGCCATCTTACTACACCCCAACAACTTCTTTTGGGCTTTCTGATTCCCCTGTGCCCGTCCCTTGCACCATCAGGGCACCGCAGCTCCCTCACCTGACAGTTTGTCACCCTATAATAGTATTGAAACATGTCTACATCTCAATATGTAGAAGTGTTATTAAGCACACCGCAGGGAAATACCACAGCAAACCACCCTAATTTTTGTCACCACCCCTGCAGGACACACAACTGCATGCTGTTGGGCAAGAAGGTGCACTGTTGCTGTTAACAACAACATTCTTTGACCACCTATCTGCTACGCAATACAGAGAAGAAGAAAATGGCTAAAAATGGCACCGGCTCTCCACAGCCTGCACAATCTCCTACAACAGCATGTGATCCTCTGCAGGAGCTTGCTACCACACAAAATAACAGCCGATTTAGATGCCAGCTTAACTAAAATTTATGAAAAACTTGCTGATAAAATATAGTATGAGCTCCAAAAAACAACAAGCACACTCACACAAGAAATTGCAACCCTGGGGGACGCACAGACGTTCTAGAAACCAAGAATGAAGAGCTATGACTTACACATAATGATCTTAGAAAAGACTTTGAACTTTTAGCTGAAAACTACCCATATTTACAATCACAGGTGGAAGATTTAGATAATCGAAACTGTAGGAACAACCTAAGGATTCGTGGCATCCCAGAATCAATTTCTGACCTGCAGTATCTAAACTGTTCCACAATCTCCTTCCCAAGTCACCTCCATCTGCATTTGCATGTGACAGAATCCATAGGGCCCTGCATCCTAAACCACCTCCAGACAAACCACCACATGACATTCTGTGCATGAAGGATTTCATCACAAAAGAAAGCATATTAAGAGCATCCAGAAACATGCACAACATTGAATTGGATGGCACAAAAATCCAAATTTTTACTGACATCTCCCAAGCTACCCTGGAAAGGAGATGCAAATTGAAGGAAATAACCTCTGTAATACAATCTGCTCACATTAGACACCGGAGGGGATTTCCATTCAAATTAACAGTACCGCACAATGGCACTATCTACACAGGTCTTTAATATCTCGGAAGGTAAAGATCTCCTGGTAAAGTTGGGACTTTTGGATTCGGTTGCAGTTGGAAGACGTTCTACTACTCCCCATACTTCACCTCCTAGGGCTACCCCAGCCACACGTCGGGATCAGAGACGATCGCAATAATCCTTCAGAAATATGGATGCTTGAAGAAGAAGAAGCATTCCTTCGGCTAACATGGTTTTCCCTCTTCAAAAATACATCACAGAAATGATAGGAATTAAATGGAAATAATGATCAAAGATTTCCACTTTTTCCATCAAGCTCAAAGAAAAGTTATTAAAGTTTTGAAAGTTTGCAAGTTTTGAAGACAGCTCAAAGTAATCAGCTGATCTACTCCTTTAAAAGGACACTAGTTGATATATTACCTTTTATAGGAATTTATCGATTTTTCTTTTTCCCCTTTTTCAATAATTGATATACAACATGCGCATACTTTTTTGTTTTATAGATTCTCCACTGAGGCTGATCTGCTCTGCCTCCATTAATTTGTCCCTCTACTAACAATGGGATCCCAAAACATGGTTCAGTTTGCAGCGATTCTTATGCGACTGATCACATTATCTATTGTTTTAATGCACAGATGTCTCTGAAATTCCCCCCGCAGTCGGGACTGACATGCGGGAATGAAATCGTGTGAGTTCAGCTGAACTCGCACGATTTCCTCCCGCTGTCAGTGTGAACCAGGGCTCAAATTGGGCCTTTGTCTTTGTAATTCACCTGCTGTTATTCCAGGGACACCATTTCTTATCGAACTCCCTTAAGTTTAGCTTCAAATATCATTATATGTAGAAATACAGATTTGCATATCTGCAAATAACCAAAAATAAAAAATTCTAATCGTGGTTGCGATCAAATATTCACAGTGCGATCAAATAATCATCCGGAAGTTCCTGTGCTGGTCAGGATCTCCATCTAGGTGGACACGGCGAGGTCCCTTTTTAGCAAAGAGAAGGTGCTGCTGATTTGCCGGGTAAGTGTAGGATATATACTTGTGCTTACTCAATGTGGGAATGGATGTGGTAGTTAGATTTGGTATGGCTGGGGTTCATTGATTTGTTTATAATAAAATGAAAAAAATATAGTGCTCTAATATCACAATGAAAAAAACGACAAATGCTAATATTAATAAGTGCTGTAGTGATTCCTGTAGGTAACCTAGCCACTATGTAAAGTGCAAAGTGCCTGAAGACAAACCTAGAAAACTGATAATTGAAAAATAGAAACAAATGTGCTAAATGTTGGGTGTGCATAATGAACTTGCTCCCACTATGATATTAAATTACAACAAAGGTATATATGTGCTTAAAACCAATCACATCCAATATTATTCCTGCTTGTAATATGAAGCCAGGTGTATAAAATATTTGGTGTGTACAATGGACTGAATAACACTGGTGACCAATTATAAGTGGTATATGCGTATTTAAAAAGTCCCATCCAATGTTGTTTCTGCTGGTAAAGCTGAAGCCAGGTAAGGAAGTATGACAAAATGATAGCAAGAAATAAAAATGATAGATCTTCCAGAAGATAGCTACCACATGAGATAGCTTGCAGCTCTAATTCAAACAGCTGATTAGGTCACCCCTTTCTGTCCTTATTCTCCATATCCTCCAGACCTCAAACATGTAACAGAAGAGAAAACAATAGTGTGATACTGCAAAACTAGTATCAGCTAACTAAAGCCGATGCACTCACATACGCCCAATGGATAACAGCGTGTATGACAGTCAGGCTCACTCCTCCTCACAGCCTTTTCGTGTAGCTGCATACTTGTGGCTGACGTCTGATCTGTCCGCCGCAATGTTGCAATCCCGTAAACCATTGCTAGTTAAAAAAATTATAATGATAAAAATGCCATAAATCTATTCCTCATTTTGTAGATGCTATAACTTTTGTGCAAACTAATCACTGTACGCTTATTGCGATTTTTTTTTTTTTTTACCAAAAATATGTAGAACAACACATATCAGCCTAAACTAATGAAGAAATTTAGTGGGGTTTTTTTTAGTTTTTTTGGGATATTTATGTAGCGCTGGTAGATTTTTAATCTACCGCTTATAGGTAAATTTAGTAGGTTATCTGTTTCATACATAGTCAGATTTGACCTCTGTTCCAGTTTGGCTGTGTTGCATGTAGTTTTACACTGTGCTTGTGGGTGTCGTTGTCGCCATGGGTCGGTGTTTGAAAGGCAACACGTTGAAGCATATGAGTGCTCTTTTGTCCCGGAGATAACTCGGTGGGGGTGGTCCGAGTTGCATTCTGGGAGAGGGTATTTATGGGACAGACGCCATGTTCTAGGGTCCTTTTCGTTCCACCTGCTGGCCCTCCTGGCCGACAGGTATGTGTTAGGAGCACTACTGCGTGGTCCTCCGACCGGGAGGACCATATTGCTGCAGCGTGTGGGTGAGCCCAGAAGCCTGTCTGGGGCCTACCACAGCAGCAAGGGAATGGTCCTGTGCTTTCTGTCCTATGGGAAGAAGCTGGACAACTGAGAAGATCCCAGGGGAGGACCTGTCATGGAAGGATCATGCAGAGTGCTGGTCTGGAGAGGGGCCTGGTGACTCAGTTGGAGGACACGTCCTAAAGTTAACCTACCACATAGTACTGATGGGTCAGCTTAAAGGTTCTAGTGCTGTGTTGGCTATCCATCCTAAACCATTACATCCTGTGGCAGAGGATCGTACGGGTTTCTATTTCATTCAAGTCTGTGGCAGAGACTTTTGTTCATGCTGCGTGCCGGCTGCTGGGTTGGTGAGAGAAACCTATCCGGGCGGGCAAAGATTCAACTCTAAGAGGAAAGTACATTCATCTACAAGATTCCAATTTCTAATACTACACTAAGAAAAGGTATTTGAACTTCACTGCAACTCTCCTTCTACCTCTTTCCTGCTACTTCCTTCAGTTACTTGTTATTAAAGCATTGGAAAAGATACTCAAGTGTCTGGTGCCTACACTGTCTGGTATTAAGCTCAACGGGACCCTAGACCCAGTTCTGGTGAAATTGAGGTATCAAAGGTGACGGTAACAGCCCGCTTTAAACCAGCAGCTCCACCATGAGTTATTGCTACATTTATAGCAGAAAGCAAGATATAAATAACAAGACAAAACAAAGAAGTACACAGGTGTCACTTATCCAGTGCTTTGATAAACAAAATCCTAATCTAATTAAGCAGCTACTATATTATAAAACATATTAAAAAGGGAGGCAAAAAATTCTAATAATTAGTCCTTCAAGCTTCAGCAGCGCTAGAACATTCAAATTATACTGAAATATTAGTAATCTGTTCAGGAAATCAGTGTGGCAGTTCACATAAACCGCATCGGATGTTTGGACGTTCGACCATCACCACACCAAGTGACTAAAGCAAGAGGCACAGGCCAGTTTCCCCAGTAGGACTTGGGCTGAACAGGCCCAACAGGATTTTTCTTCTGCCTGGGCTAGTGAACAAGCTCTAGAAGATAAAGTGGACCTTCTCTTCCTATGCCTGCGCCCAGATCGGGATTTTTTAGAGGCTTTACGATGTCTCACTTCCTCTCGGGCTGAGTTTGCCCGACTACAGTGAAGTAAGGGAGAGGGAGATCTGGAACGCTGTGTTGACGGCCGAGTATCCAGCTGTAGACAACCCTGTGATGTGTCATGTCTAGTCCCTTTCTTACATCACGTGATGCGGGGGTGTGGACGGCGCGGCACAAACAACCAGCATTGAGGAATCGAGCACTCAGTGGGGACTACGATTCCCATGAAACCCCGCGGTCTAGAGGCGGATAAAGTGGGGATGCAAGAGGAGCTAACATGCCACAATCAGTGGGCGCGCATCTAACCTCCCTCCGCTCAAGGGGCTGCGGGTGAAGTTAAAAGTGAAGGGAAAGAGAGTTGATTTAAAACAGACATTGGCTGGTAATCCCGCTGGGCACTAATATAAGGGACAGCAAACATGTATGCCATACTTGTGTCTAAAAATTTAAGTTATAAACACAAAGTGAGAACAAAATGTGTCTGGGCACAGGGGGGCCACGATTGGCTATTGGTGAGAGGCAATTGTTTAGTGTTACGGCGAACAACAAGCATAACAATACAAGATATAAACTAACTTTCAAGAAGAGCAGAGTTATACAATGGAATTCATAAATACATGAATATGATCAATAAATTCAGATATTGACAATGCACAAATAGTAATTAAAGTACGCACCATTGAATGGACATAAAATTGCAGATTGATATACAGAGGGTAATAAATGAACAATAGGAGGTGGAATAAGGAAGGGAAAGGGAGGGAAGTGTGGGAATGGGAATGGAAGGGGGAGAGGGATGGAAAAGGAGGGGGGGGGGGGAGGGGAAGGAATAGGTAAGGGTAAGGAAGGGTGGATATTGGGGGAGGGGGTTAAGGGTAAGTAAGCAGGCCGTTGGATGGAGTAATGAATGGCCTGATTACAGGAAAGCTTTGAAACTAACAGTCTCGTTGAGGCCAGGGTATACCGTGGCCTTAAGGCTGTGTATCCATCTGGTCTTGAGCTGTAGTAGGGCACGGTCCACACTACCACCTCTAGTATTAAAAGCTAGATGGTCAAGGGTGGAAAATTTACTGGAGATTTTATTCCACTAAAATACGACTAAAACAATTCAGATGACTAAAATACGACTAAAACTAAAATGGCATTTTAGTCAAAAGACTATAACTAAAACTAAATAAAAATTTTATGTCAAAATTAACACTGCCTGTCACGGCCCATGCTAGCACAAGGATTGTTGTTCATTCCTTGTGATAGCAATAAAGTTAGCGCAATAAAAAAAAAAAATGTTAAAAAAATATTTTTGTACAAAATATATAATAAATACAATTTTTTAAAAGCGCACTTACACGCAAATGCAAAGGCATACATTACTCCCGCATGCATATGTAAACAGTGATCAAACCATGCATGTGAGGTATTGTCGTGAACATCAGAGCAAGAGCAATAATTCTAGCACCAGTACTCCTGTGTAACTCTAAACTGGTAACCTGTAAAGGGATTTAAAGCGTCGCCTATGGAGATTTGTAAGCACTGTAGTTTGCCGCCATTCCACGGGCAGGCGCAATTTTAAAGCGTGGCATGTTTAGGTATCTATTTACTCAGCGTAACATCATCTTTTACATTATACAGAAAAATGTATTTGTATGTATTTTTTAAATTAATGAAAGTGTTTTTTTTTCCAAAAAAATTGCCTATTGATATCAGAAATGCCCTGCCATAGGCCTTGTGGGGAGGTGGAGAGCACAGGGGGGCAGCGGAGAGCAGGGGGGGCAGCGGAGAGCATGGGGGGAGGTGGAGAGCACAGGGGGGCAGCAGAGAGCATGGGGGAGGTGGAGAGCATGGGGGAGGCTGAGAGCACAGGGGTGTGGTGGAGAGCACAGAGGGGCAGCGGAGAGCACAGGAGGAGGTGGAGAGCACAGGGGGGCAGCGGAGCATGGAGGGAGGTGGAGAGCACAGGGGAGCAGCGGAGAGCACAGGGGGCAGCGGAGAGCACAAGGGGGCAGCGGAGAGCACAAGGGGGCAGCGGAGAGCACAAGGGGGCAGCGGAGAGCACAAGGAGGCAGCGGAGAGCATGGAGGGAGGTGGAGAGCACAGGGGGGCAGCGGAATGCATGGAGGGAGGTGGAGAGCACAGGGGAGCAGCAGAGAGCATTGAGGGAGGTGGAGAGCACAGGGGGGCAGCGGAGAGCATGGAGGGAGGTGGAGAGCACAGGGGAGCAGCAGAGAGCATGGAGGGAGGTGGAGAGCACAGGGGGGCAGCGGAGAGCACAGGGGGGCAGCGGAGAGCATGGAGGGAGGTGGAGAGCACAGGGGAGCAGCGGAGAGCATGGGGGGATGTGGAGAGCACAGGGGGGAAGCGGAGAGCATGGGGTGATGTGGAGGGCACAGGGGGGCTGGAGAGCACTGGGGGAGGGGCGGAGAGCACAAGGGGGCAAAGACTATGGGTGGGGTGGAGAACACAGGGGGGGCAGTAGAAAGAAGCCGGACAGGAGGAGCAGTGGGAGCGCTGCATATAGAAGAATCATTCTCTCCATCTTCCTCCTGCAGTCTCGGGATGCCCGCTTCACCTTTCCCTCTCGCAGGCATTCAGAGACTGCAGGAGAAAGATGGAGAGAATGATTCTTCTATATGAAGCCGCCCCCATTGCTCCTCCTATCCAGGTTACAGGAGTGGGGCGCACTCACGTTCTCTCTCATCCGGCTCTAAGGTGTCTGCAGCAGGCGTTTGCTCTAGCTCCTCCCCCTTTGTAGTCATGCCCCCAACCTATATGACCGCACCGACGGCTGACCTATACGGGTGGCTGCGGAAAGGCCCGAAGGTGTCTTCTCTAGCTCCTCCCCCTTCATGTTTCTGTCCCCCTGGCGCCGATGGCTGAGCCTAACTGGCAGCCGGGCGGCCGCGGAGAGGCCGGGTGAGCAGCACGGGCTCAAAGAGCAGCCCAGCTGACTTGGGCCCCGCAAGGACTTGCGGCTTGGCGGCCCTGGCACACCAGGCAGGTGCCCGGTTTGCCCTATGGCCAATCCGGGCCTGGACCCATGCACTTTCAGGAGCAGTGATTTGAATAATGCTTAAAGTGAAACAATTAAAATGAAATATTCCTTTTAATATCGTGCCTGGGTGTCCCCTTAGCCTGCCTGTAAAGTGCCGCATGTGTGCAATGTCTAGAACAGTGCCACAGCAAAATGACATTTCTAAAGGAAGAAATGTAATGTAAACTTGCTCGCAGGCTGTGATAGAGGGGCGTGACTGGATGTCGGTGTGAGCGGATGTGTGTGGGCTCCCTCTTCGCTCCAGCCTTCATGCTGCCAGCCCCAGCCCCAGCAGTCTAGCCCAGCTTGCAGCCTAACTTGGAGCGGAGTATCCAGCTTCGGTTGAAACTCTCCTAATCAGATCTTTTGAACCCCCATGTGGGAGAAGCAGTGCAGAGCGGAGGACGACAGTAGCTGAAGCCGCTACGGGGTAGGGGTATCGCCCCCACTTACCGGACCGCTGAACGCCCGGATTATACCTGTGCAGTCTGCATCTACCTGCCGCTGTCCTGCTCTGTAACCCAGCAACGATGGAGGCCCTCGCGAGAGCTGGGAGGGCACCACGTGATCCAGCGACGAGACAGAAGCCGGTCTTGTCAGCTATAGCAAAGCCAGCCTCATCTGCCATAGTAAGCGGCGGATGCCGAGAGTGAGAGCGAGGAGGGTACGTAGTCCTCGAGCACCCCAGGACAGGTATGTGGACATTTGGCTTCAGCTCAGGGAGGAGAGAAGCAACAAAGGCGGGACGGTGTTAGACTGTGCTGATAGCATACGTGGTACAGTAAAAGAGGAGAAGTGAAAAGGAGGAAGAAGGCAAAGGGAAAAGGGAAAAAGGAAAAAACTTACTAAGGAGGGCAGAAACCAAGTGACAACTGTGGACTGTGTATTGTGTATATGGTGACTGCCCAGAAAGCGGGATAAAAAGGGGTAATAGTGGTAACAACCAGGAATACTAAACTGTGTGAAGGAACTACTTGAAACCTCACCTAGGCATTACACTATACCTCTATTATGACCAGGAAAAAGGGTGAGGAGCTCCAGCAGCAGCCCCAGGAGAGCTTAACAGCACAATCCACCCGCTCCTCTAAGGAAAAGGGGAACCTAGTAACACCGGCAACTGCAGCGGCAGCAAAATTAGAAAAATACATTACCAGCTAGTACTAAAACAATGAATAAAAAGAGCCCTGAGATAGACCTCCTGGAGAAAGGCACCGTAACTACTAATGGAGCCTCTTCTGATTTAAGTATAATTGGTGAACCTGAGCCCACACTAAAAGAGGTATTGACCGTGGTAAATTCATGCAAAGGATCCTTGAATGACCTGTGTAATCAATTAAGGGGCCTCAAGGAAGAACTACACTCTATGGGCCAAGACCTCTATCATAGAGGAAAGGTTGAGCCAAGTTGAAGATACGGTACATCCAATGCAACAAGAGTTTAAGATTATGCAAACGCAGCTGGACGCACATAGACACAAAATGAACGAAATAGAAAATAGGTTGCGCAGATGTAATGTGAGGGTGATGGGCCTCCCAGAGGGAAGCGAGGGCCCCCGCCCTGAGGCGTTTATGGAAAATTGGCTTAAGGAGCTTTTTGGGACTGAAACATTTTCACATTTTTTTTCCATTGAGAGAGCGCATCGAATCCCCACTAGGCCCACTGCTTCGGGAGGTCGCCCTAGACCAATGATTATTAAGTTGTTTTGCTATAAAGATAAGGTGACACTGATGCAAAAATCTAGAGAGAAGGGGGACATTTTCTATAATGGTACTAGGATCTCATTGTATCCCGATTACTCCCCAGACCTGCAAAAAAGAAGGGCAGGATTCGCGGACATTAAACGCGCCCTACGGACTTATAAAATCCCATATGCACTGTTATATCCAGCACGTCTCCGTGTAGAGGCTCTAGGGACAGTCCATTTTTTTGACACAGCTGATAGGGCCACAGCATGGCTTGAGGATAACAAAAAGAACTTATAAAGCTGGAACACAAAAAGTTTGAATTATTGAACGTTAAAAGGGGCTGGGTGTGGGTTTTTTTTTTTTTTTGGCATAGGCTGGAGGCTGGAGGGAACGGGGATGGAGGGTGAGTGATCTCAATGAGAGATGGTACACGGTTGAGGTTGTGGGGTGTTTTTTTTTGTTTTTTCTTGATGTTTTGATGATATTTTGCCTTAGGGAATTTGGTTTAAAAGGGGTGGGGAGAGGGAGAGGGGGGCAAGTAGAGGAAGCTGGGGGGGTAGACTCATTAGTAGGGATGGGTATGGAAGTGTTGGTTAGAATGGGATGAAGGGTGTACAAGGGTCACAATAAAAGCCCCTAGGGCTAGCCGAACCAGGCATGGGGGAAGGAGGGGGGGTTCACCGGGTGAAGGGTTAACCATGCCCTATGTGGGACCTAACTATTATGTTAAATTAAAGCAGGGGTGGGAAGAGGGAAAAAAGTTATATAAGATTTTGAGTTTTTTGTACATGCACAAGAAAAGAAAAGTAATTTTTGGGGACGGGGGGAGGCGGGAGAGGGGAAGCAAAGGTTTCCCCGCCCCTCTCACCTCTGTGTATAGTAATGGCACTGTTTGTTGTTTTAGAATTCACAGATAAGTTAAAACAAATGGCAAGTTGTAAAGTAAGAAGTCCGATGTGTTTGATTAGGTGGTTTGGGCAAAGGAGTGGTTTATATTCTACATTACTTAAGATAGTTGTTTTGAAGCCATCCCCCCTTCCAGACCTAATTTTTTTCCTTTTTGGGTTTAATTTTAGTTTTTTTTTCCTTCTTGGGTTGTTTCTTTTATTAATTTTTTTTTTTAATTATTTTTCTGATGTCCAGTACAATTGGAATAAGCTCATGGAATGTTAGGGGCATGGGTGACCCTGCCAAAAGAGCTGCTGTATTTTTAGAACTGGAGTCCCACGGTGCCGGACTGATATGCCTGCAGGAAACGCACCTGACTAATGAGTCTAAATTACTAATTAGGGGTAAAAGATTTCAAACACAATTTCATTCAGTCTACTCCTCCTATTCAAGGGGAGTGAGTATATTGGTTAAAAAAGAGGTGGCGTTTACCTGCAGGGATGTCAGGATTGACACACTGGGTTGCTATATTTTTTTTACACTGCTTGATAGAGGGTAGAGCATTTGTTATAGCAAATTTATATATTCCTCCCCCATTTAAGCTTGAGATTTTGCATTGCTTGCTAGAATATATGGAGAACAAGGTAGGCACCCCGATGATTGTGGTGGGGGACTTCAACGCAGTCCTTGATAGCCGCCAAGACAGGCTCCCACCTGGAGCCTTGACGGAAAGGGCGAGGGAGGGAAGGCTTGCTTAGTTTCTAGAGGAGATCGGATGGTGTGATCTCTGGAGAACCCGTAATCCAAATGACAGGCAATATTCTTGCTACTCAGGGACACATTGTACATTATCTCGCATAGATTTAGCTATAGGTAATAAAGAAGCACACCCACTAGTGAATAAGATAGAATATTGCCCAAGGGGGATATCAGACCATTCACCTTTGAAACTAGTAGTGAACATCCATGACAGACAAACGCAGAGACCGTGGACAGTAAATCCAATATGGTTAGAGGTAATTGGGAGAACGGAAGAAATATCTACTAGTCTAAAAGAGTTTATAATCCATAACTCAGGTACAGCATCAGGGGGGGTGGTCTGGGATTCCTTAAAGGCCTTTTTCAGGGGGCTCTTAATCCAACACATAACAAGGGTAAAGAGAAAATCAAGGGCACAGGGAGAACATATTAGAAATGAGGTTATAGAACTAGAAAGACAATATGTGCTAGATCCTAACACAGGGAAAAGGGAGTTATGGACTAGGAAGCAACAGGAATATAAAGCGGTAATAATTAGAAATGCTGAGAATAGGAGACTCTTTCAGAGACAGAGGCGTTTTGAAGAAGGAGAGAGAGTGGGCCGAATGCTAGCTTTACTAGCAAATACTAATTCTCCTTCCTCAATAATCTCCGCGATTAGGTCCCCAAGTGGGGAAATTACATCTGACCCTGTGAAGATTAAGGAGATATTTTTTGACTTCTACAGTACTCTTTACAAGTCAAAACAGGATACAGTAAGGGGAGAGATGGATAGATTTTTCAAGGGAGCTGAGCTGCCAATCCTTTCTGCAATAGAAGGTAGATTGCCTGACTCGATGACAGAATCTAATATTATACTTATACAAAAAGAAGGGAAGGATCAGTTGGACGTATCCTCATATAGACCGATCTCGCTGCTTTGCTCAGATATCAAAATCCTGGCAAAGGTGCTAGCAACCAGGTTAAGCAAATGCATTACCAGGTTGATACACCCGGACCAGGCAGGGTTTATTCCCCATAGATCTACTAGTGTAAACATTAGAAGGGCATACTTGAACTTCCAGACCCCAGAGGAGGGCAAGGATTCCAGAGCTGTCATGTTCTTGGATATAGCCAAAGCATTTGACAGCCTGGAATGGGGGTAACTTTGGGAGATAATGGAGAGATTTGGGTTTGGCCCTCTATTTATTAACTGGGTAAAAATCTTATATAGCTGCCCAACTGCCAGATTAAAGGTTAATAATGAATATTCAGATAGCCTACCACTCGAGAGGGGCACAAGGCAGGGGTGTCCATTATCACCCCTGCTATTTGCCCTAGCAATGGAGCCACTGGCGGAGGTTATGAGAAGCTCGACTGGTTTACAGGGTTTCAGGAGGAAAAGTGGTGAGGAAAGGATTGCGCTTTACGCAGATGACGTTTTGGTTTAGTAAAAACGATGCAGTTGGTAGAAGGGTTTGGGAAGATCTCGGGCCTTGTAATTAACTGGGAGAAATCAATGCTTTTGCAGATTGACCCAACCATTAGTGCCCTCCCCGATGGTATTCACGGGTTAAATATAACAGACAAGATGAGATACCTGGGAATAGTAATGACTAATGACCCCAACCACTACATCCGAGATAACTTGGTTCCCCTGCTTGCAAAATTCAAAAAAAAATGCGACATCTGGTGCCGACGTCCCCTGTCTATGGCGGGACGAATGAACCTGATTAGAATGATATGGCTACCGCAATTACTGTATATCCTCCATAACTCCCCAGTATGGATCGGGAGAAAATGGTTCTTGAAAATAAACTCTCTATTCAGGGAATTAATCTGGAAAAAAGGACAGGCCAGGATCAGTCTACAAGCATTGCAGCGACCTACTAGTGAAGGGGGAATGGCAGTCCCCCATCCTTATGGCTATCACTTGGCCGCCCAATTACAGCATATTGGGGGATGTGAGTCCCTGGGCGAAATGCATGCTAGTAACAAAATCATTCTAGAAGGTAATCCACATAAATCCCTGGTGGAAGCATTAGAAGCAGGCTCACTTCAGCAAAAGTTGCCAACACACAAACTGGTAACTAAAACTTGGCAGATAGTTAAGAGGACCATGGGGTATAGGGGCATCACCGAGTTTTCACCTATTTGGTATAACAAATTCCTGCGGGAGTTATCAACCGTAGAAAAGAATACCATATGGGAGCGCCATGGAATACACAGACTAGTTCATTTGTATAGAGACAATAATTTGAAATCCTTTACAGAGTTGAGATTAGAATACTGAGTTCCGAATAACACATTTTACAGTTACCTGCAGATCAGGCATGCATTAGGTACTCAATTTAGGACCCGCTCTATGGAGTGGTGTAAAGCACCACTCCTTAATAAAATAGTTAAAGTAAAAACTACTAAAGGGCTGATCACGGACGTATATAAGCAGTTAATGGATAAAATGTTAATTCAACGAACGGCCTCTGGCCCCAGGGAGAGATGGGAGGCGGATGTGGGGGAGCTGACGGACGTCCAGTGGAAAAGAATTTTGGAACTTGGCCCGAAGGTGTCCGTCTCTCCGTCACAGAGGGCCTCGCACCTCCTTCTGCTGTATAGAGCGCACTACATTCCTAAGAGGTTGTATAGGTTTGGTCGTAGACCAGACGACAAATGTCCTAGATGCCTGGAGACAGGAGACCTTATACATATGGTGTGGAGATGCCCAAAATTAGCAAGATATTGGCCGGAGGTCGTTAGAATAATAAATTCTAGGTTTAAAGTCAAATTAGAATTGGAAGCTAAGGTGTGTATTCTGGGGCTGGTAAGGGGAAACACGGGGAACTCCAACATAATTATCGCTATAATAAGGTGCCTATATCAGGCGAGAAAACTGATAGCGCAATCCTGGCTCTCAACAACACCCCCAACTCCAGAGGAATGGCTTAGGACAATGGACTCCTTGGCCTGGACAGAAAAGACGGTATATACTAGAAAAGGAAGTTACAATAAATTTATTATGATATGGAGGCCCTGGTTCCAGGGGCTAAGTACCCGGTACCTTTTTCGGAATTAATTGTAGAAAAAAGGAAGCTCCCTTAGGGGAAGGGAGAACAAAGGCCTATGGCGATTGGACTTGGAGAGAACAAGCAAGCTCTGTTGGGACACAGGTCGTTCCAAAATACAATAAGGCTCAGCGCTAACAATCTGAGTGCGGTGATTTGAATGACGGGGGGGAGGGAGGGGGTGAGATTAGGGGGCGGGGGCGTAGGAAGGGAATAGGATTAGGAGGGAAAGGAAGGGAAGAAAAAGGGGGAAATGTAACCTGTTTATTGATATATGTATATATATTTTACACTGTGTGTTGCAGCGTCAGCTGCCATCGAGATGTCTATTTTTTGTCTGTATCGTAATATGGTGCGTTTTGTATACTCTCTTTTTATGGTTACTAATAATAAAAAGATTATAAATTTTTTTAAAAACTTGCTCGTGGCTGTAATGTATTGCCGTCTCCCAGCAACATAGATTAAAAAAATCAAGGAAGAAAATCGGCGTGGGTTCCCCCTCCAGTCCATACCAGGTCCTTCAGGTCTGCTATGGATTTTAAGAGGAATACCACACCAAAATGTAGAAAAAAAAATTGGCGTGGGTCTCCCCCTCCCCCAAAATCTATGCCAGATCCTTTTGCAGCCTGGAGGACAGGATAGAGGGGGGGCGAGCGAGCGCCCCCCTCCTGAACCATACCAGGCCACATGCACTCAACATGGGGAGGGTGCTTTGGGGTCCCCACCAAAGTACCTTGTCTCCATGTTAATAATGACAAGGGCCTCTTCCAGACAACCATGGCCATTGGTTGTCAGGGTCTGCAGGTGGGGGGCATATCAGAATCTGGAAGCCCCTTTAACAACAACGCAGATCCCGCCCCCCCATGTGAATGGGTATCAGCTACATTGTACCCATTCGGGTACCCATTCACCCAAAAAAGTGTTAAAGTAAAAACCACAATAGACAGTTTGACAATTCCTTTATTATTAACCCTTTCTAGTCCACGCTATAGCCGAATGACAGCTAAAGCGCGGACCTACATTACCGGGAGGTCACGCAGGGCGTGCGCGGCGCACTCTGTGATCACCTAGTCAATGAGACTCGGGTGATCACAAATCAGAGTAAGGGCCCGATCCCAGCCCCTTACCACGTGATCAGCTGTCAGCCAATGATAGCTGATCACATGATGTAAACAGGAGATCAGTAATGAGGAGAAAAACAGCGTGAGGAGAAAAAAAAGCCGACCACTGGCTTCTGAGAAAGGGACATCGGTCCCAAAGTGGCACAGCCATCTCACCTGTGCCTACCAGTGCTGCCTCCCAGTGCTCCCAGCGCCACCTGCCAGTGCCCACCAGTGCATATCAGCGCAACCAATCAATGCCCACCAGTGCCACCTAACAATGCCCACCAGTGGTGCCAATCAGTGCCTCATCAGTCTCACCTACCAGTGCCCATCACTGCCACCCATCAGTGCCAGCTATCAATGCCACCTTTCAGTGCCCTTCAGTGCCACACACCAGTGCCACATCTCAGTGCCGCCTCATCAGTGCTGCCTTATCGGTGCCCATCAGTGCAGCTTCATCAGCGTACATCAATGAAGGAGAAATTAGAAGAAAACTTATCTAAGAAACTAAGAAAAATTATCTGTTTGCAAAATTTTATAACAAAATTAAAAAAAGACCAAAAATTTGTGTAGCAAAAAATAAAAAACGCAGTAGTGATCAAATACCACCAAAAGAAAGCATTATTTGTGTGAAAAGATAAAAATGTCATCTGGGTACAGTGTTGCATGACCGCGCAATTGTCATTCAAAGAGTGACAACGCTGAAAGCTGAAAATTGGTCTGGGCAGGAAGGGGGTTTAAGTGCCCAGTAAGCAAGTGGTTAAAAAAAAGAAAGTGTCCCACGATATACATCTATCGTCAATCACGCCGCCCGATGGACCCAAAAAATAAAATGAAAAAAGTCCGCCTCCATGGGAGGCCTCCCGGTGACTGCTGTCTTTTGGCTTCGACAGCTGTTATATGGGCAAGGGCGGGGCCACCCACTGACGTAACCAGAAGTCCCCACCCCCTCTGAGATCACATGACGGTAGATGTTAGAAGGGGCAAGGTCACTCGGTTATGTCACCGGGTGGCCCCGCCCTTGCCAATATAACAGCAGTCACAGCCAAGAGACAGTGTTGCCGGGAGGCCTCCCAACGAGGCGGAGTTTTTTTTTGTGTATTTTTCGGGTACGTCACGCGGCGTGATTGAAGATGGATGGACATCGCTGGATCCTTTATTAAAAAAATAAATAAATAATTGTCAAAAACTGTCTGTGGTTTTTACTTTTTGACACTTTTATGGGTGAATAGGTAGGGGTACAATGTGCCCGCTACCCATTCACATAGGGGGCAGGATCTGGGGGCCCTCCCTTGTTAAAGGGGGCTTCCAGATTCCGATAAACCCCCCACCCACAGACCCCAACAACCAATGGCCAGGGTTGTCTGGAAGAGGCCCTTGTCCCCATCAACATGGGGACAGGGTGCTTTGGGGGGACCCCAAAGCACACTCCCCATGTTGAGGGCAAGAGCCCTAGTATGGTTCAGAAGAGGGGGTGCTCACTCATCCCCCCCCCTTTCTTGGCCTGCCAGGCTGCTTGCTCGGATAAGGGTCTGGTGTGGATTTTTTTCAAAATGTTGGCGTTGAGTTCCCCTTAAAATCTATGCCAGACCCAAAGGGTCTGGTATAATTAGCACGTGATCGCATATTTGCGCTATAGTAAATGACCCCCTGAGTGTCTGAGGGGTGAATGCCTGACTGGGCAGGGTGACAGACAGACCACAATTCTTAGCAACCCTTACATGGGTCTCGCTACATTAGAAAACAGTGATACAATGTCAAAAAGGAAAAATAAAGGAAAAAACTGCGCTATAAAGTGAAATGCAGAGAGTCAACATGTGCAAATACAATTAGTGTAAATATTGAACCCACATATATGCATCCAATGACATCAAATCATAATTGTAACAAATAATAATAGTAAAGTCTATAGAAATGAAGGAAGTAAGAGGAATCCCCTGGTAATTCTCCGTGAAAGTCAGGTGAGCAATGGAATGACAACACACACCCTGCACAGTGATCCTCCACCACCAAACATATGCGCTTACCAGAAGGAAAGCACAACAAGGCATGTCTCAGGATTATATCCAGGTCAGGCTGTAAAACAGTACACCGCTTATCCAGATAACGCTAGGGATGGTAAGCATGTAAACATAGGTCCTGGTGACCAATATACGATATCCCTCCGTAAGCATGACTCCAACCAAACCGCAACACGAATTAGCCACATAAGGGTAAAGGAAAGGCAGCCATAGCGTGAATCCGATAGGATTCTTTATTTAAAATAGGTTAAAACACTTACAAAATAGTAGCTTAAAAGAGCATTCGCCAAGCCGGCAAGCGAGCGCCCGTTCAGAGTTGAGTGCGATGACGTCAGAGCGTCAACCTCCTGACGTACGTTTCATCTTGTCACTGACGTCGTCTGGGGAACGAGTGACGCTCTGACACATCGCACTAAAAAACAAAGGAAGCCACACCCCGCTGTGACATCTCGGGGGCGCCCAGCATAGACAGCCAATCAACTGTGGGAGTGAAACACGGAAGTAACTAGACCAGTTATTCGATATTCAGGTTCAAACCAACCATAGGCAGACCGGCCAGAGCTGAAAAACCCATGTAGTTGAATCGTATGCATCGAACAAAAAATCAAATAAACCACACATAGGTTACATGTGTGAATGGGGACTCGTAATAGAGTGGAGTCATGCTACTTTTGATAGCAATAAACAACAACCAAATGAGTCAGTATCATAAATTGTATTAGATTCTGGCATAGAGCCATCTTGTGGAGAAAGGATATCCCACCCAGAAAAGTATCGACCAAGAATATAAAATGAGGCGGTATCTATAGATATATTGAATTCCGGCATAACGCCATATTGTGAGAAGAAAAGTACCACCCAAAAGCAAGGTATCAGTAAAAAATTGTATAATATGAAAAAATAATGATGACCGTATCCACATTTAATACATGGACTTAAGCTTTAAATGGCATACTACTAAGTGTAGAGCATATGGAAGACAGCCCCACATTCTTAAATATGGGGCTGCCACCCAACAGCAACAATGCGGTGATACTTGTTAAGTAAGTAGATACATAGTATGTACTCTAACAGTAAATATTAATATTATGCACTTCCCACAGAATTTGAAAATGATATGTGAAAATAATATGTCAGGAACCCCCAAAAAAAGGAAAAAAATAAACTGAGAAAAGTGCAATTAGGGAAAATTAATATGCACAAGCACATGTATACATCTAAGCCAGTTAGGTCTCCGAGGTGTCACAACAAGTTCACAAAGGCATATAGGGCAGTATCGACACAAAATTACAAGTACTGCCCATAATTAGAAACACAGCAGCATTAAGCATAAATCCTGAGATATTAAACCAATTACTTTAAAATTGTCAACCAAGGAATTCAAAGGATATATATAATATGGAGGACACCATTCCTAAGCATTATCGATAAACACATTTAAGTCTACCTCTACGTTCAACCCAAATGGTGTATAACTCTTAATTCGATAAATCCAGGCCATTTTGAGGCGCGAGATACCCTGGACCAGAGAGCCACCCCTCCAGGGACAGGTAAACTTGTCTATCCCCAAAAATATAGTTTTGTCTGGATTCTTATTATGAGCTTCTAGGTAATGCCTCGACACAGGATGCTTGGGCACTGGAGCAGGTACATGACCCCCTTGGTGGAGCATGTGATAAAAGGCTTGATCTCGAACTCAACCTGGGTACTGTTAGATCTAAAAGACTGAGTCCTCCTATGAGAGCAACCATTCAACGAGCAAATTCTACACCTTCTGCATTGGTAAAATCCCCCCTCCTGCAAGAAAGGGTTTTTCGATAGCCTTACTGGATTTTACCAATGCAGAAGGTGTAGAATTTGCTCGTTGAATGGTTGCTCTCATAGGAGGACTCATTCTTTTAGATCTAACAGTACCCAGGCTGAGTTCGAGATCAAGCCTTTTATCACATGCTCCACCAAGGGGGTCATGTACCTGCTCCAGTGCCCATGCGGGCTACAATATGTGGGCAGGACTAAACGACCCCTGATGGTTAGACTCAACGAGCATGTGACAAACATCATTAATGGCTTTCCGAAGGATCTTGTGTCGAGGCATTACCTAGAAGCTCTTAATAAGAATCCAGACAAAACTATATTTTTGGGGATAAACAAGTTTACCTGTCTCTGGAGGGGTGGCTCTCTGGTCCGGGGTACCTCGCGCCTCGAAATGACCTGGATTTATCAAATTAAGAGTTATACACCATTTGGGTTGAACGTAGAGGTAGATTTAAATCGATAATGCTTAGGAATGGTGTCCTCCATATTATATATATCCTTTGAATTCCTTGGTTGACACTACCTAGTATGTTTTAAAGTACTTGCTTTAATATCTCAGGATTTATGCTTAATGCTGCTGTGTTTCTAATTATGGGCAGTACTTGTAATTTTGTGTCGATACTGCCCTATATGCCTTTGTGAACTTGTTGTGACATCTCAGAGACCTAACTGGCTTAGATGTATACATGTGCTTGTGCATATTAATTTTCCCTAATTGCACTTTTCTCAATTTGTTTATTTTTTCCTTTTTTTGGGGGTTCCTGACATATTTTCACATATCATTTTCAAATTCTGTGGGAAGTGCATAATATTAATATTTACTGTTAGAGTACATTTTATGTATCTACTTACTTAGCTAGTATCACCGCATTGTTGCTGTTGTCACACAAAATGTCACAGCGGGGCATGGCTTCCTTTGTTTTTTAGTGCGATGTGTCAGAGCGTCGCCCGTTCCCCAGACGACGTCATTGACAAGACGAAACGTACGCCGGGAGGCTGACGCTCTGACGTCATCGCACTCAACTCTGAACGGGCGCTCGCTTGCCGGCTCTTTGCTCTTTTAAGCTACTATTTTGTAAGTGTTTTAACCTATTTCAAATAAAGCATCCTATCGGATTCACACTATGGCTGCCTTTCTTTTACCCTTATGTGGCTAATTCGTGTTGCGGTTTGGTTGGAGTCATGCTTACGGAGGGATAGCGTATATTGGTCACCAGGACCCATGTTTACATGCTTACCATCCCTAGCATTATCTGGATAAGCGGTGTACTGTTTTACAGCCTGACCTGGATATAATCCTGAGACATGCCTTGTTGTGCTTTCCTTCTGGTAAGCGCATATGTTTGGTGGTGGAGGATCACTGTGCAGGGTGTGTTTGTCATTCCATTTCTCACCTGACTTTCACGGAGAATTACCAGGGGATTCCTCTTACCACCTTTATTTCTATGGACTTTACTATTATTATTTGTTACAATTATGATTTGATGTCATTGGATGTATATATGTGGGTTCATTATTTACACTAATTGTATTTGCACATGTTGACTCTCTGCATTTCACTTTATAGCGCAGTTTTTTCCTTTATTTTTCCTGTTTGTTGTGTTTTTTGCACAGTTAAACTGCTGCTTCCCTGGGGGGTTTTTTATGATAGCGCTGGGATTTTTTTTGTTTTCAGTGATACAACGTCTGCTGTTGCCATCACCATATCCTCATTCACTCTGCACTCCTGCATGAGTTGCAGGACATGTTTAGTATCTCTAAGGAACGCATGCGTTTCTTGTACCAGGGTTGTAGATGTAAATCAATATATTCAATAAATTAATTACATTAATAATCGGTGTAGCGCCCTACTCCCGTAGGAGCGGCTGAAAGTTTGTTCTACCCTGGAGCTTGTTCCATTACTCCTTTTCCCCAACCAAGTAGAACACGCAGACAGTCATTGAAAATAAACTATGTACAACTTTATTGCGGTTTCCATATGAAATGCTGCACTGTACTGGAAAGTCACTCTGAATAACTTCCAGTAAGATTGAGTGATAAGCAATACAACATTACATCTATATTGTAAGAAGCCCCTATTAGTGAACTTCCATCTTGAATCAGTTCTCCTAGTGCAATGCATGTTTCCTTCTACCTATTGGCCACCACTTCCTGACTTGACAGTACTTCTGATTCTAACTCCATGAATGATACTCTGAATAACATTCAGGAGGTGACTTTCGGAATACTCCAGGGTATTAGTTCCTCTAGGGCCCATCTCTGTCCTCCTGAACCCGCACACTAACCCCTTTAAAGTCTTTCAGAAGTGCTGTTTCCCCCTGGGTTACACTCACTTGTGTTTCTGAGTGATGATCCATGTCACACATAGAAAATCCTCGCCCAATCCTTGGATGTCAGTATTGGCAACGGTTTAGAAGAAAATACATCAGTTTCTCCTCCATCCACATGACTTACTTTTCCTCTCCTCACACAGGGGAGAGCATCAGCGCTGTATCAGTGGCTGTATCCTTACTCCTGGATCTCTTCTCTACTCATCCAGAACCACACCAGAACACAGGTCCCTCTCCCCCAAAGGGGAGAGCACACACGGAAACCTCCTGGATCTTACATCCTCCACCAGACTCTTCTCCACTTCCCATGCAGAACCCCCAGGAAACATGTGACCAAGCCTTAAATAGAAGTCCCGCCCCTGTCCCAAATTAATGATCGGTCCAGAGGCGTCTTCCAGAAGCTACCTGTAACTCACACTTGTATTCCTCTTATCTTCTAGGCCAAACCCCAGAAAACAAAGGAAACTGTCCAAGCAGAGTGCAGGGGGTCACACCCTCCTCTACTCTAATAAACCTCCCCAGAAATCAAACCCCACCAGATTACACTGCAGAATGAGATTCTGGCAATTTTAGCCTATCATAACACCTATCTCTCTATTGTAGCCCTCAACCAAATGGGTGGGCGCTACATCGATCTCCACGGGGGGGTTGATTTTATCCTTATGAATTTTTGGGACATATTACATAATAGGTACCCTGCACACCGATGGTATCAGATACTTTTGTTCCTTTTTATTTAATAGCCTTCTTTTTACACCATATGTAACCAATTTCTCTTGATCTTTCTTATATTTTTTTGTAGGATTAGTTCTTAGGAGTGTTTGTACTGCTCTTTTGATAAAATAACACCCCCCCCCCCCTTATCCACTGGGTGGTTTACAATATCCTTACTAGCTTCCAGTGATTCAATACCTTTTTTAATATCCTGTGATTCATATACTTTAACCGGTAACCTTTCTAGTTCTGCCAAAACCAATTTTTTAAACCTATCGACATACTTATTGTCAGTAATTTTGAGGTTAAACGTCTTCTTTAAAAGAGTGTGATTTCCTCATTCCTGAGTTTGTATATTTATCTCAATAGGGTTCTGGGTATAGTATTTTTTTAATATTTAATTTACTTATGAACTTTTGTATTCCCACATAGGTGTCAAATTTGTTTAATCCTTTTTTGGGTGCATATTTAATACCTCTATCTAAAGTAATTATCTCCCCTTTGCTGAGGGTAGTTCCAATTAAATTATATATCCCCTCCCCTAGTTTCCCCTTTTTTTATTGTAGCCTTCTGCCTGCTCTGCATCTCCTCTTGTTGTGTATTCTCTTTCCTGGGTGGGCTGTTCCCACTTCCCGTCTAAAAAAAGATGTATGCTATGTTTGATACTCTTCCTCTCTTAGTGGTGTGTAGGAAATTGATACACATCATACAGTTGCTTTATGAACCTAGGTCTTCGGAGAGCAATGTACTCAGATTTTTTTAGCCCACTTATAACACATTAATAGAGGGTAGTAAGTAATATACTTATTATTACTGTCAGGCGAGTACTTACCAAAGCCGAGATGGCGAGAGCGGTTCGCACTTGCGACTAAGCACATCCCGCTCCCTGGAGGTGGTACAGGGAATGGGTGGCACGAAGAGACACGGGCCACAAGCAGGTAGTAGAGTTCCTGAGAAAAAGCTGCAGAGCTGAACCAAGGTTTACAGGAATTCCAGAACTGGCTGAGGATCTGATACAGGAGGTACAAGATAAGTCCGTTAAGCAGGCCGAGGGTCAAACACTGGAGAAGGCAGGCAATCCGGGTCACAGGCAGAGGGTCAAGCACTGGAGAAGGCAAGGCAAAGTCCGTTAAGCAGGCCGAGGGTCAAACACTGGAGAAGACAAGGCAAAGTCCATTAAGCAGGCAGAGGGTCAAACACTGGAGAAGGCAAGGCAAAGTCCGTTAAGCAAGCCGAGGGTCAAACACTGGAGAAGGCAAGGCAAAGTCCGTTAAGCAGGTCAGATCCAGGAGAATAGCAGAGTAGTCAGGAACAGTCCGGGACACAACGGGCAATCAAGTATGGAAAACAGGAAGCAGGTACTAACAGGAAGCTGAAGACAAACCAGCAACCCGTTTGGACGCCAGAGCCATTTTAAATAGCCCTGCCAGAGTGTCACGTCAGGCGTGCACTATTGCGCACACCATTCCATTGGGCCGCGCTCGCGTGCACTGGAGCGCCATTCAGCCGCACATGCGCACAGGAATACATTGGATGCGGCTGGAAAAAACCCTTCTCTGACAGTGCCCCCCCGAGAGGGCGGACTCCGGATGCCCAGACTGGACATCAATTCTGGATGTTCCCGATGGAAGGCTTGAATCAAGCGTGGGGCATGCAGATTCCTAGCAGGCTCCCAGGAGTTATCCTCAGGAGGATATCCTTTCCATTGAATCAGAGAATCAGATATCATAGTTGTCTGCCCTTCTTCCTGCAACTCAGAATAGACTCCACCTCAAATTCGTTTTCCCAGTCCACTTTAGCTGGCGGGGGAGGAAATTATTTTCTTCTAGGGAAAGGGACAGACACAACGGTCTTCAGTAGGGATGCATGAAATACTGGGTGTGTTTTGTAAGAGTTGGGTAATGCCAGCTCTAATGCCACAGGGTTGATCATTCTGTTAATTTTTAAAGGCCCAATGAACCTTGGCCCAAGTTTCCGTGAGGGCAGAGATAATCTAAGATTTGCGGTTGACAACAAGACTTCCTCGCCAACTTTGAGGACTGGGTTCTCCTTCCTTCCTTGGTCATAATGTTTCTTGTAACTGTCCTGAGCTTTCTGTAAAGAATCCTGAATTTTCTGAAAGTTACATTGACTGGAGGCTATCCGGTCTTGTACAGCAGGGACAGATATCTCAGGGATGATATTAGGGAGGAAAGGAGGATGGAACCCAAAGTTTGCCTAGAAGGGTGTTTGATTAGTGGCCGAGTGGATGGAGTTGTATGCAAACTCAGCATATGGCAGGAGAGTCGCCCAATCATCCTGAGAACCAGAATAAAAACAACGGAGGTACTTCTCCAGAGTTTGATTCATCCTCTCCGTCTGGCCGTTGCTCTGGGGATGGTACGCAGAGGAGAGGCAAATCTTTATTTCCAAGGTCTTTCCAAAACTTGGAGGTAAATTGCACACCTCTATCCGAGACGATGCTCTTAGGTACACCATGAAGTCTAATTATTTCCTTAAGGAAGATATTGGCCGTTTCTGAAGCAGAGGGGGTGCCCACCATAGGCAGGAAATGCACCATCTTAGAGAGGCTAAACCCCCCCGAGGCAGGTAGGTCCACAATGAAGTCCATGGAAACTTCTGCCGATGGCCGTTCTGGGATGGGTAAGCGTTTGAGTAAACACCAGGATTTGGTTTTTAGATCCTTATTGCGCTGGCAAAGCAGGCAAGAAGAGACATAGTCCTTACAATCCCATCTTCTACCCGGCCACCAGAAAGAACGGGAGATCAGTTCAGCAGTCTTTTTGGTTCCAAAGTGGCCTGCCAGTTTGTGGTAATGAAAGGTTTTGAGAGCCAGAGGCCTTGCTTCCCGTGGGGCGAAGATTTTCTCCCGAGCCCAGAGCAGGTCATCTTGTTTTTCCAAGGAATGTGTTTCCGGATCGGAGCAGTGACTGGACGAAGATTTGATGGAAGTTATTAGATCGGATTGGGTGATCACAAGAAAGTTTTGCGGAGAAAGGATAGTCCTAGGTTCAACCGTTTGAGCGGTTATGGAGAACATCCGAGAGAGCGCATCTGCTTTTCACCAGTGTGTGCCGTGTTGCATGAAGAGAGATCAATCACTATTGTCACGTTTATCTGGCACCGAGTGGATCACATGCTTATATAATTTTCTGGACTTTGTATAGAACATTTTAAGTGAAACACTGCTTTTTGCACGTTTAGTGGTGGACTGTATATCACTTGATTTGTTATGTTATAAGAGCACCATTCACGTTGCATTTATACACCTGGTTATGTGTTGAGTTATACCAGGTGCACACCAGTCCAGTCAGTGACTGGGATATTTTTAGAGCTGATTCTTATTATTATTATTATTTTTATTTTATTATATTTTTATTTATTTTTTTGTATTAGGGTGTAATTATCACTTTCATGAGCACCAGTCACGTTTTATTTTTATTTGTGTATACATTTGTTTAGTATATATCTGGTTATCCTTTTCAGCCATAATTTTTTATGAAATAGTCTTATGATCATGCTTTATGATATATACACAGTGTTAGTCACTCTCGGATAGAGGTTTAAATTATCACGGCATTGCAGAGTCACATATAAGCATTTATGCTATGTTTTATTGCAATATATCTGCACTCTAGAGACACCCACCATCACTGTGTTACCACATCTAAGTTATCCGTTTTTGTACATATATAGAAAAGGATTAGCGCAACACCACACTTTTATTGATCTTACTTTAGCCAGGGGCAGGCTGTACCCTACCCGGTGTAGGCTGCTTTTCCTTATTTTAGAAACATCGCTATTCTTTATTTCCTATCTCCCTTCCCCAATTTTACGATAGCGCAGGAATACCCCCCATCTGTTTTACATATCTGCTTTTCCGTTCTTTGAGCCTGGTCTATAGGATACATGGAAGTTGAATCTAGAGAAAAATCGAGCCCAGTGGGCCTGTCTGGGCTTCAACCATTTAGCTGTCCTGAGGTACTCTAGATTCTTATGATCGGTGAAGATCATAACAGGATGAGATGCACTTTCCAGTAAATACCTCCACTCCTCCAGGGTGAACTTGATGGCCAACAGCTCCCTGTCACCTACATCATAATTTAATTCTGGCGGACTCAGTTTCCAGGATGCGAAGGCTACAGGATGTAGGATGGCCTTGGGCTCATGTCTTTGGGAGAGGATGGCCCCTATAGTGGTTTCCGAAGCATCTACTTCTAGTACGAATGGTAGAGCCGGATCTGGGTGCCGTAAGATTGGTGCGGATGTAAACAAGGTTTTTAGTTTGGTGAAAGCTTCCTGGGCCTCCTGTGACCATTGGAAACAGTTGTGTTGGCGTGTTAGTTGGGTGATGGGTGCCACAATGGATGAAAAGCCGACAATAAATCTCCTATAAAATTTAGCGAACCCTATGAACCATTGTACCCCCTTTTTGTCTGACGGAGCTGGCCAGTCTTGGATTGCCTTCACCTTTTGTGGGTCCATCGCGACCCCGTTGGTGGAGATGATGAATCCCAGGAACTGCACAAGAGTCTTTTCAAACTCACATTTTTCAGCTTCGAGGTACAATTTATGACTTCTGAGTATTTTGAGAACTTTTTTGACATGAACTTGGTGCAGTCCAATGGTAGCGGAAAAATGAGGATATCATCCAGGTAAATGATTAGGAATTCGGCAAGGTATTCTCAAAAAATGTCATTGACCAGATGTTGGAAGGTGGCTGGGGCGTTACAGAGCCCAAACGGCATCACCAGGTATTAATAATGTCTAAACCTAGATCTGAAAGCGGTCTTCCACACATCTCCAGCCCGAATCCTGATGTGGTTGTAGGCACCTCGAAGATCCAGTTTAGAGAAGATTCGGAACCATTGAAATAGCTCTGGAATAAGTGGTAACGGATATCAGTTTTTGATAGTTAGTTATTTAACTGCCTGTAGTCAACACACGGCCTTAGGGACCCGTTCTTTTTTTCTACAAAAAAAAGATACCAGCTGGTGAGGAGGAAGGGCGGATGAAGCCCTTTTCTAGGTTTTCGTCGATGTAGTTCTTGAGAGCTTTTAGCTCAGTTTCTGACAACGGGAAGATGCGGCCAAAAGGGACTTCAGAGCCAGATAGAAGGTCAATGGGGCAATCATAAGGCTGGTGAGATGGTAAGCGATCAGCCTTTTGTTTGTCAAACACATCTCGGAACTCGAGGTATATTGAGGGAACATGTTGCAGGTTGTCAGGCACAGGTGTGACAGCTGAGCAAGTGCTAGGAGCCGGGATAAAGCAGTGCTGGGAGTAATATTGAGAGGAGAAAGAAACTTCTTTAGTATTCCAATTTATTTGGGGTTCATTCTACTGGAGCCAGGGCAGACCGAAGATAATAAGAAAAATGGGTGAGTAGATGAGATCAAAGCGCAGGAACTCCTGATGGCCTGAGTACGTGGTAGTAAGGATGGGTTTGGTTTCCAGGGTAATGAGTCCAGAACGAGGGAGAGACCCATCCGCCAAATGTACCTGGAGACCTTGAACTTTGGTTTGAAGAAGAATGTGTAGTCTTTGAGCCAGCGAGACATCTAAGAAACAGCTACAAGCTCCGGAGTCAATTATAGCTGGCAGGCGTGTTTCCTTTTCCTCTAACTATAGGGAGATAAAAAGAGTAACATAAGTCTTGGGAATACCAGTGGCCTGATAATTCACAGCAATTTGCGGATAAGACTTACTAGGCCTCACTGGGCAGTTGCAAAGGAAATGACCGGTACCCCCACAGTATAGGCACAGGTTGGATTGGCGTCCACGTTGTCTTTCTTTGGGAGTAAGAGGAGCACGGACCAGTCCGAGTTGCATAGGCTCGACTTCAGGAGCCGAAGTGGCGGCAGAAGCTGGGGAAGGCGGATGGGAAGGAATTGGCTTAGGGAGCGTCCAGCCAGGTCGCGGCCCCTGGAAGCGTTCCGAGCGCCGCTCACGCATACGCCTATCCAATTTAGTGGCTGATTGAATCAACTCCTCTAGAGAGGCCGGGGTTTCTATCCTGGCTAATTTGTCCTTAAGGACCTCGGACAAACCTTGACGGCACTGGTATTTCAAGGCAGGCTCGTTCCAGCCAGTATCAGCCCACTTACGGAATTCCACTGTATAGTCCTCTATTGGCCTTCTCCCTTGAGAGAGATTATGCAAAATTGCTTCAGCTGTGGCCGTGGGCTGCGGGTCATCATATAGTTGCGCCATGCTCTCAAAGAATGAATCGATTGAGTTTAACACAGGGCTCCTCTGTTCCATCAGACTGTGGGCCCAGGCTTGTGGCTCTTCAGCTAGAAGGGAGATAACAAACCCCACCTTTACCACTTCAGAAGAGAAAGTCCTGGGCTGAAGAGCTAGGTAAAGGGAGCAGACATTCTTAAAGGCTCTGTATTTCTTGCGATTACCTGAAAATCGCCACGGTGTGGGGACCCTGAGCTCAGGGAGCGCCATTACTACGGTCAGATTTGCAGAAGTCTGAGAGGAGGAGGCCCCACTGGTAGGTGCGGGAGCTGCCGCTGCGGGTAAGGGTGGTCCGGAGAGTTGCTGAAGGCAGCTATCAATTTGGGTATAGCCTTCTTGCAGTTTTTGGACTGCATCGGTGAGTGATGAGACCTGCTGGCACAGGATCTCGAGAGGGGAACGCACTCTGTTGGCCTCTGACATTTGGCTGGTTTGTACTGTCAGGCGAGTACTTACCGAGGCCGAGATGCCGAGAGCGGTTCGCCCTTGTGACTAAGCGCACCCCCTGGAGGTGGTACAGGGAATGGGTGGCACGAAGAGGCACAGGCCACCAGCAGGTAGTAAAGTTCCTGAGAAAAGGCTGCAGAGCTGAACCAAGGTTTACAGGAATTTCGGAACTGGCTGAGGATCTGATACAGGAGGTACAAGGTAAGTCTGTTAAGCAGGCCGAGGGTCAAACACTGGAGAAGGCAGGCAATCCGGGGCACAGGCGGAGGGTCAAGCACTGCAGAAGGCAAGGCAAAGTCTGTTAAGCAGGCCAAGGGTCAAACACTGGAGAAGGCAAGGCAAAGTCCATTAAGCAGGCCGGGGGTCAGATCCAGGAGAATAGTGAGTAGTCAGGAACAGTCCGGGTCACAACGGGCAATCAAGTATGGAAAACAGGAAGCAAGTACAAACAGGAAGCTGAAGACAAACCAGCAACCCGTTTGGACGCCAGAGCCATTTTAAATAGCCCCGCCAGAGCGTCACGTCAGGCGTGTGTTATTGCGCACACGTGCACCGTTCCATCGGGCCGCGCGTGCGCTGGAACGCCATTCTGCCACGCATGCGCACAGGAATACGTTGGATGCGGCTGGAAAGAACCCTTCTCTGACAAATACTTTATATCAACTATTGAGCACTATAGTATTAGTGACTTTTAGGGATGCACCGATACTCGTGAAAATTCACTGATACCAGAAACCGATACCGGAAGTGACATCAGCTTGGGCAGAGCTCGGGAACCGGATAAAGTAGCGACCTCTCCACACGGTGGTGAGTGCTGTTTCCCTCATGACAGACTTGTGTTTTGTTGCTGTTGCTGCTGCTGCTGCTCCTGCTACATGTCCCCTCATGGCGGCTGGTGAGTGCTCTTCTCTATTTCTAACTGTTGCTTGCTTTCTTCTTATGTGTCCCGCAGCCGGTGATTGCTGTACAGTACTACTAGCTTACATCATCATTTGCCTAACATGGCGGATGGCCTGTGTTATACTTAAGTTAGTTTTGTCCCACATTGTCTCTCTCTCTCTTGCCTGACATGGTGGCCGGCCTGTGTTATACTTAACCACTTCAATACAGGGTACTTATACACCTTTCTGCCCAGACCAATTTTCAGCTTTCAATGCTGTCGCAGTTTGAATGACAATTGCACGGTCATACAACACTGTACCCAAACTAAATTTTTATCATTTTGTTCCCACAAATAGAGCTTTCTTTTGGTGGTATTTGATCACCTCTGCGGTTTTTATTTTTTGCAAAACAAATTAAAAAAAGACCGAAAATTTTGAAAAAAAATAAAAGTTTTGCTTTTTTTTGTTTAAAAATTTTGTAAATAAGTAAGTTTTCTCTTTCACTGATGGGCACTGATAAGGCGGCAGCGATGAGGTGGCACCAATGAGCGGGCACTGACATGCGGCACTGATGGGCACTGGTAGGCGGCACTGATGGGTGGCACTGATATGCAGCACTGATGGGCATTGATAGGCGGCACTGATGGGCACTCATGGGTGGCACTGGTGGGCACTGATGGGCACTTATGGGCGACACTGATGGGCACTGATAGGCTGCAAAGATGGGTTCTTATGGGTGGCACTGACTGGCACTGATAGGCGGCACTGATGGGCACTGATACACGGCACTGGTAGGCATCCCTGGTGGTACTGGCAGTGGTAGGCATTGGAGTGGGCACTGAATGGCAGCTGCCTGGGCATTGATTGGTGGCTGCCTTTGTACTGATTAGTTTTTCTCTGGGGGTCTAGGGGGCATACCTGGTGGTCCAGTGTGGCTGGTTTCCCTGGTGGTCCTGGGCGGCTTCCCTGGTGGTCCTGGGCGGCTTCCCTGGTGGTCCTGGGTAGGACTTGAGGGGGGGCTGTGCGGATATACAATCAGCATAGACCCCCCTTGTCAGGAGAGCAGCCGATCGGCTCTCCTCTACTCGCGTCTATCAGACGCGAGTGAGGAAAAGCCGATCACTGGCTCTTCCTATTTACATCGTGATCAGTCGTGATTGGACAAGGCTGATCACGTGGTAAAGAGTCTCCGTCAGAGACGCTTTACCTAGATCGGTGTTGTGGGGTGTCAGACTGACACCCCGCAACAACGATCACCACGATGCGCGTCATATGACGCCCAGTCAGGTTATTGAAACCACTTTGCTGCCGTCATTCTGCTATATGGCGGGTGGCAAGTGGTTAAGTTAGTTTTGTGTCCCACATTGTCTCTCTCTCACTTGCCTAACATGGCGGATGTCCTATGTTATACTTAAGTTAGTTTTGTGTCCCACATTGTCTCTCTCTTGCCAAACATGGCGGCCGGCCTGTGTTACATTTAGTTTGTCCCACATTGTCTCTCTCTCTCTTACCTAACATAATGTCCACTGTCCAGCATGGCGGCCGGCCTGTGTTTGTGTTACATAACTAAGTGTCCCACATTGTCTCTGTTGCCTAACATGTCCATCATGGCGGCAAATGACTGCTGCTGTTACATAAATCATCATTGTCTGTTGCCTAACATTTTTCTGCATGTGCCTTTCTGAGACCATCCTCTGCTTTTTGTATTGTAGAGATACGGACCGTTGTACCCGGCAGATGGATGTCATCATCCCCGCTAGTTTACTTGGCCATACCAAGATGCTGGATGCAGCAGGAACAAACAAGAACCGGTGAGAGCAGCTTCATTATTCTAAAAAATAGTAGGTGTCATCATGTGTCAAAAAATCATAAAACAAAACATTTGGGCTCAAAATTTTTTCTCCATTTTCCTCATTTTTTTCCCCCTTAAGGTGGAGAGACTTACTTATTTCTGGCTTTAAGTGCAATGCAAACAGATGCCACTGCCAACAGCAAAATGTCAGCTGTCTGGAAGTTTTTTAAAATTGATGAAACCAACAAACGCATTGCAGACTGCAAACTCTGTTCTGACAAAATATCCAGAGGATGTTCAAAAGTTAGTTCTTATAATACCAGTAATCTCATAAAACATCTCAAAATGAAACACAAGACTGAGCATGGCGAATTTACAGCTGTCACTAGCTCTTGCACTCAGCAGATGACACTGCAGCAAACCCTTGCCAGACGTGAAACATTTTCCATGAATAACCCAAGGGCTAAAAAAAAATTCTGAAGTAGTTACCCAATTCATCGTTCTTGATGATCAGCCACTATCAATAGTTGACAATGTGGGTTTTCGGCGCCTTATGAATCTTTTGGAGCCAAAGTACGAAATCCCAGCCGCCGTCATGTCACAGATGTCATGTTGCCACAATTACACAACACAGTGAAAAAACACATTACCAACATGCTACAGGAGGACATAAAGGCTATCAGTTTCACCACAGATATTTGGAGCAGTAGTGTGAGTCCCGTGTCTGTAACTAGCTTAACTGCACAGTGGATTGATGCCAATTTCACTCTGCACCGAGTCATGCTGCACGCAAAGAAATTTCAAGGCTCTCACACAGGCCAAGCTATAAGAAGCATACTAGAAGAAATGCTTGACACTTGGGTGATTCCCAAAAGTTCTGTCCATGTGGTAGTCCGTGATAATGGCAGAAATATGATAAAAGGTGTACAAGATGCTGGTCTTCAGAGTCTTTCATGTGTGGCACATACACTGCAGCTGGCTGATTCAGAGGGGCTTTTATCACAGCGCAACATTACGGAGGCTGTGGGAGTTGGGCGCAAAATAGTTGGGCATTTTAAACATTCAAACCTGGCATTTTCTCAGCTGCAAGATATTCAGATCCAGCTTGGTCAACCCATTAAAAGACTTCAACAAGATGTTCAGACTCGCTGGAACAGCACTTTTTACATGCTGCAGTCTCTGATAGAGCAAAAACGGGCCATTGGAGTATATGTGTCAGAACATGAGCTGCCTGCAATGATCACTGCAAATCAGTGGAATCTCATGGAGAAGATGATCAACATCTTGTCTCCCTTTGAAGAGTTGACTCGGCATGTGAGTTGTTCAGATTCTTTTGCCTCGGATGTAATTCCTGCAGTGATAAATCAATAAATAATAAAGTGGTCAGTTGCGCTTATATTAACCTCATATATTCATTAAAATAGTGAAAGGTGAAAATAAAACTTATAAAAACACCTCCAAAAAATCTTTAATCTACAAATTCTTTCAAAATTGATAAAAAAAAATAAATAACTGTATAAATAAATAAATCTAATCCCACCAATATGCATATAATTAACTCATAACTATCTCATAAAATACATTAGTGATAAACCTTACTCAAATGTGCATGTGCTTTTCAACATATCTACTATTCATATTGAATGCAAAATATATATCTGATTAAATATATAGCCGTGCTATTTGAAATTTCCAAGAATAAATACATATAAATGTGCCAAAAAAATGTGTGCAAGAAATCTTCCTTTTTTCTAAAAAAATCCTTGCTGTGAAATGTGGACACTACATCCGTATTATGTAATCAGACTCCTCAGTGTCAGATATAATGTGATAATATTAAAACAAATTATATAACTTAGTGAAAACAAATGTGTTACTTTCCTTCTTTTCTCCTGACTTTTTCAAGGTGGCACGTGGCAGTGACGTAACATGTAGGAGGAACCTGTGTAGTCCCCAGCATTTGCAGTGTGTGAGATAGCAGCAGCGGTGAATGAAGCGTCTTACCGCTGTGCTCCGGTTCTGCAGCTGATCAATAAAAAGCGATCCCATCTAGGAGGTTATGTGAATGGAACAACTCTATCTGATGGATAGTATCCAATTAGTGGTTAATCTCTGCGCAATGGATATTTAATTTCTCTTTTTACATGTCCGGAATCTAAGTGGAGGAGCAGTTTAAGAAGAAGTGAAAGAAGGAAAGTAACACATTTGTTTTCACTAAGTTATATAATTTGTTTCAATATTATCACATTATATCTGACACTGTGGAGTCTGATTACATAATACGGATGTAGTGTCCACATATCACAGGAAGGATTTTTTAGAAAAAAGGAAGATTTCTTGCACACATTTTTTTGGCACATTTATATTTATTTATTCTTGGAAATTTCAAATAGCACAGCTATATATTTAATCAGATATATATTTTGCATTCAATATGAATAGTAGATATGTTGAAAAGCACATGCACATTTGAGTAAGGTTTATCACTAATGTATTTTATGAGATAATTATGAGTTAATTATATGCATATTGGTGGGATTAGATTGATTTATTTATTTATACAGTTATTTATTTATTTTTATCAATTTTAAAAGAATTTGTAGATTAAAGATTTTTTGGAGGTGTTTTTATAAGTTTTATTTTCACCTTTCACTATTTTAATGAATATATGAGGTTAATATAAGCGCAACTGACCACTTTATTATTTATTGATTTATCACCTATTTAGTTGCAGCTATATTATTTGGTCATCTCATATTAACCATTCGGTTTCCATATTAGTAATTTAGTAGTAACTTTTAACCACGTCAGCGCTTGAGCCTTTTTATATAATTCCTGCAGTGACTGTGCTACAGCGATTATTATCTAAAGAAGTGGATGAGGACCACGGTGTTAAAACGATGAAGAACACGTTGCTTGTGGCTTTGCAGAAACAGTTCTCTGACATGGAGCAAAATCCACTTTACTGCATTGCTACCTTACTCGATCCAAGGTAATAAATTATTGCTGGCTGCTATTTTGCATTGTTTTTATTTGAATATTGATGATATGATTTTGTTTTTTTGTTTTTTGGATGAAGGTGATATTTTACAGTGTTATTATCACTTGCTTGCATTAAAAAAAAAAAAATTGTAATGCAAGTGATAACACTGTAAATCTCACCTTCATTAAAAACACAAAACAAAATCGATAATGACAAACACACTTACCTGCTCTGCCTCCGTGTAATGGTTTTGCACAGAGCAGGCCAGACAACTGTTTTTGCCGTGTCCCCCGCCGTCACCTTTCCTTCTAGCAGTGCCCCCACAGCAAGCTTCCACAGGTGTTGCTTTGCTTGCATGATGTTGTCTAATGTCTTGTATTTTTCTTCTTCTAGGTATAAAGATCGGTTCTTCTAAAATGCAGATGCTGGCAGGCAGGCCAAAAAGATGTTCGTGCTGGATGTGCAACAAATATCTTCTGTACAGGTACTACAGGCACAGGCAGCTACACCTGAGGTGCTTGAGAAACCAGCTACCAAAAGGCCTTGCACCGAGCAACAGCCAGTGTTTTTCAAGAAATTGCTTATTCATCTACATTTGAGAACAGTGCTCCCACAGCTGCTACCATACAACTAGAAGCATATCTTGGAGAGGTCACTGTGCCTCGTTCGGACAAACCTCTTGAGTATCGGGCAGTCAATAAACTGCGATTTCCCACTCTAGCCCAAATGGCACAGAAATATCTTTCAACTACTTGCAGTAATGTGGAAAGTGAGAGATTGTTCAGTGCAGCGTCACACATTCTGACTGACACCAGAAACCGACTTCTAACTGAACATGCAGAGATTCTTCTGTTTCTTAAAAAAAAACTTGCCACTTGCGTTTGAATTGGAAAAGTAATCTACCGCCTGTTACTGTCAAACTGTAAGGCATCATGCACAGTTTCATGCTGCAGCTCAAAGCAACTGCTCCACCTGGCATTTGAGCGTTTTTTTTAGCGTTTCCTCTGCCTGTTAACTCCCCTCCATGTTGGCCTTTGAAAAAAAATAAAATATGCCTTTTTAACTCCATGCCACAACATTTTTCCTTAAGTGAAAAAGTGAATCACCTATGGTGTGCACATTGCACACTATAGGTGATTCAACGTGCAATGCATGGGGGACACATAGCCTAATATGGAGCGGCATAGAGTTAACACTACAGGCAAATGAAAGGCTCTAAAACAGGGAGCTCAAACGCCTGTAGGAGCAGCTACTTTGAGCTTTATTGTGCATGTGGCCTTACTGCTGCTAAGTCCTTGGCCTTGCCATCCTTTAATGACCATAATTTTGGTCTGTGAAAAAATTTTTTTCACGAGTTTCATAAGAAGTTGAACTAGAAGCTAGCACTTTTTTTTATTATTTAAAAAACGTTTACAAAATAATGTTAGTTTTGAGGTACAGTTCAGTTGCTCCTCCTCAAGCCTAACATTATTTAACTGTATTGCACTTGGGTTGCTTGATGTGATGACATGAACATGTGATGTTTGTTTTATACGTGGCATCATCAACAATGATGATATTTCATGTTCTGTGTGACATTTGAGCTTTTCATTTTCAAGGCATAATGCCTGTACAATGCAGCTAAAAGCATCTGCTCCTTAAAGAGTTTAAGTTTTTTCCTGCCTGTTAACGCCTCCCCTCCAAGTCAGCCCATTGCACACTAGTTTCAGGAGTTTAGTGGCAGGAAAGTTTACAGGCAGAAAAAAAATCCAAAGAGTTCCATTTACAATTTCTTTGGATTTTTTTTCTGCCTCTGCCTGTAAGCTGCCCTGCCACTAAAATTCTGAAACCACATAGTGTTCCTTGGCCAATGGCCATGAATGAACACATAGGCTAACATGGAGGGGAAGAGGTAACGAGTAGAGAAAAAAAAAGCTCAAAAGAGCTAAAACACCTGGAGAAGCAGCTGCTTTGAGCTGTGCATGAGGCCTTACTGCAGCCTACATGCCAATCTAACACACATCCTTGCCATCCTGGAATGTTCTGTCTGTGAAATGTGTTTCTCTTACACATGTGTAATTTGAACTGGAAACAAACACATGGTGGGTTTTTTTGGTTTTTGAAATTTTATAAATAATGTCTTGTGTTGTGAGTTGACTGAGGTACTGTACTGTTCTTGCTTCTCCTCATGCCTAAACATTGTGAACTTGCAATGTACATGTCATTGATAACATTGACATTATTTTTTATATTACATGTTCTGTGCAATTTGCGCTTTAACAGCTTTGTGACCAGCAAATAAACATGTTTTCTTTCATAATCTTTTGACTGCGTTTCAATTCCTCATATTATGGTGAAAATGTGTAATTTTTCATTATTTAAAAAAAAAATGGTCACATGACCAAAATCAGGTATCGGTAATTGGTATCGGCGAGTACATGATGTCAAGTATCGGTACTCTTACTCGGTGTCAAAAAAGTGGCATCGGTGCATCCCTAGTGTTTATTTCCCGGAATACCATGGGGCTAATGAATATTGGAGTCCAAAAAGATGGTGGTGGTCAGGAGAATATATAATATATATCTATATCTACATATATATATATATAGATAGATCTATATATATACAGATCTATATATAGATATATATATAGATATATATATATATCTATATATATATAGATATATATATATATATATCTATATATAGATATAGATATATATATATAATGTCAGCCAATCTGTCCAATAGGAATCCCCCTGAGGAAGCTACATGTCACTGTGGCACAATGCGTAGGGGAGTGGCAGCAGGACAGCATGGCTGTACCCTGTACCCTGTAGGAGAATCTGTGCTGGTGGCTTGTGAGGTGTCACAGATACAATAAATAAGCAAGGATTTTAAGCGATTAGTGGGGTGCGCTTCAAGCACCTGAAAAATGTGAGTAAGATACGCGTGTAGATTTTAAATAAATTTTACCTGGTTGTACTATATTTGCACTATTGGCGATCCCTTTTTTTCATATATGTACATGGTGAGACTGTCATGAAGTGAGGAGACACAGCGGGGGCATTAAGGAGGAAGTGTGGTCTAGAGAGGTAAAACACATCCTATGCTGTGATGTAGTAAGACAATACATGATGGGATTTTAGGTTTCCTGAATGGTCACGTAATGCATGAATTCAAGAGCTTAGATGCATTTTTTTTTATTTGAAAAGAGAGATGCAGATTGAAGGCTGCTGTGGACTTAGGAAAGTAAGAGATAAGCACATTGAGATGGTTGGACAGAAAAGATTTTGGTGATTGTGGGTCCTCTTCTGCGCCTTAATTCCAAGAATAACCTCAGCCCCTCTGCCACACCTGGTTGAATAAAAGTCACTGCGAGCACATGTGCAAACAAATATACTGTAAATACCATTAACCTGGCTTTGGATTACTACCAAAAAATAGGCATGTGACCAATTTGTGGTAGAAGAACTCAATATATTGGTACGGGTTAGAAAAAATAGCGGGTTGAACATAAATGAGCACACACCAGGTAGATTTGGACACAGACTTCTAGACAGAGTAAGAGCAAGAATTTGCAAATTCAGCAATAAACAGTTTAAATACTTGTTAACTGTAATGTAGATAGCAATACTACAACTGGATTAGAGTGCACTCTAAGGGAATGATTGGGGTATGGTGCAGTGTCTCCTGAGAGGTACTTCCTAAACTAAGCAAAGGTCCCTGGGCAGCACATTAAAGGGGCAGTCTTAGTCCTGACTCTTCACCCGGCTAATGTTGGGGCCCAATAACCATTGGCATGCTTGAAAGCAGTCAACAACGCCTTCAGCCAGGAGTAGGGCTATGAAGCAGTAGGTATTTTCTAAGAGTTTAGTCTCTAGTGGTACCAACAAGTAATGGACACAAGGCCCTCTCACCCGACCCAATGACACGGAAGCAATGGTCCCTCCAATTAGATACCTGGTCACTCTGGGTTGCTCAGGGAGACTCCAAATGGCAGCACAGCATAGTCTGTATCCTAGCAGTGCCTCCGTCCCTCCACACTCAGCTCACAGCTCTGTTCTTTCTGGGTCCCCCACACATATTGGCTTTTCATTAGCTCAGTCTCTTTTTTGGGATGATCCCCATGACACAAATCTCTCACCAGCGTTTCCTGCGCTGCACAGTAATTATGAAACATAAATTTTACCTGAAAAGGTAATCTTTAAGGCACATATACGTGTGATCGGCCTCTGAGAGGCTTATGCCTAGTATGAGAAAATTGGATGAAAAATACTGCTTTCAAAGCGATCGTATGATAATCTGATTGCCAGTGCACAGCTTTCAAGAGCCGACGACGACATTTCATGTGAGATTATCTGAAGAGAAAAAAAAAAAAAAAACATTTTTCTCGTATGATACCAGAACAAGAGATTTTCATTTATTCAGTAAAGTATTTGTCTAAAAAAATGTGTAAGACCAAGATCAGGCATGCTCACAAAGTTGTATAAGCCCGCCGGCCCACCAAAAGTAAAAACCTACCATACTCCGACACACATCTGGTCCCATCACTTCATTCCCACCCAAATGACAAGTCCAGCAGATGATAGCTGGTATGCATAAATAGGCACAGTTTCCTGGGTGACTTAATTGACCATATATGAACATAATTAACCATATTGGGTCAAAGATTGTTACTGGGATCCTGTCCCACAGGTGACCATAACATTGACAGCGGGAGGCTGTCATGTGTTAGGCAGAGAAGCTATGAGTAAGCACTCGCTGTGAGTGCGAAACGCGTCAGCTGATCCCTGTACACTTTCGCTGTGGTGTTTTTGTATACCTCCATTATCCAACTTTTTTTACTAATAAAGGCACTTATCAGACCGGTGTGCGACTTCCAGATACCTTCGCTTTTCTCAGGCTGTCATGTGTAATTGTGTCAGTAATACAGATGGCCTTGGGATTCCTAGCCATGTAGGTAAATGCGGCTGGTGACGTCACTGGTTGCTAGGGACTAAGCAGTGCCTGCGCTTACAGGCATTCCTAACAGCCATTTATAAAGGGAAGCTGTCATGTGTAGTACTGGAAGTACACGACATTCGGCTCCTACTAAATGGATAATTGTTCTGGTGTTCGTCTGAATGCCAGAACACCTGAACAGCCAAGGTTTAGTCTAAACTTGTGTTTAGACCGAACCTTAAGCCCATCCCTAAACATAGCCTGAGAAATGGTTGCTTGAAGAGCTAATGTCCATATTCTGGGGACTGGACTCTGAGACACTGATGCACATACATTAATGCTAATAAGTGGAGTTGTGCTTCATATGACATCTGTGAAGTTTCTGGATAGCCTTATGCTGACAATTAATATCTGTTAAGATAAAAAATGTTTTAAGATAAAAATAAGTTGTGATTCATGGAACTGCTGCCATGTGCTTATACAAGTTAAAAATTACTCCACAAAAGAGTTTGGGACATTACTCACTAAGATTACTGTGTTAACATTGTGTATCAGCATTAAATATAATGGGTAAACAAATAGGAACAAAAGCTGGAAAAACTATCCTAGGAAAATAAATTAACAAACGGCAATAGGCATCAGCAGATGTTTAACTCAAGGTCAGAGCAATCAATGTCAAAGTAGAGGCAATCTAACTTTTTGCCACAAAAACACTATTACTTTTTGTGGTGTGTGATTGTGATAAGCAGATTCCTGAAAATCCACACTGATATTGCTTCTATTTAATTTGTTCTACATCAAATCTGAGTATTATATAGCTGTAATCTTTTTTACAGCTACAGCATTTTTTAAACAAATGTTCACTTATACAAGTTACATAACTGAAGCACAAAATGACAGTATAAGGCCTCTTTCACACGGGACAGATCCATGATGATCCGCCCCGTGAACATCCGCTTGCTCAGTGGGGATCGCTCCGCCGATCCCCGCTGAGCAGGCAGATGACAGGTCTGTCTCTGCACACTGTGCAGCGCCGGACCTGTCAGAGCGCCGCTCTCCCCTATGGGGGATCGGATGACGACGGACCGTAGAGTCCGTCGTCACCCGATCCGAAAACGGATGGAATAGTAGGTTTTTCCTCCGTTACACTTTTTCGGAGCGGGTCGGATGTCAGCGGACATGTCAACGCTGACATCCGACTCTCAATAGAGGTCTATGGAGGGTCCGTTCAGGTCCGCCTAAAAAACGGACAGGTGGACCTGAACGGATCGTGAAAGAGGCCTAAAAGGTCTTCTAAAGCGTCTAGGTTTTTTTTAAAAAAGTTATTACGAGGACTATTGTAAATGAGTAAATAGACATACTACAAATCAAAAATTGGTATGCACAGCGCTGTATATGAAAACAATTATCGTCTGCATGCCAGAACACCTGAATATACAATAAAAACTAAATAAATAACAATAAAATTGTGTATGAAAGTCCCTGTCAATAATCTACAACAAAGTGCAAAAACAGTTCTTGCGACATAAACTGTGTATATATTATAAAAAAACATAAAAATAAAATTTGTGCACAAACGTCCATGTAATAAACCACAACATAGGCATGTGCACAGTGTGTGCAAGGTTTGCTTGGGCACACCCCAATCACCCCATGCGCATTAGCATCATCACTCTGTGTGCCAGCGGGAAGATAGGAAAGAACTCCCTCTTAAAAGCTCTGCCATAAGAAGTGCTTATGCACTTTCACTGTGCCGACAGGGAGATCAATGTATTGCGGCCATATATATGTAGACAGTGACACACACACAAAAGAATCTTGTAAAAAAGCCCCCCCCCCCTAGTGTTTATACTGCTTTGTCCTATACCTATGCTGATGACACACAAATCTATCTCTCCACCCCTCAACTCACTCCATCAGTCTCCTCACGCATCACTAACTTACTAACCGACATATCTGTATGGATGTCACCCCACTTCCTCAAACTCAACTTGTCCAAAACCGAGCTTATAATATTACCTCCCCCACGTGCCTCTTCCCCTGACTTCTCTGTGAAGAGCAATGGCAAAACCATCCACCCGTCCCCACATGTCAGAGTGCTAGGTGTTATCCTAGATTCTGAACTCTCCTTTCAGCCCCACATCCAATCAATTTCCAAAGCTTGCCGCCTCAACCTCCGCAACATCTCTAAACTACGTCCCTTTCTAACCAGTGAAACCACAAAGCTCCTGATTCACTCACTGGTTATCTCTCGCCTTGACTACTGCAACTCACTCCTTATTGGCTTACCTTTAAATAGACTATCCCCCCTTCAGTCCATCATGAATGCGGCTGCCAGACTCATCCACCTTACAAACCGCTCAGTGTCTGCTACCTCTCTCTGCCAATCCCTCCATTGGCTACCACTCGCCCAACGAATTAAATTCAAAATACTAACAATAAGTTACAAAGCCATCCACAACTGTGCCCCCAGCTACATCACTAACCTAGTCTCAAAATACCAACCTAAACGCCATCTCCGTTCCTCCCAAGATCTCCTGCTCTCTAGCTCCCTCATCACCTCCTCCCATATCCGCCTCCAGGACTTCTCCCGAGCCTCGCCCATCCTCTGGAATTCCCTACCCCAATCTGTCAGACTGTCTCCAAATGTATCCACTTTTAGGCGATCCCTGAAAACTTTCCTCTTCAGAGAAGCCTATCCTGCCTCCATCTAACAACTGCACTATTTTCTCCATTAGCTCATCCCCCACAGCTATTACCCTTTTGTATAACTTGACCCTCCCTCCTAGATTGTAAGCTCTAACGAGCAGGGCCCTCTGACTCCTCCTGTATTGAATTGTATTGTACTTGTACTGTCTGCCCTAATGTTGTAAAGCGCTGCGTAAACTGTTGGCGCTATATAAATCCTGTATAATAATAATAATATTATTGAAACCTAAGGCTAGAATACTCCTTTAAATATATTATTGCTTCTGTACTATGTAGAGAGAGAGAGGAAGTCTTGTTTTAGTCTTATCTTAACCACAAGCTAGAGTCTGGGACAGAGTGATGTGATAGCCTGTTTACAGTTATAAAAACTGTCTGTATATTGTCAGGCAAGATATGCTATGAATAAATGTATATACATGGGGGGTGTTTAGCCTGGTCTGGATTGGTAATGACTAGGGATGAGCCGAACACCCCCCCGGTTCGGTTCGAGGCAGAACATGCGAACAGACCAAAAATTTGTGCGAACACGTGAACCCCGTTAAAGTCTATGGGATTCGAATGTGAAAAGTCAAAAGTGCTAATTTTAAAGGCAAGTTATTGTCATAAAAAGTGTTTGGGGACCCGTTCGTAGTGGTGGCACAACACTGTAAAGCCTCACAGATAATTTTAAGCGCAGGAACAGGCCCTGCTGTGAAATATTAGATCAAAAATTGTAATTACATGCCCCTGTTAAACAGGGGCAGAAAAATTGGGCCTTAGGCGGTGGTGGTACAACACTGTAAAGCCTCACAGATACTTTTGTTGAGCACAGAAACAGGCCCTGCTGTGAAATATTAGATCAAAAATTGCAATTACGCGCCCCTGTTAAACAGGGGCAGAGAAATTGGGCCTTAGGTCACTGGTGGTGTCCTGAACTGAAAATATTCTTAGAAGCTATCATCATGAAAATTGAGGAGGAATAGGATAGTCACTCAGCATAATAGGATAGTCACTCAGCATATGCAGTCTTCAAGGGATCCCACATCCATAGAAAAATCATCAGGTGCTTGGTAGCTGGTGATCCAAGACTGATTAATTTTTATGAATGTGAGCCGATCAACAGATTCTGTGGACAGGCGCACTCTGTGATTGGTTACAAAGCCTCCAGCAGCACTGAATGTGCATTCAGAAAGAACGCTGGATGCAGGACAGGCCAGTAGCTCAATTGTATATTGAGCAAGCTCTGGCTAGTGGTCCATCCTCATGACCCAGTAACCCAGTGGATGTTCTGGTGGAAAGGTCTCCAAGTTTGATCTTGCCCCTAGATATTCCTGCACCATGTAATTCAGACGCTGGCGATGGTTGCTGGAACCGTTCAGACCTGGGCGCTGAGGACTGAAGAATTGCCTGAAGGCATTGGTCAGCCGGCCACCTTCTCCACCGCTCTTTCTGTTACTGAACGAAGCCTCAGCAACACGTTGTCCAGCACCAGGAAATTGTAACCTCCCAGGCTCTGGAAAGGCATTGCACAAACCTTTCTGCAAGGCCTCCCGAAGATGTTTTATCTGCTCCCTCTTGCGAAGGCTGGATAAGTTCTGCAACCTTGCCCTTGTAACGTGGATCAAGAAGGGTTGCCAGCCAGTAGTGATCCCTCTCCTTGATACCACGAATCCTAGGGTCCTTTTGCAGGCTTTGCAGGATCAGGGAGGCCATGCAGCGTAGGTTTGCAGAGGCATTCAATCTTGAGTCCGCTTGGTCACTAAGGATCACATGATCCTCAACCACCTCCTTCCAGCCAAGTACAACTCCATGGCTTTCTGGGGACTGCAAACGATCCCTTGAAGACTGCTGCTGATGCTGAGTGTTATCCTCCAACCATTCTGACACAATCCTCTTCCTCCTCTTCTTCTTCCTGTGTGATCGGTGGGCCTGCAGGAATACTAGTATCTGGATAAAGGGGGCCTTGAGAGGTAAGGAAGTCCTCCTCTTCCTCCCGCTGTTCTGCCTCAAGTGCCCTGTCCATTATTCCACAAAGCGTGTGCTCCAACAGGAAGACAAGAGGGACAGTATCACTGATACATGCACTGTCACTGCTCACCATCCTTGTGACCTCCTCAAATGGTGACAGGACAGTGCATGCATCCTTGATCAGTAGCCACCGGTGTGGTGAAAAAAAGCCAAGCTCCCCTGACCCTGTGTCCTGGTGGCATACTCACACAGGTCCTCATTGATGGCCCTCTGCTGCATGTGCAGCCGCTGCAGCATTGCCAACATTGAGGTCCACCTGGTGGGCATGTCACAAATGAGGCGGTTCTTGGGCAGGTTGCATTCTCTTTGAATGTCAGCCAGCCGAGCACTGGCATTATATGACCGGCGGAAATGACCACAGACTTTCCTGGCCTGCCTCAGGAGATCCTCTAAGCCCAGGTACCTACTCAAGAACCGCTGCACCACCAATTCCCACTCAACATGGGTACCATCATCGGAGCCTTCAAAACGCTGCGCATCCTCCTGCAGCATGTACCCGACACTGTGGTCGAATAGTTCGGGGGACTCCTCCGTGCATGATGGTGGGGCTAGGGAAGGAGTGACTGTTGACATGGAGCCAATGGAATAGGCTTTGGCAGCTGCATTGGCAGGCAAACTACTCTGAGCCTGGGTGACAGAGGATGAGGATGGCTTTGTTATCCATTCCACCAACTCTTCTGCATGTTGTGGCTCAATAACACAGCCAGCTGCAGGAAAAAAGGACAAGCGTGCCCCACGGCCATGTGCTGAGAATGCACCGTGTCCACGACCAGCACTGTCGACTGTAGACACAGTGCCTGCTTGCCCTCTTTTAGTGGCCTGTGAGCGTCTGCCTCTCCTTGGTGGCCTTCTGGACATGCTGAAAATTTTGTTTAGCAAAAAAAACTACACTGTATTGTGTACTGTGTACACAAGCAGGAAAGTAGTAGCAACTGCACTAGGGGTGCACGGTACTGTGTACACCAACAGAAGTTTAACCGCTTCAACCCCGGACCATTTGGCTGGCCAAAGACCAGAGCACTTTTTGCGATTCGGCACTGCGTCGCTTAGACTGACAATTGCGCGGTCGTGTGACGTGGCCCCCAAACAAAATCAAATTTTTTCCCCACAAATAGAGCTTTCTTTTGGTAGTATTTGATCACCTCTGCGTTTTTTATTTTTTGCACTATAAACAAAAAAAGAGCAACAATTTTGAAAAAAATGCAATGGTTTTTAATTTCTGCTATAATAAAGATCCCCAAAAAATATATAACATTTTTTTTTTCCCTCAGTTTAGGCCGATTCGTATTCTTGTACATATTTTTGGTAAAAAAAAAATCACAATAAGTGTATATTGATTTGTTTGCGCAAAAGTTATAGCGTCTACAAAATAGGGGATAGTTTTATGGCATTTTTATTAATATTTTTTTTTTTTTACTAGTAATGGCGGCAATCAGCGATTTTTATCGTGACTGCGACACGATAAAGAGGTTCTCGAGCCAGAGGTATACGAGAAGCCGCTCCCTGCATTCTGGGCTCAACCACCAGGTACATGACAACCACCATGAAAGTAGCAGCAACTGCACTAGGGTTGCACGGTACTGTGTACACCAACAGAAGTGTAATAACTATCGGTGCACTGTATGTATTGTGTACACCACCAGGAAAGTAGTAGCAACTGCACTAGGGGTGCACGGTACTGTGTACACCAACAGAAGTTTAATAACAACTACGGGTATACTGTATTGACCACCAGAAAAGTATGAGCAACTGCACTATGGGTGCACAGCACTGTATACTGTGTACACTGCTGAAGTATATTAGAAACAGTACACCAGGAACGGCCTGCAGTCAGATATAGCTAAACTGTATACAGTGTATTATATATATATATATATATATATATATATATATATATATATATATATAAAATACACTGCAGCTAACTGAATCGCCTGCCTGCCTCAGGTATATTAGAAACAGTACACCAGGAACGGCCTGCAGTGAGATATAGCTAAACTGGATACAGTGTATATATTTATAAATATATATACCAGACTGAGTGTATATATATTAAATACACTGCAGCTAACTGAATCACCTGCCTGCCTGAAGTATATTAGAAACAGTACACCAGGAACGGACTGCAGCCAGATCTAGCTAAACTAGATACAGTGGATATATATATATATATATATATATATATATATATATATATATATATATATATATGAGACTGACTGTATATATATATAAATTCAATACACTGCAGCTAACTGAATAATCTGCCTACCTGCTCAATCTAAATAAAAACTCTCTCTCTGTCCACACCGGCAACGACACACTGCACAAGACCGACGTGCAGGCGGCCTTATATAATATGGGGCGTGGACTTAGTCCCCCTGAGCCATGATTGGCAAAAGGCACCCTGCCTTGCATGCAGGTCATGGTGCATGCTCTGGCCAATCATCGTACAGCAATGCACTGCGCTCCCGCAGTGCATTATGAGCCGTTACACGCCGCTCGAATTTGTCACGAGCGTCCCATAATGTTCAGTTTTCGACGAACGGGAGAACAGCCAATGTTCGCGTCAAACTCATGTTCAACCCAAACAGAAATCTCATCCCTAGTAATGACCCATGGTGGGCTATATTTTGATTGTATACTATAAAATGCTGTACCCGGAACAATAAATTGAGCAGTGTATGAATTCTGATTTCTGTTGGGTCATTATATATATATTGCTCCCTGTGCAGGTCTGGGTGTGGCAGAATGCAGAAATGCCGGCACATAAGGTAATGTAATTAGACAGTATTAAAGGCGATAGCTAGTAATAGAGTCAGGAGGACAGAGGGTCACACACACACACACGTGTTTTTGAGCTTTAAGGTGCACACCCAAATGCAATAGGCTGTGCACACCTATGGAACCACAATGAAGTGCAGAAACATTAAACTGTAAATCCAATGATCAGTTCTTTAACAACTCCAAGTGGAACCGTTGAAAACAATCTTCTTATCTGTGCGGACCAGGGAACACCTCCTCTCACCCACACCACCACCTCAACGGTGTATGTGAATCTGCTCACCTTTGTAATGACCTCCAAATTACAAGGTCTAATCAGGCACAAATAGTAAGTCTGATGGAATACTGGTAAAAATTCACAAGAGATCTCACTGCCGCTCCCAAAACAGCAACATTTTCCTGCTGTGTTGCATCCGATAAACTTCCATGAGAAACTGTCTTTTTTAATTAATGTTCTGTGGCCCTTTTTACCACCTCAATACCAGACACCTTCTTCTTGCATAGGTAATTTTTAAGCTTTCAGCACTGTCACGCTTTTAATCACAATTACTCAGTCATGCAACACTGTACCCAAATTAAATTTGTATCTTTTTTATACAGATAAGGCTTTCTTTTAGTGGTATTTAATCACCACTGTTTTTTCTTTATTCTATTTTTTTTTTTTTTTTTGCATTTTTTGCTATATAAACAAAGATTTTGAAAAGAAAACACATATTTTCTTAGTTTCCATTTATAACATTTTGCAAATAAATAATCTTTCTTGATAAATTTAGGGCCAAAATGTATTCTGCTACACATACTGAAGGTGTACACAACCTATTGCATTACGCACACACACATATACGGTGTATATATACAGTATATATTGTTCTGTGTGACTCCCTGGATGAGCACTGTTTAAAAAGGCACAGCAGACAGCAGGATCTCAGTGAAACACAAAAGTGTGGTTTATTTGTAAAGTCTGTGTCCACAAAGTACAGGCATCAAAACAGCAAAATAAAACAAAACGGAAAATACATCCTTACCATGCTAGGCAGTTAACTACAAACATTGGATCCTTGCTAACTGTCCTAGAGCAAACTATTGCTGCCCAGGCACCTGAATGCCACACAGAATAAATATAGTCTAGACATGTGCGATTAGTTTCGTACAAATCGAAAATTCGTATGAATTTCCGTAAATTCGTATGTTCGGGAGGATCCGAAATACGAATTGCTATGCTTCCGAATTTCATACGTTTACGAATTTTGGATCCAAATTCCGTTACAACGGAAACGAGAATGTTCGTTAATTACGATTATTCGTTATGATGAAGTTAAAAATCCCAGGAAGTCAGCACAGGGATGGTGGGAGCCCCTCATAATAAATTCATCATAACAAACATTTGTAATTGTTACGAAAAGTTAACGAACCTAAAAGTTAAAAACCCAGGAAGTCAGCACAGCACAGGGATGGTAGGAGCCCCTTATAATGATAAATTATCACCCTGATGTAAGGAGGGGCTCTTATTCAAATCATGTCATTCTAAAGGTGTCTGTAATGTTGGAATGCATCTTTTTCTCTAAATAAAGATTTGTAAAAAAAAGTCATTTATACTTACAGTGGAATGTTTTTACGTATTTTTTTTTGTGCAATTGCGTATAGTTTATATACTGTTTTTGTGCGTGTTTAAAAAATTTAAGTGGGCCTGTGTGGATGAAGTCCAGGGCCAAATTTTCCAGCCCTGCCTCTAGCAGCCAGTCAATGAGCGGTAATGATACACTGTAATCTCGGGCAACCACCAGCAATCTCTACCTGATCTGATTCAGTAAACTGCTACCGTATTTTTTGTGTGTCTCAGAACAGGTGGAGAACGAAATTGCATGGAAGGGGGGGCCCCAAGTCAGGCCAGGTTCACACTTGAACCGGCTGCGGATCACACAGGAGAGCTGTGCGTCCCTGTTCCCCGTTTCAGGGATGAATCAGGGCCGAATCTATGCCTGAATTGGGCCCTGAAACTGAGCCAAAGACGCACAATGTTTCTGTGCAGTGCGCTCCGCAGCCGCAATGGAGATATGTGAACTGGTTCCATAGGGAGCCAGTCACATTCTCCTGCTATGCGAATTGGATGCGGGGAGCGATGTGAACCCGGCCTAAATGTTTGCCCAGGGTCCAATCAATATTAAAGACGGCCCTGGGTGCAAGTAGTTTAGTTTATTTTTTTTTCTTATTATTTTCAATTATTTTTTTGTCTCACGGAAACTGAAGAGTGTCTCACTTACATGGCTCTGAACACGATTGAGTGCACATTCCCACTGCTACCAATGACGCAAGCCATACTCTATCATGGCTCGGTGGGCCATAATTTTGTATGGTTATGCTATGGTTCCCATGTAAGCAGATCTGCTTACTTAGAAGTTTAGATGCGGTCACCATGGAGTGGCCAGTCCCTTGGTGAGGGATAAACAAATATCCTTAAAAGAGAAAACAGATCTGCCATGTCCACGAGAAGGTTTCCGCAGCCAATGGTCTTCCACCAACGTCTGTATGTGCGAATACGCTCACATGAGCATATTACAGCAAAACTGACAATGGGGGACATCTGACAACATACATTAATAAAAATTTCCACAACACTCACTCAGGGAGATTTACTAAATCTGGTGCACACAGGGTCTGGTGCCACTGTGCATAGTAACCAATCAGCTTTTAAGTTCTGTTTGCTCAGTTAGGCTTTGACAATAAAACCTAGAATCTGATTCGGTACTATGTACAGTTGCACCAGATTCGGTGTGCACCGATTTTAGCAACTCTCCCCCACTGTGACAAGTGTGGCTTTAATTGTATGGGTATGGTCTGGAGAAATGCTCTTGAGTCCCATCCTCGGAAGTACATGCCCCTGTCCTTCTCAGTGATTTCCATAGACGTTTTCCCCTCAAGCCTGGTGGTCCTCCGAGGGGGAGGGGTCATTGAGGAGGGGGTAATGTCAGCGCTGGGCCCAGCCCTTCCTTCTCTGAGCTGGCCGCTCAGCTGTCGGCTGATTGTCAGCTCCCATCTCCCCACAGTGACTCACCTGTTGATGATCCTGCTCGTCGGTCCAGCCATCCCATCCAGATGATCTCTGCCTTCACCTTGGTCACATCTCTAGAGATGCTCTCCTGTGTTCCTGTTAAAGACTTGCTTGGATGGCATTCCTTCTGGCTCCAGATCCTGCTTGCTGTTCTACTACGCTCATCTCTGGCCCCTGACGTTTTTGGCTTGTCTGACTATCCGTTCCTGAACTCTGGCTTTTGACTACGTTTACTCTGTTTACCTTTTTTATTATTATTAAACAAGTGTGATTTAACTGTACCTCTGTCTCAGTCTGATTCGTGGTTTCTGACAGGTGGGCGACCTAAGGGCCTGGATACTGAAGCTACAGAGATATTACCGAGGGGCTGTCATCTGAAGATCTAGTCTGATATCACAAGAGAAAGGTGTCACATGGATGTTATTATTATACAAGATTTATATAGCACCAGACTGTGTGGACTGCACAGAGAGAACCAAAACGCATGTAAGTGAATATAAAGTTTATTAAGATGAGTGATATATAAGTACACAACACCTCCAATACCAAACAGTGACAATTAACCCAACAGTGACATTCAAATAACAAATAATATATACAAAAAATGGGGGTGTGACCTGTCCACAGAATTCTAAAGAAATGCACCAACATGCCTCCATCCCAATTAGGTAGCAAATAGAGATAGAGAAGAAAAGCAGGACTTTGCGTGAGGCAAGTTGGTGGAAGTGTCAACTGGATAGTATATGCTGAAGTGAGGTATCTGGGGTAGGTCCTATACATAGTTATGTCCACAAAAAGTAAACAGGTAGTAATAGTATAAAGGTTTAATTACATAGGTTCTGGCACCAAATACAGTCATTAATAAAAACATCCTAAGCAACATTTCGGCATATTATAGACAATATATTGAAAGGCATAACACAGACACTGGTTGTATAGTTACAGGAAAAAATACATTGTATACTAAATGGGTATATGCATCAATAGTTATTAACTCAACGCGTTTCTTGGCTTATAACCAATCATCAGGAGTCCGATGCAATGTCAGCTGCATTAAAACAATGGAACATGTATTAATATATGAATTGATATATAGGAGAAAGATGCAAAAGAATTCAAATTTGCATTCCTACTCACGAACAGTGTCTTGATCTGTGATAACCTGAATCCTATAGCGCAGCATTGGTCTGGGTCTCCAAAGTCTCCCCCGGGGTTGAGGCAGAAAGCTCGCCCCAGGAAACCATCGGCAACAGCCACCAAAGTGACCAAGGTAGCCATAGGGGCCACCAGGCAGGGACAAACAACCAGGCCAACATGCCCTGAGATGGCTGTAAAGAAAATAGAATGGGTGTGTGAACATGGGACCAAACGTGAAATATAATGGGTGACACCATAGTGGGAAACCAAAAAGTGAATGGATATACGTGTGACCGGAGCCAGAAAGGACAAGGAAGAGAAATTGAAATATGTAGTAAGAGTGAAGGAGAGAGAGTGTGTGCAGCTAGGAGGCCAGTAGACCATAGTAAAAGTGTACAACAAGTTACCTGTGTGGTGAAAGAGCCGGGCCAGGCCAATTGCCCCACATCCGTAGCGAGACCTACATGCACCCGGCCGAGGTCACCGTTATATGCCGCGGGCCGGGGGCGTGCACCCGCCAACGTCATGTGCGGGCGTGATTACGCAACGGGGAGGGACAGACAGCCTAAACACAATTGCGGCCGCCTCCCATCCCCGCAGAGCAAAGGCCCAGGGGTGGTGTACCATTAGACTCCTGCAAAGCGGTGGCGCACGGCGCCGCATGCGGGGCGTGGAAACATGACGCCGATACGCCAAGGTCAAGGCCCGCCCTCGTCACGTGACGAGACGGGTGACAGGTCGAGAACTGGGCGCATCGCAACCCCGGGAAATAGACCCGATCGACCCCAGTACCAACTGCGCTTAGGGAGTAGTGGAATAAGGGTGTATGAGCCACTTATATGAGAGAATATCGGTAAAAGAATAAAAAATAAAGAATAAAGGAGGCAAAACGAAGGAAGAGAAAGGAAAAGAAAACCAATGAAGTAGAGAAGGAAAAGCAGGGGAAAACATAAGTTACTATAAATAGGATCAATATTCAGCAAGGACAGTAACAGAATACACACTAACTCAGGTTATCACAGATCAAGACACTGTTCGTGAGTAGGAATGCAAATTTGAATTCTTTTGCATCTTTCTCCTATATATCTGTTCATATATTAATACATGTTCCATTGTTTTAATGCAGCTGACATTGCATCGGACTCCTGATGATTGGTTATAAGCCAAGAAACGCGTTGAGTTAATAACTATTGATGCATATACCCATTTAGTATACAATGTATTTTTTCCTGTAACTATACAACCAGTGTCTGTGTTATGCCTTTCAATATATTGTCTATAATATGCCGAAATGTTGCTTAGGATGTTTTTATTAATGACTGTATTTGGTGCCAGAACCTATGTAATTAAACCTTTATACTATTACTACCTGTTTACTTTTTGTGGACATAACTATGTATAGGACCTACCCCAGATACCTCACTTCAGCATATACTATCCAGTTGACACTTCCACCAACTTGCCTCACGCAAAGTCCTGCTTTTCTTCTCTATCTCTATTTGCTACCTAATTGGGATGGAGGCATGTTGGTGCATTTCTTTACAATTCTGTGGACAGGTCACACCCCCATTTTTTGACACATCAACATTAGGGTGGCAAACACCCGTTCTTGGTGACCTGATCCACCTACGAAACCTGCACATATTCTTTGTAACTAACTTTTTATTTATTTTCATGCAACCCAACCACACCCTATTTTATCTCCTATTTTTTATCTCTCATCTCAACATTATTTGTTTGTTCTTTTTTTAATTTATACTAGATAGAGACCTATGGTCCCCCCCTTGTCCATTGGTTATTTCCAGTGCAAGAGTCGCGTATCTATTTTTGCATATATATCCCTTTATATAATATCCATTCTAGTGAAAAAATTCGGAATTATTTTTTCATTTCTTAACCCTTTTCACACTTCTTTCCCCTTGTTGTCTCCCTTTAGTCAGATAAATACTGATTCAATTCAGGGCTAAAGCTTTTTGTTTTTGTTTTCCCTTTAGTCAGAAAAATACTGATTTAATTCAGGGCTAAAGTTTATGTTTTTGTTCCCTTTAGTCAGGTAAATACTGATTCAATTCAGGGCTAAAGTTTTTTGTTTTTGGTTCTGTTTCTCTTTAGTCATACTTACACTGATTCAATCCAGGGCTAAAGTTTTTACATTTCACACTCTTTTGCATAGTGATTAATTCAGTGCAAAAGTTAGTGTGTATTCTGTTACTGTCCTTGCTGAATATTGATCCTATTTATAGTAACTTATGTTTTCCCCTGCTTTTCCTTCTCTACTTCATTGGTTTTCTTTTCCTTTCTCTTCCTTCGTTTTGCCTCCTTTATTCTTTATTTTTTATTCTTTTACCGATATTCTCTCATATAAGTGGCTCATACACCCTTATTCCACTACTCCCTAAGCGCAGTTGGTACTGGGGTCGATCGGGTCTATTTCCCGGGGTTGCGATGCACCCAGTTCTCGACCTGTCACCCGTCTCGTCACGTGACGAGGGCGGGCCTTGACCTTGGCGCATCGGCGTCATGTTTCCACGCCCCGCATGCGGCGCCGTGCGCCGCCGCTTTGCGGGAGTCTAATGGTACACCACCCCTGGGCCTTTGCTCTGCGGGGATGGGAGGCGGCCGCAATTGTGTTTAGGCTGTCTGTCCCTCCCCGTTGCGTAATCACGCCCGCACATGACGTTGGTGGGTGTACGCCCCCGGCTCGCGGCATATAACGGTGACCTCGGCCGGGTGCATGTAGGTCTCGCTACGGATGTGGGGCAATTGGCCTGGCCCGGCTCTTTCACCACACAGGTAACGTGTTGTACACTTTTACTATGGTCTACTGGCCTCCTAGCTGCACACACTCTCTCTCCTTCACTCTTACTACATATTTCAATTTCTCTTCCTTGTCCTTTCTGGCTCCGGTCACACGTATATCCATTCACTTTTTGGTTTCCCACTATGGTGTCACCCATTATATTTCACGTTTGGTCCCATGTTCACACACCCATTCTATTTTCTTTACAGCCATCTCAGGGCATGTTGGCCTGGTTGTTTGTCCCTGCCTGGTGGCCCCTATGGCTACCTTGGTCACTTTGGTGGCTGTTGCCGATGGTTTCCTGGGGCGAGCTTTCTGCCTCAACCCCGGGGGAGACTTTGGAGACCCAGACCAATGCTGCGTTATAGGATTCAGGTTATCACAGATCAAGACACTGTTCGTGAGTAGGAATGCAAATTTGAATTCTTTTGCATCTTTCTCCTATATATCTGTTCATATATTAATACATGTTCCATTGTTTTAATGCAGCTGACATTGCATCGGACTCCTGATGATTGGTTATAAGCCAAGAAACGCGTTGAGTTAATAACTATTGATGCATATACCCATTTAGTATACAATGTATTTTTTCCTGTAACTATACAACCAGTGTCTGTGTTATGCCTTTCAATATATTGTCTATAATATGCCGAAATGTTGCTTAGGATGTTTTTATTAATGACTGTATTTGGTGCCAGAACCTATGTAATTAAACCTTTATACTATTACTACCTGTTTACTTTTTGTGGACATAACTATGTATAGGACCTACCCCAGATACCTCACTTCAGCATATACTATCCAGTTGACACTTCCACCAACTTGCCTCACGCAAAGTCCTGCTTTTCTTCTCTATCTCTATTTGCTAAATAATATATACAGTAGCTGGGGAATACCGTAATCAAGAATGCAAGCCAGGCCAGGGTCATGTATTCCCAAAGGGAGTGACGATTTTTCTCCCCCCCTCAATTGTGGCCAAGCTGAATCCCTAGTGTGGCTATTAGAAGATGATCCGGCTTTTTTTTACTGAACACTATTCCTCTTGTTCCCAGCAGGTGTTGTCTGATTGCATTTGTTCAGTACAATCCCTGGTTAGACAGGCTGTATGTAAACCAACTTTTGTTCAACCTGTGCTACAGACATGGTCAGATCTTTTGCATTTAGCCAAGCCACAACAATCCAGCCCTGCCATTATACACCTGCTTCCCCAAGAGTCTATCTCCCCGTTGCCCATGGCAACCTCAGCTACAGCCCAATATACGCTGCTTCCCACCAAGTACCAATACCCAGTCTCTACTAACTGCACCTATCCTGCCTTCAATCCACCTGCCTCGTCCCTTCCACCTGTAACAATCCCACAAAAACCTCCTCCAGCCACTTGTCTCTTGTTTCCTGTTTTGCCAAAGGTTCCATGTTCCTGTGTTCCGGTATTCCTATGTTCTAGTTACAGCGTTCCAGGACTCCAGCTTCTGACCCTGGCTCTGCTTATCTTTATTCTGTCTTCTGGAATCCCTGACTACGGCTTTACCTCGACTATCCTTTGGCAAATTCCTGTCAAGCCCCCGTGCACTGATTCACAGCCCAAGTAGCTTATTTCCCAGTTACCATGGGCTGTGTGTATTTGCAAGGGTGAGCATACATCTCTGCATCATGGACTCCAACCTAGGTAAGCCCTTACAGCCAACAGTTTGAGCAGCGCTTTACAACATGAGGGGAGACAGTACAGTTACAATACAATTTAATAAAGGAGTAATCAGAGAGCCCTGCTTGTTAGAGCTTACAATCTAGGAGGGAACGAGCTTTAGCTGGACTTCTCCTTTAAGTTCCACCTTTGCTACTGCTCCTCGTCTCACTGTTTTGGCTGCTCCTGCTTTACCCTGTTTGTCGTACTGCTGCCTGACTCTGTAGCCATTTACTCTTGGTCTTGCCCTTGCCCGGTATTCAGTATCCTGCTGCCTTGTTCCCATTCCAGTTTTGTTATCCCCTTCCCATCTGCTCCCTGCTCTCCCCTGCCTTTTGTGTTTCTCATTTGTACATACAGTATATAGCCAAGTGTGGTTAGGATTGCAGGTTAGGCATTTTGTTATTTAGTTTTGCTTTTCATGCATTCTCATGTATTTTGTTTGCTGTGTGTGATTATCTTTCATTCACTGTAAATAAATCTCACTTTGAAGATATACATACATGGTCCCAGTTTTCTTGGTGTAGCTACATATATCTGGTCTCCCAGCTGCTGACTCCTGGCACCAACTTTCCCTGGACATTTTGGGCTGCTTTCACCCCTCTTGTGCTAGAGAGTCAGCTGTATGTTTAATGGTGTCCTGAAGAGCTTAGCCTATGTAATTCCTTGTGAAGGGACTCTGCTCTGGTTCTTAAAGAAAGCAGCTTTTGTGCTTTAACCGTTGCTTCTACAGAAAAGCTCAGTTTATGTACAGTAGTTCTTTGTGAAGAGACCCTGCTCTTGTTGCTCCAAAGCAGGGGTAGGCAACCTTCGAGAGATGGAGATCTACTTGAACACTGATTAGAGTGGAGTGAAGTAGGAAGTATTGAAGACACACAAAAAGTAAAGGCACTAAAATTTCAAATACTTGTCACAATAGTCACAATATTTTTGGAAATTGAGAATTATTCAATTATTGAGAGTTAAGATATAGGATTAGGTGAATGGTAGGCACAAAAATAATGAGGAGGGTAACCACAGGAATATTTAAGCGTATGAAGATATGTTCATTGAATGTGCGGGGGGGTAAAAGACGTTTGTAAGAAACAAGCAATTTTCTCTATGGCCAGAACAAGGGATGTCAGGATACTCTGTCTCCAGGAGACCCACCTAGATAAGGGTACAGTTAACACTCTAAGGAATAGGAACTATCAAGGGCAGTATCACTCAACCCACACCTCGTATTCGAGGGGGGTGAGCGTGCTGATAAATACTGGATTGGTTTTCTCCTGCAGACAGTGTAAAATGGACAGGTATGGTCGGTATATTTTTCTCTACTGTAATATTGAGGGGCGGGACTGTATCCTTGCAAGTGTGTATATTCCTCTACCATTCAAAACAGAGATACTCAGCGAATTGATAAGTTTTATAGTGGATAAACCTGGGGCGCCGGTTATAGTGACGGGGGACTTTAATATGGCCATGGACAACTGTCTAGATAGATTCCCGACAAGGTTGGCTCCTGGAGGGTTATCTAAGGGTCCGCTCCTCCAATTTTGTGAGGAAGTAGGATGGATGGATATCTGGAGGAAGTGGCATCCGGGTGAGAGGCAGTATTCGTGCCACTCGAGGATGCATGCTACTTTATCCAGGATTGACTTAGTGCTCTGTAATGAAGAAGCCCTGAGGATAGTGGAAGGGATAGATTATGAGCCAAGGGGGCTCTCAGACCATTCTCCAGTAGTCTTTTCAGTAAGGACGGGGCTGTGTATTGGAGAAAGGGAATGGAAATTGAACCCCTTCTGGCATGAGGTAATTGAGGATGATGGGGGGATTGTATGTAGCCTGAAAGAATTCATAAATTTGAATCAAGGATCCGCCCCGCTAGGTGTAACTTGGGATGCCCTGAAGGCGTTCCTTAGGGGGGTTTTTATACAGAAAATCTCCCATGTTAAAAAGAAAGCACAGGTTAAGGAACATAGAATAAGGGAAAAGGTGAGGGTTGTAGAGGATAGATACTTGGAAGAACCAACTATAGTTAGATATGAGGCTTGGGTTGAGGGTCAGGAGGAATACAGGAAATTAGTCCTGGAAATAGAGGAGAAGAGTAAAATGTTCCAGAAACAGAATTTCTTTGGTGAAGGGGAATCAGTGGGTAGAACCTTGGCATTGATAGCCAGGGCAAATGGCCCCTCATCCACTATACCAGCAATATGGGATAGAGACGGGAGTACTATAAGAACAACCCTCGGGCATAGTGGAGGTGTTTAAAGACTACTATGAAGGTCTATATAGGGCCCCACAGTTAGACGTAGAAGGGGAAATGTGGGAGTTCTTTGAGAAATTGAAAATAGACCCGTTATCTAGTGAGGAGAGAGATGCCCTGGAAACCCCGTTGACACTAGAGGAGCTGCAAAGTGTGGTAAAGGAAATGGCGAATCAAAAAGCGCCAGGACCGGACGGCTTGCCCGTAGAAATTTATAAGAAATATGGGGATGCTTTGCTCCCAAAATTGTTGGAAGTCTTGAACGGAGCCGTGGTGGAAGGTAGACTGCCCATGTCTATGACAGAAGCCACTATTATAATTTTGTTAAAAGAGGGGAAGAACCTGTTAGATGTAACCTCCTATAGACCAAATTCACTTCTATGTACAGATGTTAAGATTCTGGCAAAAGCCCTAGCAAATAGGTTAAAAAAAAATAATCCCTAAAGTAATACACTCAGACCAAACCGGTTTTATACCGGATAGATCGGTAATCATGAATATCAGGCGAATGTATGGTAATGTACAAGTACCTACAGAGAAAGAAGGTAATAGAGCTATCTAATCACTAGATGCGGTCAAGGCATTTGATAGCCTTGAGTGGCATTATCTCTGGAAAGTACTGGCAGAGTTTAAATTTGGCCCTAATTTTGTGAACTGGCTGAGTCTTCTATATGACAAACCAAGAGCCAGAGTTAGGGTCAATGGGGAGTGCTCCGAGTGGTTCCAGTTGGGGAGGGGGATGAGACAGGGGTGCCCATTGTCGCCCCTGCTCTTCGTTCTTGCACTGGAACCTTTGGCTGCCGCTCTAAGAATGTCGCAAGAATTCCAGGGTTTTAAAAGAAAGGGCATAGAGGAGAAAGTCGCAATGTATGCGGATGATATCCTGTTGTTCTTGGAAGATACACAAGCCTCCTTGTTAGCAGCCATGAAACTGATTAAAGAATTTGGGCGCATCTCGGGTTTGAGAATTAATTGGGAAAAATCAGCTCTTTTACCGATAGACCCCCTAGTAAATCCTCTAACAAGACAGATGAGCTCTTTAAAAATTGTAAACCAAATGAGGTACTTGGGGGTAAACATAACTAGAGACCCAGGGCAGTATATAACAGGCAATGTAGTACCATTAATGGTAAAGTTAAAACAGAAATGCCGGGTGTGGGGTGGTCTTCCTCTCTCGGTCGCCGGTGTAATCTTATTAAAATGATATGGATGCCGCAAATCCTTTTTGTATTACATAATTCTCCCATCTGGATTCCAAGGCATTGGTTTAGAAAACTGGATAGTTTATTTAGGGAATTAATTTGGAAAAATGGGGTGGCAAGGACTGGCCTGAAGGCACTACGGCGGCCGAGAGAGGCGGGAGGCTTGGCGCTACCGGACCCCTGGAACTTTTTTTTGGCAGCCCAAATACAGTTTATGAGAGGCTGCAACCTGTCTGGAGAAAATGTAGGAAGAAATAGTATATGGATGAATAACACCAGTCATGATACAGAGGTGGAAGCAGTGGAGGCCAAATTGTTTGAACATAGCTGCCCCACAACTCAGCTAATGATTAGATGCTGGAAGACGGTAAAGGCTGTATTGGGTTACAAAGGGTTCTCAAAGTTTTCCCCGATATGGAACAACAAAAATTTCAAAGAGCTTAGCGTGATGGGGAAAATAGAAGAATGGGATAGGAGGGGTATCCACTGTTTGATGCAACTGTACAGGGCAGGGAGGTTGAAATCGTTTCAAGAGATAAGAGAGGAGTTTGCAGTGCCCAATAGATTGTTTTTTGGCTACCTGCAAGTGAGGCACGCCCTGGAGGTGCAATTTAGAGGCAAGGAGTTAGAGTGGAGTGAAATGCCCTTGTTAAGGAAATTGGTAAACACTAAGGGATTTAAAGGGCTGATCTCAGAAATGTACAGGAGTATAATCAAGGCGGGGCAGGAAGGGGAGGTGAAGTCCAGGAGAAGAATTAAATGGGAGGAAGAGGTCGGTACAATAACGGAGGAACAATGGAAGTTCATTTTAGCATTAGGGCCAAGGGTATCCCTATCACCGTCACAGGGGGTCTCTCATCTGTATTTGATTTATAGACTTTATTACACACCAGAAAAATTATTTAGGTTTGGGAAGAAGCAGGATGCGAAATGTCAGCGCTGTGGTGATGGGAGAAGAGACCTGATACATATGATCTGGCGATGTCCCAAGCTCTATAGGTATTGGGAAAAAGTAGTGGAGGAAATCAATGCAGTATTTGGGTCCTCACTGGAAATGGAGGCTCGAACCTGCCTTTTGAGTTTATTTGACAAAAATGATATGCTGAAAGATACCCAGACCGCAATTATAAGATGCCTGTTCCAGGGAAGGAAAATCATAACACGGAAGTGGCAGGCGAAAGATCCCCCAACAGTAGGAGAATGGAGAAAAGAGGTTAAGGACATGATCATAAAGAAGGAATTCTGGTACAGAAGGAGAGGTAGCTTAAAGAAATATAAGAGTATATGGAAGCTATGGATGGAGCATGAATGGGTTGGATAGGAATAAGAGCATTAGACAGAATGGGTGGTGTGTGCATGGGATGAGAGGAGGGTGGTGGGGAATGGGGTGATGGGGGGAGGGAGGTTCGAGGGGAAGTTGGAGGGAAAGGTGTTTGTGGAATCACTGAAGATTGTACATGTGGTGTTTATAGTATCTGCTTGGTAGGAGGAAATTTTTATTCTAAAATTATATGATTAAAATTAATAAAGTTAAATACCAGCCACAATGATGTGAAAAAAAGAGATGGAATAAATTTTGATTTCCAAAGTTGATACAACGTCTCTTAGAACAAATTTCGCTGAAGTGGTAAAAAAAAAAAAAAAAAAAAAAAAAAGAACACTGATTAAGTCAATCACCAGGCCCCCAAAAGAAAAAAAAAAAAACACAGTAAGACTGACCTTTTTTTACTCAGTATTACAAGAGAGTGCAGGGTTTAGGAGTGTGTTATGCAGAGAATGCGGGGTTCACCAGTGCATTATGCTCAGAATGCAGAGATCAGGAGTGCGTTACGCTCACAATGCAGGGTTCAGGAGTGCGTTGCTGTCAGAATGCAGAGTTCAGGAGTGTGTTGCAGTCAGAATGCAGGGTTCAGGAGTGCGTTGCGGTCAGAATACAGGGTTCAGGAGTGCGTTGCGGTCATAATGAAGGGTTCAGGAGTGCATTGCGGTCAGAATTCAGGGATCAGGAGTGCGTTGCGGTCAGAATGCAGGGACCAGGAGTGCATTGCGGTCAGAATGCAGGGATCAGGAGTGCAATGCAGTCAGAATGCAAGGATTAGGAGTGCATTGCGGTCAGAATGCAGGGATGGGGGTGGTGATTTGAAGGGTGGTAGAGGACACTGCTATGGAGGTGACCCTGCCCATAACAGTGTCCTCTGCCCCCTTCACATCACCCCCCCCACACACACACACACAGTGGTGTCTTCTGCCCCCCCTCCCCTCCCATAGCACAGTGTCCTTTCTTCAACAGCGGAGACCGCGAGGCAGCACAGTTCTGGACAGAGGGGCGGGAGCTGGCAGAGTGAATTTTCGTATTAGAATGCTGGTGATTGGTTGTTTAGGACCACCTTAAACAACCAAGAGCAGTTTTGTCTCCTCTCCCCCTCTGGTGCCAAAATTAGCATCTTTCAGGGGGGAGGGGGGGGGAGGGGGGGGAGGGTACCTGTCTTTGACAGGTATCCTGTTCCCACTTTCGGGAGTCTGTGCCGTGGCCCATGACCGTGGGGCTCCCTCCTCCTGTCGCCGGGCCAGTAGCAGAGAGGAGAAGGGCCTCGCGCATGTACAGTAGGGTTCCCGGTGTGAAGCCATAAGGCTACACTGCCGGGTTCCCTTACCCGCAATGGTGCTGGCAGCATCTGACAGCTGATGGAAACATCAGCTGTGGTGCCGACATCGCTGGACTCCAGGACAGGTAAGTGTCCTTTTAAAAGCCAGCAGCTGCAGTATGTGTGTATATATATATATATATATATATATATATATATACATATACATATACACACACACACTAACTGCTAAAACCAACAGCCAGTACTCCATACTCCTACTACTTGACCTCTCTGCAGCCTTTGATACTGTTGACCACCCGCTCCTTCTCAATAAACTACATTCATTTGGCCTCCGAGATTCTGCTCTATCCTGGTTCTCTGCCTATTTATCACAGCGCTCCTTCAATGTCACAACTCTGTCTCCTCCTCTCCATTGCCCCTTTCTGTGGTGGTCCCCCAAGGCTCTGTTCTTGGACCCCTTCTCTTCTCCTCCCTTGATCACTTGATAACCGCCCACGGCTTCCAGTACCACTTATACGCTGATGACACCCAAATCTATCTGTCTACTCCTCACCTCACTCCTTCAGTCGCCTCTCGCATTACTAACTTACTAACTGACATATCAGCATGGATGTCGCACCACTTCCTTAAACTAAATCTCTCTAAAACTGAGCTATTAATATTCCCCCCCGCCCGTGCCCCCCTCCACAACTTTTCCATCAAAATCAACAATGCAACCATCAGTCCCTCCCCTGACGCCAGGGTACTAGGTGTAATCCTAGACTCTGACTTGTCATTTCAGCCTCAAATCCAATCGTTGTCAAAAGTTTGTAGAATTCACCTCCGTAACATCTCTAAAATTCGCCCCTTTTTAACAAATGAAACCACCAAGCTCCTCATTCAATCCCTTGTTATCTCTCGCCTTGACTATTGCAACTCCCTTCTCATTGGCCTGCCTCTCCATAGGCTATCCCCTCTCCAGTCTATCATGAATGGTGCTGCCAGACTTATCCACCTTACCAACCGCTCAGTGTCTGCCAACCCTCTCCTCCAATCCCTACACTGGCTCCCAATCACCCAGCGAATTAAATTCAAAATACTAACCACAACATACAAAGCCATTCACAACTCTACTCCGAGCTACATCACCAATCTTATCTCCAAATATCACCCAAATTGTCCTCTCCGCTCTTCTCAAGACCTCTTACTCTCAAGCCCTCTCATCTCCTCCTCTCATGCTCGTCTCCAGGATTTCTCCAGAGCCTCTCCCATCCTCTGGAACTCGCTACCTCCACCTGTCCGGCTATCCCCTACTCTTGCTACCTTCAGGCAATCCCTGAAAACTCATCTCTTCAGGAAAGCCTATAACGTCTCTAACTAATCTTTTACCACTTCCATCAGCTCATTCCCCACAGTTACAACCTTTTGTACCACCTGCCCCACCCTATTAGATTGTAAGCTCTTCTGAGCAGTGCCCTCTTAATCCTCTTGTATCTTATTGTATTATAACTGTATTGTCCCCCTTTTATATTGTAAAGCGCTGCGTAAACTGTTGGCGCTATATAAATCCTGTATAATAATAACAATAATATATATCTATATATATAGATAGATATCTATCTATCTATATATATTACACTATACACAGCATGATACAATAGCAATTCAGCTCCCTACAGTACTCGATTAGTTGTTCCCATGTATCGGGGAGGCTGACCGGGGTGGCTCCTGGTTTTAACTCAATAAGGATTGGTGTAATGTGCCTGGCTAGCCCTGACGGGTTGTTCTCTGCCCGTACTCCCTGGATATGTTGTAGTCCTGCAGGGGGCAGGGGTGAGTCCTCTGTCAGAGTAAACATTCTCTATTCCTCCTCCTTTGGCATGTTGAGGACCATAATGGGGGTCTCAGAGGGATGGGGCAGTTGTAGGAAAGCCTGTCAGATTGGAAGTATATATGTGCTCTGAATTTAGCAAGTAAGTCTCTGCCCAGCAAGGGAATAGGACAGTCTGGTATGTAACAGGAACTGATGCTGGACTTGATGTCCACACAGGTTAGTCTTTTTGTCAGAAAAGGTCTCTTAACTTTATTTCCTTTGGCTCTGACAATGGCGATTTGTTTCTCAGAGAGGGGGGCTATTTGTCAGGTCATCACTGAATATTGAGCTCCCGTGTCCACCATAAGTTCAGTCTTATGGCCCCCTTTTGTAGCGGTGACCAAGGGCTCCTGGGAACCTAGTGGGATGGAGCACTCGGTTTCAATACTGGTCCTCATTTGGGTACACAGAACCTGCCATCCCACAAAGTCTACATCTTCCTGTCTTTCCCTCTCATAGCATCCATTCTGGACCTGCCCTCCCCATGATTACTTCCTCACAGGGTTTGGTCCCTCTCTCCAAGGTCTTATATGGGGCAATCCTGCATCCAGTGTCCCTCTTTGCAATATGTGCATTGATTCTTCCCCAATTCCTTTTTCCCCTCTTGGGCCCCTGTCTGAGCGTTCTCAGTTTCTCTGAACTTTTTCTGTTAGGGCTTCTGTCAGTAAATCAATTTTTTTCATTCTCTGATCCTCTTCCCGTTTTGTCTCTAAATCCCGGTTAACAAACACTTTTGTGGCTATTTCGAACAACTGTGAGATGTTCATTCCCCCAAACCCCTCTTGTTTCTGTAATTTTCTTTTAATGTCTCTTGCAGACTGACAGACAAAGGCTGCCTCTGGATCAAAGAGGGTATACAATCTGAAAGCATCACATAGGGGTTGTTTTATTAAAGGCAAGTTCATTTTGAAGTGCAGTCACTGTAGATCTTAGTGGAAGATCTGAAATGAGGGGAAGCTCTGCTGATTTTATCATCCAATCATGTGCAAGCTAAAATTATGTTTTTTTATTTTCCTTGCATGTCCCCCTCAGCTCTACAGCGACTGCCCTTCCACTTACTTGTAGTGCAAAGTGGATTTGCCTTAAGTAAATGTAGCGCCATCCCCGCAGGAGCCGCTGGTATATTTTTTTTTTCTTGGGTCCCTTCTGCCCTGCACCTGTGATGACTCACCCCTTTCCTTGACCCAAGGACACTGACACACCTCAAAGGTTTAAATGGGCTTTATTTAATGGCAAAGCCTTAGAACAAAATGGGTTAAATAATGTAAAAAATTGCAATATTGCAATGTAGGCACCTTGTTAAGTGACACTATTCACAGGGTGTCACTGTTCATTCACCACATCTGCCCAGGAAGCAACTGGTGCACAAACGTGCACTAGGCAGGTGCTAGTGAGCGATACTGGCTTGTAATTGCAGAATAATGACAATCCAACACAGTACAGCAATACAAATGGCATTTTTCAAAGGCAATACAGCCTACCTACTACCTAATGCAAAGTTGTCTTGCCTAACCACTGGCCAGTGGGACTATGTAGAGAGTCTGCCGGCGATGGGGCCCTTACGTGGGAGTACTCACTAAAGTAAACAAGATGGTGGCTGGAAGTCTTTCACCACTGATGACTGATTCTAGTCCTGAGGGGTTCCTCTGTGGCTGGTGAAAGGGTCCTTCCTCTTGAGCCAGCTCTCTGCAGCTTTAGCAAGTAGCTGGAACACGTGGTCACTGGGAGCAACTGGAACACATTGGAATAGAAGCACACTCTCTCCTCCCTCACTGCATTAAGTAGTGTTCAGCATAGAAGAAAAGCCTACAGCCTGGTCCCTGCACAAAGTTTGGCATGTGATTCAGGTGCAGCACACTTTTCCTGGCAGAACAGATCCTCTGGCAACAGCATGTGGTCAGCAGGTCACAACAGTCCTGAGAATTCTTGCAGCCCTGTACCACAAACTTCCAGGCTAACACTTTCTGGGCACACACCGCAGTTCAGCTCCCAGACTCTGTAATAGCAGTCACAGAAAGTATTCAATTCTGTTTCTCTCCTCACAGAACACTTCTCGGGGATGTATTGTACTGGCCAGGCACTTCTTTTCCCCAAGTGGTTCCCAGGCTCTCTAAAATGGGTCCCAGAGCCCTCTCCTCAGATCCCACATGGATTTCCTGCTTCTCTCAGTAGTGAGAGGCTGAAAAATGTCCCCCAGCCAATTGGGAACCAGCCTGGCTTAGGCAGCTATTTAGGAGTCCTCCTTCTTCAGTTGCTAGGGAAAGAGTCCTCTTCAGCTGTAGCAACAGCCAGTCAGGGCACAGTCCAGTCCCCTCTCTCCCTGTAGCTGTCCATCACAAAAGAGAAGAAAAAAAAATGTCCTTTCTGTGTTTATTTTGTCAGCACTGCTGGTAATTTTTTTAAAGAGCCCAGCGCTACATAAATAACCCCCATAGTCTCTCATAAAGCTATCCTGGGCTTTCATTGGGCTGCTGAAGGACTTTGGTCTTCTTAATAAGGTTTGTGGGTCTCTTGCCGGCTGATTTCATCCCCTCTATAATGGCTGTCCAGTAAAGGTGAAGTTTATCCATATCTCCCTGTATATTTGGGTCCCAAAGAGGGTCTGCTTTTGGGTAATGATCTCCCTCCCAGCCAGGGAGATCGAACTGGTGTTTTCCTAGCTCTTTCTTATACTTCAGCACTGCTTGGTTAATTCTGTGTCTTTCCTCAGTATTAAAAAAGGTTAATAAAAGTTGCTGACAATCAGACCAGGTGCCGTTATGAGTCTGAATTATCAAACAGAGTAAATCTGTCATGGCTTGGGGCTTCTCAGTGTAAGCAGGATTGTGGGTCTTCCAGTTCAGTAGGTTTGTTGTGATAATGGGGGCAGACTAGAGTCCGGTATCCCCCACAGCCTGTTCCCTTAGGAGCATTTGCATAGGTAAGTTGAAGGACGGGGCAAGAGTCCGGCCATTAGCATTGGAATTATTCGGAGTGGAAGTGGACACTTGACCTGTGCGCCCATTGGCTGCTACTGAGTTCCCTTCTTCCCTTCTACTTATACTGAGAGTGTCATGACTAGGAGTATTTATAGGAGTATCTTTGCTGAGATTAGGCATTGACAAACTCTGTGTATCTGACTGGGGAGGGGGGGTAATGGCTTGCTTCCCTCAAACCTCAGTCCTCTGCCTTTACCTGTCTGAGACCCGTCCCTCCACATATGGGGGGCTGGTCTGCCTCTTCGGGTTGAGAACATATGCGTTTGGTATTTTTAGTTGCTGGAATACTTCTGGTCATAACCAGAAATCTACACTGCTATGTATGGGATTTGATCATGTTTTTGTGAGTCTGACCTAACGTGTTCATATAACCGGTCAATGGTCTCTAAGTCAAATGTTCCCTGCGGGGGCCACCGCCTTCCATAACGGGGACAATCTTTCTCACACAATGTTTCCAGTCTTTTAGGACTGAGTTTCAGGTTACAGTCCTTGCAGAATCCCTTCCTAAAATTAGTGATCAAACACTCTAAGGGGATCAAGACTACTGACTGGTTCCGCCCATATGTGTCACCTACGGACACCAAGACAGACACAGAGGGTAGGGTAAGGTTTTGAGAATCCAGTAAGGGGTCTGGACCCTTTTCACAAATAGGGTTAATTCACAAATAGGGTTAATGCACTACAAGGAATGCAATAAGAAATGTAAAATCACAATCAGGGCGGCTAAAAAAAGATTTTAAAAAAAGATTACGAGAGACACATAGCAGAAGAAAGTAAAAATAACCCCAAACTTTTTAGATATATTAACAGTAAAAAGACAAAATCAAAGCACATTGCACACTTAAAAGATGAGGATGGGAGGATGGTTACAGATGACACAAAAAGGGCAACTGTGAGGGGCGTGGCCTGGACATGGCTGGATAGAGACATGCAGTATCTGAGCTCCCGGCCGTCTCACCCTTATTCCAGCGAATTCAGTCTACACTTCAAACTATGCAATCCTCCAGAAAGAAAGCGGGGAAGAAGAGCAGTAGACCGACTAAATCCACTCCAGAGCAGCCTACATCAAACAAACTTAGAAGGCGATTCCAGCTCTCCCTTCTCGGCTCCCCGGAACTCAAGATGGCGACGCCACGTGGAGAGCACTCAGGGAGACAAGCAGTGCGCGGTTCCCCATCACTGCACGGAGATACACAGCTAACAGACACCTATGATGGCTTCCCCCCGGATCTCCGCTCCGGCCTCAGTGAGCTTTCACAACCCCCTTCCCAAGCTCCCGGAGGAGACGCGGAGCTGCGTTCTATCTTACTGGCATTACCTACTAAGGCAGACATTACGGCCCTCATAGCTACGGTGGAGGCCACACACCGCAAGGAGATGAAGGCAGTGAGTGTGGATGTCAGTGCATTAGCCACCAGAATAGAGGCAGGGGAGAGCTCCCTAGCAGCATTGGAACGCCGAATGTCGGTGGTAGAGGAAAACCAGGACGCGCAAGCAGAGGCACTACAAGAACAGTTGCTGCACTTGGAGGAGATGGAGGACCGAAGTCGCAGGAACAATCTGCGCCTCCGGGGACTCCCAGAAGCCACGGGGCCTGAAGATCTGGCAGATACAGCAGTAGCCATCTTCCGCAGCCTACCAGGTATAGATCTGCCAGACCGCATCGTAATTGACAGGATACATCGTGCACTGGGCCCTAAACCAACTGATCCTCTGAGACCCAGGGATGTTATTTGCAGAGTTCACCATTATGTGCATAAAGAACAAATCCTGCGCAAGGCCTGGGAAGCAGAGGACCCGGAACTAGATGGCGTCACAGTTAAGATCCTTCCAGACCTTTCTCGTGCAACCCTGCAGAGGCGTGCGATTCTGAAGCCACTTCTTGACCTGGCTAGGCGAAAAGGAGCTACATACCGCTGGGGATACCCCCTATCTGCCACATTTAGAAAAGACCAAGGGACCTTCACCTTACGCAAACCAGACGCCCTGCCAGCCCTGTTAATTTTTCTTGATGCAGACCCTATAGATGTTCCTGACTGGCTGGGTCCTCTCCCGCAAGCACCAGGATGACCGTCCATGCCGAGAGTGGGAAGCAATTTACCACCGAGACAGCAACGGAACCACTGTCAACCCAGAGCACCTTCCCAAGAAGACGCACGTGAGTCCTGAGGCATATGTATTCCTGCAACACTTTCATGTTCAGAGAAGTGACGATCTGGTTATTTTATTTCTCACTGTTTGAGTTGGATCGTTATTTTCCTACACCGGTGGTCACTAGCCTACCTCGGCCACACAGAAGTCTGAAATTTAACTGAGTCTTGATGAGAGAGAGATCTCTCAGACCGTCGCTACCGGTGGACCAAACTCTCACCTCTACCCCTACAGGTGCTATACTTAAGCAACCCACATAACGTGACGGAAGTTCTCTCCTTAAGGGGGGTTGAGGGACTATGCAGAAGCCACAACAACCTGGAATTGCTGCTATGGACTGCGGAATTCTTGAGATGGTAGGCCCGGACATAAGCATTTAGCCCAACAGGAATTGTTCCCAAAAATCTGCAGAGGTGCCAGCTAATGCCCTGAAAGCTCACATAGGTTGCCAGATTATAGGGACAGCGGTTGCAGCGGAAAGGTTGTATGAAAGCAGCGCTTATGGACATTTACCCTTAAAAGATAGAGTAATGATATGGCCTGCAGAGCCTATTCCTGGTGGCTCCATGGGGGAACATGTCAGCTTCTGACTGGTGGAGAGATGAGATGTTTACCCTGCAGCCATAACACTGTGCCTTGAGAAGTGAGATTTCTCCTAGAGACAGGGTGTATGTTAGCACAAAGAAAGATTTCAATGACTTCTGTAGCTATCTATACCTAGCCTTAACTTGCAAGATATGTTGAGCCTTGGCAGCTAGAAATGGGTCGGTATACTTGACACGTTGCGATGTAGTGGTGAGGCTACCCCATTTTTTGTTTGAAACATTGAAAAGAGGTGACTACAATGTTTGTCCGTTTCGTATTATGGAGTTATTATGTTAATATGTTTATAGAGATGCATAGTATTTCTTATAGTTATATCTGTCAGACATGCTGGGGTGAGGGGGTGGGCGGGAAGCTCTCCTTTTGAGCCTTGTCCTACCTCTCTCCTGATTAGGTCAGCATATCCCCCTGGGAGGTAGATTTTATGCCTTCCAGGTGTTATATGCAAAAATACAATCCCCAAAATACAAGGGGAACATAACAGGCAAGACACTGGGCCTTGTCTGTATCTTATACCTTTCTGCTTGCTCTTTGTCTACTTTTCCTACTTTCACTTCCCTCTCTATATTCACCTTTCCCCTCTTCCTCCTTCCCTTTGATCTATACCTACCCCCCCCACCTCTCCCCCATCCTAATATAACATGGCGGCCAGCAAAATTAAAGTGATGTCTCTAAATGCAAAAGGACTTAACATACCAGAGAAGAGACGTATGTTAATAGATGACTTAAAGCGGAATCGTACAGATATAGCCTTTATCCAGGAGACACACTTTAAGACTAATAGATTACCTTACTTACAAAACAGATACTTCCCAGTAATCTATCACTCCATGAATCCGGACTCCAAGTTCAAAGGAGTTTCCATTTTAATTTCAAGTAAGATCCCCTGGCAGCATCAGAGTTCTATAATAGACCCGACAGGAAGATACGTTTTCCTAAAAACAAAAAAGAAAAAAGATTTCCCCAGGGTGGGGTTTTTTGGCAGCACAGGAACGAAAAAAATAGAACAAATTTATTGTATACAAAAATAGTATAACATAAAAGTTAAAACAATGAGCTCCAGTGGGAAGTACCTTAAAATTGAATTGGCTAGACATACATTGGCAGACATATATTCATAACAAGGCTTATTATCATGAACATTGAACCTGACGCGTTTCAACCCATATACTCAGGGTCTTCTTCAGAGGATTAGTCTGCTGGAAAATATACACAGATAGAATTGATGTTCATATATGGATTCCATTAAAACAACAATTACACTCACCATGTAATACAACTACAGTATACAGTATAATTACCCAATAATGTATGTTCAGCAGGAGAGGAGAAAAACCTCCCACATGGAAATCCCTTAAAAAACTGTCTTCCCCTCTTCCCCAGTGGAGAAACCCAGGCACCTCTATCATTATTAGTATTAGTCAACACTCAGTCTGTGCCATGGGATGAGAAATAGATTACCTAAGGACCAAAATGTCTAGACAGTCTAGCTATATGGGGCAATATGGTGCAGTCACATGCGCTACCTAACACTCCTTGAGGTAATGCCTTGTACTCACAGCTATGCTTTTTCCTTTCCTTTTCCTTCATTCGGTGTCTTCACGGGTCAAACCCTTCCCCCCTTTTTGTTTTTTGTTCACTTGGTTTCCTCACACATTTTGGTCCTTAGGTAATCTATTTCTCATCCCACTTACACATGCTGCACGGTTTGTTTCACCATTCACTCCTCATCTCTCTCCACTCCTTCTCACTTTCCCACTTTCCACTCCCCCTGCACTACCCCATTACCTTCACATATGGCACAGACTGAGTGTTGACTAATACCTGATATCTTTTTATGAATGATTTAGACCATTTAGAATTTGTTATACAAACATGGCTTCGAATTTTTGGTTTGGTTTGAGTTATACGCATTATATGTATGAGAAATATTGGAGACTCCAGTCTCCTAGTGGCCTTTTTGTCCATATAACAAACTGGATTATGTTATACAAATTATTATGCACGTTTATTTAGTTCGTCTTTTGATTTTCATCGCAGGTGTGGTTTGTCTTTAGGCCGGTCGCCTGACCTGGTGGGCGGTGCTAGAGAGTGTGACCTCTTGTAAGTTACGTTGCTGCTTTCACTGCCCTGGTCCGGGCTGCGGTGGTGATAGAGGTGCCTGGGTTTCTCCACTGGGGAAGAGGGGAAGACAGTTTTTTAAGGGATTTCCATGTGGGAGGTTTTTCTCCTCTCCTGCTGAACATACATTATTGGGTCATTATACTGTATATTGTAGTTGTGTATTACATGGTGAGTGTAATTGTTGTTTTAATGGAATCCATATATGAACATCAATTCTATCTGTGTATATTTTCCAGCAAACTAATCCTCTGAAGAAGACCCTGAGTATATGGGTTGAAACGCGTCAGGTTCAATGTTCATGATAATAAGCCTTGTTATGAATATATGTCTGCCAATGTATGTCTAGCCAATTCAATTTTAAGGTACTTCCTACTGGAGCTCATTGTTTTAACTTTTATGTTATACTATTTTTGTATACAATAAATTTGTTCTATTTTTCATACATTGATTTTACTCGTTACTGTGCTGCCAAAAAACCCCACCCTGGGGAAATCTTTTTTCTTTTTTGTTTCTAGTTTTTAAGGGGTGAGCAGCAATTCCTTCTCCTTCTCTCCAGTGTCCCCTCTTTACGTTTTCCTAAAAAGCACAATCGGCACTGTAAAAGTAACGCTAGCAACCATATATGCCCCTAATGAACAACAAGCTATGTTCTTGCGAGAGACTCAAGAGAAGCTAAATAATTTTAGAGAAGGACAACTCATTATAGGGGGAGATTTCAATACTCCATTAATTCCCTCAGTGGACACATCGACGGGTAAAACGTCGATCCCACCGAACCAACTCAAACGAATAACTAAAACGCTACACAAATCACAGTTAATAGATGTCTGGCGCTTACAAAAGAGACTTCACATTTTACTCACACATACACCAGCTATTTACCAGAATTGATTACTTCCTGATTCCCCATACACAGCTACACACTGTGGAGCAGACCTCAATTGGAAATAGGACATGGTCAGACCATGCACCTATATTCCTGAGCTACCGCTTGTCGGACACTTCCTCTCCCAGACATCGATTTTGGCGGCTTAATGTAAGCCTTTTGCAAAACCCTGAAGTTTTGACAGACGTGACTAGATCACTAAGCCTATATTTCCAAGAGAATGACCAACCAGACTGTGACCCGGGGATACTATGGGAGGCCCACAAGGTAGTTCTTAGGGGGATCCTCATTTCTCATGGTGTCCGTATCAAAAAAGAGAGAAATAAAATGCTGTCACAGCTTTTACAGGAACTTGCCACTTTAGAAGCCAGACACAAACACGCCCCTACTCAGTCATCTGAAATTAAGCTGTCAACTCTTCGACGACAGATCACTGACCTTTTACACTATAGGGCAAAAGCGGCCCTACAGTTTTGTCGCAAACAGACATATGAGTCAGGGGATAAATGTGGGAAACTATTAGCCAGTATGGTTAGAAGTCACAAATCGGCGACCTATATCCCACACATCACCACGACAGGAGGCAAAAAAGTAACCTTACCCGATGTAACTGATGTATTTAAACAGTTTTATTCTAAGTTACACAACTTGCCACAGGTAACTCCCCCCAATACCCAGATGGAGGAATACATTGTGTCCTCCCAAATGTTATCCCTCACTCAGGAGATTAGAGAAAATCTAGACTCACCCATAACCCTGACAGAAATTCAGAGTGCCATAGGGACAATGAAACCAGGTAAAGCCCCGGGCCCTGACGGCTATACACAATACTATAAAACCCTTTTACCAATATTGGGACCCCGTATGGTCACACTGTTTAACAAGATAGGAGCAGGTGCAGTTTTTGCTAGAGAAACATTGGGTGCCCATATTTCGGTGATTCATAAGGATGGGAAAGACCCAGCGGCATGTGGTAGTTACAGACCCATATCGCTGTTAAATCTTGACCTTAAAGGGGTTGTAAAGGTAAAAATTTTTTCACCTTAATGCATTCTATGCATTAAGGTGAAAAAACTTTTGACAGTACCGCCGCCCCCAGGCCCCCCGTTTTACTTACCTGACGCCTCGAATCTTCGCTGCTCGTCCTCGTCATCTTCATTGCAACTCAGCCTGGTCGCTGATTGGCTGCAGTGGATGGATTGAAAGCAGCGCAGCCATTGGCTCGCGCTGCTGTCAATCACATCCGATGACGCGGCGCGCCGGGGGGCGGGGCCGAGTGATACAGCGAGCGGCTATAGCCGCCGGCTGTATCACGGGAGCGCGCCCACAAGCACTCACCACCGTGCGAGGGAGCTCGCATTAAGGTGGTAAATGCTTGCGGGGAGGAGCTGAAACAGCCGCCGAGGGACCCCAGAAGACCAGGTTCGGGGCCACTCTGTGCAGAACGAGCTGCACAGTGAAGGTAAGTATAACATGTTTATTATTTTTAAAACAAAAAAAAAATTAACTTTACAACCCCTTTAAGATATTCACTAAAATCCTGGCTGTTCGGCTGGCGCAGCACCTCCAGCAACTTATCCACCTGGACCAAGTTGGATTTATTCCTTCTAGAGAGGCCAGGGATAGCACTACAAAGGTGCTAAATCTGCTGCATATCACTAGGTCCAAGAAAACCCTATGTGTCTTTCTTAATACTGACGCTGAAAAGGCATTCGACCGATTGAGTTGGCCATTCATGAACGCGGTACTCAGACACATAGGTCTGGGGGAGGTGATGCTTAGCCGAATAGCCGGTATATACTCCACACCCACAGCGCAAGTAAAGGCGAACGGAGTCCTGTCAGACCCCTTCCCAATTACAAATGGGACGAGACAGGGCTGCCCCCTGTCCCCTCTCCTATTTGCTCTTTCTCTTGAGCCATTTCTTTCCAAAATTAGATTAAACCCTGACATACACGGAATATCAATGGGCCCCATGCAACATAAGATATCAGCCTATGCAGACAACCTGCTTTTTTCACTGACCAACCCAGTAGTGTCCTTACCCAATCTTCTAAAGGAATTTGGAATATATGGGAAGCTGTCAAACCTAAAAATTAATTTCTCAAAGTCAGAGGCGATGTGTATATCCATACCAGCCAACAATCTTGCAAATTTGCAATCAAGCTTCTGGTTCAGGTGGACCTACTCCACCTTGACTTACTTAGGCACGAGGATACCACCAGATCCGGCACTACTATATGACAGCAATTTTCCTCCCCTACTAATTAAGACCAAACTACTATTGTATGATTGGAATACGGGACTACACTCCTGGTTTGGGAGGTGTAAATCAATCAAAATGTGTATATTACCCAAATTCTTGTACCTTTTCCAAGCCCTGCCAATCAAGATACCCCCCACATACTTTAAATGAGTGCAAACTCTTTTTACTTGTTTTGTTTGGGCACATAAAAAACCCTGCATCCCCAGATCGCAGCTATCCACGCCAAAACACTACGGGGGGGTAGCACTTTCAGACATCCGGAAATATTATCAAACAATCCATTTAGGCAGAGTAGTAGACTGGCACCGACATAAGGAATCTAAACTATGGGCAACAAATAGAACAAGATCAAACAAACATACCTTTACAGACTGCAGTGTGGTGCTATGACTCCCTTCCGTTGGAATTGAAAGCCCATCCCTTCATAGGCAACACTATAAAGCAATGCCTTCATGCTACATTACAGACTAGTACATAATAGTACCATATAACAGAACTTGTATGTCAAATCTTCAAGCTATATTATGTATTATTATGATGCAACGTCGGGAGGCTGCGACCCCCCCCCCCTTCTGTTTTGTATTCTTCGGGCTCAGCCCTTTTCTTTTGAAAAATAATAAAATATATATTTGAAAAAAAAAAAGGCAACTGTACTAAGCTAGTTTTTACGCAGGAAAAAGGGTTTTCCGACAGCGACTGCTAGCGAACACACGACATACCCACGTGGCTAACAGTGGTCGGAGTCAATGAAAGACTTAATAAACTTAACACAAATAAAACACCAGGACCAGATGGCTTACACCCGCGAGTCCTCAGAGAACTCAGTCAAGATAAAGCCAGGCCATTGTTCCTAATCTTTGTGGACAGCATACTGACAGGATTGGTACAAGCTGATTGGAGAAAAGCCAACGTGGTACCAACATTCAAAAAAAGGGCAGAGACAAATTCCTGGGGATTATAGGCCAGTCAGACAAACATTAATAGTGGGTTAATTATTGGAGGGGATGATTAGGGATTATATCCAAAGTTTTACTCAGAAGAAGAATATCATTAGTGATAATCAGTAGGGATGAGCTTCGTGTTCGAGTCGAACCCATATTCGACTCGAACATTGGCTGTTCGATCCTTTGCTGAATTGCGAACGATATGGGCCCTTCGCACCAAATTCGTGTGGCGCGTCACGGCCCATAATTCACTGCAGCATCGCAGTGCATTGCTGGCTGATGATTGGCCAAGCATGCACTATGACCCGCATGCTTGGCCAATCACAGCGCCGTCTGTAGAGAGAGCTGTAATTGGCCAAAGCCAGGGTGGCTTTGGCCAATTATGGCCCGGGGATTCAGAACACGCCGCACACTATATAAGGCCGCCTGCACGGCGGCCCTGTGTAGTGTGTTCCGGCTTGACAGAGAGAGAGACAGTGTCATTTGATTTAAGTTAGACAGATTAGGCAGGACAGTCAGTCAGTTAGCTGCACTTACAGTGTATTGTGTATATATATATATATATACACTGTATTCAGTTTAGCTAGATGCATTCCTGTTATCTTCCTACTGACAGGCAGGCTTGTGTTGTTACAGTATTTACAGCTACCTGAAGAAAATTGCTGATGTTCTTTTGATCCTATTAGTACCACAGTCAGGCAGCTAGACTATTTACAGTTAGTGTAGTGCGTCCTCTGAACAGTGTTCAGCTAAAGCTACAAGTTAGTGTAGTGCATCCTCCTCACAGTGTTCAGCTAAAGCTACAAGTTAGTGTAGTGTGTCCTCCTCACAGTGTTCAGCTAAAGCTACAAGTTAGTGTAGTGTGTCCTCCTCACAGTGTTCAGCTAAAGCTACAAGTTAGTTTAGTGTGAGCTCAGCACAGTGTTCAGCTAAAGCTACAAGTTAGTGTAGTGCGTCCTCCTCACAGTGTTCAGCTAAAGCTACAAGTTAGTGTAGTTCTGAACAGTGTTCAGCTAAAGCTACAAGTTAGTTTAGTGTGACCTCTGCACAGTGTTCAGCTAAAGCTACAAGTTAGTGTAGTGCGTCCCCCTCACAGTGTTCAGCTAAAGCTACAAGTTAGTGTAGTGCATCCTCTGAACAGTGTTCAGCTAAAGCTACAAGTTAGTGTAGTTCTGAACAGTGTTCAGCTAAAGCTACAAGTTAGTTTAGTGTGACCTCTGCACAGTGTTCAGCTAAAGCTACAAGTTAGTGTAGTGCATCCCCCTCACAGTGTTCAGCTAAAGCTACAAGTTAGTGTAGTGCGTCCTCTGAACAGTGTTCAGCTAAAGCTACAAATTAGTTTAGTGTGACCTCTGCACAGTGTTCAGCTAAAGCTACAAGTTAGTGTAGTGCGTCCCCCTCACAGTGTTCAGTTAAAGCTACAAGTTAGTGTAGTGCGTCCTCTGAACAGTGTTCAGCTAAAGCTACCTGTAGAAGGTTGGTGGTGTTTTCCTGATCCTATCACTACCGCAGGCAGCTAAATTATTTACACGTTAGTGTAGTGCAACCTCTGCACAGTGTTCAGCTAAAGCTACCTGTAGAAGGTTGGTGGTGTTCTCATACTACAGGCAGGCAGTTGATTTTGCTAGCTGCAGTATCAGTATATATATATATATATATATATATATATATATATATATATATATATATATATATATATATATATATATATATATATATATATATATATATATATATCCCAGCTTAGTGCAGCTACAGGCCAATAGTATGTCTGGAAGGCCAACATAGAGAGGCAGACAGTCACAAGCCAATAAAAGAAGACAAGCAGGCTCCGTGTCTAGAGGCAACAGTGCTGGTCGTGGAGACGGTGCATCCTCATCAGCACATGGCCGTGGGACACGCTTGGCCTTTTTTTCGTTAGCTGGCCGTGTTGAGCCGCAACACTCGAGTGGATGCCCAAGCCGTCCTCATCCTCCTCATTCTCTCTCACCCATGCTCAGGGTACTTTGTCTGGCAAAGCAGCTGCCAACGCAGCCTCTTCCCTTGGCTCAATGGCATCAGTGACTCCTTCCCTAGCCACACCATGTCCTCCTGAGGAGTCCCTCGAACTGTTTGACCACAGTGTTGGGTACATGCTCCAGGAGGATGCCCATCGTTTAGAAGGCTCTGATGATGATACTGAGCTAGATGAAGGCAGTAACGTGAGCAAGGACAGAGGGGGTGCCCAAGAAGGACAGCAATCTGGCAGTAATGCTCCCCCTGCTGCAGCATACTGCCAGGTTTGCTTCAGTGATGAGGAGGGAGGGGATGGTAAGGTCACTGACTCAACGTGGGTGCCTGATAGGAGAGAGGAGGAGGAGGAGGAGGAGGCACATCACCAACGAGGCAGGATGCCCTCCAAGGGCCAGCCTAAGGGCAGCACACTGACTGCATCACACCGCAAAGCTCCGCATGTGCAGGGCGCTGCTGTCTCTGCGCATTATTCTAAAAGTTCTTTGGTGTGGGCCTTTTTTGAGACGAGTGCATCAGATCGCACCGCTGCTATTTGCAACATATGTCTCGAGCGTATCTCACGTGGCCAAAACATCTCCCACTTGGGCACCACATGCTTGACCAGAAATATGTTGACCTGCCATGCAGTTCGTTGGCAAGCATATCTAAAAGACCCACATCAAAGAACAAAGAGGACCTCTCCTTGCTCCTCATCAGCTGAGATCTCCAACCCCACTATACCTTCAGTCCTCTCTGAGACCTGCACTGAGAGGAATGAAGGTGTAGGATTAGGTGTGTCACAGCCAAGTACTTGTGGGCAATCTGCTTTCGGTACACCGACATCAGATTGTACCAGGCAAATTTCCCTGCCCCAGCTGCTGCACCACCGAAAGAAGTTTGCTCCCAGCCATCCACATGCCCAGCGGTTGAATGCTAGCTTGGCAAAATTGCTAGCACTTCAACTGATACCTTTTCAGTTGGTAGACTCTGCCCCCTTCCGTGAGTTTGTGGAATGTGCAGTTCCTCAGTGGCAGGTACCCAAACGCCACTTTTTCTCACAGAAGGCGATTCCGGCTCTCTACCGGCATGTGGAAGGCAATGTCTTGGCCTTGCTGGACCGGGCGGTCAGCGGTAAAGTGCATGGACAGAGACATTACCTAAGTTTCATGGCGCATTGGGTCACTCTGCTGGCAGCAGGGAAGGGTGCAGGACAAGGTGCAGTAGTGTTGGAGGTTGTTCTGCCACCACGCCTCCAAAATGCCACTACTAATGATTGTGACACACCTCTCTCCTCCACCCCCTCCTCTTCTTCTTCCTCCATGGCCTCTTCCTGTGCTTTGTCCTCGGAACCAGCGGTGCTCCGTAGGCGTTCAAGGGGCTACGCAAGTACACAGGCCAAAAGATGCCATGTGGTGCTTGAGCTGGTGTGCTTGGGGGACAGGAGCCACACCGGGGCAGAGGTTCTGTCTGCTCTGCAGGGGCAGGTTCAGAGGTGGTTGACGCCATGCCAACTTAAGGCGGGAATGGTGGTTTGTGACAATGGCACCAACCTCCTCTCCGCCCTCCGACAGGGACAACTGACCCATGTGCCCTGTTTGGCTCACGTCTGTAACTTGGTGGTGCAGCGGTTCTTGGGCAGGTACCCTGGCTTACAGGATGTCCTGAGTCAGGCCAGGAAAGTCTGTGTGCATTTCCGCCGGTCATATAATGCCAGTGCTCGGCTGGCAGACCTCCAAAAGAAGTTTAACCTGCCCAAGAACCGCCTAATCTGTGACATGCCCACCAGATGGAACTCAACGTTGGCCAAGCTGCAGCAGCTGCACACGCAGCAGAGGGCCATCAATGAGTACCTGTGCGACTATGGCACCAGGACAGGGTCAGGGGAGCTTGTTTTTTTTTCCCACGCCAGTGGGCCATGATCAGGGATGCATGCACTGTCCTGTCACCATTTGAGGAGGCCACAAGGATGGTGAGCAGTGACAGTGCATGCATCAGTGACACTGTCCCCCTTGTCCACCTTTTGGAGTACACGCTGCGTGGAATAATGGACAGGGCACTTGAGGCAGAACAGAGGCAGGAAAAGGAGGACTTCCTTAGCTCTCAAGGCCCCCTTTATCCAGACAGTGTTCCTGCGTGCCCGCCGATCGCACAGGAAGAGGACAAAGAGGAGGAGGAGAAGGGGGAGGAGGAGGAGGATTGTGTCAGTATGGAGCTGGAGCCTGGCACTCAGCATCAGCAGCAGTCTTTAAGGGATCAGTCCCAAGAAACACATGGACTTGTACGTGGCTGGGAGGAGGTGGCTGCCGTCCTTAGTGACCCAGAGGACTCCGGACCGAATGCCTCAGCAAACCTACGCTGCATGGCCTCCCTGATCCTGCAAAGCCTGCGTAAAGATCCTCGTATTTGTGGTATCAAGGAGAAGGACCAATACTGGCTGGCAACCCTCCTTGATCCACGTTACAAGGGTAAGGTTGCGGACCTTATCTTGCCGTCGCAGAGGGAGCAGAGGATGAAACATCTTCGGGAGGCCTTGCAGAAAGGTCTGTGCAACGCATTCCCAGAGACTGGGAGGTTACAAACTCCTGTTTCTGGACAACGTGTTGCTGAGGCTTCGGTCAAAGAAGGAGCGGTGGAGAAGGTGGCCGTCTGACCGATGCGTTCAGACAATTTTTTAGTCCGCAGCCCCAAGGTATGATCGGTTCCAGCAACCATAGCCAGCGTCTGTTTTACATGGTGCAGGAATACCTAGGGGCAAGATCTGACTTGGACACCTTTCCCACCGAAAATCCTCTGGGTTACTGGGTCTTGAGGATGGATCACTGGCCAGAGCTTGCACAGTATGCAATTGAGCTACTGCCTGTCCTGCATCCAGCGTTCTTTCGGAACGCACATTCAGTGCTGCTGGAGGCTTTGTAACCAATCACAGGGTGCGTCTGTCCACCGACTCGGTCGATCGACTGACCTTCATAAAAATGAATCAGTCTTGGATCACCACCAGCTACCAAGCACCTGATGCTCATGTAACCGAATAATTTTTTTTGAAATGTCAGATCCCTTCAAAGACTGCCTATGCTGATGCTGAGTGACTATCCTGTTATGCTGAGAAATTATCCTCTTCCTCCTCAATGATCATGCTGATAGCTTGAAAGAACATTTTTGGTTCTGGGTGCCACCATCAGTGCCTAAGGCCCAATTTTTAAGCCCCTGTTTAACCAGTTCCCGACCGCGGCGATCGGAGGTGAGGGGGAGGCCATCCATTCGTGGCTACCCCCTTGCGATCACTCCCGGCCAATGAAATCTTTCCTCTGCCTCTGTAATGTAAACAGCGGCAGAGGAAGTGATGTCATCTCTCCTCGAGCCGGTCTTTTCGTTCCGGCGCCGAGGAGAGAAGGCATCAAGTAAGTGCACCAAACACTACACTTTCAGTAGAACACACTAGGCACACTTTTCACCCCCCAATCACCCCCCTTTACCTCCTGTCACAGTGACACCAATAGCAGTTTTTTTTTTGCATTGGTGTCAGTTATAAGTGGTAGGGCAGTTAGTATTAGCCCCCTTTAGGTCTAGGATACCCCCCTAACCCCCTCTAATAAAGGTTAACCCCTTGATCACCCCCCGTCGCCAGTGTCACTAAGCGATAGTTTTTCTTATCGCTGTATTAGTGACACAGGTGACGGTAGTTAGGGAGGTAAGTATATAGGTTCGCTGTCAGTGTTTTATAGTGACAGGGACCCCATATACTACCTAATAAAGGTTTTAACCCCCTGATTGCCCCTAGTTACCCTTTCACCAGTGATCACCGTAAAACTGTTACAGATGACTCTGGTTAGTTTGTTTATTATAGTTTCAGGGCACCCGCCGTTTATTACCTTATAAAGGTTTAACCCCCTAATCGCCCGGCAGTGATATAAGTTAAGTTTTAGGGTCAGATAAGGTCTGCATCGCCCCAGGCAGCATCAGGTTAGCGCCAGTACCGCTAACACCCACGCACGCAGCATACACCTCCCTTAGTGCTATAGTATCTGAACGGATCAATATCTGATCCGATCAGATCTATACTAGCATCCCCAGCAGTTTAGGGTTCCCATAAACACAGTGTTAGCAGGATCAGCCCAGATATCTGCTAGCACCTGCGTTTTGCCCCTCGGCCCAGCCCTGCCCAGCCCACCCAAGTGCAGTATCGATCGATTACTGTCACTTACAAAACACTAAACACACATAACTGCAGCATTCGCAGAGTCAGGCCTGATCCCTGTGATCGCTAACAGTTTTTGTTGGTAGCGTTTTGATACAGTCGCTAACAGTCAGGAGCTTTTTTGAATGTGAGTCTCACTAGTGTACCCCTAAATTTAGAGCCCAAAATGACATATCGAAGGTACACTAGTGAAGAGGCCTACACGTTTCTGAGCATGACAGATAGTGAAGAGGAAGTCACTCACCTGTCAGATTCAGGCTCAGAATACGATCCTGTAGAGGACAGCGGCTCCATGACAGATAGCTCTGACGACGGAGTTGTGGTCCCTGCCAAGGTCAGGCATACCAGACCCCGAACTTCTTCTGTCCTTGATGTGCAAGAACCGCAGGTCCCTCGTATGGAGCAGAGCAGTACTAGCGCCGCTATTCCTTCTGGTGAACTGGCAAGCACAAGCGGCCTAGTACACCCTGGTCGTACATCCAGCACTGCAGTAACACTTGGTGACGTGGCGAGTCCCATAAGTGCAGTTCAAGCTGGCGAGGTGGCAAGCACAAGTAGTGTCCCGCTGCCAAAAAAAAGACGAACACAGGCCCGTCATGCCCATAGTGCCCTTCCTGCTGCATTCGCCAATCCGAATTGGGAACCCACCACTTCTGCAGCACCCGTACTCCCCCCATTCACTGGCCAACCCGGCATTCATGTGGAAACAGTTGATTTTACGCCACTGGATTTTTATTCGCTGTTTTTCACCGAAGATCTCTATAGATCTATTGTGGACCAAAGCAATTTATACGCTGGTTAACACATTGCCACTATTCCCCAGTCCTCCCTTGCCAGAGATTGGAGACCAATTACGGTCTCCGAATTTAAGCTCTTTCTGGGCCTTTCCCTCAACATGGGCATAACTTAAAAGAGTGAGTTTCGGTCATATTGGTCCACTGACTCAATTCACCACATACCCTTGTTCTCTGCCTCCATGACCAGGGCATGATACGAGCAGATTTTGTGGTTCATGCACTTCAACAACTATGAACTCTGTTGTCCTCGTGGAGACCCTGAATACGATTGGCTCTACAAAATTCGGCCCCTCGTAAACCACTTCAACCAACGTTTTGCAGACTTGTTTACTCCCCATCAAGTTGTCTGCGTTGATGAGTCCCTGATTAAGTTTTCTGACCGCTTGTCATTCAAACAGTACCTTCCCATCAAGCGTGCCAGATACGGGGTCAAGATGTATAAGCTCTGTGACAGGGCCACAGGCTATACATGTAGTTTTATGGTTTACGAGGGCAAAGATAGTCACGTAGAGCCGACAAGCTGCCCTGACTACATAGGAAGCGCTGGCAAGATTGTGTGGGACTTGGTGTCACCCTTATTCGGAAAGGGGTACCACTTGTACGTGGACAATTATTACATGAGCGTGCCACTTTTTAGTCACCTTTTTGATCAACAGATTGGAGCATGTGGCACCGTGCGACCTAATCGCTGGGGCTTTCCCCAGCGGCTTATAGATTCCCATCTTAGGCTGGGGGAGAGAGCCTGCTTCAAGTGTAATAACTTGCTCGCTATGAAGTGGAGGGATAATAAGAATGTTTTAGTTCTTACCTCCTTTCATGCAGACACGACGGTCCAAATTACTACGGCGACTGGTGTTGTGGAGAAACCCCTCTATGTCCATGAATAGAACCAAAATATGGGAGGGGTGGACCTCAACGACCAGTTGTTGGCGCCGTACCTAGTTGCCCGTAAGGCCAGACGCTGGTACAAAAAAGTATCTGTTTATTTATTTCAATTGGCTTTGCTGAACGCTCATGTGCTATACAGAGCTTCAGGACAGACTGGATACTTCCTTAAATTCCAGGAAGAGATCGTCAGAGCCCTTCTGTATCCAGACGGTGCTCCACCTCACCTTCCCCAACCAAATGCAGTAAGCCGGCTGCATGAGAGGCATTTTCCTTATGTCCTCCCGAGTACCCCTATCCAACGAGCTCCCCAAAGAAGATGTCGTGTCTGCAGCAAGCGCGGATATAGGCGTGACACCCAATATTATTGTCCCTCCTGTCCTGACAATCCTGGTCTATGCATTGGTGAATGTTTTGACCGCTACCATTCACTAGTTGAGTATTAGCATAGGGTACAGCACTGCACAGACTAGGCACACTAACACAGGGTCTGCCAAGATGCCATCGCATTTTGAGAGACCCGAACCTGGTACCAGTTACAAAAGTTATAGTTGCAAAAAAAGTTGTTTTTATACTTTACTGTTTACTGTGTTTTATTGGTAACCATTTTTTTGTTTTCAGGTACACCATTCAGCTGCAGAGCGGATTTATTTATCTTGACAGCAACAGCGTTTGCTCCCACGATACATAAAGCCGTGACTCCAGCGCTGTCGGAGGTGATTTCACCACCACAGTTACATACTTCAGCATATATGCCGAAGCATGGGGGCAGCAGTGGGTGGAGGAGCGATTTGCTCCTACCTTTTGCGGGAGGATGCCCCCATGCTTCGGCATATATATACGGTGCATGTATGCCCATCATTAGAAGTGGGTGGATGAAGGGAGGTATTCTAACGGTGGGCATACCCACCGATCAATCTCTTTTTTTCGTTCAGCCCACAGGCTGCATGAAAAAAAGTTTACAATATATGCCCAAGGACCAGCAACGTACTGGTATGTTGCTGGACTTTGAGTGGTTATACTAGAATGATACCTGCAGATTTAGGTATCATCTTGGTATCATTCTTTTCAGCCAGCGGTCGGCTTTTATGTAAAAGCAATCCTAGCGGCTAATTAGCCTCTAGACTGCTTTTACAAGCAGTGGGAGGGAATGTATCATTTAGTGACAACTTTGTTCAAAAAAAAAAAAAAAGTCTCTTTCACGCAACTTGTGTCACAATATAAAATATTCCATGGACTCGACATGCCTCTCAGCAAATAGCTTGGGGTGTCTACTTTCCAAAATGGGGTCATTTGGGGGGTTTGTGCTATCTTGGCATTTTATGGCCTTCGAAACTGTGATAGGTAAGTGAGGAGTGAATCAAAAATTTACGCCCTTAGAAATCCTGAAGGCGGTGATTGGTTTTCGGGGCCCCGTATGCAGCTAGGCTCCCAAAAAGTCCCACACATGTGGCATCCCCGTACTCAGGAGAGGCAGCAGAATGTATTTTGGGGTGTAATTCCACATATGCCTACGGCATGTTTGAGCAATATATCATTTAGTGACAACTTTGTGCAAAAAAAAAAAAAATTTCCCTTTCCCGCAAATTGTGTCAAAATATATAATATTCCATGGACTCAACATGCCTCTCAGCAAATAGCTTGGGGTGTCTACTTTCCAAAATGGGGTCATTTGGGGGGGTTTGTGCCATCTGGGCATTTTATGGCCTTCAAAACGGTGATAGGTAGTGAGGAGTGAAATCAGAACTTTACGCACTTAGAAATCCTGAAGGTGGTGCTTGGTTTTCGGGGCCCCATACGCGGCTAGGCTCCCAAAAAATCCCACACATGTGGTATCCTCGTACTCAAAAGAATCAGCAGAATGTATTTTGGGGTGCAATTCCACATATGCCAATGGCCTGTGTGAGCAATATATCATTTCGTGACAACTTTGTGCAAAAAAAAAAAAATTTGTCACTTTCCCGCAACTTGTGTCAAAATATAAAATATTCCATGGACTCAACATGCCTCTCAGCAAATAGCTTGGGGTGTCTACTTTCCAAAATGGGGTCATTTGGGGGGATTTTGTGCCATCTTGTCATTTTATGGCCTTCAAAACTGTAATAGGTAGTGAGGAGTGAAATAAAAAATTTACGCCCTTAGAAATCCTGAAGGCGGTGCTTGGTTTTCGGGGAGCCCGTACGCAGCTAGGCTCCCAAAAAGTCCCACACATGTGGTATCCCCATACTCAGGAGAAGCAGCTATTGGTATTTTGGGGTGCAATTCCACATATGCCCATGGCCTGTGTGAGCAATATCTCATTTAGTAACAACTTTTTTTTTTTTTTTGTCATTATTCAAACACTTGGGAGAAAAAAAATTAATATTCAATGGGCTCAACATGCCTCTCAGCGATTTCCTTGGGGTGTCTACTTTCCAAAATGGGGTCATTTGGGGGGGTTTGTACTGCCCTGCCATTTTAGCACCTCAAGAAATGACATAGGCAGTCAAACTAAAAGCTGTGTAAATTCCAGAAAATGTACCCTAGTACACTATAACTTTTGTGCAAACCAATAAATATACCTTTATTGTAAGACAAGAAAATTGTGTAGCGCTAAAAGTTCAATATGAAAACAATGTAGTCCAATCGATGATGAAACATATCCAAGAAAAACTTAAAAGAAAGTCCTCCATGTATATAAGACTCATGAGAGTAAATAGTCTATATAAATTCAGTGACTACGTGTGAGGAACAAATCAAATGCGTGACATCTGGAGTGAACACAGAAGAAACACACCACCACCAACAATAGAGAGGCTTACCAGATCATGTAGACCCAAGAGGACATACGCCCAACTGGGTCAAATCAGGCTTGGGTGGTGGGTGATGGTAGATGTTCCAGAGTGGTGGTGAGGATGGGGAACTAAGATTAAGCCAAGTATTAGTAGGTCCCTCGAGATGATGTTGGGAAGCGGATAGCAATATTATGTAGCAGGAAGGAAAAAGGCCACATAGTGTAATTCCATAAAACAAGTACAAAATTTATTAAATAAGAGATACACTCACATGAAAATCTTTAAAAATCAGCGCTGTGAAAGTATGGCAGCAGTGGGCTCCTAACCGACGCGTTTCGTCCTCTTAGACATCGTCTGGGGGGTCCCCCCACTGCAGCCAGCAAGATATATATAGGTAGAGTGATCATAATGATGGGAGGCCACTCCGCATTGTGTGCAATTGCTACTTCCGGTTTTCGGGCAAGATGGCCGTTCGGCGTGTGGTCCACGCCTCACCATGAAGCCAAATGCCGATACCGGAAGTAAAACCAATGGGATTAATGGGATACCGAATAAAGCAACACAAAATGTCCCATTTCAAGTTGTATCTGATTCTTGTTGTATATAAACAGATATGTATGTGGCTCTAAGGAATGTAGTAACCATAGATGGAAATGCGCCTTAACAAGACCATCAATGATGCACACGCGCACTGTAGTAAACACTGATGTGCCTGCGGCGTAATCAGACCACCGGTAATGTGCGCGCGCACCGTGCGCATGCGCACCAGCTGGATAAACATGACTGGGATATCCACTTATTCAGACGACGGTCCGCCCTCTGTGTTGGGATGGCCCCGCCTGAGAGTACGCACTACGTGCATGGAGAGTGACCCTTCGCATATGCAAAGCAACGTAGTGACATGTGTTTGTGTGATGGTCCCAAGCGGACAAAGTAATGGGGCCAGCGTGGTGTATGGTTATGTTGTGATAAACATACGAAAATAAAAATAAAAAGCAAAGTGTTATGTGTGTGTATCAACATTTAATGTGGCAGAAAATGCATGTATAGTGTATGAAAAATAGTTAATATTGTCCCTGCCGGTGGGGGGACAGTATAAGTATAAACACATAGATGTATGTGAATGTGATGGTATCCAAGGGGCAGTATGTGTCCCTGTATATAAGTGTCTAGTGACGACGGGGGGCGTGGCCGAAATGGACGCGTGATCTCCTCGCTCCTCACGGACCTGCTTTGAAACAGTGTTTTCTGGGGACATAGCTCCAATCTGATGGGCAGAAACAGATCAGGCAAAACACCAAGGCAAGGGGGTACCTCTGGACGCTCTGACTCACAGGGTCCCCAGATCCAGTCCTACTTTCCTCCGCGCCTGGACTCTGCCATGCAGGAGGAAGAAAACATCTCGCCGCAGCGCGCCACAAAGCCGCCATCTCCTTCGCACCCAGCAGCTTGGGGAGCAACTCAGGCAGCTGCAGGAACATCCACTGCCATGACTCCCGGAGGGATGATGACCCGTAGCCGGCCTGCTACCAGAGCCTCAGCCCCATCGACACTGGGAGGCCTTCCCTCCTCCCCGCATGGAGACATCCCGCCGCCATCTTGCGGCCTACACGGAGGGCGACAAGCAACCTCATGGGTAAGTCCCTCTCTGACTCCCCGGCTTACAGGCCACCCCATCTGTGACCAGGACTCTGTATCCCTGAGGGGAACCCCTCCAGCCTTTCAACATTGGGGATTACCTCCTACACCCCATCAGGGCCGCTCGCAATCCCTGCCGCAGCGGAGGTCGGCCTCACCAACCACCTTAACCCCATCCTCAGCCCCAAGCTCCCCAAAACCACAGAGGCCTCTCCAACCCCACAAGGACAGCAACATGGGCCTCAATGGAGGCCCCCCGCCCCCATCTTTTGCTCCCCAACTAAGCCTGGCTCCGCCATTGCAAATGGAGGACCAGAAAGAGTGGTTTGAACCCTGGGCCCCCTCCTCACAACCTCAAATTCCTCACCAAGCTTTGCCTAAGGTACCCTCCATTCTTACAGCAGATTAATTAATCTCGTGGAGGGAACAACGTCATTCATTGCCCACGAAAACAGACTTTAAAATGCTGGTTTCTGAGGTTAAAGAAGCATGCCGCAGTGAAATTAAAACCCTGCAGGCGGATTTTCGACAGCTGGCCACCCAGGTGGAAGACCTAGATGAAGACTTGCAAGCAACTAAGCTCACAGTACATAGAATTCAATCACATCAAACAGACGACCGATATATGCTCCGTGACATGCAATGCCATTTGGAAGATCTAGACAACCGTAATCGTCGCAATAACATCAGGGTCCGAGGGCTCCCGGAATCTTCCGGTCCAGAGGACCTTCAATCGATCCTCCAAACGATCTTTAATAACTTGCTGGGAGTCCCCATATCCACCCACATTGAAATGGACAGAGCCCACAGAGCCTTGCGGCCCAAAGACCAAGCATCTAAACCTAGAGACATAATTTGCAGAGTGCACTCATTTGCGCTGAAAGAGGATATCATGCGCAAGGCCCGGGCGATCAAACCTATCCTGGTGGATGGTACTCCCATCCAACTCTTTCCAGATCCTTCATGGATCACCTTGCAGAAGTGCCGGCTTCTTCAACCACTCCTCCACTCTCTCCAAGATAGCAACATCACCTACCGATGGGGGTTTCCATTCAGCCTCACAGCTACGCATGCTGGGAAAACAGCAACGCTTCGAGTCCCTGAGGACCTCCGTTTCTTTTGTGAAACTCTAACTCTCTCTCTATACCCGACCTCCCAGGCTGGGACATTATCCCTCCCCCTCCTCCCCCTCCATCCACCGGATGGCAGAAGGTACCTGCGAAGCGAAGAAGACCCCCCCCGGACAATCCTCGGATGAGTCCCAAGCATCGGCCGACTTGATCACCACCTCTGGTCCACACTGACTTGCCCGTTTTTTCTCCTTTTTTTTGGATCCTCCCTGAATAGGCGAACCCCTTATTTTTGTAGTGATGTAGTAGCTATACACAGGTTGTCAGTTAGATTTTGCTTGTATCTTAGCTGCAATCACCGGGTTTACGCCTTTGGATGGCCATGACCCCCCAATGGGATTTAACTATTGTCCCTCCTGGACATTGAGTCCTCCAGAGTCTTGCCCACCAGATTGAGGTTTCGACCTCTCTGTGGTCAGGTCTCGACCTGGATGACCCTTAATAATGGGCTGGCCGCCTGCCTGGTTTTGTCCACTAGTTCAGACAGTTTATTTCTTAATAACAGCTAGTACTGTCCCCTAGCTACTGGTTATACTATTTATAGATATGTTTCTTAGCAGGTTCCGGATCATGGGTACTGATTGGACTTCAGTTCCGACACTATCCCCCTAGTTCACTCAGTGATATAACAGTCCCCCCTGGTTGATACTTACCCCCCTCGCTCTGGATAGACGATGGGGGTAACAAGGGACTTTAGATTTGCAAGAAGATTGCTACCTGAAGTACGCTTATTTTATTTTGTATATATGTTTCTTAATTTTTCCCTCTTTTCTTCCCTCTATGCCTCGTCTCTCCTGGGCCCCCGAGCCGCTACCTGGGCGGAGGAACTTGTCTGTGGACTCGACACACAATACCCTGGAACTACATGCCAGATAAGTACACTTCAACTAGACACAAGCTCATTTACTGTTTATTGTCAATACCCCAAATAGTAAAATGATACAGATATACTCACATAATGTAAATGGCCTCAACTCCAACTTTAAACGTCAACTAGCGCTACAAAGCTTTAGAGACTCTGGAGCAGAGGTCATTTTTATACAGGAAACACACTTCAATAAATTGGGTACCCTGGCATTCGCGTCGCGTTTATACCCTATGGGTTATTTGGCCTCCAATACTAAAAAGAGAGCAGGGGTGGCCATTCTAATTAAAAAAGGATCTCCATTCACTCCCACCTCCTCCTACTCGGAGGTGGGAGTGAATTCTGGGCGTTTTCTGATCCTTAGTGGCAAGTGGCAACAATCGGACGTAACTTTCTGCAACATTTATGCACCAAATGTTAATCAGATGTCCTTTGTTACTAAGGTATATAACCGCCTCTTCCGCAACAAGCATTCTTTCCTGGTTATTGGGGGAGACTTCAATCTTCCATTCTCCCCCACCTTAGATAGAACATCTCTCATCAAAAAAACTCCCCCCGCACGCCTTTCTAAACAATCCACACAATTTTGCCAGGTCACCTGAAAATTTGCTCTATTCGACGCATGGCGTGTCGAACATCCGACAGACCGACAATACTCCCACTACTCACACCCGTTTCACACACATGCTCGTCTAGATTACTTTTTTGTCAACGCTCCCTCCCTAAGGGCCCTTACTGCAGTAAACATCCTACCTATCTCATGGTCTGACCATGCTCCAATTGTTATGACACTAAAGCTGCATCCCTCCAAAGTCAAACAGTGCCATTGGCGGCTGAACGACTTTCTCCTGAAAGATCTCACATATAGGTTGGACATGGAAAAGACTTTAAAATTATACTTTGTAGAAAACAACACTTCAGAGATATCGGTGGGAACCCTTTGGGAGGCACATAAAGCAGTCATAAGGGGACAGAGTATTGCATTCTCCACGGCTTGGAAGAAAAATGCCAAGTTGCTGAGACAGCAGACAACACAACGGTTACAGGAACTAGAATCTAGGCTCCTATCTTCGTCCTCTATCTGTTTATTGAGAGAAATTATCCGGCTTAGAGCTGTACTAAAAAGTAGACATGGGTAAGGTGGAGAAAGCTTTATTGCGATTGTGCCAACTCTATTATGATAAAGGCAACAAGGCCCACACCCTATTGGCACGTAAACTTCGAGAACATACACATACATCAGCCCCTCAAGCTATCAGAGACACTAATGGCACCTTACAATTCCATCTATCTATTACTCAGATTTGTATAATAACCCATCCATACCACACTTACCTATCCAGAGGACGTTTAAGGACCGGGTACAGTCCTACCTTGCCTCCAGGGGGGTACCCACCCTATCAGTAGAAGCCTTAGATTCCCTCAACTCTCCTATCACTGACAAAGAGATTTTGAGCACTCTGAAACACCTCCCAAATAATAAGGCCCCAGGCCCGGATGGCCTCCCATATGAATATTACAAATTATTCCTACCTACCCTGCTTCCACATATGGTTTGTTTATTTACCGGATTTATGGGCAAGGAAGAAATCCCTAGAGACATGCAGACATCTCATCTTACACTTATACCCAAACCAGACAAGGACCACATGCTGTGCAGCAACTATAGGCCTATAGCTTTATTAAACTCAGACCTGAAAATATTCACGAAAATCCTGTCCCTTCGATTAAATGAGATTCTTCCCGCTCTGATCCATAAAGATCAGGTCGGTTTTGTTCCGGGGCGTCAAGCAGGGGACAATACTAGGAGAGCCATCAACTTAATAGATATCATTAATAGACAAAAAAATGAAGCTTTATTGCTTAGTTTAGATGCTGAGAAAGCCTTTGATAGGCTCAGCTGGCCATTCATGTTCTCCACCCTTGAACACCTGGGCTTTCGGGGGCCGTTCCTCAAGGCGAGGCACTTAAATGCAACTCCAACTGCCTCCATTAAAACGCCCTTTGCGGCCACAACCACCTTCCCTATTTCAAACGGCACGAGGCAAGGTTGCCCGCTCTCCCCACTGCTTTTTGCCTTGTGCATCGAACCCTTGGCGGCTCAGATCCGACAGGATCCTAATGTTAAGGGTGTGCAGGTTAGAGGTCGGGAATTTAAAATTTCACTATTTGAGGATGATGTCCTTCTGACCTTGACACAACCACACACCACTCTCCCTAACCTCCATAAACTTTTGCAGGACTATGGTTCCCTCTCGGGCTACAAGATTAACCAGACTAAGTCGGAGGCCCTCCAGTGAAGGTCCAGCACCTCTCGGCAAACTTTTCTTATGCGTGGAAATCCCACTCCATTAAATGTCTAGGGGTACATCTTACTCCGCGGTATGAATCTTTATATAACGCAAACTTCGGACCTCTGTTTGCATCCATTTGATCCCTTCTGGCCAAATGGAGACACTTCCCGTCTTGGTTTGGTCGCATAGCATCCATCAAAATGAACATATTACCTAAACTTATGTATTAATTTATGACCCTTCCGGGGGTGCATGCGCGGCGCGATGCGGGTAGGACGTGAGTAACCACAGCTCCGTCTGACCCGGCTAGAGCGGGCTGAGTAACCAGAGCCAGACATACAATACGCCGCCGAAAATACTCCATACCCCTCGGGGAACCCTCCGTGCATGCCGGTAAGAAGAATCGGGCATTCTTGCCGCTCACAACATCATTTAACCCACTATCTTCTGAACTCTGCAGGCAAACAGGCCGGGAAGATGTCCCAAGATGGCGCCGGAGTCAGCACACACGCGGCTGCAATGAAACAACTCTGCAATCCATCCATCCACTCTCTCAACAATGGGAACTGTGAGTACTCATCCCCATTATCTAAAGCTGATTTGGATGCCAGCCTTACCACAATCTTTGATAAGCTGGTTAACAAGATAGAGAGTGAGGTACATAAAGCTACTACGGCCCTATCTCAAGAAATAGCCAATATAGGAAATCGCACAGACATCTTAGAAACTAAACACGATGAACTTTCACTTGCTCATAACGATTTAAGAAAGGACTATGAATCTTTAGCAGATAGCTTCGCCTTTATGCAAGCACAGGTGGAAGATTTGGATAACAGAAACAGACGCCATAACATCAGACTGCGTGGTGTCCCTGAAACAGTTACTGATCTGATGCAAACGGTCTCCAAGATTTTCCACAATCTTCTTCCTGACAAACCAATGTCAGCATTCACATGCGACCGTATACACAGAGCCTTGCGCCCCAAACCCACACCTGACAAACCTCCCAGAGACATCATCATGTGCATGAAGGATTTTCTTACCAAAGAAGAAATCATGCGTGCTTCCAGAACCACCCCAAACATTGCTTTTGAGGGCAACAGGCTACAAATCTACCCTGACATCTCCCCTGCCACTCTGGATAGAAGACGCAGAATGAAGGAAATCACAAACATCTTACAAACAGCTCGCATAAGATATAGATGGGGATTTCCATTCAAGCTTACAATCCCACATAATGGCACTACATACACCGTGTATAATGTAATTGAAGGCAAAGAACTGCTAGTGAAACTGGGACTACTTGATCCAGAACCACCTAACAGATTTCCAACTACTCCAAGACCCTCCCCAATATGGTCGACTCCATCTTCCAGACGCAACACTGCTGAACAGAGAAGATGGCGGCAACCTTTCCAGAACCAAACCACCTGACCACTTTGATTAAATGTTTTTTCTATTCACACAAGGCCCCACTTGTTTATCTGTCCTCTCAGGACTAAATTTTTAGTTCGTTTTTCTAATCCCTGTTTGGATGAATCTTTCTGAGCACAGCCCTAATCATCAGTTTGTTAACATCTGAACTTCCCCCTCATCTGGTACCTGGACTTTATCAAGATCCTTATAAAACAAATGGAGGAACAAACTTACCACAATTTTATCTCAAACCCTTTCCTTTCCCTATTCCTTCCCTTCCCTCCATACCTCTCCTCCATCCCTCCCTTCCCTTCATTTTCCCTATTTCCCCCCCCCCCCCTTTTTTTTTTTTTTTTTTTTTTTTTTTTTTTATTATTATTATAGCTAAAAGGTATATATGTGGCTAAAGTGAGTTTTTAGCTGGGCTTTGGATGGTAATTTTGGGCTGGGCATACTTGGGGTCTGTTAAAAATGAGATACAATCTCCTTATTTGTTAACCCCCAAGGAAACAGGGAATTTACCTCTACTGTTACATTTACCCCTCTGGTTGGTATTTAACTGTTTTTGTTTCAGTGTTTTCAAATAGCCCGCTAAGTCCGTCGTCGCTGGATTGTCTCCCCACCTGCTCATGCGGTTAATTGCCACATCCTTAATTTGGAGGGTGGTGCACTTGATGGCATTCGCAGGATCAGGACGCGTTTGTCCTCCTGATTCAAGTGGAAAATGTTGTGACAAGATATTTCTTGTCCCTTTGGTTTTGTTATTTTTTATTACAATATTTACCAATTTCACCTTTATGGTCGATACTTTTTATAGATTTAAAAATGGAAGTTACAGTACTACTATTCATTCTCATCTAATAATCCAATGTTATAATTTTTTTTGTCTCAAATACTCATGCTCTAAATTTGATACTCATTTGACCATGGTTTCTCTACTGATACGGTATAAGATGACATTACCTTTCCGAGTGCTAAACTTTAACCTCCCTCCATACGTTTATATGCTTTTCATTTACATTTCAATAAGTGTATCTGGGAAGGTATTATTTTATAAGCATACCTCTCTACAAATCACCAATGGTACTTAAAGTGATATCTCATAATGTTCATGGCTTCAATACACCTCACAAAAGGAAAAAGGCCTTCCAACACTACAAAAGAATTGGTGCAGATATTATCCTACTACAGGAAACCCATTTCTCTTCCTCTAGACATCCAAACTATTTTGACAAAACATATAGCCAATTTTTTTATACTACATACCATAATAAAACCCGAGGAGTTGCTATCTTTATACGTAACACTATCATTTTTGACTCACAACATATTTATAAAGACCCAGATAGCCGCTATATCATTATAAAAGGTCAGATAAATAACAAAGAAATTACTATTGCATCAATTTACGCACCAAATGACTTACATTCTTCTTTTTTCCAGAGCTTTTTTGAATCACTAGAAAAGCTTAGCTCTCCCCATCTGATAGTCGGAGGTGACTTTAATCTAACAGCACATCCAGCACTAGACAGAAGCAAGATTTCCCCTTCCACCAAAGCTTTCCCTAAATCTTTAAACAGATCCCTTAATAAATTTCAATTAATTGACTCCTGGAGAGCACATAACATAGGTGCAAAAGTTTACACACATTACTCACATCCCCATGATGTCTACGCTAGACTAGATTACATTTACTGCACACCTATTCTATTAGCTAACTCCTCTAAAGCTTCAATACACCCATGCCCATGGTCAGATCATGATATTACATTTTTCGAAACTTCACACGTAGGCCTCAAACCATCACCATATAATTGGAGACTAAATGATACTATCCTAACAGATGCTTCACTGACACAGACCATTACAACACATATTGAGAATTATTTTACTGACAATGTCAATGAGGATACTCCTCCCACTATGATTTGGGCAGCTCATAAAGCTGTCCTAAGAGGCCACTTAATCAGTCTTGCTGCAAACAGAAATAAACAAAGACTCACAGATATCAAATGCCTTACTAAAGAACTTAACGATCTATACCATAAATTGCAATTAACTCCTTCATCAGAAATTACCAAACTTATTCAAGACAAGCGTAAAGCGTTGGATGTTATTCTTTCAGCTAACACAGAGAAATCATTAAGATTTTCCAAGGCTAAATTTTTATTACATAGTAACTCTCCATCATCTATGTTTGCCAAAAAACTTAATCACGAACACAAACCCCCACATACATACAAACTTAGAGACCACAAAGGAAATATGATCACACACCCTCAAGAAGTACTTAAAATATTCTCCACATTTTATAAAGACCTCCTCTCAAGCCCTCAGCCTCCTATAGACCAGTCATCCAGATCGTGGTTGGACGACATCAGACTACCCTCTCTTACCCCACAGCAAATGGAATCCTTGAACGCCCCCTGTACAGAACTGGAATTGACCCGTATTATAAAATCCCTCAAAACCTCCACAGCCCCAGGCCCTGATGGTTTTTCTTCTTCATATTATAAAAAATTTGCCCCCCTCCTAACCCCTCACCTGACTAACCTTTTTTTTTTTTTTTAAATTTTTTATTTAGTGGTATGCGACATACAATGAAATGATAACTTCACAGAAAATGTTGTTCAAACAAAATAGCTTACATATGAGCACAAGATAGTGGTATCTGAACAAAATATAAGTAAACTCCATATATTATAACAAGGATAGCTCTATACATAAAAAGATACCCAGATACCCAGGAAGTATAAGACTAGGGCTTCTCTTCGATAGGGCAGTTAATCACTAATAACCCTCTGGGGATTAGCCCTAGATCCATGGCGAATTTGGGCATCCTCACCTAGGGGAAGGGTACTGTGGTGTGACCAGCTGGGGTCGAAACATACCAATTTTTAATTTAAAGGAGAAAAAAAAATTAATAAAGGAGAAAAGAGAAAAGAGACGGGGGAAAGAAACTGAGTAAAGGAAAAGAGGGGGGGAAGGAGGTGATGTGATGATAAAGTGAAGAGGGTAGAGGTAGAAGTCCACCTAGAGAGCAAGGACCACCCCAAGCTCTCCAGGCCATCTGAAGGCCATGGTTTGGAACAAGAGCCCCTGGCATACGCCTTGGCCCAACTATGTCGTGCGGAGGTATTCCTCTGAGAAGCGGAACTGGGTCCAATAAAACCACCTGGTCTTATGTTCCTCGGATTTATCCCGGACCGTTGCAGTCAGGTCTTCCATTCGCTCGATGTCATTAACCCTCGCGAGCCAATGGGCCACCGTGGGGGCAGATTGTTGCTTCCAGAGACTTGGGATGCAAGCTCTAGCAGCGTTGAGTAGGTGTTTAAGGAGAGATTTGTGGTATCGCTTACTTGACATGGGGGTGAGGTTGAGGAGCACAGCAGCGGGGTCATTGGTTAAGGAAATGTCTGTGAGTTTGTGGATGAGTCGGAGGACAGGTTGCCAGAAAGTTTGTAGTTTTGGGCAATCCCAAAAAATGTGGAGAATAGTACCAGCTTGTTGTTCGCAACGCCAGCAACGGTCAGATTGATTGGGAAATATTTTGGCCAAAACGGCCGGAGTGCGATACCAGCGTGTGATCAATTTATAGGAGATTTCCTGATATTTGCTGCAAAGTGACGATTTATGAGCGAAGAAGAGTATGCGTTCCTTCTGTGGGGTGGTGAATGTTATTTGTAGGTCTTTTTCCCACTTGGTTAAGAAGGGAGGGTCTGTGGTAGCTTGTATGTCCATCAGTGTTCTGTAAGACCTAGAGAGGGAACCTCGGATTGGGCCATCACTCAGGCATATTTCTTCGAAGGAATGGAGTTGTCTAGAAAAAAGCGTGTATTTGGTTAGACAGCTGAGGAAGTGGGAGAGCTGCCCTGCTCTCCAACTATCCAATGAGATAGGTGCCTGTCCTGCTATTAATGCCCCTGTGGGGATCCAGCCCGTGGGTCCTAGGAGATGAGATGCGCGTAAAAGTTTTTTCGGGGCTTGTCTGGTAAAGACCGGGTCTGACAGGCCCGGGGGAAATCTAGGGTGACCCAAGATTGGAGTCATGGGAGAGGGAAAATTAGGCAGGGAGGAAAGACGAAAAAATCGTTCCATCTCGGTGAGAGAGGGGCCAATCAACGGGTGAGCGGTCAGGTGGAGATCCAACCGCTCACCCGCCCAAGGCAGGCCAGCCAAAGGAACCTGTGCCATCTCCTGTTCCAGCGTGACCCATAGTTTCCATTCCCCGTGTCGGCACCAGTCAATCACCCGAGTCATGTGCGTCGCTGTGTAATAGAGAGCAGGGTCTGGGAATCCAATGCCTCCCCTCAGCTTCGGCCTTCGCAGTACCGTCCTACCTATTCGAGGGTGTCCGCCTCGCCATATGAACTTAATAAACCTCGAACGGACCTCGTGAAAGAAAGTTTGCGGTAATTTGACAGGTAAGGCTTGTAACAAATAAAGAAGCCGTGGCATTGCGTTCATCTTCAGTACGTTGCATCGGCCGAACCAAGACAAAGCGAGTGGATCCCATCTCCTAAGATCTGTAGTGAGTGTTGATAGGAAGGGTTGAAAATTCAGGGCAAAAATGTCCTTTGTATTTGCAGGTATTCTGGTCCCTAAGTATTGAATGGAGCGGGTGGCCCATTTAAACGGGAAGAAGGGACGAATGCCTGCCAGCGTACGGTCTGGTACCGAAATATTCAGAGCTTCTGACTTTTGGAGGTTAACTTTGAAGTTGGAGAGATTGCCATAGCGTTTCAATTCTTGTAACAATGAAGGCAGGGATGTCACAGGTTTGGTGATGTAAAATAAAAGATCGTCCGCATACGCTGCTACTTTGTGTTGATAGTGGTCAGAATGGACACCACTGATATTTGGATTGTCTTTTACATGGCGAAGAAATGGCTCTAGGGAAAGGACAAATAGTAGAGGGGAAAGGGGGCACCCCTGCCTGGTGCCATTGGAAATCGCAAAGATGTCTGAGTTCACCCCGTTCACCCTTACCGTGGCTGTGGGTTTGGAATAGAGGGCAGAGATCCAGTCTAGGATAGACTTCGGCATTCCAAAAGAACAAAGTGTTTCCCGGAGAAATACCCAGTCCACCCTATCGAAAGCCTTTTCGGCATCGGTGGATAGGAGTAAAAGAGGGGTGTTGGATCGCCTTGCCTTCTCTATGACGTTTAATGTCCGGATGGTGTTATCCCTTGCTTCTCGCGTCTGAATGAAGCCTACCTGGTCAAGCGCAACCAAACGTTGCATTAGACTGTTGAGCCTCGAGGCTATGATTTTCGTGAGGAGTTTGATGTCGCAGTTTAGCAGGGAAATGGGCCTGTAGCTGGAGCACAGCAGTGGGTCCTTCCCGGACTTAGGAAGAACCGAAATAGAAGCTTGCAGCATGTCGGGGGGGACAGTATGTCCATCGAGTATGGCATTGAAGGCTGTGATGAAATGGGGGGCCAGCTGTGTCTGAAATGCTCTGTAGTACAGGAGCGTAAAGCCATCAGGACCGGGGGCTTTCCCCGGCTGTGTATCCTTCAAGGCATTAGCAAGCTCATCTATGTGTAGAGGTTGGGATAGTAGTTCCCGTTCGGCTTCCGTAAGAGAAGGGAGTTTGGCTTCTTGAAGGTATTCCCGAATGTTTGAGAGGGAGGGGGCCGAAGATCCAATGGCCTGTACTGCATCTAAATTATAAAGCTTTGAATAGAAATCTCGAAAGGCGGCTGCTTGGTCCGTGGAATCATGAATCTTGGACCCTGATGGGGTCAAGAGAGCAGGGATGTATGATTGTGTGCGTTTAGCTCTTAATGCATTGGCCAACAAGCGGCCACATTTATCTCCATACTCATAAAAGGAGCGGCGAGCTTTGAGCAGGATATGTTTGGCCTTGTAAAGGGAATGCTCCCTGATTGCCTCTCTAGTCCGGAGTAACTCTACTTCCGATGTGTGGTCAGGGCGAGCTTTATGTTGTTTCTCCAAAACGTTAAGTTTTGTCAAAAGGTCTGTCAGAGTTTTGGCATGGCGTTGCTTGGCTGCATGGCCAATTTTTATGAAGATCCCCCTAATGTAGCATTTATGTGCTGACCACACTGAGAGAGGGTTAGACACGGAGCCATTGTTGTTTTCAAAATAGGAACGAAGTTCTCTGCTGATCTCCGCCACTGTTTCAGGGTCTTTGAGAAGTGATTCATTCAGACGCCAAGATGGTGTCTTTGAGTGTGAGCATGGGAGAGTGAGGTCCAGGAAAACCGGAGCATGGTCAGATAATGTTATCTGGCCTATCTCTGCTTTGGAGGCTAAGGAAATTGTGGAGTGTTGTATTAGGAAAAAATCAATCCTGGAATAGGATTTGTGGGTTGGAGAGTAGAAGGAGAAATCTCGTTCTTGAGGATGGAAAATTCTCCATATATCAACCAATTGATGGTCATGCAGCAGGTCTTTCAGAGCTCGTCTTGCACCTTGAGTTAGAGATGTTGATTGGGCAGATGAGTCCTTAGATGGATCTAAGGTGAAGTTAAAGTCTCCCCCCAAGACAAGCGTTCCCTTACGGAAAGACTCCAACTTTGTCAGGAAAGTTTGCAAGACCTGGGCTTGATTTGTGTTAGGTAAGTAGAAATTTGCCAGAGTAACTGTGTGAGAGTCGATTTTGCCCTTCAATAGCAAGAACCTGCCCTCTTGATCCTGGATTTCATCCAGGAACTGCCAGTGTAGAGATTTGGATAGTAAAATACTTGTCCCCTTGGATTTAGAGGAAGTAGAAGTACTATGGTAGCCCACCGGAAAGTGCTTGTTAGTAAGTCTCGGGACCTTATCTGCCCGAAAATGAGTCTCTTGGAGAAAGGCTACGTGCGCTCTATGTCTCCAGAGTTCAGACAGACAACTGGTCCGCTTCTCAGGAGCGTTCAATCCGTTAACGTTCCAAGAAAGGAATTTGAGAGCCATAATGATAGAGTGTCTGCTCCCTAGGTGGTGAGAGAGTATAGAAAAGGAAAGAGGAGAAGAGGGGGGGGGGAGTTGAGGGAAGTGAGAGAAACTAAAGTATAGAGAAGAAGAGGAAAGATACGGAAAAAAAAAGAAAAAAAAAAAAAAAAAAAGGGTATGGGGTCTATCAAGAGGTGTAACTCCGTACAGGAGAGCTACTGCCACCAGGGCAGAGTATTCCTACTGTGGGAGGAGGTAGGGCACGGTCAAGCGCGGAGTCCCAGCCATTGGAACCCCCGCAGCAGTGTTCACATATTAATGAAATAACACTACCAACATGAAAGGTAAAACTATCATTGTAGATCTAACATTGGAGAACCGAACATATAAGCATATACAATCAGCAAAATTAATACTGAAAAGTTAACAATTAAAGGTTATCTAACGCCCTTAAATCAGGCCCAGTGTGCCATGTAGCGCACGGAAAGAGCAAGAAGATTAACAGTACTCCAGCTCTAGAGACACTTCCTAGTCTCCCCTGCGTTTGGCACCGGGTTTACCACTTTTGTGTCTCACCAGGGGGCCATCCCTACCTTCCTAGGCTCGCCTGGAAAGAAGCCCGACCCGCTCTCTACGGCAATTCAGACAGTGTCTCCCGTTATAGGGCCCTTTGTGAGCGGTCCAATGCTAATGGGCACTGGAGCCGCCGAGGAGACCAGTGAGGCGTCAAAAAGGTATATGGTAAATGCACCCCATAAAAACTGTGGTTATTCCTGTCTCTGACCTAACAGCTCGGGTGCGTGGAGGCGATGTGGGAACACGGATCCGACACCTACCCCCACACGCCCATAGGAAGAAACAGACAAAAAGCAATCTAACAGTATAAAACAGTAGGGGATTAGCTCATGTAAACTAACTGTTGAATCCAATACTTTCCCCATCACCCGTAGCATTGGACAAGTCCTCTAGCTTCCTCTCTCTTCGTACGATGGGTCCATCTGCTGTATTCCAGGTTGGGGAATAAAAAAAAAAAAAAGGGGGGGGGTTCTTTTCCTTTTTCTCCACCCCCCTCCCAGGAGACCCCCTCTCCGTGACTCTGGGACAACGCAGTGTACACTGTTTGTGCAAGAAATCCCATGGAGTGTTCATTTGGGAAAGTCAGGTATGTCTCAGGACGGTTCAAGGCAATAAGGGGGACTGGTGAGCTCCTATAAAACCGACTGTGAGGCGGTTGGGCCCTCCTTCGGTAATAGGAAAAAACCCCAAAACAATGAGGAAGAAAAACAAAAACAAAAACAACCAAAAAAAAAAAAAAAAAAAAAAAAAAGGGGGGGGGGTAGGGGAGCCCCTCCAACCCCCAAGGATGGAAAAAAAAAAAAAATTTTTGCTTGGATACAGCGAGCGGTGAACACACCCCTGACAAGAGGGGACTGCCGATTACTTATTTCTTCGGATTCAAGAGGCTGGATCTTGGGATGCCTGTAAGGGGCCTCTCTGTGATCGACGGTAGGCCCGGACCCTTTGTTGTCTTCCGTCTGTGGGCCGACGTTGTGGGTTCGACTGCACATTTACCAGGAGCCAGTTGGGGACAGTAACTGGGTTCATCCCAGCGAAAGTGAACAGGAGTGGAAGCTCTGAGGGGTGACGCAGGGCAAAGGTGTCCGTACCCTTACGGACAATAAGGTGGAACGGGTGGCCCCATTTGTATGTGAGACCCTTCTCACCGATGCCGTCTAGAAGTGGTTTGAGTGCTCTCCTCATCATCAGAGTTCTCCTGGAAATATCTGGGAGCAGGTGGATGGCCGCGCCATCAAATTCCAGAACACCCACCTGCCATGCCTGTCTCAGGATTTCTTCCTTGAGGCTAAAGGAGTGCAGGCAGCAGAGGACATCCCTGGGTCTGTCCGGTAAGTTCGGATTAGGGCCGAGAGTTCTGTGAACGCGGTCTATGGTAATAGCTGTGTCTCGCGGGCGATCTAAGTAACGGTTAAAGATGGCGGTCACCGACTCGCGGAGCTCAGATTGTGTAATGGACTCCGGAATTCCCCTTAGGCGTATATTCTGTCTGCGACTGCGATTCTCTAAATCGTCTAGGAGTAGTTGTAACTGGAGAAATTGGTCATTAATTTCAGAGTGTGAAGACTGCACAGCCTGTATATTCTGGGACATTGCTCCCTGTTCCTGCTCCACTGCTGTAATGCGTGTATCTAGCACTGCAACTTCCTGTTTAACAGACTGTATCTCTCCCCTCATGGCCATCTCCATTCTAGAGGCTAGTGATTCAAAATCATCTCTGGTGGGGAGCTGCTGTAACAGTGTCCATAATTTGTGGGTAGGATCAGCAATGAATACAGGTTCTAACTGCTGGGATGATGTAGCTGGTGTACTCACTGTGTCCTGTAGCTGTAAGATGTTTGCTGTGTTGGAGCCAGAAGTAGCGTGGCAGGGAGAGGTGTATGGAGAGGTCTGTATGGAGCTGGGCAGCTCCTCTTCCACCCCAGGTGATACTGCCAGCGATCTTGGCAGGCAGGGAGATAGGTCACTGATGGGGGAGTATGGCGGCATCGTGAAATCTTCTCCCTGCCGCTGCGAGCCTCCACAGGTGGTCGTCTCTCCCCGGGTATCCCCCGTCACATGACTGGTCGGCGCCATCTTGGATACCGCCGGGGTAGAGGCGGACAGTTTGAGCTGTTTTAAATAGCGATCCATGCCGCTGGTGGTGTGCTGTTAGCGGCGGTTCGGTCTCCAATCCGTCTGTAGTGCTTGTGGATGCTGGTAATGTGTGGTATCGTGTCGTTGGTATGCTGCACGGGTGCCGCCGGCCGGGAGCTCACAGTACAAGCGTCCTCACGCCGCCATGCCGAAGCCACGCCCCCTGACTAACCTTTTTAATCACATTCTTAATGGTGGACAATTCCCCAACGAGATGCTTCTAGCTAATCTTTCCCTAATCCCTAAACCGCTTAAGGATCACTCTCTCCCTCAAAATTTTCGCCCTATATCAGTTTTAAACAATGACCTCAAAATTTTTGGAAGATTGCTTGCAGATAGACTGGCAAAAGTTATCACGAATCTAATTCACATTGACCAAACCGGTTTTATCCCTGGAAGACAAATTGTTGATAATGTCAGATTGGTCACTAATATTATCCAAGACGCAAATCTTTTCTCGCGGAAGCTTTGCCTCTTAAGTCTTGATATTCACAAGGCATTTGACAGCGTTAGCTGGTCTTACCTTAACTTTTTACTACCCAAATTTGGAATATCAGATAAATTCTTGCAGGGATTTAACACCCTTTATCACAATCCCCAAACTAGAATTAAAATCCCAGGTCACAATTCAGAATTTTTCCCCCTTAGTAGAGGGACTAGACAGGGTTGCCCCCTTTCCCCACTCTTGTTTGCCCTTGCTATTGAACCATTAGCCCATAAAATAAGAATTAACTATGATATAAAAGGATATACTAAGGGGGAAAACGAATTTAAACTCAGCTTATACGCTGATGATGCTCTTGTATTCCTTACGGACCCTATTACCTCTATCCCATCCCTCCTTAAAGAACTGAAACTTTTTCACAAAATCTCTGGCCTCAAAATAAATATGAACAAATGTTCTGCCATGCCAATTAACCTTTCTCAAAACACACAAAATGTATTATCGAGTAATTTAACTTTCATTTGGTGCCCTAATTCATTTAAGTACCTTGGAGTTTCTATAACCCCAACACACAACCAGTTATATAAGTCTAATTACATCCCCCTTTTTTCCAATATTAACACTATCCTTAACTCTTGGTCTTCATTTCATATCTCGTTCCTAGGTAGAATATGTGCCATCAAAATGACAATCCTACCCAAACTTTTATATTTTTTTCGTACCCTACCAATTAATATTCCAAAATCCAAATTATTCTCTATTCAGAGAAATATTAACAAATTCATATGGGCAGGAAAAAAGCCCAGATGCAGCTATGCACTAATGCATAGACCCCAATCTGCAGGAGGTTTAGGTCTTCCCAACATATGGCTATATTACCTTGCTGCTAGACTAACACAGCTCTCTCAATGGTTCACCCCTATACATGACACCCCATGGAAAAAATTTGAAATTACCTCCATTAAACCACTTTACTTACAAGGAATACTATGGTCTAATACCACGTCATACAATAAACTCTCCAAAGTAAATATTATAGTGGCCCACTTTCTCCAACTTTGGAATAAACACAAAGACACCTTCAAACTTTCCTCTAACACTCACCCTTAGCATCCTTTTTAGGTGACCCCAGATTTCCTCATGCATACAATAACGAAAGACCCTTCTTAAACTGGATTAATAAAAATCTTACTACACTTAGATCCCTACAACTAAAATGGAACTTTACCCCATTCCCTTCTCTACAATCTATACATGGCCTCCCTTCCTCAGAATTTCACCGGTATCAACTAATTAGAGAATTCTATGCTGAATGTTATGCACTCTCTACAAACCCTTCCAACACAGTATTCGAACAGATCTGTATCTCCTTCACTAGAGATAGAGGTTTGATATCAAAACTTTATAATTTCCTAAACAGTGTTGGAGTCCCCGAAAAATCCTCACAGATGATTAAATGGGAGTCGGATTTGGGCATCACATTCAGCACTGAGGATTGGATATCCATGTCAGATAATCTACGAAAGAGTAACAAATCTATATCATTCAGAGAAACCCCAATTAAAGTATTTTCAAGATGGTACTTAACCCCAGTGAAATTAAATTCGTACTACCCTTCAATATCTCCAAACTGTTTCAGAGGTTGCTCGGTTCCTGGTACATTCATACACATATTCTGGTCATGCCCCCACCTGGACATAATATGGCTTAAGGCCTTTGAAATTATTGAATCTTCATCTAAACAAAAAATCAAACCTTCACCACAAATATGTTTATTATTTGCTAATATCCCGAATGTCCCACTTCCATGTACCAGATTAATTCATTCTCTATGCAGCTCCATACTTTGGATGATTGCTTACAACTGGAAATCCAACAACCTTCCATGGCAACAAGTTATTTCCAGAATGGAATCAATCAAAATTGTAGAGTGGATATTCCATACCCTTAACGATACTATACATATATATAAAAATAAATGGTCTTATTGGATTACGGATTAATACCTAATTGTCTCTCCCCATTTCTATTTGTATACAACCATTGAACCTGCAATTTGTGAATATATCGATTTCATAATTACATGTTTCTGCCTAGAGATTATGGTCTAGTAATGTATTTCATTCTCCTAATTTAATGATAATGCTGTAACATTGTGACATACTCTGTTAACAATCCTATATTTTGTTTTGTTCTTCTGTGAAACTTCCAAATAAAACTTTTGTAAACAAAAAAAAAAAAATAATTTATGACCCTTCCAGTACCCATTCCACTACCTCATCTCACAAAACTACAAAATGACCTTTTAAATTTTACATGGAACTACAAACAGCACCGAATCTCTAGGTCGGTGATGTTTGCTTCCAGAGGGGAGGGGGGGATTGGCCTTTCCACACCTTCAACGCTATTACTATGCTGCACAACTGAGAGCTGTAGCTTCTTGGGTTACCTTGCCGGCCTATAACCGCTGGACCCAGCTGGAGAAGATATGGCTAGCGCCTATCCACCCGAATAATTTATTATGGAATGCCAACGCCAATGTTCCCTCCTCGGACTTACTGCACACAATGCATCTTTTACGCAATATCTGGAGGCGGCTAAACCAGAGCACACCTTTACAATCTGAGGCCTCTTTAGTCACAGCCTTCCTTTATAACCCTAAATTACCTGACAGCTTAACCTCTCAGATGGTCTCTCCATGGCTGCAAAAACAACTCTTCCATTATGGGCACTTGGTAGACCCAGTGTCTCGAACACTACTATCCTTTGAAAAACTCAGAACTAAATATGATCTCCCTCTCAGTGCCTTCTTTGGCTACCTCCAGATACGGCATTATGCACTTACCATCTCTTCTGCCCTCCAATTCTCTAAACCATCCCCTTTTGAGTGCCTAGTCTTGTCGGGTCCCACACAGAAGGGACTGACCTCAGACATATATAAAATCATAAACTCTTATGACATGATCACTAGATGGAAACACAAGTACATGCGCAGGTGGGAAGAACAACTTGGGGAGGAACTAACACTTGAACAATGGGCCATTATATGGCGCTGGGCAGCTAAGGGCTCTATATGCACCCTTTACAAAGAAAACTCTTATAAGGTACTTTTTCAATGGTACCTTACCCCTTCACGCCTACAGACCATATATCCGTCGGCCTCGGATCGTTGCTGGAGGTGCCGCCGGGAACGGGGCACATCATACCACATATACTGGAGCTGTCCCTTTCTCCAACCCTACTGGCGAGCGGTTCGTGACCTCCTCCAGCGACTGTTTGAGATAGATATCCCTCTCTCCCCTAAATTTTTCATATTAGGCCTCCCTCCTGTCATACTCCCTAAACTAGCCAAAAAGCTAGCAATGCAAATACTTACAGCAGCCAGATGCTTAATTTCCCTACACTGGAAAAGCCGGAGTCCTCCATCACTTTCCGATTTGTACACTAGAATTAAGGACGTAGAGGTCATGGAATCAATGACGGCCAGACTTATAGATAAGACAGATAGACACACAGCTACATGGGAACCATGGCACAGAAAGCTGGAACCCCCCCCATAATTTCATAATTCCATAGGTCTATGGGACCACCCTCGCCTTGGAAAATGACACGTGCTTGGGGCCCCGGAGAGATGAACTTTAAAAGGTATGGACCTCTCTCTTTCGCTATCTATCTCTTTTATTCCTCTATTTCTTTCTCTTTCTCTCCTCCTGTTTATATATTTTTTTTTCTTTGAAAGGATTAGACCAAGTAATTTCCAAAAGTCATTTCAGTTTTATTGGGTCTATTTTCCCTCTCTTTCAAGAGAACTTTCATATGAACATTATGCTCTTATTATTTTCTTTTTTCGTTATTTTATTGTCATAAAATGGCTGTTGTTGTAATGCATGTAATGCCACTTTTATACATTGTAATAGATCTTTTTTGGAAGCTCAATAAAAAATTGTCAATTTAAAAAAAAAAAAAAAAAAAAGTGTCTAGTGACAGTGCAAAACAATGAAAGGGCTGCCCATATACAAATGCATTGTTGTGAAATAGTTGAATAAGTGCATACGTGTGAAGTGGGCTCCCCTCACAATATACAGGTGAATTTCATACATATAATCTCCAATAGACACATGTGTAAAACTGGAGAGCAAAGTATATACACATGGGTAAACTGTTGTGTGAAGACAAATGGGATAGTATATAAAATAAAATTATTATTAAAAAATGCTTGTTAAAAAATTTCTTAAAAATAGGAGAGAGAGAGTATAATGAAAACAATGGTGGAGCTGGGCATCAAGCCCTACTGATGAAGGCATTGACGTCCAGCTCCACGTTAATACCCAGAGGGAAGTACGTTCGGAGCTCATGGATCCAGAAGGTCTCCAAATGTGACACCCCTCTGGTCCTGGCACCACCCCTCCAAGGGGGAATGTATTTGTCGATTACCACAAACTGTGTTCCCTCAATTACCCGATTGTGATTTAGCTTGTAGTGTCTTGGGACAGTATGTTTGGTATTCTTAATGAGGGCAATATGCTCTGCTACTCTAACCGCAAACGCGCGGATGGTGCGACCTACATACTGTTTCCCACAATGGCATGTGATCAAGTATAAAATATAGCTAGTGGTGCAGGTGCAAAACTGCTTGATGGGGTACTGTTTTTGAGTGACCGAAGATGTAAAGGACACAGTTTTCCGTCCTATCCCAGAATTGTGCTGGCACACTGTGCACTTTCTGCATGAATAGAAGCCTTCCATCTCGTGGAAGAAAGCCTGGCGTATAGGAAGATTAATAATGTTTGGGGCACCTCTAAAGATGACTTTAGCTCGATCTGGCAAAACTGAATTCAAAACACGGTCGCTTTTCAGGATACCCCAATGTTTGGAGAGGATGGCTCTAATCTGTTTGTGTTGGATAGAAAAAGAGGTAAGCATGGACCATTTAAAGATATCACCTTGTTCTTTCCTAGGTCTTTCCTCTAATAGTAACTCCCTGTTAATCGCAAGGGCATGCTGGAACTCACGATCGACAAGGCTAGGATCATAGTCCTTATCTGTAAACTTATTTCTTAGAAATTCAGACTGTGCTTTAAAGGTGTCAATGTCAGAACAATTTCTACGTAGCCTGAGGAATTGGCTACGTGGCACTGAGTCAAGCCAGGATCGATGATGGCAGCTATCTGGTGGTATGAAGCTGTTACGATCCGTGGCTTTAAAGTGCGTCTGAAATTGGAATTAACCATTACATATTCCAATTTCTAGATCCAAGAAATTGATCTTGTCTCTACTGGCTGTATAGGATAGGGAAATGCCTCTGTCATTATCGTTCAAATGTTTGAAAAATGAGTCAAGGGATTCAGCACTGCCCCTCCATAGGAGGAGGATGTCGTCTATGTACCGCGACCACATCGTAAGGGAAGAATCCCTGTTGGCATAGATGACATCCTCCTCCCACTTCGCCATAAATAAATTGGCGAGGCTGAGGGCGAATTTAGCGCCCATAGCCACGCCACGTAGCTGTAAGTAGTATTGTTGGTTGAACCAAAAATAGCTTCGCTTGGTAGCAAATTCCAACAACTCCATAATAAAGGAGCGCTGGAAGGAGGCAATGCTTGGTTCCTTTTCCAAAAAATACTGAACAGCATCTAGACCCTTGTCTTGGGGAATACACATGTAAAGAGATGCGACATCTGCTGTCGCAATAATATGATCCTCATGAAGCTCAAAACTCTCCAATAGACGGATGGTGGCACCTGTGTCCTTCAAATAAGATGGCATCCGTCTTACTAGAGGTTGGAGGTAAAAATCGATATACCGGCCTATACGTGAGGTGACAGAGTTTATCCCACTCACGATAGGCCGGCCGGGAGATTGTACTGGATTCTTATGGACCTTGGGCAAATAGTAAATAGTTGGAACCCTAGGTGCCAAAAAATCTCTCTCCTTTCTATTTAAAATCCCCTGGTCATAACCTCTTTTTACAATATCGGACAGCTCTCTCTTGTATACAGAAGTAGGGCTATTGGGTATAATTTTATACGTGTCAGGTTCATTAAGAATTCTGTGCATCTCTAGTTCATAGTCCTTCTTATCTAAGATAACAATCCCACCACCCTTGTCAGCCGGGCGAATAACCAGGTCTTTTTGGGAACATAAGGACTTGAGGCCTATGTTGGACAAAGGGTGGTGGCGTATATGTTTATCTGGAAGCTCTGCTAAGTCCTTAAGGACAAGGTCCTTAAAAATACTGATAGCAGGTGCTACCGGGTCGGGTGGTTTGAATAGTGAAGGATTTCTTAGACCTGACTAAACAGTTCCAGATAAAGCAGCGCCTCCTCCCCCTCTATAAGGGTTAGAAATGAGATAGCGCTTAATTTTCGTATGTACTTGTGAATATTGATAAAAGTGCCAAATCTATCCAATTTTTTCGGAGGAGCGAACCTAAGGCCTTTATCTAGGACAGAAAGTTCCTCAGTGACTTGGCACTTAGATTGAAAACTCCTTGGCCTCTCTCGTTCTCCTTTTTCCTCCATTGTGTTCTCCTCCCTCCCCTTGTGCCTCTCTTAGGTCTGGACCCCTTTTGCGTGGTCTTTGGTCCTCGTGAAAAACCTGGCCACTGTATTGATTAGCATTGGGTTGGTGACAGTATGACCGTTCATGCCAAAATCCAGTGTCATGTCTATAGTCATCTCTGTATTCATTATCATATACCTTTATTGACATTTTTTTTACCAAAGACATGTGGCTGAATACATTTTGGCCTAAATGTATGACTAAAATTGAGTTTATTGGATTTTTTTATAACAAAAAGTAGAAAATATCCTTTTTTTTCAAAATGTTCGGTCTTTTTCCGTTTATAGCGCAAAAAATAAAAACCGCAGAGGTGAACAAATACCATCAAAAGAAAGCTCTATTTGTGGGAAGAAAAGGACACAAATTTTGTTTGGGTACAGCATTGCATGACCACGCAATTAGCAGTTAAAGCGACGCCAAATTGTAAAAAGTGCTCTAGTCAGGAAGGGGGTAAATCCTTCTGGGGCTGAAGTGGTTAACAGGGGCATGTAATTACAATTTTTGATGCAATTCTTTGCAGCAGGGCTAGTTCCTGCGCTCCAACTAGAGTATCTGTGAGGGGTTGCAGTGTTGTGGCACCAGCACCAGTGACTAAGGGCCAATTTTTCAGCCCCTGTTTAACAGGGACGTGTAATTAGAATTCTTGATCTAATATTTCACAGCAGGGCCCGTTTCTGCGCCCACCAAGATTAATTGTGAGGACTTACAGTGTTGTGGCACCAGCACCACCACCACCAAAGGCACAATTTTTCTGGCCCTGTTCAACAGGGGCATGTAATTACAATTCTTGATCGAATATTTCACAGCAGGGCCCGTTTCTGCGCCCACCAAGATTAACTGTGAGGATTTACAGTGTTGTGGCACCAGCACCACCACCAAAGGCCCAATTTTTCAGCCCCTGTTCAACAGGGGCATGTAATTACAATTCTTGATTGAATATTTCACAGCAGGGCCCGTTTCTGCGCCCACCAAGATTAACTGTGGGGACTTAGTGTTGTGGCACCAGCAGCACCACCACCACCAAAGGCCCAATGCCCCTGTTCAACAAAGGCATGTAATTACAATTCTTGATCTAATATTTCACAGCAGGGTCCCGTGAGGGCTTACAGTGTTGAGGCCACAACAGCACCTAAGGCCCAAATTTCTGCTGAGTATATAGGGCAGGCCCCTACTTTCAAACATCCAACTTACAAACGACTCCTACTTGCAAGCGGAAGGAGACAACAGGAAGTGAGGTGAAATCTACCCCATAGGAAGGGAAATTCTCTCCTGTAAGAGTTAATATGGGAAAAACTTTTCTCCTTTCCACTGATGCTTTATCACCAATCCTTGTTTCACTAAAACCCCCAAATTTTCAAAAAACATTTGTCATTGGGACAAAAAGTAAAGTGAAATCTCCTGAAGAGGAGCACAGACAGCAAAACAAATGTCACAGGGGTGATAACCCTTCCCTATGTTTTCCAAAAAGCTTAAAAGCAGATTTTTTGGCAGGAGCTACACTTTAAAAATGTACCTGTTCAAAATTACAAACAGATTCAACTTAACAACAAACCTAAAGTCCCTGTCTTGTTTGCACCGCCTGTATACTGCTGTTCAGAGTATATAGGGCCTGGGGGCCCCATGCCTTTCCTTTTTCTAACTTGGGTGCGGGGTTCCCCTTAATATCCATACAGGACCCAAAGGGCCTGGTAATGGACTGGAGGGTACCCATGCCGTTTGTCTCACTGATTTTCATCCATATTGCCAGGACCCGACATTATATTAAAGCCGTAAGCAGTTTTAAATGACTTTTTTTCCTTTAAAAATGTCATTTTGTGCAGGGACTGTTCTAAGCACGGGAAACACGCGCCCCTTTACAGGCATACTATAGACCCCCCCCAGGTACGATATTTAAAGGAATATTTCACTTTTTTTTTTTTTTTACTTTAAGCATCATTAAAATCACTGCTCCTGAAAAAACGGCCATATTTAAAAGTTTTTTTGCATTGATACATGTCCCCTGGGGCAGGACCCGGGTCCCCAAACCCTTTTTAAGACAATACCATGAAAATTAGCCTTTAAAATTAGCACTTTTGATTTTGAACTTTCAAGTCCCATAGACATCAATGGGGTTCTAATGGTTGTGCGATTTTTTGGTCCGTTCGCAGGTTCTGGTGCAAACCGAACCGGGGGTGTTCGGCTCATCCCTAGTAATCAGCATGGATTTATGGGAGGACGTTCCTGCCAGACCAATCTGCTAACATTCTACGAGGAAGTAAGCAGAAATCTAGATAGAGGGAGGCCTGTGGATATGGTGTATCTGGACTTTGCAAAAAGCATTTCATACAATCCCCCATAAACGTTTAAATTTACAAGCTGAGGCTTGGACCATAGGGTTTGTGTTCGGGTAAAAAAAATTGGTTACAGGGACGGGTCCAAAGGGTAGTGATAAATAACATGTACTGTCTGGAGTGGCGAGTGGGGTAACCCAAGGTTCTGTCTTGGGACCAATTCTATTCAACATATTTATAAATGATATAGAGTATGAGATAACAAGTTTAGTCTTAGTCTTTGTGGATGACACAAAGATAAGCAGAGTAATAAACTCGCATTAGTACTGTTCGCAATCGTTATTTCGGTATAATTATCGATATTCAATAACTCATATTGGTGAGAAAAGTTCCAAGAAAGTCTGTTCAGTTCTTGTGTAAAAACTCAAAAATTGATTTAATAATAAAATAGCAAAATATCAAAAGAACAATATCAAAATGTAGAATTTAAAAATATCAATAATGTAGTTATAGTCTTGAAATTATTGTATATATAATCAAATGTGTGTCTTTGTATGTGTGTAGCTATGGCAGGTTCCTTGAGTGTGAAGCAAGTGTGACCAAAATGCTTTTGTTCCTAGCTTTTACTCCTAAAGTCTGACCCCTCCTCCCTAAAACGGCTGGTTTAAGGTTCTCATTTGTGTTGCAGTTCTACAGAAAACCGCGGGCTTTAACCCCGTCACATAATGGTGGGAATTGCTCAGTTTCTTTTTTATAATTCATTCTTAATTAAAAATTTTCTTTTCCTTTATAAAACAATTAAAATGTACATGGCATATCCACATGGAAAAAATAATCAATATCATAACCTGTATATCAATAACAGAAAGTGGCTCCTTCCACACCCTTCCCCCATATATAAAAAAAAACCCCAGTGAAAGTGCTATATAAGTAATTTAAATTCTTCAAGTGTGTGTCTCTTTTATTATATATTTAACTTAAGGGGGAGGAAAGAAAAGAAACCAATCCATAAGTGCTATACAAATAAATTTAAAATCTTCAAATGTTCGTGTTCTGTGTATATTGTTGATATATTACGTGAGTTATAAAGTGCTATATAAATAAATTAATTAACTCTTCAAATATTGTGCCCTGTGATATTATTTACTTAGTACATTTCTTTTTCCCTTCTCCCCTTCCTCCTCTTTCCCTTCCCCCTTTCCTTCCCCCTTCCTTCCCTCTTCCCTCCTCCTAATATGTGAAAATTTATATTCCTCTAGTGAATGTGCTCTTGTATATTAAAAAAAAAAAAGAAAAAGAAAAAAAAAGGAAAATAAAAGGAAGGAATAAACTCATTTGTAAGAGTGCTATAAAAATAAATCATTTATAATCTCCAAGTGTTTGTGCCCTTTGTATATAAAAAAAAAAAAAAGGGGGGGGGGGCTGTGAGGATGATGAGGATAAGGTAGGGGGTGGCAAATCTGTGGATAAAGCCCCCTCCACAATACGTATATGCCACATAATCACAAATTTAATTTAACACTCTTTATTCTTAAAAACAACAAAGAGAAAAAAAAAAACAAAGAAAAAAAACAAAAAAAAAAAAAGAAGCTGTGGTGGATCGTTCCTTATTTATCTACCCATTGTCAGATTCTACTTTAAACTTTTTCAGATTACCAGCAATAGCTTCTAGTTAATTTAATCTCTATCTAATTCTTGGTCAAGACTTTCCCACTTTGCCCATGTTTTATCAAATTTGTCTTGTTTATTTCTAGTCCTATAGACCCACTTTTCTGCCTCCTTTATCTCATCTACTTCCATTTTCCACTCTCTCAATGTAGGGCATGTAGTCTGTTTCCAGTGCCTAGGTATTAACCTCTTTGCTGCATTTAATAAATGTGGTATTACACTGTTCTTGTAAGAATTTATGGATCCCATGTTCCCGTGGAATAAGAAATGTACTGGTGTTAGTTCTATATCCCTACTTGTCATTTTTTTGATCCAAGGTGTTATTTCTTCCCAAAATACCTTGATTTTAGGGCATGTCCACCAAATATGAAGAAATGTACCCCTTTCTTTACATCCCCCCCAGCAGCGATTATATACAGTTGGATAGATCTGTGCCAATCGTACCGGGGTTCTGTCATGGTTATGCAATAGAGTTTTCTCTGTCAGCTTACCTGTCTCCATGTGTTCATCTCTAAAGACCAGCTGCCTCTCACCTGACTGGTTTTATAACCTCTCATCTAAGCATGACCCCACCCCAGGCCCTATCAGGGAACCCTATATTAACTTGTGCACCACAAGCCAGCAGTGCTGATCAACCATTGTGTGTTAGCCTCCGTGTGTACTTGCTGTGTTTCCTACGTCGGATTCCTGTTCTCCACTCTCCCTGTCTGCTTGTAACCCTGACCTTTGGAGTGTTATGTTTATCCTTGTCTGCTAGTCGCCCTGACCTTTGGCTTACTCCTTACTTCCCTGTTGTTCCAGCCTGCTGCCTCCTTCCTCTTCTCCTGTAGTCTATGGTGAGCGTGAGCTGTGAGACCCTGGGGGCCGCGACCTGGAGCCAGACTGCAGCGCAGTCCATCCTCACCACTAGAGGCTCTGGTGAACACCCGCTGGCTCTTAGACTCCACGCCCTGGGGAATCTATGCTCTAGCTCCCACTGGGATCCATGTTAGTTATCCTGTAGACCTGCTTCCTGAACATTTCAGGGTTCAATCCGCAGCAGTCAGTCCTAGGGTCCACTACCTTAGCGGTGCACTTCAGACTCCTACAGAGTGCATCTGTCACCTGGTCCCAGGTGACCTGACAGGTTCTGTACCATCTAGACAAGAATTTATATGACATTTCCTGGATAGATGAGCTTACAGATGAGAAATGTGTTACTTCTATTAATTTTTTTTGTTTGTGATGGGGTAAATGTACAATTTAGTTCATTTTCCCATTATTTAACAAAATATAGTGTTGTATTTTCTTGTTCACTGAGCATTAGTTTATACATTTGAGATATGAAAACCCAATCATTTACTATCTTCATACACATCTTCTCGAATATGGTTAAATCATTTTGGGACCTTAATTGATGTTCTATTTTTTAAAGAAGTTTTGCATTTGGTTGTATCTCCATCCTGCCATCCTCATGTCTCCCTGTGATGATACTAGTTTAGCTTGGGGCATCAAAGTACCCAAAGGAGCATATCTTAGACACATTGTGTTTCCTCCTGATTCCCACGGACCTAATGCTCTCTTTTCTTCTCCCGGGGGGAACCATGGATATCCTCCCAATGGGGCTAGAGGGGATATTCTAGGAGCATATTTGCCTGTTTTATTAAATCTGTCCCACACTGCCAGTGTGTTTCAGGTTAATGGGGATGTCCACTTGGAAAGTCCCCTATGCTTGGCTGATATCCATGGTGCTCCCGCCAAATCTCTTTCTGCCATGTTTTTCTCCATCAACACCCATGCTTTATTTTCGGAGTTGTGACACCAATTTAAAATGTGTACTAAAGACATTGCTTTATAATAAATTTCAATGTCTGGCATCCCAACTCCTCCTTCCTCTTTACTTCTACGAAGAATATTATATGCTATTCTAGTATTCCCATCTTTCCATATGAAAGACAGAAATGCTCTGCGTACCTTTTTGAAAAATATTTTAGGGAGTGGTATGGGTACTGTATACAATACATATAATAATCTGGGTACTATATTCATTTTAAGGGTGTTGATCCTTCCAAACATTGTTAAAGTATGTCCTTTCCAGCTATCTATTCTTTGCAGATCATCTATTCTTTTAGCAAGTACGGGGCTGTAATTTTGTTCATATAATAGTTTCACATCTGCAGATATCTGCACCCCCAAATAGGACAAGGACCTCTTATTCCATATAAACGGGTACTTATTTTGCAAAGATTTTGTTAGTGATGGCGGCACATAACTGGGTAATAACACCGATTTCTCTAGATTTATTTTAAAGTTTGATAATTCCCCATATCTTATCACTTCCTGCATCACTTCTTTAATGGATTCTTGGGGTTTTGATAAAAAAAAATAACAAATCATCAGCATATGCTGACACTTTATATTCTCTAGATCCGATTTCTACTCCCAGTATTCCTATATTTTCCCTTATTTTGCATAAGAAAGGTTGTAACACCAGGACAAACAACATTGGGGACAATGGGCAACCTTGCCTTGTGCCGTTTCGTATACCAAAACCGCTTGATATGGTTCCGTTAACTTTTACCCTTGCCCTTGGTCCTGCGTATAATGCTGATAACCACCCCATCATCCGTTCCCCCAGACCTATTCCCCTTAATACTTCCATCATGAATATCCAATTCATTCTATCAAAGGCCTTTTCGGCATCCATTGATAGCACAACCTTTGGTGTCTTATTAGGTCCATTCTGCATCCAATGGAGAACATCAAGAGCCCGTATAGTGTTGTCTTTAGTTTCTCTTCCCATCATAAACCCCGTTTGATCAGAATGTACCAAATGTGTTATTTTATCTTGCAATCTAGTTGCTAATATTTTTGCGAGTAGTTTAGTGTCTGAGTTTACAAGGGAAATAGGTCTGTAGTTTGCGCAATATTGTGGATCCTTTCTAGATTTTGGTATTACTGTCACAAAGGCCAGCAGTGCTTCTGGGGGTAGCAATTTCCTTGCTGTAATTTAATTGAAGTAGTTGCATATTGGTATGGTCAAAATATTAATACATTTTTTTAAATGCGCATTTGTTAGGCCATCTGGCCCCGGGCTTTTCCCCATTGGCAAGTTTTCTATCGCTTTTTTTATTTCCTCTACCGCAGTGGTCATCAACCCTGTCCTCAGGGCCCACTAACAGGCCAGGTTTGCAAGATAACTGAAATACATCAAAGGTGATATCATTTGCTGCTCAGTGATTGCAGTATTCTAGTCTGCATCTCCCCAAGGTAATACCTAAAACCTTGCCTGTTAGTGGGCCCTGAGGACAGGGTTGATGACCACTGCTCCACCATAATCTGCTCCTCCAGTCTTTCCACCGCTTCCAAAGGAAGAGGTGGTAATTTAGATTCTTTAATATAGTCTCTTATTTCCCCTACTTGATCTCCTTCTTCTGATCCCAACGAAGTTGGATGTATATTATATAGACCCCTGTAGAAATGTTCAAATTCCTTAGCTATAGATTTAGTGTCTATTATCTGTTTATTGTTTGCTCGGATACTATGAACATGGGAAATTTCTTGTTGTTTTTTTAGTTGTCTGGCTAATAATTTGCCACATTTATTTCCATGCTCATAGAATCTGTGTGCAAAGAATCTATATTTGTCTTTGGTATTTTGTCCAGATATGTAGAGAGTTTTGTTCTAAGCGTTTCCAGCTGTTTTGATTCCTCAGGGTCAAGACTGTTTTTATGTTTAATCTCTAGCTCGTGTATGTTTCCTAATAAATCCTCCAACTCCTTCCTTTTCTTCTTTTTAACTCGTGAACCATGAGCTATCAACTCGCCCCTAATAACAGCTTTGTGTGCCTCCCATATTGTTTGTTCTGAAACTTCTCCTGATGTATTTTCTTCAAAATAACTTGTCATTTTATTTTGTATATCTTCCGCTATCTGTTTGTCATCTAGCAATGACTCATTTAATCGCCATGTCTGCTTCCGTTGACCCACAGACACCAGAAGAAATTCCATTACGACTGGAGCGTGATCGGAAATCGTTATTGACTCTATTATCACGGCTCTCACTTGTTCCAAATAATACTGGTCGACCATAAAAAGGTCCAACCTAGAGTATAATTTATGGGTTTTTGAATAATAACTATAATCTTTCGCCCCCTCATTAACCACTTGCTTACTGGGCACTTAAATCCCCCTCCTGCCCAGACCAATTTTCAGCGCTGACACACTTTGAATGACAATTGCGCGGTCATACAAAACTGTACCCAAATTAAATTTTTATCATTTTTTTTCCCACAAATAGAGCTTTCTTTTGGTGGTATTTAATCACAGCTGGGATTTTTATTTTTTGCTAAACAAAAAAAAATGGAAAATTTTGAAAAAAAAAAAATCATGTTTCATAGTTTGTTATGAAATTTTGCAAACAGGTAATTTTCCTCCTTTGTTGATATGCGCTGATGAGGCGGCACTGATAGGCTGCACTGATGGGCACAGTTATGGCGGCACTGATAGGAACAGATAAGGCGGCACTGATGGGGACAGATAAGGAGGTACTGATGGGCACAGATAAGGTGGCACTGATGGCCGGCACTGATGGGCACTGATAGGTACCATTGATGGGGGGCACTGATGGGTGGCACTGATGGGCACTGATAGGTGGCACTGATGTGCAGCACTGTTGTTGTGGCACTGATTGTGGGTGCTGATGGGTGGCACTGTGGGCACTGATAGGTAGCACTGTGGGCACTGATGGGTGGCGCTGGTGGGCACTGGTAGGCAGCACTGCTGCCTAATTGCTAGGTGTCACTGGCAGGGGGCACAGATGATCGCCGTGATCCGGACTGATGTCCCTCTCACGGCCGCCGGTGATCGGCTTTTTTTTCCTCCTCACGCTGTCAGCGCGAGGAGAAAAAATAGCCGATTACCGGCTCTGTTTACAATTACATGATCAGCTGTCATTGGCTGCCAGCTGATCATGTGGTAAGGGGTCGGGACCGACCCCTTACTCCGATCTGTGATCAGGCGAGTCTCATAGACTCGCTGATCACTAATGGGATATAAATTAAAAGGGGTGTGGCGCTCCCTACGGGGTTTAGGGATAGTGTAAGGGAGGGGGACGGGGTTGTCTGATGGGTTGTATTGTATCCAAAAGTGATATCCCCCAATCATAAACCTAGTAAGGTGCCTGATACTAACAAAAATTATATATACACAACAAAAATAATTAAACGAGAGTGATCTTCAGTGATTGTGTGCAAATACAAAAATACCTTTATATGTAAGGGATGTGTGCTGAGACCCCTAAGTCTGTGATAGGTCTGCACCATACATCACCACAAGAGAAATGAGTATAATCCAAACCATAAACGTAAAAATTCAAACATAGAAAACGTAATATGTGCTCTACCTATCCGGTACAAATATTACTAACCATATATTGTACTCTGCCTAAAAATAGTGCCAAATATTTTTACATTAGTGATCAGAGTCCAGTGAACAGGTGATTGCACCTCACCCTAATTAGTGCAAATATAAACAATTAGTAATAGTCCTTAAAGTGGTAAACTCTTCAAACACAGTGTTTCAAGGAATTTTCTTAGCGAGAGAAAACCGTGACAAAAGTGCTCTCAGGTGGTTTCTGTGTCTTTTGTGCTCCCCCTTTTGGGTCCCCACTCACCGAATCCAACAACCCCAAAAGGGGCAAACAGCATAGGGTATCTCGATCACGGTCAGCTCTCCACCACGATCATGTAGGGCATTCAGGTGGTTTCCGTACTGTTGGTTTAAGATATTCCCAATGGCTCCCCGGATCCACCAACCCCAAAAAAGGGGTAAGCTACATGGGGTATCACAGTCACGATATCCTCTCCACCACAATCCTACAAAGCATCCAGGGTAATTTCCGTAATGTTGAATTGAAGTATTCACAATGGCTCCCTCATGGAGAAAAAGAATAGAAGGCTCCCATGGTGTAGTAGGTAAAAGAAAGATTTTTTATTCAAAAAAACTCTATACACACTCATTAGGAGTTAACATTAAAAAACTAAAAACCTAAGCAAATTAGGCTATAATAATAAACTAAGAAGAATACAGCAGTCTGCTATCGCTGGGTACAGGTACGTGCCTGAAAAAAACACACCCTGTAAGGGAATGACAGCGTACCGCTGGTTGGAGCTGTTTGCACTCCACCTGCGTTCCAAGCAGAGTCCGTACCCGGAAGTGACGTAGCGTGCGTGGCGCCGTTGTACGCGTTTCGTCATCGACGTCTTCAGCGCCGGTGCCAGCACGCCACGCGCTACGTCCATTTGTAGGGAGCCGCCGGTCTATTTACACCCCTTAACGCTGAGATGTCCAATGTACAACCGCCTACGATCTAGAGGTTTAATTATCTGGAAATTACCATAAGGTAAAGCGCCAACCTAACAGAAAAGGTACAGGAACGCATAATAAAATGGAGCCAGAGTGGGAGTACAGAAGGGGTTTTGGGAGGAAGGTCTAATGCGGCCCTATTTATATTTTATAATTTATGTTACAACGGATGCATCTAACATATGGGATAATACCAATACGGTGGTAGCATGGTTTTTAGACGCAAGTCAGGTATATAATATAAGCCCTATGGTGTTTCTAAGGAAGATTGGTATAGAATCACCCCTGCTGACACTTTAGGTAAGGTGGGAGGGTTCGTCCCGCCTCTTCATGAGGTGACTGGACATCTCAGCGTTAAGGGGTGTGAATAGACCGGCGGCTCCTTACAAATGGACGTAGTGCGTGGCGTGCTGGCACCGTCGCTGAAGACGTCGATGACGAAACGCGTACGACGGCGCCACGCACGCTACGTCACTTCCGGGTACGGACTCTGCTTGGAACGCAGGTGGAGTGCAAACAGCTCCAACCAGCGGTACGCTGTCATTCCCTTACAGGGTGTGTTTTTTTCAGGCACGTACCTGTACCCAGCGATAGCAGACTACTGTATTCTTCTTAGTTTATTATTATAGCCTAATTTGCTTAGGTTTTTAGTTTTTTAATGTTAACTCCTAATGAGTGTGTATGGAGTTTTTTTGAATAAAAAATCTTTCTTTTACCTACTACACCATGGGAGCCTTCTATTCTTTTTCTCCATGAGGGAGCCATTGTGAATACTTCAATTCAACATTACGGAAATTACCCTGGATGCTTTGTAGGATTGTGGTGGAGAGGATATCATGACTGTGATACCCCATGTAGCTTACCCCTTTTTTGGGGTTGGTGGATCCGGGGAGCCATTGGGAATATCTTAAACCAACAGTACGGAAACCACCTGAATGCCCTACATGATCGTGGTGGAGAGCTGACCGTGATCGAGATACCCTATGCTGTTTGCCCCTTTTGGGGTTGTTGGATTCGGTGAGTGGGGACCCAAAAGGGGGAGCACAAAAGTCACAGAAACCACCTGAGAGCACTTTTGTCACGGTTTTCTCTCGCTAAGAAAATTCCTTGAAACACTGTGTTTGAAGAGTTTACCACTTTAAGGACTATTACTAATTGTTTATATTTGCACTAATTAGGGTGAGGTGCAATCACCTGTTCACTGGACTCTGATCACTAATGTGAAAATATTTGGCACTATTTTTAGGCAGAGTACAATATATGGTTAGTAATATTTGTACCGGATAGGTAGAGCACATATTACGTTTTCTATGTTTGAATTTTTACGTTTATGGTTTGGATTATACTCATTTCTCTTGTGGTGATGTATGGTGCAGACCTATCACAGACTTAGGGGTCTCAGCACACATCCCTTACATATAAAGGTATTTTTGTATTTGCACACAATCACTGAAGATCGCTCTCGTTTAATTATTTTTGTTGTGTATATATAATTTTTGTTAGTATCAGGCACCTTACTAGGTTTATGATTGGGGGATATCACTTTTGGATACAATACAACCCATCATACAACCCCGTCCCCCTCCCTTACACCATCCCTAAACCCCGTAGGGAGCGCCACACCCCTTTTAATTTATATCCCATTACTCTGTGGAGGATCCTCAGGGAAACTCCTTTAGGGGGGCTGCATACCTATATGTTTTGTCCTAAGCGCAGCTTCCATACTTAATTACTCTCGCTGATCACCAAGCACGCCGCACGCGCCCTGCAGGGGGCGCGCAGGCCGTGCGTGCACAGGACGACGTCAATAGACGCCTTCCCGGCAATGTAGGTCCGTGCTGTTGCCGTCATTTGGCAATAGCGCGGATATGAGGAGGTTAAAGGCCTGCCAACTTACTATCAAATGAAAGCATCGTAGCTGTTTTTTAATTTGTTTAAGCGCTTTAAATGAGAGGGCTGTTTACCCTGATGAAGTGTCTAATTTAGGATCTAGGATAATATTAAAATCCCCCCCCCCAATATTACACAACCGTTAAAGAAGGGTTTGGGATTGTCCATCCCGTGGGACTTTAAATGAAACCATGACCGGATGAGGTCATGCGTTTCCATCCCTTTACTAGTCTAAGAACAAAGCAACAAAAGTGGGACTTTAAATGAAAAGCGTGAAATGTCCAAAAAACAAAACCGATGGACTACTAGGGAAATTTTTATTGAATTCATGAAAGTAAAACATGCATATAAAATTAAATATCAATCACAAATAGAGAGAAATATCAGCAATAATAGCAGCAAATATACATGATTCAATGAATAAAACAATTCTCCATGGTACATCAGTAGGATATTGATACACAACCATATAATAAGAAATATTGTCTGCAAAATAAGCCTCCAAAAAACTCAAAAAATTAGGAATGGTATGACGCTGGTGAAAAACGCGACAATGATAGCTCTACGCGTTTCGTGGCTTCTTGTGCCACTCGTCAGGAGCAAGCGCGTATCTTGATCTAAAATGAAGGATATAAAAATGAAATAGTAATTATAAACATGAAACGGAGGTGGGGTAATAAAAAACCCCACACAGAGTACATGCTTACATATTGTGGTACGTGAAATGGTGGCGGAGGCCATACATCGCTCGGCAAGCGGAGACACCACCCCCCCATTTCACGTACCACAATATGTAAGCATGTACTCTGTGTGGGGTTTTTTATTACCCCACCTCCGTTTCATGTTTATAATTACTATTTCATTTTTATATCCTTCATTTTAGATCAAGATATGCGCTTGCTCCTGACGAGTGGCACAAGAAGCCACGAAACGCATAGAGCTATCATTGTCGCGTTTTTCACCAGCGTCATACCATTCCTAATTTTTTGAGTTTTTTAGAGGCTTATTTTGCAGACAATATTTCTTATTATATGGTTGTGTATCAATATCCTACTGATGTACCATGGAGAATTGTTTTATTCATTGAATCATGTATATTTGCTGCTATTATTGCTGATATTTCTCTCTATTTGTGATTGATATTTAATTTTATATGCATGTTTTACTTTCATGAATTCAATAAAAATTTCCCTAGTAGTCCATCGGTTTTGTTTTTTGGACATTTCACGCTTTTCATTTAAAGTCCCACTTTTGTTGCTTTTTTCTTACAATATTACACAACCTTCCTTAAACTTATCCAGTTTTCTTAACGTTTTCAATAAAAAATGTACAGTGCCATTATTTGGAGCGTAAATAGATGCAAATGTATAACAAAATCCATAAATTGTTCCTTTAATAAACAGAAACCTCCCCTCTAGGTCTGTTTGTACTGCTATAGTAATCAAGGGACATGTTTTCATAAAAGCTATAGATACTCCTCTTGCCCTTGCTATTGGGGATAGTGTATGAAACCACCGATTATATTGAGATAGCGGTAATTTAGGGATCGATCCTGGCGTGAAGTGCGTCTCCTGCATGTAGATTATATCCACAGCCTGGTGACGCACTTCCTGCCACAAGCGGCCCCTTTTCTGAGGTGAGCTCAGTCCTCTTACATTATATGTCATGATCTTCAATGAGTTATCCATCAGCTGTTTTCTCAAGAAATGCCCAAGATCTATACATTTTAAACTTATTGCTGTCTATTATATTTTTTCTGTTAGGGAATCTGTATCAAAATCTAAAAACCTAAATCTACCACAACAAAACCCCCTACTAGTTAGGGTGTGCCATCTACCAGGAGGGTAAGCCCATATGGGCGCTCCTTGCCCACCCCTTACCCTCCCACCCATCTGCTTAATGCAGATTATCCAATCCTTCATCAGGATCTACTTACTTGTAATGGGGGAGCCTTTTCCTCATTTATACCCCAGACCATTCCTTCTAATTTTTTCTTTTATAGCCGCTTCCTCTATTTTAACACACCTTTTCCATCTTTAATCCTGAGGGGGAGAGGGAGGAAAGGGAGAAACACAAAAAAAAAAGGGGGGGGGATTCCCTTCCCCTTCCTCATTGACTTATAATATTTCTATTTATTTTCTCGATTTGAGTCCTCTATCGGTTTTTCTTGGTACTTGAGACCAGGGTTCAGGGCATTGTATTATGTTGTTCACATTATTTCTTCTCCAGTCAGCAAAGTCAATCAGGGGGAGGTCCAGTGTCTCCACAAACTTTTTTAGGTCATCCTTTGTACGGAGTACCGCCGTTTTCCCATTACGTGTTGCTGTTATACAAGAGGGGAATCCCCATCTATATCTAATTTCTGCCTGACGCATTGCTTCCAATAATGGACGCACCATTTTGCGTTGCATTAAAGTTCTGCGTGATATGTCAGGGAATAAAGAAATTTGCGCCTTTTCAAATCTAATCAAGGGTATGTCTCGTACAGTCTTCATTATAATCTCCTTCACAGAGTATTTATGGATTTTGCATATCACGTCCCTTGGCCTTTCTTTATTCTGCCTCATAAGAGGGTTAGCATGGTGAATCCTGTCTATTTCTACTGGTTCCTTCATACTCGGCCACATAATTTGTAAAAAAAGTTTTTGTACTGTTGCTAGGAGATCTTTGTTATTATATTTCTCCCTAAGATCTTCCACTGCCTGTTTACATGATTTCTCTACCATGGATATCAGTTCTTGTATATCTATTTTCGTGGGTAATGCTTTTATCAGCTCTCTGGTATCTCTGAAGTCTTGGTCATTACCACCCCTTGCTGTCTCCATCTCTGTATCCTCTGTGTGGAGTATATGCTCCTTAATAGCGCTTTCTATTAGCTCAACAGGGGGCAGGGGTGTTGTCTCTTCTAATCTTTGCTCTATTACTGAGAGTCTTACCCTTATTCCTGCAAGCTCCTGGTCATCTCTCCTTAGTTCTATCAATGGATTGGTGGCTTTTATTAAGTCTTTTGAGTTTTCCTTTGGGATTACTTTCATGGTAACTCCCTGTTTATCCACTAAGTGTGTTACTCTGTCCTTAAGGGGTATTAGTGTCTCCAGCCCCTGCTCTATTGGGATGTCCCCCGGCTCTGGAAGACCCTCTTTGCCTTTTTTAAGTCCATTCCCCCAAGAAATTTCATCCATACCTTTGGGTTTCTGCAGGGTACCTTTCTGCTCCATTTCACCACTGTGTGTCCGCTACAGCTACAACCACTCCACTCCATCCCTCCTCCCGACATCTGCCTGCCTCTCCCGTTTGTGAGCGGGCTCCGGTTCTGTGAGCTGTGACCATGCACGGTATGGGGTATAGGTGAGCCGCGGCCGGCTTTCACCTGAAGTCCTCTGATTTCTGAGCTCCCGTATCTGCTCATGCAGTGCTGTTCTCCTCTCTCTGCGGCGTCATGTATGCCCTCAATCCACCAGTCACGATCCTGCTTCCTCCTCCGGCTGACTGAAGGGCTGCACGCCTGCGAGCGGTCATATCCACCTCCACTGCAATAGCTCTCCTCTCTGTCTTCCTCCTTCCAACACTGTGTGTTGCTGACGGCTGGAGCAATCAACCTCCAATCAGGTACATCAGCTGCAGCTCTCTCTCTCTGTGGTCTGGGTGTGTGAGGGAGCTCTCACCTCACACGTCTACTCCTCCCATCGTCCCCGAGTGGGACTTGCACAGTTTCGATGCATTGGCATTCCTGTGGAGTGGGCAAGAACAATATATATATATATATATATATATAAGTCAATCATGCTAAAGACCCAATCCATTCATTAATTTGTTATTTGTTAATTGATATGTAGTGCACTACTCCCTTGGGAGCTACTGATTTGTTCATTTGCCTTTTGCCATCCCGCTTCCCTCCGACCTTCCAATACAATTCCCATTTCACAACAGACAAGATGCTGAATTTTTATGTTTCTGTGTCACCCTCTGTACTGATCCCAGCCAGGTCAGGGGACTTCAACAATGGCCGCACCAGGCCCAGGCACGAATCCCAACAGTGGGTCGGTGACACTCCGCACACAGCAGACATAACTTCTCCACCCCAGCGATCACTCCCATTGCCAATCCTCCGGTTACCTCCAATCGGATGCCGGTATCCACCAACACCTGGTCCTGCAATTCAGTGGGTTGCTGCATGGCTGATGTACTCTGAATACGGTCAGCCATCTTCTTCCGCCTCATGGTTTTGGGCGTTGTACGCTGGAAGTTTTGACTTCTCCTCTGGGGCGTAACTCCACCCCCCTCTTTTCGCCGGTTCAGCGTGCGAGGAGCTGTAACTCTACATTTTCTTTGTGCACCCCAGCAACAGCTGGTGGCAGGCACTAAGGAATTGCAGGCCAGTTAGCAACAGTCACTAAACACATACACAGTTAAAAATGTCCCTCTTGTGATGTCCCAACTGTAAGCGATCAATTTCTCCATAGTCCCCGGCCACGCCACCCCCTGAGTCCATGTTTCGAAGGGCAACAGCGAGCCCCATCCACATTCTTACTGTAGTAGTAGGACAAAGTTTTGCAGACAGTGAGTGGTCGTTAGCGTTGTACCCACGCTAGACACCTGTAATAGAAAGGCACAATGCCGCTGTGATTGCCACGTATGACAACACATGTTACAGTCACTGAATGCTGGACTTTCTCTTTATTAGATCCGGAAGATGGTTACTATGGGTTGCGGCTAGCGGGAGGTAGTGAAGGCAAAATCTCGGTGGGACCTCCATGTAGCGCACTACTCCCTTGGAAGCTGCTGATTTGTTCATTTGCCTTTTGCCATCCCGCTTCCCTCCGACCTACCCATGCAATTCCCATTTCACAACAGACAAGATTCTGAATTTTTATGTTGCTTTATTTGAAACTGATTGGTAGGACTGGTCGATGAAGAATATGAGATGTACTGATAAATCCCATTCTTAATGCTTGTGAGATATTAATCCATAGCCGTAGCTTTGTAGATTAAACTCCCTCTGTTAACTGTCCTTTCCTGTGTTCTGAAGTACACTTCCTATATGGGCAGCTAAGCGTCTAATATTAGATATTAGATTAAAGAAAACTTCTAACAAGGATATAGAAATTTTGCAGAACGATCTGAACATAATAAAAGAGTGGGCAGACAAATGGCAAATGAGGTTTAATGTGGAGAAAAGTAAAGTAATGCATTAATGAAAAATATTCAGTAGGTGAACAGCTGGGAGAATCAAGGATGGAGAAGGATCTAGGGATGCTAATAGATGACAGATTGAACGACAACATGCAGTGCCAAGCTGCAGCTACCAAAGCAGGCAGAATATTAACAATATTAACATGCATAAAAAAGGAGATACACTCCAGGGACAAAACTAAAATTCTGCCACTTTATGAAGCTCTGGTCAGACTTCATCTGGGAGTTTTCTGTTCAGTTCTGGTCACCCGTTCTAGTCACCCGTCCTCCAAAGGGATGTGCTGGAGCTAGAGCGAGTCCAAACAAGGGCAACAAAACTAATAAGCGGACTGGAGAACCTCAATTATGAGTAATGGCTTTAAACACTGAATTTATTAAAGACGCTTGAGAGGGGGCATGACAGCAATTTACAAATATCTCAATGACGTTCCCAGCATAGGAAATAAACTATTCAGCCCTAGGCAGTGTAAAAGGACACTGGGCCACACAATGAGACTGGAGGAGAAGCAGTTTAACTTCGTAGGGGGTTCAAGGATGTGGAACTCTCCCCCACAATTAGTGGTAGATGCAGGGAGTATGGATATCTTTAAAAGACTCTTAGATATACATCTTAAAAGACACAACATACAGGGATATGGGAAATCATTATAGACACTGATACACATGCACCTACACAGGTTGAACTGGATGGACTATTGTCTTTTTTCAGCCTTACCAATTATGTAAGTATGGAATAGACAACGCTTCCCCCTATCAGTGACTCAGACGCGGTCTCCCATGTGAGAAATTCGCTTACACGGGGTCCACACACACTTCGTTCTTAAACAACGTCTCATACAGACACAATTACACCAGACTCTCCCACCCAAAAATTACTGACTGACTGAGCTCTGTCCGAGATGCGCAATCATCCAATTGGATTTTCCTCTAGGAGGTGATTGAGCTCCTCTTCTCTCGAATATGTCGAGAGGCCCTGTCTGATCGATATCCCAAATCAAAAAGTAGCAATATCATCTGTTCCTGGGAGCTCCAATTGTTTGGTTATTGGGACCAGTTTTTTTGAGACGCCCACAGGGCAGTCCTGGAGCAGACAATCGATATGTAGTGTGGTCTGCCAGACAATTGGTCTGTAGGGCGCCCGAGGCAGCGTGGCAACCCAAGAGGCTGTCTCCAGCACAAGTCCCCATGGGTCTGGTGAAATGCCACCTGTCGCAGCAGTCACACCTGATTTCCCGGCCAAATGCACCAGAGTAATGTGGCAGCAAACTGCTCAATTTTTGTAATATCAGGGATAACTCTGGACAAAAGACTTCTTCAGGAAAACAAACCTTTTATTTTGCTAGCGAAAAAGGACCCCTATGGGCATTTACAACATATATATATACCAGCTTTTGCATCACAATTACATATTTCCTCTAAGGAGGAGACTCCTGGTTCATTTAACCAATCATAAATATATACATATTTAGAACTCTTTACGTATTTGTATATAGGCAGGGTGCCTTTGACCAATTATGGCTCAGGGGGTTAAGTCCACGCCCCACACTATATAAGGCCGCCTGCACGTCGGCTTTGTGTAGTGTGTTGCTGGCAGAGAGAGTCATTTCATTTAGTTTGAGCAGGCAGTTTATTCAGTTAGCTAGATCTCACTGCAGACCGTTCCTGCTGTACTGTTTCTAATCTACTTCAGGCAGGCAGTTGATTCAGTTAGCTGGAGTGTATTTTGTATATATATATATATATATATACACATCCTGCTCTCTAGCTTCCTTGTTACCTCCTCCCATGCTCGCCTTCAGGACTTCTCCAGAGCCTCTCCCATCCTCTGGAATTCCCTGCCCCAGTATGTCCGATCAGCTCCTACCCTGTCCACCTTTAGGAGATCCCTGAAAACTCATTTATTCAGGGAAGCCTATCCCACACCCACATAACTGTCCCTAAGCCACCCCCATCAAATCATTCTTTGCAGCTATTACCTTTTGTACCACCACCCCCTCCCTTTAGAATGTAAGCTCTATGAGCAGGGCCCTCCTGTACCTTTTGTATTGAACTGTGCTGTAATTGTGTTGTCCCCCTTATACATTGTAAAGCGCTGCGTAAACTGTTGGCGCTATATAAATCTCGTATAATAATAATAATATAATATATATATATATATATATATATATATACACACACACACTGTATCCAGTTGAGCTAGATCTCACTGCAGACCGTTCCTGGTATACTGTTTATAATCTACTTCAGGCAGGCAGTTGATTCAGTTAGCTGCAGTGTATTTAGTATATATATATATATATATATATATATATATATATATATATATATATATATATACACACATTCCGGCTTTGTGTATATATATTATATATATATATATATATATATATATATATATATATATATATATACATATATATATACACATACACACACACTGTATGCTGTGTAGCTAGATCTCACTGCAGGCCATTCCTTGTGTACGTATTCAAATACACTTTCAGGCAGGCAGGCCAGGCAGGTTATTCAGTGATCTGCAGTGCATAAAATATATATACTGCCTCCTACATATATACCCACTGCATTCTAGTCTAGCCAAGCCTATATCTGACTGCAGGCCATTGCTAGTGTACGTTTTCAAATACACTTTCAGGCAGGCAAGTGATTCAGTGATCTGCAGTGCATTAAATATATATACAGTCTCCAACATATATATATATATATATATATATATATATATATATATATCCACTGCATTCTAGTCTAGCAAATCCTATATCTGACTGCAGGTAGTTCCTGGTGTACGTTTTCAAATACACAGGCAGGCAGGCAGGTGATTCAGTGATCTGCAGTGCATAAAATATATATACAGTCTCCTACATATATATCCACTGCATTCTAGTCTAGCCAAGCCTATACCTGACTATTAGGGATGAGCTTCGTGTTCGAGTCGAACGCATGTTGAACGAGTCGAACGCCGAATTACGAACGTTATGGGCCGTTCACGCCAAATTCGAGTGGCGCGTCACGCCCCATAATTCACTGCAGCATCGCAGTGCATTGCTGGCTGATGATTGGCCAAGCATGCACTATGACCCGCATGCTTGGCCAATCACAGCGCTGTGTGTACAGAGAGCCATAATTGGCCCAAGCCAAAGAGGCTTGGGCCAATTATGGCTCAAGAGGTTTAGTACACACCCCACACTATATAAGGCCGCCTGCACGTCGGCCCTGTGTAGTGTGTTGCGGTGGAGACAGAAGAGAGATAGACAGAGAGACAGTGTCATTTGATTTAAGTTAGAGTAGGCAGGTCGAGTCAGTTAGCTGCACTTACAGTGTATTGTGTATATATATGCATCCCAGGTGTTGTATATATACACTGTATTAAGTTTAGCTAGATCCGTTCCTGTTATTCTCTTCCTAATATACTGACAGGCAGGCAGGTGTTTTTACAGTATTTCCAGTTGCACCTACAGTATAGCTACCTGAAGCCAGGTGTTTGTGTAGGCTCTTGACGTATTTCCAGTTACTGCACTGTGTACCCTGCACAGTTGCACCTACAGTATAGCTACCTGAAACCAGGTGCTTATGTAGGCTCTTGACGTATTTCCAGTTACTGTACTGTGTACCCTGCACAGTTGCACCTACAGTATAGCTACCTGAAACCAGGTGCTTGTGTAGGCTCTTGACGTATTTCCAGTTACTGTACTGTGTGCCCTGCACAGTTGCACCTACAGTATAGCTACCTGAAGCCAGGTGCTTGTGTAGGCTCTTGATGTATTTCCAGTTACTGTACTGTGTGCCTTGCACAGTTGCACCTACAGTATAGCTACCTGAAGCCAGGTGCTTGTGTAAGCTCTTGACGTATTTCCAGTTACTGTACTGAGTACCGTGCACAGTTGCACCTACAGTATAGCTACCTGAAGCCAGGTGCTTCTGTAGGCGCTTTACATATTTCCAGTTACTGTACTGTGTACCCTGCACAGTTGCACCTACCTGAAGATAAGTGCAGGTGTCCTCATACTAATAATACTACAGGCAGGCAGTTGATTCTGCTAGCTGCAGTATAATCGGTAAATATATACATACCAGTTTTGTGCAGCTACATCTAACTGCAGGCCAATAGTATGTCTGCAAGGCCAACAAGGAGAGGCAGACAGTCAAAAGCCAAGAAAAGAGGGCAAGCAGGCTCTGTCTCTAGAGGCAACAGTGCTGGTCGTGGACACGGTGCATCCTCATCAGCATGTGGCCATGGGACACGCTTGGCCTTTTTTTCAGCAGCTGCCCTTGTTGAGGCGCAACATGCTGAAGACATGGTCGAGTGGATGACCAAGCCATCCTCATCTTCCTCATCCTCTCTCACCCAGGCTCAGGGTACTTTGTCTGGCAAAGCAGCTGCCAACGCGGCCTCTTCCCTTGGCTCAATGCCATCAGTGACTCCTTCCCTAGCCCCACCATGTCCTCCTGAGGAGTCCCCGAAACTGTTTGACCACAGTGTTGGGTACATGCTCCAGGAGGATGCCCAGTGTTTTGAAGGCTCCGATGATGGTACTCAGCTAGAGGAAGGCAGTAACTTGAGCCCAGACAGAGGGGGTGCCCAAGAAGGACAGCAATTTGGCAGTCATGTTCCCCCTGCTGCAGCATACTGCCAGGTTTGCTCCAGTGATGAGGAGGGAGGGGATGATGAGGTCACTGACTCCACGTGGGTGCCTGATAGGAGTGAGGAGGAGGAGGCACATCACCAATGAGGCAGTATGCCCTCCAGGGGCCAGCCTAAGGGCAGCACACTGGCTGCATCACACCGCAGAGCTCTGCATGTGCAGGGCGCTATTGTCTCTGCGCGTTATTCCAAAAGTTCTTTGGTGTGGGCCTTTTTTGAGACGAGTGCATCAGATCGCACCACTGCTATTTGCAACATATGTCTCGAACGTATCTCGCATGGCCAAAACATCTCCCACTTGGGCACCATATGCTTGATAAGACATATGTTGACCTGCCATGCAGTTTGTTGGCAATTGTACCTAAAAGACTCACACCAAAGAACAAAGAGGACCTCTCCTTGCTCCTCATCAGCTGGGATCTCCAACCCCACTATACCTTCAGTCCTCTCTGAGATCTGCACTGAGAGGAATGAAGGTATAGAATTAGGTGTGTCACAGCCAAGTATTTGGGGGCAATCTGTACACCAAGGTCAGATTGTACCAGGCAAATTTCCCTGCCCCAGCTGCTGCACCGCAGAAAGAAGTTCGCTCCCAGCCATCCACATGCCCAGCGGTTGAGTGCTACCTTGGCAAAATTGCTAACACTTCAACTGCTACCTTTTCAGTTGGTAGGCTCTGCCCCCTTCCGTAAGTTTGTGGCATGTGCGGTTCTTCAGTGGCAGGTTCCCAAACACCACTTTTTCTCACAGAAGGCGATTCCGGCTTTCTACCGGCATGTGGAAGGCAATGTCTTGGCCTCGCTGGACAGGGCGGTCAGCGGTAAGGTGCATATTACCGCTGACTCATGGTCCAGCAGGCATGGACAGGGATGTTACCTAAGTTTCACGGTGCATTGGGTGACTCTGCTGGCAGCTGGGAAGGATGCAGGACAAGGTGCAGTAGTGTTTGAGGTTGTTCTGCCACCACGCCTCCAAAATGCCACTACTGGTGATTCTGAAACACCTCTCTCCTCCACCCCCTCCTCTTCTTCTTCCTCCATGGCCTCTTCCTGTGCTTTGTCCTCGGAACCAGCGGTGCTCCGTAGGCGTTCAAGGGGCTACGCAACTACGTAGGCCAAAAGATGCCATGCAGTGCTTGAGCTGGTGTGCTTGGGGGAGAGGAGCCACACTGGGGCAGAGATTCTGTCAGCTCTGCAGGGTCAGGTTCAGAGGTGGTTGACGCCTCGCCAACTTAAGCCAGGAATGGTGATTTGCAACAATGGCACCGACCCTCTCTCCGCCCTCCGACAGGGACAACTGACCCATGTTCCCTGTTTGGCTCACGTCCTTAACTTAGTGGTGCAGCGGTTCTTGGGCAGGTACCGGGGCTTACAGGATGTCCTGAGGCAGGCCAGGAAAGCCTGTGTGCATTTCCGCCGGTCATATAATGCCAGTGCTCAGCTGGCTGACCTCCAAAAGGAATTTAACTTGCCCAAGAACCGCCTAATCTGTGACCTGCCCACCAGGTGGAACTCAAAAGTTGGCCATGCTGCAGCGGCTGCACACACAGCAGAGGGCCATCAATGAGTACCTGTGCGACTATGGCACCAGGACAGGGTCAGGGGAGCTTGTTTTTTTCTTCCCACGCCAGTGGGCCATGATCAGGGATGCATGCACAGTCCTGTCACCATTTCAGGTGGCCACAAGGATGGTGAGGAGTGACAGTGCATGCATCAGTGACACTGTCCCCCTTGTCCACCTGTTGGAGCACACGCTGCGTGGAATAATGGACAGGGCACTTGAGGCAGAACAGAGGCAGGAAGAGGAGGAGTTCCTTAGCTCTCAAGGCCCCCTTTATCCAGACAGAGTTCCTGCATGCCCGCCGATCACACAGGAAGAGGAGGAGGAGGATTGTGTCAGCATGGAGGAGGATTGTGTCAGCATGGAGGTGGAGCCTGGCACTCAGCATCAGCAGCAGTCTTTAAGGGATCATTTACAGTCCCAAGAAACCCATGGACTTGTACGTGGTTGGGAGGAGGTGGCTGTGGATCATGTCGTCCTTAGTGACCCAGAGGACTCCAGACCAAATGCCTCAGCAAACCTACGTTGCATGGCCTCCCTGATCCTGCAAAGCCTGCGGAAGGATCCTCATATTCGTGGTATCAAGGAAAGGGATCAATACTGGCTGGCAACACTCCTTGATCCACATTACAAGAGTAAGGTTGCAGACCTTATCTTGCCATGAAACATCTTCGGGAGGCCTTGCAGAAAGATCTGTGCAACGCATTCCCAGAGACTGGGAGGTTACAAACTCCTGGACAACGTGCTGCCGAGGCTTCGGTCAGTCAAAGAAGGAGCGGTGGAGAAGGTGGCCGTCTGACCGATGCATTCAGACAATTTTTTAGTCCGCAACCCCAAGGTCTGATCGGTTCCAGCAACCATCGCCAGCGTCTGTTTTACATGGTGCAGGAATACCTAGGGGCAAGATCTGACTTGGACACCTTTCCCACCCAAAAATCCTCTGGGTTACTGGGTCTTGAGGATGAATCACTGGCCAGAGCTTGCACAGTATGCAATTGAGCTACTGGCCTGTCCTGCATCCAGCAAAAAAAATTGGGCCTTAGGCACTGGTGCTGGTGCCACAACACTGCAACCCCTCACAGATACTCTAGTTGGAGCTCAGGAATAGGGATGAGCCGAACACCCCCCGGTTCGGTTCGCACCAGAACCCGCGAACGGACCGAAAGTTCGCACGAACGTTAGAACCCCATTGACGTCTATGGGACTCGAACGTTCGAAATCAAAAGTGCTCATTTTAAAGGCTAATTTGCATGGTATTGTCCTAAAAAGGGTTTGGGGACCCGGGTCCTACCCCAGGGGACATGTATCAATGCAAAAAAAACTTTTAAAAACGGCCGTTTTTTCGGGAGCAGTGATTTTAATGATGCTTAAAGTAAAAAAAAAAAAGTGAAATATTCCTTTAAATATCGTACCTGGGGGGTGTCTATAGTATGCCTGTAAAGTGACGCGTGTTTCCCATGTTTAGAACAGTCCCTGCACCAAATGTCATTTTTAAAGGAAAAAATCTCATTTAAAACTGCTTGCGGGTTTAATGTCATGTCGGGTCATGGCAATATGGATGAAAATCAGTGAGACAAACGGCATGGGTACCCCCCAGTCCATTACCAGTCCCTTTGGGTCTTGTATGGATATTAAGGGGAACCCCGCACCCAAATTAAAATAAGGAAAGGTGTGGGGCCACCAGGCCCTATATACTCTGAACAGCAGTATACAGGCGGTGCAAACAAGACAGGGACTGTAGGTTTGTTGTTAAGTAGAATCTGTTTGTAATTTTGAACATTTTTAACGTGTTTAGCTCCAGCCAAAAAATCTTTTCTAAGCTTTTTGGAAAACATAGGGAAGGGTTATCACCCCTGTGACATTTGTTTTGCTGTCTTTCCTCCTCTTCAGAAGATTTCACCTCACTTTTTTGTCCCAATGAAAAATGTTTTTTGAAAATTTGGGTTTTTTTGTGGAACAAGGATTGGAAAGCATCAGTGGAAAGGAGAACTTGTTTTCCCATATTAACTCTTACAGGAGAGAATTTCCCTTCCTAGGGGTAGATTTCATCTCACTTCCTGTTGTCTCCTTCCGTTTGCAAGTAGGAGTCGTTTGTAAGTTAGATGTTTGAAAGTAGGGTCCTGCCCTATATACTCAGCAGAAATTTGGGCCTTAGGTGTTGCTGTGGCCACAACACTGTAAGCCCTCACAGGGCCCTGCTGTGAAATATTAGATCAAGAATTGTAATTACATGCCCCTGTTGAACAGCAGCTGAAAAATTAGGCCTTAGGCACTGGTGCTGGTGCCACAACACTGCAACCCCTCACAGACACTCTAGTTGGAACGCAGGAACGAGCCCTGCTGCAAATTATTGCTTCAAAAATTGTAATTACACGCCCCTGTTAGACAGGGGCAGAAAAATTGGGCCTTAGGCACTGGTGCTGGTGCCACAACACTGCAACCCCTCACAGACACTCTAGTTGGAACGCAGGAACGAGCCCTGCTGCAAATGATTGCTTCAAAAATTGTAATTACACGCCCCTGTTAGACAGGGGCAGAAAAATTGGGCCTTAGGCACTGGTGCTGGTGCCACAACACTGCAACCCCTCACAGACACTCTAGTTGGAACGCAGGAACGAGCCCTACTGCAAAGTATTGCATCAAAAATTGTAATTACACGCCCCTGTTAGACAGGGGCAGAAAAATTGGGCCTTAGGCACTGGTGCTGGTGCCACAACACTGCAACCCCTCACAGACACTCTAGTTGGAACGCAGGAACGAGCCCTGCTGCAAAGTATTGCATCAAAAATTGTAATTACACGCCCCTGTTAGACAGGGGCAGAAAAATTGGGCCCTAGGCACTGGTGCTGGTGCCACAACACTGCAACCCCTCACAGACACTCTAGTTGGAATGCAGGAACGAGCCCTGCTGCAAAGTATTACATCAAAAATTGTAATTACACGCCCCTGTTAAACAGGGGCTGAAAAATTGTGCCTTAGGCACTGGTGGTGGCGCCCAGAACCAAAAATGTTCTTACAAGCTATCAGCGTGATGATTGAGGAGGAAGAGGATAATTACTCAGGGATAGTCACTCAGCATCAGCATAGGCAGTCTTTGAAGGGATCTGAGATTTCAAAAAAAATTATTCGGTTACATCAGCATCAGGTGCTTGGTAGCTGGTGGTGATCCAAGACTCATTCATTTTTATGAAGGTCAGCCGATCGACCGAGTCGGTGGACAGACGCACCCTGTGATCGGTTACCACGCCTCCAGCAGCACTGAATGTGCGTTCCGAAAGAACGCTGGATGCAGGACAGGCCAGTAGCTCAATTGCATACTGTGCAAGCTCTGGCCAGTGATCCATCCTCAAGACCCAGTAACCCAGAGGATTTTCGGTGGGAAAGGTGTCCAAGTCTGATCTTGCCCCTAGGTATTCCTGCACCATGTAAAACAGACGCTGGCGATGGTTGCTGGAACCGATCATACCTTGGGGCTGCGGACCAAAAAATTGTCTGAACGCATCGGTCAGACGGCCACCTTCTCCACCGCTCCTTCTTTGACTGACCGAAGCCTCAGCAACACGTTGTCCAGAAACAGGAGTTTGTAACCTCCCAGTCTCTGGGAACGCGTTGCACAGACCTTTCTGCAAGGCCTCCCGAAGATGTTTCATCCTCTGCTCCCTCTGCGATGGCAAGATAAGGTCCGCAACCTTACCCTTGTAACGTGGATCAAGGAGGGTTGCCAGCCAGTATTGGTCCTTCTCCTTGATACCACGAATACGAGGATCCTTACGCAGGCTTTGCAGGATCAGGGAGGCCATGCAGCGTAGGTTTGCTGAGGCATTCGGTCCGGAGTCCTCTGGGTCACTAAGAACGACATGGTCCGCAGCCACCTCCTCCCAGCCACGTACAAGTCCATGTGTTTCTTGGGACTGATCCCTTAAAGACTGCTGCTGATGCTGAGTGCCAGGCTCCACCTCCATACTGACACAATCTTCCTCCTCCTCCTCTTCCTCCTCGTCCTCTTCCTGTGTGATCGGCGGGCACGCAGGAACACTGTCTGGATAAAGGGGGCCTTGAGAGCTAAGGAAGTCCTCCTCTTCCTGCCTCTGTTCTGCCTCAAGTGCCCTGTCCATTATTCCACGCAGCGTGTGCTCCAACAGGTGGACAAGGGGGACAGTGTCACTGATGCATGCACTGTCACTGCTCACCATCCTCGTGGCCTCCTCGAATGGTGACAGGACAGTGCATGCATCCCTGATCATGGCCCACTGGCGTGGGGAAAAAAAACCAAGCTCCCCTGACCCTGTCCTGGTGCCATAGTCGCACAGGTACTCATTGATGGCCCTCTGCTGCGTGTGCAGCCGCTGCAGCATGGCCAACGTTGAGTTCCACCTGGTGGGCATGTCACAGATTAGGCGGTTCTTGGGCAGGTTAAACTCCTTTTGGAGGTCCGTCAGCCGAGCACTGGCATTATATGACCGGCGGAAATGCACACAGACTTTCCTGGCCTGCCTCAGGACATCCTGTAAGCCCGGGTACCTGCCCAAGAACCGCTGCACCACCAAGTTAAGGACGTGAGCCAAACAGGGCACATGGGTCATTTGTCCCTGTCGGAGGGCAGAGAGGAGGTTGGTGCCATTGTCGCAAACCACCATTCCTGCCTTAAGTTGGCGTGGCGTCAACCACCTCTGAACCTGCCCCTGCAGAGCTGACAGAACCTCTGCCCCAGTGTGGCTCCTGTCCCCCAAGCACACCAGCTCAAGCACCGCATGGCATCTTTTGGCCTGCGTACTTGCGTAGCCCCTTGAACGCCTACGGAGCACCGCTGGTTCCGAGGAAGAGGCCATGGAGGAAGAAGAAGAGGAGGGGGTGGAGGAGAGAGGTGTGTCACAATCAGCATTTTGGAGGCGTGGTGGCGGAACAACCTCCAACACTACTGCACCTTGTCCTGCATCCTTCCCAGCTGCCAGCAGAGTCACCCAATGCGCCGTGAAACTTAGGTAACGTCCCTGTCCATGCCTGCTGGACCATGAGTCAGCGGTAATATGCACCTTACCGCTGACCGCCCTGTCCAGCGAGGCATGGACATTGCCTTCCACATGCCGGTAGAGAGCCGGAATCGCCTTCCGTGAGAAAAAGTGGCGTTTGGGTACCTGCCACTGAGGAACCGCACATTCCACAAACTCACGGAAGGGGGCAGAGTCTACCAACTGAAAAGGCAGCAGTTGAAGTGCTAGCAATTTTGCCAAGCTAGCATTCAACCGCTGGGCATGTGGATGGCTGGGAGCAAACTTCTTTCGGCGGTGCAGCAGCTGGGGCAGGGAAATTTGCCTGGTACAATCTGACGTCGGTGTACCAAAAGCAGATTGCCCACAAGTACTTGGCTGTGACACACCTAATTCTACACCTTCATTCCTCTCACTGTAGGTCTCAGAGAGGACTGAAGGTCTAGTGGGGTTGGAAATCTCAGCTGATGAGGAGCAAGGAGAGATCCTCTTTGTTCTTTGGTGTGGGTCTTTTAGATACGCTTGCCAACGAACTGCATGGCAGGTCAACATATGTCTGGTCAAGCATGTGGTACCCAAGCGGGAGATATTTTGGCCACGCGAGATACGCTTGAGACATATGTTGCAAATAGCAGCGGTGCGATCTGATGCACTCGTCTCAAAAAAGGCCCACACCAAAGAACTTTTTGAATAACGCGCAGAGACTGCAGCGCCCTGCACATGTGGAGCTTTGGGGTGTGATGCAGTCAATGTGCTGCCCTTAGGCTGGCCCCTGGAGGGCATCCTGCCTCGTTGGTGATGTGCTGCCGCCTCCTCCTCCTCCTCCTCCTCCTCCTCCTCCTCCTCCTCCTCCTCCTCTCTCCTATCAGGCACCCACGTTGAGTCAGTGACCTCATCATCCCCTCCCTCCTCATCACTGGAGCAAACCTGGCAGTATGCTGCAGCAGGGGGAGCATGACTGCCAGATTGCTGTCCTTCTTGGGCACCCCCTCTGTCCGCGCTCATGTTACTGCCTTCATCGAGCTCAGTATCGTCATCAGAGCCTTCCAAACGCTGGGCATCCTCCTGGAGCATGTACCCAACACTGTGGTCAAACAGTTCGAGGGAATCCTCATGAGGACATGGTGGAGCTAGGGAAGGAGTCACTGATGACATTGAGCTGAGGGAAGAGGCCGCTGCTTTGCCAGACAAAGCACCCTGGGCATGGGTGAGAGAGGATGAGGAGGATGAGGACGGCTTGGTCATCCACTCGACCAAGTCTTCCGCATGTTGCGGCTCAACATGGCCAGCTGCCGAAAAAAAGGCCAAGCGTGTCCCATGGCCACGTGCTGATGAGGATGCACCGTCTCCACGACCAGCACTAGACACAGAGCCTGCTTGCCCTCTCTTATTGGCTTGTGACTGTCTGCCTCTCCTTCTTGGCCTTCCAGACATACTAATGGCCTGTAGCTGCACTAAGCTGGGATAGAACACCTGTAATTTTCTTCAAGTAGCTTTATATACTGTAACCAGACAAGCCTGCCTGTCAGTAGGAAGATAACAGGAACGGATCTAGCTGAACACTGTGAGCAGGACGCACTGTACTAAATGTAAATAGTCTAGCTGCCTGACCGTGGTACTAATAGGATCAAATAGAACACCTGTAATTTTCTTCAGGTAGCTTTATATACTGTAACCAGACAAGCCTGCCTGTCAGTAGGAAGATAACAGGAACGGATCTAGCTGTACACTGTGAGCAGGACGCACTGTACTAAATGTAAATAGTCTAGCTGCCTGACCGTGGTACTAATAGGATCAAATAGAACACCTGTAATTTTCTTCAGGTAGCTTTATATACTGTAACCAGACAAGCCTGCCTGTCAGTAGGAAGATAACAGGAACGGATCTAGCTGTACACTGTGAGCAGGACGCACTGTACTAAATGTAAATAGTCTAGCTGCCTGACCGTGGTACTAATAGGATCAAATAGAACACCTGTAATTTTCTTCAGGTAGCTTTATATACTGTAACCAGACAAGCCTGCCTGTCAGTAGGAAGATAACAGGAACGGATCTAGCTGAACACTGTGAGCAGGACACACTGTACTAAATGTAAATAGTCTAGCTGCCTGACCGTGGTACTAATAGGATCAAATAGAACACCTGTAATTTTCTTCAGGTAGCTTTATATACTGTAACCAGACAAGCCTGCCTGTCAGTAGGAAGATAACAGGAACGGATCTAGCTGAACACTGTGAGCAGGACACACTGTACTAAATGTAAATAGTCTAGCTGCCTGACCGTGGTACTAATAGGATCAAATAGAACACCTGTAATTTTCTTCAGGTAGCTTTATATACTGTAACCAGACAAGCCTGCCGGTCAGTAGGAATTTAACAGGAACGGATCTAGCTGAACACTGTGAGCAGGACGCACTGCATTAAATGTAAATAGTCTAGATAGAAGATAACAGGAACGGATCTAGCTAAACTGAATACAGTGTATATATATATATGCAACACCTGGGATGCATATATATACACAATACACTGTAAGTGCAGCTAACTGACTGACTGTTCTGCCTAATCTATCTAACTCAAATCAAATGACACTGTCTCTCTCTCTCTCTATCTCTCAGCACACCGGAACACACACTACACAGGGCCGCCGTGCAGGCGGCCTTATATAGTGTGGGGTGTGTACTAAATGCCCTGAGCCGTAATTGGCCAAAGCCACCCTGGCTTTGGCCAATTACAGCTCTCTCTACTGACAGCGCTGTGATTGGCCAAGCATGCGGGTCATAGTGCATGCTTGGCCAATCATCAGCCAGCAATGCACTGCGATGCCGCAGTGAATTATGGGCCGTGACGCGCCACACGAATTTAGCGCGAACGGCCCATAACGTTCGCAATTCGGCGAACGATCGAACAGCCGATGTTCGAGTCGAACATGGGTTCGACTCGAACACGAAGCTCATCCCTACTCAGGAATGAGCCCTGCTGCAAAATGTTGCATCAAAAATTGTAATTACATGCCCCTGTTAAACAGGGGCTGAAAAAATGGGCCTTAGCCACTGGTGACGGTGCCCAGAAACAAAAAAATTCTTACAAGCTATCAGCATGATCATTGAGGAGGAAGCGGATAGTCACTCGGCATAACAGGATAGTCACTCAGCATCAGCATAGGCAGTCTTGAAGGGATCTGACATTTCAAAAAAATTTATTCGGTTACCTCAGCATCAAGTGCTTGGTATCTGGTGGTGATCCAAGACTATGAAGGTCAGTCGATCGACCGAGTCCAGATTCAGTGATCTGCAGTGCATAAAATATATATACTGTCTCCTACATATATATCCACTGCATTCTAGTCTAGCCAAGCCTATACCTGACTACAGGCCATTCCTGGTGTACGCTTTCAATGACACTTTCAGCTAGGCAGGTGATTCAGTCATCTGCAGTGCATAAAGATATATATATACAGTCTCCTATATATATATCCACTGCATTCTAGTCTAGCCAAGCCTATACCTGACTGCAGGCCATTCATGGTGTAATTTTTCTAGTAAACTTCAGGTGGTGTTTTGTTAATCCAATTGTACAGCATGTCTGGAAGGCCACCAAGGAAAGACAGACGCTCACAGACCACTAAAATAGGGCAAGCAGGCTCTGTGTCTACAGCCAACAGTGCTGCTCGTGGACACGGTGCATCCTCAGCACGTGGCCATGGGGCACGTTTGTCCTTTATTTCGGCAGCTGGCCGTGTTGAGTCACAACATGCAGAAGAGTTGGTAGAGTGGATAACAAAGCCGTCCTCATCCTCTGTCACCCAGGCTAAGCCAAGTTTGGCTGCCAATGCAAGCTTCCAAAGAGTCCTATTCCATCGGCTCAATGGCATCAGTCACTCCTTCCCTAGTCCCACCATCATGTCCCGAGGAGTCCCCTGAACTGTTCGACCACAGTGTCGGGTACATGCTGCAGCAGGATGCGCAGCGTTTTGAAGGCTCTGATGATGATACCCAGGTTGAGGATGAAGGCAGTAATGTGAGCCCAGAGAGAGGGGGTGCCCAAGGAGGACAAGAAACTGGCAGTCATGTTCCCCCAGCTGCAGCATGCTGTCAGATTTGCTCCAGTGTCGAGGAAGGAGGGGATGATGAGGTCACTGACTCCACATGGGTGCCTGATAGAAGAGAGGAGGAGGAGGAGTCACATCTCTAACAAGGCAGGATGCCCTCCAGGGGCCAGCTTAAGGACAGCCAACCGACTGCATCACACTACAGAGCTCCGCATGTGCAGGGCGCTGCTGACTCCGTGCATTTTTTCAAAAGTTCTTTGGTGTGGGCCTTTTTTGAGACCTGTGCAGCAGATCCATTACTGTTTGCAACATATGTCTGAAGCGTATCAAGCGTGGCCAAAACAGCAGCCGCTTGGGCACCACATGCTTGACGAGACATATGTCGAGCTCCCATGCAGTCCATTGGCAACAGTACTTAAAAGACCCATACCAAAGAACAAGGCGGACCTCTCCTTGCTCCTCATCAGCTGGGATCTCCAACCGCACTATACCTTCAGTCCTCTCACAGACCTGCACTGAAAGGAATGAAGGTGTAGAATTAGGTGTCCAAAGCACTTGGGGGCAATCTGCTAGTGGTACACATAAATCCGAATGCAGAAGGTAAATTTCCCTACCCCAGTTGCTAAACCGGCGAAAGAAATTCGGTCCCAGCCATCCACATGCTCAGCGGCTGAATGCTAGTTTGGCTAAATTGCTAGCACTCCAACTGCTGCCTTTTCAGCTGGTAGACTCTGCCCCCTTTCGAGAATTTGTGGAATGTGCAGTACCTCAGTGGCAGGTTCCTAAACACCATTTTTTTTCTCGGAAGGCCATTCCGGCTCTCTACTGGCATGTGGAAGGCAATGTCTTGGCCTCGCTGGACAGGGCGGTCAGCGGTAAGGTGCATATTACCGCTGACTCATGGTCAAGCAGGCATGGACAGGGACGTTACCTTTCTGTCATGGCTCACTGGGTAACCCTGCTGGCAGCTGGGAAGGATGCAGAACAGGGTGCAGTAATGTTGGAGCTTGTTCCACCACCACGCCTCCAAAATGCTGATAGTGGTGATTCTGCCACACCTCTCTCCTCCACCCCCTCTTCTTCTTCTTCTATGGCCTCTTCCTGTGCAAATTTATCCTCGGAACCAGCGGTGCTCTGTAGGCGTTCTAACGGCTACGCAAGCACTCAGGCAAAAAGATGCCATGCGATGCTTGAGTTGGTCTGCTTAGGGGACAGGAGCTACACTGGGGCAGAGATTCTGGCAGCTCTGCAGGGGCAGGCTCAGAGGTGGTTGACGCCACGCCAGCTTCAGCCGGGAATGGTGGTTTGCGACAATGGCACCAACCTCCTCTCAGCCCTCCGACAGGGACACTTCACCCATGTTCCCTGTTTGGCTTATTTTGTTGGTGCAGCAGTTCTTGTGCAGGTACCCGGGCTTACAGGATCTCCTGAGGCAGGCCAGGAAAGTCTGTGGGCATTTCTGCTGGTCATATAATGCCAGTGCTCGGCTCGCTGACCTTCAAAAGGAATGCAACCTGCCCAAGAACCGCCTCATCTGTGACATGCCCACCAGATGGAACTCAACATTGGCAATGCTGCAGCGGCTGCACATGCAGCAGAGGGACATCAATGAGCGAGTATTGTGCGAGTATGGCACCAGGACAGGGTCAGGGGCAGAGGACTAATAATGGGGCGATTCCTTCCACTGACACCAACAATGGGATACTATGCCTCCCACTGACAAATGATGGGTCACTATTCCTCCCACTGACACCAATGATGGGTCACGATTTCTCCCACTTACATTAATTATACTATTCCTTCGACTGACACCAATGATGAGTCATGATTACTCCTACTTACACTAATGATACACAATTTCTCCCACTTACAGTAATTATACTATTCGTTCCACTGACACCAATGATGTCACGATTACTCCTACTTACACTAATGATTCACAATTTCTCCCACTTACATTAATTATACTATTCCTTCCACTGACACCAATGATGAGTCCGTTCCACTGACACCAATTATGGGTCACTACTCTTTCCACTGACACTAATAATGTGGATGATTCCTCCCACTGACCTCAATGATAGGTCACAATTCTTTCCACTTACACCATTAATGGGGTACTATTCCTCACACTGACACAAATGATGGGTCACTATTCCTTTCACTGACACCAATGATGGGTAACTTTTCCTTCCACTGACACTAATGATGGGTCACTAGTCTTTGCACTGACACTAATAATGAGGACTATTCCTTCCACTGACACCAACAATAGGGTACTATTCCTCCCACTGTCACGAATGATGGGTCACTATTCTTTCCACTGACACAAATACTGTGTACTACTTCTCCCATTATTTGGATGGACACTAATGATGAGGCACGCTTCCTTCCAGAAACCAACAATGGGGTTGTCAGGAAAGGTCCCCTCGGCTGGTAATATCGACCATTTGGTGTGCAGTACTGAGGTCCACCAGCAGGTTTCTCCTGGCAGTTTGGAGCTGTCAGGAGAGCTTTTTTCCTGCTGGTATTTTGTCATCTTTGGGCCGCAGTACTGACGTCCACCAGCGGAGGGATCCTGGCAGTATGGAGCAGGTATTACCCTCTGCAGACAGGCATCACCTGACTTTAATTAGCAGCTGTAGTATAAATACCTGGCAAGTGCACACACACATCTTGCCTTGGTATTGTCCTTGAGCTCTGACCTGCAGCCTGCATCCTGTTACCCTGATCCTGAAAACCTGATTCCTGTACCTGAAACCTGATTCCTGGAACCTATTTATCCTGTTCCCAGTCTGTTTCCTTAACCCTGGACCCTGAGCCTTTTATCTGACCCGTCCCTCCTGTGATCCATCCATCCTCTCTTTGTCCTGTTTGTTTCACTTCCCCAGCTGCTGACCTCCCGTTGACGACCCTGGCCTGGCTCTGTTTATGATCTTGGTATTTCCCTTACTTGTATATATTTGTTCTATAATTATTATTAGTTCTGTTTGGTATTGGTTGTTGTGCACTGAGTGATATTGGAGGTGGTTGTGTTATATTTATTCACTTATCCTTAATAAATCATTTATCTTTTCACTTATACACGTCTGGGTTTCTTCTGTTGCAGTCCACACAGTTCTGGTCTTATCTGGTACATGACAGGGGTACTATTCCTCATAATGACAACAAAAACAGGATACTCTTCCTCCCAGTCAGCAACAATAGGGTACTATTCCTTCCACTGACACCAATGATGGGTCACTATTCCTCCCAATGACCAAATGATGGGTTCACGATTACTCCCACTTACACAAATGATTCACAATTTCTCCCACTTACATTATAGTATTCCTTCCACTGACACCAATGATGAGTCACTATTTTTTCCATTGACACTGTCACGGAACGTCCCACACTCCGCTAGAGTGCTTCCGTCAGTATACCACTTCCTCCCAGTATGGACTCAGATATCAGATATTCCAACCGTTCATAAGCTCAAAACAAGGCGACACTTGTTTAGATGCTAACATGGACTATTTTATTTAGAATAAAAATTACAAGACTTTATATGACATTGGAACCTCCTCTAACAATACAACTGTAACCTAATTAACATGAGCTAGTTTACTAAATCATTTACCCAGACTAGGTGACTACGTCTCCTAGCTCATTAGCATAAACATAAACACAGGGTTAATTAGAACAAACAACAATGTGTGGAATACCCTTAGAACCTGTGGTAAGCCAGACTAAACTCATTTACATTAAACACATTATAGCAGAGAACAAGACAGGTAGTTGGAGTTGATGACACCAGCATCTCCTCACAGTATGTGTCTCAACAGTATGAATCAGTCTTATCAGCAGGGGGCTGCTTGAGGAATCCCCCCTCCCTCTACAGGGACACACATCCCAAATGATCATAGCAAAGAGTCCACAACAGAATCAAACAACATACAATATATACATATATACACGACTGAGTCCGATTAGTACAATTCAGACTGGATTTCTAATTCACCTCACAAAGAGTATTGTTCCCTTGAAAATCCAGGGCCCATAATCAAAAGGCTTGCATTCAGTCCTCTCCAACAGCCTCTGTCCCTGCTAGGTCTGTCACATTTCTCCCCTTTCGGCAGGAGACTAACACAGGAGGAGACCTCGTTGACTCCGAAATTAGTCCATAGTTCCAGTCCTCTACTGCCTGTACCCACACAGTACCCCAAACAAATTGTTCCAGAGTATTACTCACCCAGCCAACCTCTGCCTCTCTCAGAGAACATATCCGCCGCTGGGGAGAGGCCCAGACTGGCCCTTCTCCCTGGAGTCCTTTCTGCCGCTGGAGAGAAGACAGGGGGACTGGGCTCACACCATCCTGCTGTTGGGGATCTGGGCCGACTGCCCAGCATCCCTGGGGTATACAGGTGGGGACTGAAGCCCCATCCACCGACACCAGATCACGCTGCAGTTGTGAGGTGATGACTGCATTCTCTCCTTGGATCCTGATCTGCAGCTCACGATAGACTAGCACCTCCTCACCTTGGGCCTCCACAATTGCTGCAGGTGTGGGGCAGAGGTCTTGGACCCTCTGTCCGGTTGCCAGCACTTCTGCTGGGGGTTTGCTAGGTGGTTCCTCCTCTACAGAAACGTCTATCAAATCCTCAGTCTCTGGAATTGCTAAAAGTGTGAGGTCTTGGACCCTCTGTTCAGATACCAGATCTTCAGCTGGAGAAGTTTGTTGTAACTCCATAGATGCTGCTGGCAGAAAATCACATGTCCCTGTCAGTGTTGTGGGAGAAAGGCCGACTACCTCTTCTCTCAAGAAGGCCAAAGCCACTGTTGGTGCTGAGCAGAGCACAGTGAACTTTGGCCCTGATAGCAGCTCTTCTGCTGGAGGCTCATCAGGTTGTTCTTCCTCAGCAGAAAAGTCTATCATATCCCATGTCTCTGCAACTGATGTCTGGGGATACAGGTTCACCATCTCCTGTCCATGGAACCCAGAAGATGCTGTCATTGCTGGGCAGAGGTTAGCAGAGCTCTGCCCTGTTGTCAGGACTTCAGGTTCGGGGATGGCAATCTCCGGATTTTCCACTGCCGATTCTCTGGCATGCTGCTGAACATGTTCTAGCAGTTTCCTGTATGCCCTTTCCAGATGCTGTTCCTTCCTTAGCAAATGGACCAGATCAGGTTTGAGCTCCGAGACCCCTGCAAGACCGAGCATAGCCTCTCTATAGTCTCGCAGGTCCTCAAGGGCAGGTTCCCCTTCATCGCCAAACACAAAATGATCTGTAAGGCTCTCCCACAGCAATCCAGGGCCTCCTAAGTCATATCCCTCCGGAGAGCATTCTGTTGTCTCCCCTAAATATCCCTCCTCTGCGTGCCATTGCAGAGCCCAATAAATATTGTCCAGCTCTATCTCCTGCTGGACCAGCCTGTCCAACTCAGTCACCCATTGCTCCTGGAGCCGCTGTCCCAGGAATGCCATCCGCAATGCCCGTTGGTCACTGGCCCGTTGCTCTTGGGTTGGAAAGCACTTGCCCTGTTTCATACCAGCGAGCTGGAGGGCTCCAATCCAGAGCTCCACCCGAATCTGCTGCCTGAGCTCCAGGTATTCATCCTCAGACACAGTCCTGGTGTATGTTGAAAGGATGATCCGCAGCAGCCCCGGGAACTCTGATGCCAGGTCCATATCTCTGCTGGGGTGACTGAAGTCTGCTATGCTGATCTTGGATCCAGTTGGAGGTTTGGATGTCCCAGACTGCAGGAAGCGTCCCGCTGCTTGCCACCAATGTCACGGAACGTCCCACACTCCGCTTGAGTGCTTCCGTCAGTATACCACTTCCTCCCAGTATGGACTCAGATATTCCAACCGCTCATAAGCACAAAACAAGGCGACTCTTGTTTGGATGCTAACATGGACTATTTTATTTAGAATCAAAATTACAAGACTTTATATGCCGTTGGAACCTCCTCTAACAATACAACTGTAACCTAATTAACATGAGCTAGTTTACTAAATCATTTACCCAGACTAGGTGACAACGTCTCCTAGCTCATTATCATAAACATAAACACAGGGTTCAATAGAACAAATAACAATGTGTGGAATACCCTTAGAACCTGTGGTAAAGCCAGACTAAACTCATTTACATTAAACACATTATAGCAGAGAACAAGACAGGTGGTTGGAGTTGATGACACCAGCATCTCCTAACAGTATGTGTCCCAACAGTATGAATTAGTCTTATCAGCAGGGGGCTGCTTGAGGAACCCCCCTCCCTTTACAGGGACACACATCCCAAATGATCACAGCAAAGAGTCCACAACAGAATCAAACAACATACAATATATACATATATACACAACTGAGTCAGATTAGTACAGTTCAGACTGGATTTCTAATTCACCTCACAAAGAGTATTGTTCCCTTGAAAATCCAGGGCCCATAATCAAAGGCAAGAGACTTGCATTCAGTCCTCTCCAACAGCCTCTGTCCCGGCTAGGTCTGTCACAGACACCATTAATGGGGTACTATTCCTCACACTGATACAGATAATGGGTCACTTTTCTTTCCACTGACACCAATGATGGGTCACTATTCCTCCCACTGCCACCATTGTTGGGTCACTATTCTTTCCACTGACACTAATAATGGGGACAATTCTTTACACTGACACCAACAATAGGGTACTATTCCACAGACTTTAACGAATGATGTGATATTATTCCTCCCACTTACATTAATGGGGCATTGCTATTCCTTTCACTGACACCAATGATGGGTCACTATTACTTCCACTGACACCAATGATGGGTCACAATTACTCCCACTGAAACCAATAATGGGTCATTATTCTTTCAACTGACACCAATAATGGGGACTATTCCTTCCACTGACACCAATGATGGGTCACTAGTCTTTCCACTGACACAAATATTGTGTACTATTCCTCCCATTATTTGGACTGACACTAATGGCAGGGCACTCTTCCTTTCAGACACCAACAATGGCACCATACTGACACCAAAAACCGGATACTCTTCCTTCCACAGACACCAAGGGGTACTATTCCTCCCACTGACACCAATGATTGCTCACTATTCATTCCACTGATACCAATGATGGGTCACTATTCCACTGACACCAAAGAATGAGTACTCTTCCTCCCAGACAACAAAAATGGGGTACAATTCCTCAAACTGACACCAAGGACGGGATACTCCTCATCCCACAGACACCAACAATAGGGTACTATTCCTTCCACTGACACCAATGATGAGTCACAATTCTTTCCACTGACACCATTAATGGGGTACTATTCCTCACACTGACACAAATGATGGGTCACTATTCCTTTCACTGACACCAATGATGGGTAACTTTTCCTTCCACTGACACTAATGATGGGTCACTTTTCCTCATACTGACACCAAAAACAGGATACTTTTCCTCTTACAGTCAGCAACAATGGGGTACTATTCCTTCCACTGACACCAATGATGGGTCACTATTCCTTCCACTGACACAATTATGGGTCACTATCTCTCTCATTATTACCAGTGATGGGTCCCTATTTTTTCAATTGACATCAATTATGGTGACTATTCCATCCAATTGCACCAACAAGGGGGTACTTTTACGCACATTGACACAAATGTTGTCACTATTCCTTTCACTAACAATAATGGGTCACTATTTCTTCCACTTACACCAATGATGGGTCACTATTCCTCCCACTGACGCCATTGATGGGTCACTATTCTTTCCACTGATATTAATAATGGGGACTATTCCTTCCACTGACACCATTAGGGTACTATACCTCCCACTGTCACGATTGATGGGTCATTACTCCTCCCACTTACATTAATGATAATATTCCTTCCACTGAGACCAATAATGGATCAGAATTCCTCCCACAGAGCATTGATAGGTCACTATTCTCTCCACTGACACTTATAATGGGGACTATTCCTTTTTTTTATTAAAGTAATTTTTATTTGTATAAAAAGACAAAGAACAAATATACATTTATACATCCCACATTTACTCTTTGCACCCACCCCACCAACATTTAACAAAAACCCCCCAAAATTTACATAATACACTTCAGTTCACCCTTCACCTTTATATCAAAGTTGGCATAGTATATCCATTTATCACATTTCAGACAAACACAAAAAACAAATCTTTGTATCCGGAGGAGAGGGGACCATTTTATCCTTAATTCTGTAACATTTCTTTCCCTTATCCTCTCATCCAACTTTCCCATATTTTCGTAAACATTTTGGCATTCCCCCTTTTGATATAGACAAGTCTTAACATTCTTATTGTCTTAATAACCTCTCCCTCCCATTCTACCCGGGTCGGTGGGCTCACCAGTTTCCGTTTCAGTTTTCAGCTATCAGTTTCCGTGCAAGAAAAAGACATCTAATTATGGCTATTTGTTTCCCCCCTATGTTCCTATTTTTCTCCATACAGCTCAATAAACATATTTTAGGGTCCAGTTCGATAGATACTCCAGATATCATGTTTATTTTATCCACAACCTCCCTCCAGTATCTATTCAATTTGGGGTGCCTATAGCACCTTCACATCATGTGAACTAGATCTCCCTTTGGGTCCTATATCTTGGACATTTAGAATCTATCTTCCACCCATAAATAGTTTCTGAGGTGTTTTATATGCATTTATATGTAGTAACATCAGGTAAGACACTGATTGTGATGGTGACAGAGTGCTTAAGGGGCCCATCTCCAAGATATGTTTTCATTGTTCATTAGATATATCCCCCAGGTTTTACTCCCAACCCCTCCTACAAGGGAGCTCCTCATTACCCTTTATCACTCTGTCACAAATACCGTCGTATATGAATTAAATCAAACCTCTTCATACATCAGCATCAATTATTTTCCAAAGGAAATTTGCCTCACTCCATTCTGGTGGTTTCTCTTTAAATTGACACTTTGTTTCTAGAAAAACATATAGAACTGGATGGGACTTTAGTTGTGCCTCTAGGAAGTATGAATAAATAGAAAACGGTTTATGAAAGAGTACATCATTTTATTTGGTTTAAAAACAATTGAAAATACATTACAGTACAGTTGAATGGAATTCAGGGTGTGCAAATCCCCAATTTAAACAGAGTTGTGGCCTACGCACTTCGCGGACAGAGACATTTCGTCAGGGCTTTGAGAATGGCACAATGTGATAACATGTAGATTCTACAAATATAACATCAATTATTATTGCATAAATTTATATAGTTACAACAGTGAGGGATAAAATATATGAAGAAAAAAATGATGCATAGATTTTTTTTACGCAGATATGTATTGATTAGGAATTATTAACAATGTTTACTAAACAAATCTGGGTGTTTATAAAATATTAAACAGGCAAACATAGCTGCATTTTCAGTCCGCTAGGGGTATGTGCGGCGATGCTAGTCACATGTGAAGCTAAACAGTAATCAACTCTATGCTGTTAAATAATTAAACAGGTGATACTATGGTATGAATTTATATAGAAAAACAGGGGCAGAGGTATATATATATATATATATATATATATATATATATATATATATATATATATATATATATATATATATAGTATTCTTTAGAACATTCTTTGGAATTTAACACTTGTAATTGAATGCACTCCCCTTGTTGTATTCAATATTTGCCCACCTGGATAGGTTTCTCTCACTAACCTAGCAGCCAGTACGCAGCACGAACAAAAGTCTCTGCCAGACTTGTTTGGGGTAAAACCCGTATGATCCTCTGCCACAGGATGTATTGGTTTGCGATGAATGTCAGACACAGTACTTGAACCTTTAAGCCAACCCGGCAGTACTATGCAGTAAGATTACTTCAGGATACGTCCTCCAACCGAGTCACCAGGCCCCTCTCCAGACCAGCACTCTGCATGATCCTTCCATGACGGGTCCTCCCCTGGGATCCCCTCAGTTATCCAGCTTCTTCTCTCAGGATAGACAGCTCAGGACCATTCCTCTGCTGCTGTGGTAGGCCCTCTATGCGAAACCTAAACAAATCCATGAACCTTCTAAAAAAGAAAATCAAGCAATAGAGGACTTGGTCTCCCTGTTGGAAGATCAGGAACAAAAAGACCTTATTGATAGCACTGACATTGAATCATTGTTGGCCACGCACACTACCCCCACCACAGGGGGAATTCAAGGAAAATCTGCACTAAAGAAAAAATCCAACAAATTCCCATCCCTAAACTCTAATTCAAATTTAAAAGCATTCATAGCAATGACATCTAGGGAGATAAAACATTTAAAAACCAAGGATCAATCACTAGACAACTTATCCGAGATAGAAAGAAAGGCACTGACATCACTGAGCAACCAACACCAGCTTACAATCAAGCCCTCCAATAAGGGGGCAACATTGTGATCATGAATAACTCTCATTATGTACAAATGTGCAATAAGATACTATCGAATAGAGAATGGTATCAACCTATCTCTAGACTAACAATTGAAAAGTTTGACAACAAATTTTTCACATTGTTGGATCAGGCGTACTTAGACAGTACTATTACTCAACAAACGTGGGAATTCATTCGCACAAGCCATTCTAAAATTCTGACTTTTTATAGCCTCCCGAAGATCCACAAGGACCTTAACAACCCCCCTGAGAGACCAATTGTCTCCGGCAGGGGGAGTATCACAGAAAACCTCAGCAAATATATAGATGAACAACTATGTCCATTAGTTACTAGCTTGCCTTCTTACATTAGGGACACCTCTCAGCTGTTAAAAAATCTAGAAAATGTATGGATCCCACCCGATTCGATCCTTGTCACAGTGGATGTAGAGGCACTATACTGCTCCATTCCACACCAGAAGGGAGTTGAAACGATTGGACGTTTTATCTCTCAATCAGATAAAGATGAAAAACCTCTACATATGTTTATTTTGCGAACGCTACATTTCATTCTGTTGCATAATGCATTTGCATTTAATGGCTCCCATTTCCTCCAGATACAGGGGGTGGCGATGGGGACGTGCTGTGCCCCTTCTTACGCCAACCTGTATCTGGGGGAATGGGAGAATATTTTCCTATCTCCAGAGGCCCCATACACGGATCAAATATTAGTATGGTATAGATTTATAGACGACATTTTCTTTATATGGAATGGGTCACTTAACGATCTCCATGATTGTATTTCGATCATGGGAAAAAATGATTTCAATCTGAAATTCACCATGACATGTGACCCCCAAAGAATCACATTCCTTGATGTCACCATCTACAAGGGTCCAGACGGGCAATTAGCTAGTACATTATACCGTAAGGAAACAGCCGGAAATACTATCTTGCGCGCAACTAGTTTCCACCCGGCACCTGATTAAATCCATCTCCTACACATCCGACGAAATTGTTCCGACGACAATATGTTCCTCATGGAAGCTAAGAAACTCCAGGAGATTGCTCCAACGTGGATATTCTCCCACGTGTCTAAAGAAAGCCTTTAGAAGAGCGAGAGAAAAAAACAGACAAAATCTTCTTTTGGATAACCCTAAAAAAAAAGCACCTAACACGCCCCAAGACGCACCGATTAGGATCATTACTACCTTCAATAAACGACATAAAGCTTTGAAAAAAATCTTGCGTAAACATTGGCACATTCTTCGTATTGATCCCACATGTAGTGAATCCTACCACAGAAATGAAAGAAGTGGGTACAAAAACAACAGCTATATGCTGATATCTCCCGTAAAAAAGCAGAACAGAAACGCTTTTTCCTTCAACAACCTCATTTTGAGAATGGGCAAAACACAGGCCAACTCCTAGCAGCAATAGTAAAAGTTCAGAAACCAATGATACAAGTAGTAGAACTACAAATTTCTCCAACTGAAACTGCAAAAACTACCTTGGAGATTTCATCAGTGTTTTTTGACTTTTATAAAACTTGTATAGTAGTAAAGTATCCTATCATGAGGCTGAACTGCAACTTTTTCTTAATTCTATTATGTTAACAGAATTATCAGTGGTTGATAGGGAGATGTTGGATCAGCCCTTTAAAGTGGTTGTATACTCCTTTTGCAAATTTTTACCTACAGGTAAGCCTATAATAGTGCTTACCTGTAGGTAAAATAAATATCTCCTAAACCTGTACGGTTTAGAAGATATACACCTTGTATGCAGCTGCTGAGGTCTGTGGCGCATGCATTCTGAAGGTCCGGTGGATGCTGCCGGACCTTGCCAGAACGGAGGACTGCCGCGCGCATGCGCGGGGGTCACACCATCGTGGCTCCGGCCACTCACAGCTCCGGAGCCGCGAACCCGGAAGAAACGCAGATGGGAAAATGTCAGCCCCCTCGGCGGTGACTGGGATGCAATGGCGACGCTTCGTTCTAAGGAAAGTATTTCATAATCAGCTAGTATGCGGTGCATATTAGCTTATTATGCCTTTGCCTTACAGGTTTTTTTTTTTTATTTATTTTTTCTGTGGGTATACAACTGCTTTAACATTAGAGGAATCCTAATTTGCCTCTGCTAGTCTGCCTAATAATAAAGCTCTAGATGGGCTACCAGGGGAAGTGCTGATTACTCCTGTAATCGGGAGCGGTGATCAGTGTCGTGTCACACATAGCCCACCCCCACAGTTAGAACAAATCCCTAGGACACACTTAACCCCTGCAGCGCCCCCTTCTGGTTAACCCCTTCACTGCCAATCACATTTACACAGTAATCAGTGCATTTTTAATCGCACTAATTGCTGTATAAATGTGAATGGTCCCAAAATAGCGCCAAAAGTGTCCGATGTGTCCGCCATAATGACGCAGTCACAATAAAAATCGCTGATCACCGCCATTACTAGTAAAAATTAAATTTTTAATAAAAATGCCATAAAACTATCCCCTATTTTGTAGACGCTATAACTTTTGCGCAAACCAATCAATAAATGCTTATTGCGATTTTTTTACCAAAAATATGTAAGAATACGTATCGGCCTAAACTGAGGAAACAAAATGTTTTTTTATATATTTTTGGGGGATATTTATTATAGCAAAAATAAAAAATATTGCTTTTTTTTCAAAATTGTTGTTTTTTTGTATAAAGCGCAAAAAATAAAAAACGCAGAAGTGATCAAATACCACCAAAAGACAGCTCTATTTGTGGGGAAAAAAGGGCGTCAATTTTGTTTGGGAGCCACGTTGCATGACTGCGCAATTGTCAGTTAAAGCGACGCAGTGCCGAATCGCAAAAAGTGCTCTGGTCTTTGGTCCGAGGCTGAAGTGGTTAATACAGCATTGGAATGGCCAGTCAAATGGTCAGGGGCTGAAGTGGTTAATACAGCATTGGAATGTGGTCATCTCCCACCCTCTATGAATGAAGCAATTAGTTTTGTCAAAACCAGATATAACTCCTAATAATCCTGAATCATATTGCCCAATATCACTACTTACGTCGGATGTGAAGCTATTGGCAAAAGTGTTAGCTATTAGATTGGCGAAAGTAATATCTAAGTGCATATAGATCAATCTGGTTTTATTCCAAATAGATATATTGCAGTGAATATAAGGCACCTATTTCCTAACTTGCAGGTCCCTTCTGAAGACCTGGGTAATAGAACTATATTATCGCTTGATGCGGCAAAAGCTTTTGATAGTATAGAATGTGATTATTTATGGCACTTTCTGGAAAAATTTGGTTTTGGATCCGAATTTATAAGCTGGATACAACTCCTTTATGCTGCCATGGTGGCACAGGTATAGGTAAATGGACACATATTGGAGACTTTTTCACTGCATCGAGGAACAAGACAAGGATGTTCATTATCACCTTTGCTTTTTGAATTGGCCCTGGAACTGTTGGCTGCTTCTATTCGTCAATCATTGATTATTATTGGGTTTCATAGACCCTTAGGAGAGGATAAGATTGCTTTATTTGCTGATGATACACTTATTTTTGGGCGACACTTCATCTTCTTTAAGGGCAGTGATTTCTTTAATTAATATATATGGCTCCTTCTCAGGATTTACAATTAATTGGGATAAATCAGTTCTTCTACCTGTGGACCTCCTGGTGACCAATCTGTCAAACTCTGCTTCTCAATAGTTGTAGTTTCTACATTTAAATATTTGGGCGTACAAGTTACATCACAAGTAAATACATATGTGGAGAGAAATTTTATCCCACTATTTAGGCGGTTTAAGCAAGTGGGCAAAATCTGGAATAAATTGCCTTTTAACGATAATAGGTAGAGCTAGTTTGATAAAGATGATACAGATGGCACAATTACTAGATTTGTTACATAAATGTCCTGTATGACTTCCCCAGAATTGTTTTTAAACAAATAGATATTCTGTTTAGAGAACTTATTTGGAGACATAAATACCCCCCGGATTAGATTGGAAATTCTGCAGTTGCCCAAAGATGGAGGCTTGGCTGTTCCGAATGCCAGATTGTATCCCAACCCAACTTTTAGCAATTATATGGATGGAATATTATAGATTATGAGGATCCCATACAGCAAATTATATTCTCTCAATTGCAGATAGATCCACCGGTGCAGTTAATAGTAGCTTATCATTTTCATAGCAAACGTAGTTATCCTACATTTAATTTAATGCATAAGATTTGGGCTACTATTCAAGATACCCAATACAAGGGATATACTCAGTATATGCCCATATGGAATAATCTGCAATTGCCTGAGGTTGCGAGGCTTGAAATTTTTGATTCATGGAAGAAGGCTGGCATTTTGCTTCTTTGTCAACTTTTTGACAATGAGGTTCTGCAACCATTTGATAAACTGGTAGAGAGAGATCATTTGCCTAATAATTTTTTTTTCAATACTTACAACTATGGCATGCTTTACAGTGTCAAGCAAAGCACTTTTTTATTAAAATATAATCCTTAATCAATTTTAACCTTGGCAGTAACTGTAAACCGCTCTAAAAGGGGACTTATAGGGAATATATATTCTTCTTTAAAAATGACAGCTAGAACAAATCCATAAGAGGGTAGTTTTAAATGGTGGTGTAGAGATCTATAAACACTTAGTGATGAGGAGTGGGAACAAGCTTTGAAGAATTTATTTGAGGTCTCCTTATCCTCCTCACAGTGCCTAACTCAGCTATTTATCATTCATAGAGCCCATTATACTCCTTTAAAACTGTACTCTTGGGGTAAAGCAGTTACAACAAAATGCCCAAGGTGCACTACTGATATACGGGTACACTTATACATATGCTGTGGCGATGCCCCAAACTACTTCACTACTGGGAATGTGTATTTGGTACTTTAAATTCCTTAAGCTCTACATAAGTGCAATTGTGATCCAAAAATAGCACTGCTTGGGATTATACCAGAAGACACCATCCAGTTGGAATGCATGTGATGTGATGAGAACTATGTATATGGCTCATAAACTTATATTACATAAATGGATATCAAAATACCCGTCAACGATAGATCATTGGATTAAAGCGATTAATCTTTATCTAAGACGAGAGGAACTGACATATAAACATAGGAGGTGCCCTAAAAAATTATGTGAAAATGTGGCATTGGTGGCTAGTTTCCAACTTGTTTGAACAGTCAACTGATTAAATTAAGGAGACCGAGGAAAACCAGTAATGATATAGAAGGGGGATAATTATATATGCTCCATTAAGGAGTAATAATGTGATGGAGGGTCTTGAGTAAAGACTGAAGTGTAGACTGGTGAGCGCAAATATGGAATTTTTTTTTTCTTCTTGGGAGGTACACCCGGATGGGGCAATTTGTGGGAAATGTTGTGTATTTTTGATCTTTTGTTGTACAGTGAAAAATGTCATAAACATTACTTTATTGAAAAAAAAGAGAGTGTGTGTATAATTAGGCATGATCTTGAGCAGGGCTGCTGTTAGAAATCATAGAGCCATGGTTGCAATGGTATGCTTTGCAGCAATGCCAGAAATTATAGCCTTGCTACTGCTGCCTCCTGACACCTGTTTTTTTTACATTTTTAAATCCCTGAATGGCAATTTTACATTGCGAGATCGCATTGCAACTATGAGCTAAGTATTTGGCTTCAAGCTGCAGAGCGGCCCCATTGAACTCAAGAGAATTTTGACAAATGGTGCTGACTATCAAACTCTGCAGCCTGCGAAAACAAATGCCGCAGCTGTGAAGTAAAACATCACAGTTATCACACAGTCTGTCTGACTATATGACAGCCATCTTCTGAAGGGGCATGACGAAAAAAATAGGCTTTTTACTTTTTTTTTCTGTACAGCTTACCTGTACAATCGTTTTCTTTGAAGTACATCACAGGACACAGAGCCATAGTAGTTACTATGTGGGTTACAGGCCACCTTCAGGTGATGGACGCTGGCACACCCTAAGACAGGAGGTCCACTCCCTATATAATGCCTCCCACTACTGGGAGTATCTCAGTTTTTGTAGCGAAGCAATACACGTGTATACCAGAAAGAAGGGAGGGACCTCTGTGTCCCGTGATGTACTTCAAAGAAAAGGATTTTACAGGTAAGCTGTTATAAAAAAATACTTTTTTCTTATCGTACATCACGGGACACAGAGCCATAGTAGTTACTGTGGGATCTCCCATAGCAATGCCAACTGAAGGGAGGGAGAAACAACAAAAGTAGGGCACCAAGAGACTAGAGGACTTATACTGCTGCCTGCTAGGGATGAAACGAACACCCCCCAGTTCGGTTTGCACCAGAACCTGCGAACGGACCAAAAGTTTGCGCAAACTTTAGAACCCCATTAAAGTCTACGGGACTCGAACGTTCAAAATCAAAAGTGCTAATTTTAAGGGCTAATATGCAAGTTATTGTCCTAAAAAGGGTTTAAGAACCCGGGTCCTGCCCCAGGGGACATGTATCAATGCAAAAAAAAAGCTTTAAAAACGGCCGTTTTTTCGGGAGCAGTGATTTTAATGATGCTTAAAGTGAACACCTGGGGTGTCTATAGTATGTCTGTACAGTGGCGTGTGTTTCCCATGCTTAGAACAGTTCCTGCACAAAATGACATTTGTAAAGGAATAAAAGTCATTTAAAACTGCTTGCGGCTTTAATGTAATGTCGGGTCCCGGCAATATGGATGAAAATCAGTGAGACAAACGGCATGGGTACCACCCCCAGTCCATTACCAGGCCCTTTGGGTCTTGTATGGATATTAAGGGGAACCCTGCACCCAAATTAAAAAAAGGAAAGGCGTGGGGCCCCCAGGCCCTATATACTCTGAACAGCAGTATACAGGTGGTGCAAACAAGACAGGGACTGTAGGTTTGTTGTTAAGTAGAATCTGTTTGTAACTTTGAACTGGTACATTTTTAAAATGTAACTCCAGCCAAAAAAATCTATTTTTAAGCTTTTAAGGAAAAATTAGGGAAGGGTTATCACCCCTGTAACATTTGTTTTGCTGTCTGTGCACCTCTTCAGAAGATTTCACCTCACTTTCTGTCCCAATGACAAATGTTTTTTGAAAATGTGGGGTTTTTAGTGAAACAAGGATTGGTGATAAAGCATCAGTGAAGAGGAGACATGTTTTTTCCAATATTAACTTTTACAGGAGAGAATTTCCCTTCCTAGGGGTAGATTTCATCTCACTTCCTGTTGTCTCCTTCCATTTGCAAGTAGGAGTCGTTTGCAAGTTGGATGTTTGAAAGTAGGGGCCTGCCCTATATACTCTGCAGAAATTGGGGCTTTAGGTGTTGGTGTTGCCAGAACACTGTAAGCCCTCACAGTTACTCTTGGTGGGTGCAGGAACGGGCCCTGCTGTGACACATTAGATCAAGAATTGTAATTACATGCCATTGTTGAACAGTGGAAGAAAAATTGGGCCTTTGGTGGTGGTGCTGGTGCCACAACACTAAGTTCTCACAGTTATTCTTGGTGGGCGCTAGAACGGGCCCTGCTGTGAAATATTATATCAAGAATTGTAATTACATGCACCTGTTGAACAGGGGCAGAAAAATTGGGCCTTAGGCACTGGTGCCACAACACTGCAACCCCAGATGCTATAGTTGGAGCGCAGGAATGAGCCCTGCTGCAAAGTATTACATCAAAAATTGTAATAACGCGCCCCTGGTAAACAGGTGCTGAAAATTTGGGCCTTAGGCGGTGGTGGCACAACACTGTAAAGCCTCACAGATACTTTTGTTGAGCACAGGAACAGGCCCTGCTGTGAAATATTAGATCAAAAATTGTAATTACGCGCCCCAGTTAAACAGGGGCAGAAAAATTGGGCCCTAGGCAGTGGTGGTGGTGCCACAACACTGCAACCCCTCACAGATACTCTAGTTGGAGCGCAGGAATAAGCCCTCCTGCAAAGTATAGCAGCAAAAATTGTAATTACACACCCCTGTTAAACAGGGGCAGAAAAATTGGGCCCTGGCCACTGGTGGTGGTGCCCAAAACCGAAAATGTTCTTACAAGCTATCAGCATGAAAATTGAGGAGGAAGAGGATTGTCACTCAGCATAACAGGATAGTCACTCAGCATCAGCATAGGCAGTCTTAAAGGGATCTCACATTAAAAAAAAAATCAATCGGTTACATCAGCATCAGTTGCTTGGTAGCTGGTGATCCAAGACTGATTCATTTTTATGAAGGTCAGCCGATCGACCGATTCGGTGGACAGGCGCCCCCCGTGATCGGTTACGAAGCCTCCAGCAGCACTGAATGTACGTTCCGAAAGAACGCTGGATGCAGGACAGGCCCGTAGCTCATTGCATACTGTGCAAGCTCTGGCCAGTGATCCATCCTCAAGACCCAGTAACCCAGAGGATTTTTGGTGGGAAAGGTGTCCAAGTCTGAACTTGCCCCTAGGTAATCCTGCAATGAAATAAATGGCTTAATATTGTATAAAAAGCTTTCAATAATGATGATTTCTCGTGAGACGAATTTTGGAATTATGTCTGCTTGAGTCAGCTTAAATCAAACTGTGTGTTTTATTGTACACGCATAAAACTTGGAAAATACTTACAAAAATAGTACATTCATATTCAGAATTAGTGTTGTTTCATATATGCAAAAAATGTTCAAATATAGTTCATTTGTTTCAAAGATCTGAAAAGAGTTCTTAAAGTCATTAGAACATGTGCTTCCCCTTTTTCATGGCCTATTAAAGATGGCTGTTTAACTTCTTGTGTCCTGGAAGAAATGCTGTATGCATAGCAGAGCTGTGTCTTGAATAGGTGTATGTAGCTTGAAGCAGAAGGTAGCAAGAGACAGAAGGCTGTTTTTCTTCTGAATATATGAACTCAGTCTTTCAAATTTGCGCCCAAACACAAATCCCTCCCATACACTCCCCTTTCTCCTCCTTCCTAAGAGTGGGGGCTAACAGAGAGCAACATCTGGTTTACTTTAATAAATCTTCTAAACATGAAACAAGATATATGTGAGAGAGAGACGTTCAGACTATACATCAGACCACTTAAAACATAAACGCATATATCAAACAGAGTATCGGTTACATAGGAAGATTTTCAATCCATACATATATTATTTACAAAATCCATCAAATTCTGACAGGGTCTTGACCTGCAGTCTCAGTCAATGAGTCGCCATCTGAATATCATTAGCTCAAAGTCTTATCATTCACACAATTAGAGAGAATGCATATTCTTTTTAATAAAGCCAATTAAAATTTAGATATTAAGAATATAACATTCCCCACTGCAATATGAATGACAATCATATTTTATCCATACATAGCATTCATGTCTCATTCATTCTGACTTTGATACAATAACTCCAAATGTATTTCCACCACCAACCGAGTTTGCAATACCAAAACCCATCTTTATCTTAAGCTTATTTTGCAATAAATCATCTCCTTTCTTGATTTCATTTCTAATTTGATAATATAATTTTTTCATTCTAAACATCACACATAACTGGAATATAATGAATAACATAATAATAATAAAAAGAATAACTATAGGATGTGATAAAATATTTCCTGCTGCTGAGGGTATTGAAGTTTTTTCCCCAAATTGATACACTATTACTGAATTTTTTCCACCAATTACTTCCTGAAAATTCTGACCATTGATGAGATATCTCTTGCAAATTACCTTGTTCATGTTTAACCACTTTAAGACCAGCCTCGTTTTGGATTTTAGGTGTTTACATGTTTAAAACAGGTTTTTCTGCTAGAAAATTACTTAGAACCCCCAAACATTATATATGTTTTTTCTTCTAACACCCTAGAGAATACAATGGCGGTCATTGCAATACTTTTTTTTGCACCGTATTTGCGCAGCGGTCTTATAAGCGCACTTTTTTTGGAAAAAATTCACTTTTTTGAATAAAAAAATAAAACAGTAAAGTTATCCCAATTTTTTTTTATATTGTGAAATATAATGTTACGCCGAGTAAATTGATACCCAACATGTCATGCTTGAAAATTGCGCCCGCTCGTGGAATGGCGTCAAACTTTTACCCTCAAAAATCTCCATAGGCGACATTTAAAAAATTCTACAGGTTGCATATTTTGCGCTACAGAGGAGGTCTAGGGCTAGAATAATTGCTCTCGCTCTACCGGTCGTGGTGATACCTCACATGTGTGGTTTGACCACCGTTTTCATATGCGGGCGCTACTCGCGTATGCGTTCGCTTTTGCGCGCGAGCTCGTCAGGACAGGGGGGTTTTAAAAATTTTTTTTTTAATTTTTATTATTTATTTTATAATATTTTATTTATTTTTACACTTTAAAAAAAAAAAATTGTGTCACTTTTATTTCTATTACAAGGGATGTAAACATCCCTTGTAATAGAAAAAAGCATGGCAGGACCACTTAAATATGAGATCTGGGGTCAAAAAGACCTCAGATCTCATATTTACACTAAAATGCAATAAAAAAAAAAAAAAAAAAGTCATTTAGAAAAATGACATTTGAAAAAATATGCCTTTAAGAGGCGTGGACGGAAGTGACGTTTTGACTTCGCTTCCGCCCAGCAGTGTCATGGAGACGAGTGAGCGCCATCTTGGCCTCACTTGTCTCTATACACACCACGGCAGAGGACGCGATCGCCTCCGCCGCTACCGACGGCTCCGGTAAGCGGCGGAGGGCACCGGATCGCGGCGGGAGGGGGGGGCCCTCTCCCGCCACCGATAAAAGTGATCTCGCGGCGAATCCGCCGCAGGGACCACTTTTATCTAAAAGCCGGCCGCCGCACGAAAACGGGGATACCGGGGTTATGGCAGCTAGCTGCTGCCATAACAACGATATCCCCGTTCAAACTTAGGACGTACATAGTCGTGCGGTGGTCGGGAAGTGGTTAAACAATATTTCTGCATTCTGAAGTTCCTTAGCCAAAGCTATCAATAAACCTTTATCCTTATAAATTACATTTGCCCATGCTTCCCAAGGAAATTCATCTATCTGAGATATATTATATTGTGTGGGAAGAGCACTTATATTTTTCATAAGCATATTTGTTAAATTTGTTCTAAACCCATTAATACTTATTGCTACAATATCTCCTTCTATACAATACAAGCCTTGATTTAGGTTTTCTGTATTTGTACAAGAAGAGAAAAAAGTTTTAACCCTTTCTGTATCTGACATGATCTGGAAGCAAACCTTCTTTTTATCTACACGAGTAATTCATTCAGAAATTGTTTCAACTTTTTCTATTCTTGCTGAACATAATGTATGATTATGATAACAAGAATGAAAAATACTTTTATCTTGATTGGGTAAACAGATAACTTTAGACTGAAATTGTAAACATGATGACAGATCTAATTGTTCTAATTCAGAATTTTCATTGTTAAATGCAAAATCTGTATACTGTAATTTATAATTCAATAATTGTGTATTGCTGACGGGTAATCCCAAGACAGTGATTGGAACCAAAATTTGTTCTTGTCCTGCTATTGGAATCATAGAAAAACTATAACAAACATCCTGTTTACATCCTATCCATTTATTTACCCATAAATCTGTATGATTTATAGCATATACATATTCTCTGGGTAAATTCTGTAAAATGCCAAGAGGGGTTATTCCACTCTGAAATGCTTGTGCAATTATTTTAAAATTAGTGGAATATTCAGTCTGGATCTCTAAACATGCTCTGGCAATATGAGAATGTTGTTCACTTAACATTAAATCAAGAGTAATATTTTGAAGATGTAAAATAGATGAACCCATTATATTAGCTGTTTTAATAACCATATTTTCTAAAATTTCATTTAAATTTCTCTGTATTTTAATCCCGTTACTACCCACTAAACCAGCTGTCTCACGATCAGACTTTAAAGTATTAATATCCATACTATTAGTTATACTCCCAATTGTGCCAATCCCTCCTAAAATACCTTCAACAATACCACGCTTATTTCTGTTATGATTTTTACTATTAATTCCAAACTATCTCTCAATACCCAATTCCATATTAACCAAATGTCCTTGACATTGTGGAAACCTTGTAGAAATTTTCCATTCTGAAACATTAAAGTTCCACAATATAATGACAAACTTTCCCTCTCTCAAAAGAGTTCTGGATTGGAAATGGTTAATCTGAAATGGATTTGCTGAGACACTTTTCTTACCAACACATGGAGTTTTCCTAGGAGACATTACAACAACACTTGCCTTCGCACATTTCACCGGATAATTTCCTATTGATATGCAACATTCATATATACCAGTATCATTAAAAGATACTCTCATTTGTTGATAAACAAATGTATTATTGATCCAATTCACACTACCATAAATTCCTTTATGAATTATCATAGTAGAACTGTGAAGAAAACTTCCCAAAAATTCATCGTTCCTTTTCCAAGTTACCAATTAATCTTGAGGTACATATATTTTTGTTTTACATATCAAATGCAAACTATCATTATCTTCAAAAATGTTGATTGTGGGAAAATATAAATTTCCGGAATAATCATGTTGACCACAGAAATACTAATTTTAACCCTTATTTGTGTTAATTGTCTTGTTACTTTAAAATCCCATGTTCTTACAACATCCCCTTTTTCATCTCCAATTATATGTAAATTTTCTGGATCTAATATTTTTACGAAACTTTGAAAAAGGTAATAAAGGCAGGAGGCGGAGCCTAGCAGAGCAGACATGCATTGTTAGAGCTTCACACCGCTGAGGAGAGAAGAGAAGGACAAAGCGGAGCCTGCAGGCTCAAAAGGTATCCATTTGAACCTTTTTGCCCCAGGGAACAAACTGTGAAAGTTTGGGCAGGAAATATGGTACTGGGAGGAAGCCGTGGCAGAAATAAAAATCACCTCACAAAGAGCTCACAGGCACTCACTGCAGCTGAAGCAGCTCCAGTCACCTCACAAGATACAGCATCAGGGTGCTCTCACAGACAGAAAATGTCACAGCAAGACTCTCCATTTGAGTCAGATACAGAACAAATCCTCTCACAAACTTCTCCACAAGCCTCCTCAGTATCCCCAGTAATATTATTACAATTTGAAAAGATGCTTCATAAGGCTTTAAAGCAAACCTCAGACCAAATAACAAAAAGCCTAACCAAAGAAATAAGAGAGCTGGGAAACCGCACCGCAGCCTTAGAAATAAAAATGGATGAAATTGAAATTACAACCCAAGAAAATATAACAGAATTGGAACAATTAAAAAAAGAGAATTTAATACTTCAAACTAAGCTCGAAGATTACGAAAATAGAGCCAGACGTTCAAACTTACGCATAAGGGGAATACCTGAAACTGTGACAGACCTGCAATCTACTATTACTGCTCTATTACAAGAACTAAAGCCAGATATCCCTATTGAACGTTTAGAACTGGACAGAGTACACAGAGCCCTCACAGCCAAAAAGAAAGATGGACCCCCACGTGATATAATCACAAAATTTCATTATTACAGAACGAAAGAACAAATACTAATTGCTGCAAGAGAAAAAAAGGAACTTCATTTTCAAGGACACAATTATCAAATTTTTGCTGACCTATCCCAACTTACTATTACTAAAAGACGATCCATGAAACCCCAACTAATGGAACTGCAACGCCACAACATTATGTATCAATGGGGCTTCCCCTTTTCAGTCAGATTTAACTACCAAGGTACAATTTACAGAAGCAGATCAGCAGATGAACTACAACAAACCCTTTTAAAATTAAATCTGACAGAACCCACAAGCAGCAACTCTCCCACACGCAGAAGAATGGCATCATCTTCACCTTCAGGCAGCACCCAGAAAATTTCAGAACAAAATGGGAATCATCATTCTCACAAAAGAGGCCGTTATGCCACATCATCCATGGACCAAGAAGATTCAATGGACTGACATCCTAATTCCTGATATCTCTTCATTTATTATACTAAGAGATCGTTCTCTATAAAAAAACTATATTTATAACTGAATGTAACTGCATTCTGATAGTCACACACTGTGTGGGATCATGTTACATTCCAGTTATATTTCTTATTACTTCTGATTCATATAGCCTTAGAATATATAAGTGAAATAAGGAAATTCTTGTTCAGTTATATATTATCAGGTAATAACAATAGATTTATTACTTTTTAAGACAGATATGTTCAATAATCCAGAAGTAATGGAAGCTTTTTCTTTCTTTTCTTAAAACAAATATATTATTACCTAACTAGTTCCTAGAATTATGTTTTTGTTTATTCTAATCTGAAGCAATACAACCTCAATTTTATGAGTTAACATATCTAAACAGTTACATATGAATAAAATATGTAATTGTTTACTCTAAAAGGGTTAAAATCCCAAAATAATTCAAACTATCTTCATCAATACCAAAGTTATTAACAGTACCTTTCTAACTGAATTATCTAGCCTAGGGCAAGACTAACCATATACAACCACCCTGGAATAAATAATTTCAACAAAAACTATATTCTGCACTCCAATTAATGAAAGATCATTTTGATGTCTTTTGACATAGCACTTCTCTCCTGTAAGCGGAAGATCCGTGTACCCCCATTAGCCCTCCTCATTCTCCCAACCATATTATGTGGGAGTGTGACGAAGGCACTTATTCCCCTGAGAGAGATATTTATTCTCTTTCACGGGTAAATTGTGATTACTTGCAAAAAATAATTTATACAATGTATCATCTAATCTCATATGTTTTTTGTTTACTCTTTACTCCAGAATTCACTGGTTTCTTTTCTATCTATTCATCTCTTCAGTCCACACAGGTTGATCTGTGCAGTCAGCTCTGCATAACAAAAAGTAAGTCAAAACTATTTGATCTATTGCCATGGCACCACTGAATATACTTTCCCTGAATGTTCAGGGAATAAATGTCCCACAAAAAAGGACCAAAGCCTTCCGTACTTTCCATAACAAGAAGGCTCACATAGTATGCCTCCAAGAAACACACTTCACCAAAGATTCTACTCCAAAATATATTTCTCCTTTTTATCAACAAATTTACACGGCTTCTGCCTGTACCAAGCAAAGGGGAACTCTAATTGCATTTCACCGATCCACACCATTCACCTTATCATCAGAAATTAAAGACCCAGAAGGTAGATACCTGATACTCATGGGTTATATAATGGATACAGCAATCACAGTGATTTCCTACTACGCTCCTAACAAACAACCTACACCATTCCTCTCACATATATTACAAGTGATTAATACACACAAAATAGGAACAGTGATAATGTGTAGGGATTCGAACCAGGTCCTCCTCCCATTTCTAGATAAATCACCTTTTACACCATCCAAAATAACCTCTAGATTACCTTTTTCTCAACTTCTTTCCAAATACAATCTGGTAGATTCATGGAGAGAAAGTAACCCAATGAAAAAGAAATTCACTTATTTCTCGCACCCTCATCAAACCTTCACCAGAATAGATCATATTTTTCTAACAATAGGAATGATACCAGAAATTATTGCATCAGATATAATTCCGATTCCGTGGTCTGACCATAATGCAGTATACACTACTATAGCCTCAGCCATACCAAAAGCGCATGACCCAACGTGGTACTTACCGGACATAATGCTCAAACACCCACTACATCAGATGGCCATTGAACAAGCTTTAAAGGAATACATATCAATTAATAATACAACAGACATCTCCCCAATAACACTGTGGGAAGCTCATAAGCCTGTCTTGCGTGGTACAATACAAAGACAAATGGCACTATTTAAACGGGAACGCAAAAATCTAGCAAAAAAACTAGAACTCAATTTTAATGCAGCCTACATATCATTTCAAGATAATCCATCTCAGAGTACAAAATCTCATCTGGAAAAATCTAGATTGGAATACGATCTATTTCTCACTGAGTCAGTTGATAAATCCCTCAAACGCTCCAAACACAATTTCTACATGAATACAAACAAACCAGGTACATATTTGGCTCGGGCATTAAATTCAACTAACAAATCTTTCAAACCAATACGTTTGAAATTATCAAAAAATGTTTACACTTGTAATCCAGTTAAAATAGTCCATAAATTTCACTCACATCTCGCAACTTTATACAAGACAAACAATGAATTTAATCCTACAGAGGCTGAATCCTTCTTCTCAAAAATAACCTTACCTGAGTTATCTCAGAATCAAAAAAGCAGTTTGGATGAGCCTATAACTATAGATGAAGTTGCTAACGCCATAAAAGACCTAAAACTTAACAAAAGACCAGGCCCAGACGGCTACTCGGCTTTATACTATAAAACATTCTCAGAAATACTCTCTCCCATTCTCACTGAAACTTTTAACAAACTTCTAGATGGACATTCTTTTCGGCAAGAAACACTAATGGCAATTGTTTGTATGATCCCAAAACCCCTTTCTGATGATACTTCCTGTGTGAATTATCGGCCTATCTCTCTGTTAAACCTCGATATTAAATTATTAGCAAAAATAATAGCAAAACGCCTCAATAGCATTATAGGAAAATTAATACATAGAGATCAAGTAGGCTTCATGCCAAATAGACAGGCAGGCGATAATATACGCAGGGCAGTGTTATTGGCACATATTGCTAAAAAACGGAAAATCCCTTTATGTTTTCTATCTCTCGATATTAAGAGGGCATTTGACACAGTATCCTGGCAATATATGCAATATTCATTACAAAAATGGGGTTTTGGACCCCACTTTTTAACATGGATCAAAGCATTATATAATAAACCCAAAGCCTATATAAAATATGCTGGATACAAATCTGAAGCCTTTAATATCGAAAAAGGTACCCGACAGGGTTGCCCATTATCTCCCTTATTATTTGCGCTTATACTCGAACCCATGGCCCAATACATCAGAACAAACCAAACTATAACTGGCATTGAAGTAGGAGGTATTACACACAAATTATGTATATTTGCAGACGATATATTACTTTTTCTATCATCACCACAGGTCTCTGGTCCTAACTTAATACCAGCTCTTGATGGGTTTGCAGCCCTATCCGGCCTTATGATTAATCCTAAGAAATGCCTAGTGCTTAATATTTCACTCACAAACATGGAATTGATCCCGGCTAGGGCTGCACTCCCATTCACATGGGCAGAAAAATCAATCCCATATCTTGGAATTCATTTAACAGCATCTCATTCTGACTTATTCTCAACCAATTATCCTCCTGTATTAAGACAGATCACAAATCTAATAAAACAATGGTCGCAACTTCCTTTATCCTGGATAGGGAAGATTAATGCAATCAAAATGACTATTCTACCCAAATTGCTTTATCTATTCAGAGTCCTCCCTATTCCAATTCCTTCCTATTTTTTGAGAATAGTACAAAAAAGAGCAACTTCGTTTATATGGGGCTCTTCTAAACCACGTATACCTATACACACACTACATCTTCCCAAAAATAAAGGAGGCCTGGGATACCCTAATTTTACTAACTACTACAGAGCAGCACATTTGGCCAGTCTGTCCAAATACCATGCAAAACAGGAAATCCCATTATGGGTATTTATAGAGGCTTCAGAAAATGACCCTCTATTAATATCAAATTTATTATGGCTTGATCCTAAAGACCGCTTTAAAATTCATAATCCCATAACTAAACACTTCTTATCTCTCTGGGATAAACTAAAAACCAAATATCAGTTACAATCTCCACACAATCCTCTCCTTTCTTTTATCAGAAATCCGGCCTTTTATCCGGCATGGATCTACCCAAATTCTTTTAAAGCTTGGACAACATCAGGCATTCAGACACTAAATGACTTCATAGCATCTAAATCATTCCTTTCATTCCCATCGCTTAGAGAAAAATATGATCTACCAAACTCTGAGATATTTAGATATCTCCAAATCAAAAATTTCTATACACCATTCCTAAAGGGGGATACACCATTATCCCAATTATCCATTTTTGAATCAATCTGTACAAAAGATCCATTTGCTAAAGGTACAATTTCATCACTTTATAATCAATTATATGGAGTAGCAAATCTTAATAGACCCTCTTACGTTCAGAGGTGGGAGGAGGACCTGGGACGAACTTTAGAAGACACGGACTGGTCTAACATATGGCTCACATCTAAGTCATCTTCACCCAACATCTTAGCACTGGAGACAAATTATAAAGTCCTAACTCGCTGGTACCTTGTACCCGCTAGAGTGGCAAAATATTCACCTAATACCTCAGCTCTTTGTTTTCGAGGATGCCCAGAAATAGGCACATATTTACACATATGGTGGACGTGCCCAGTAATCCAAACCTTCTGGAAGGAAGTCTTCGTGATTGCATCTAAAATATTTAAAAAAATAATACAACCAGATCCATATTTAACTTTACTTAATCTAAAACCGGAATGGTTAACACTCTCTCAATTCAAACTTATGATCCAACTAATAACGGCTGCAAAACAAACAGTGGCCAAAGCATGGAAATCTCCTACATTGGTACTAGCAGAAACAATTCACAGAATGAATAATACAATGTCCCATGCTAAGATGGTAGCCATCGATCAAAATCAAATTCCAAAATTTGAAAAACTTTGGCATCCTTGGATAAAACAACAGTTCCTGTCAAACTTCAATGACTCTGTCCTGTTGCCATGGTAACAGATTAAATGACTTACAGAGACACCCATTCTAAGGCTTCAAAGAGAACTAAAAAGAATAATAAACTGACGAGCGGGACAACCTTGTGGACCATACCTCTACCTTTCAACCCTTTTTCTTCTTTCTCTTTCCTTTTCTCCACCTTACGATTAAAGCTCATTATCAGAGTTTATTTGACCTATATACACTCTACTTGTAAACAATATGTATAGTAGGTATAAATCATTTAAATAACTACAAAAGTAACTAAGGAAATGATATATATCTTTAATTTAGGTTTACGTGAACCCAATGTTTAATATTTGAAATTTCATGATATTTACCTATATAAACCCTACTGTAAAACAATGAGCTTACTTTATAGATCCTTGTAAACTTACTTTATGTATCTTTATAACATTGTATACTCAATAAACTTCTTTTGACAAGGAAAAAGGTAATAAAATTGATCTAAGGAATAAAATACTTTCCCAGATCTTGACATAGTATTAGTAACATCTCCAGACCAAATTGTTGAATTGTTACCTTTTACAAATACTGACCAAAAACTCCTTCCCAATATATTACATTCAAAAGTTCTGGTTCTGTTGTTTAACCTAGAAGACCCCTGCATTTTACAAAATTTGTTTTGGATTCTATTTTAACGTTGACCTCAATATTATTGCTATGAATGAAATACAATTGCAGACAGCAATCATATCCCTGACCTACACAAACATATCCATACAAATCTTCAGCTTTATCAATATCAACGTATCTAAAATCATGATTCTTGTCAAATGCATTAATATCAATAACTCTCTCATTTTTGTCCTCTATATTGATATCAGTATCTAGATCTCTTTTGTCTCTGAATAATGTAATGACTTTGTAGTGTAATTCTTCAATCCTGTTAACCTCTGCATAGCTGGAACAGTTTGTGATATATTTTACCACAGATAAAATTGTCACTAGGGAAAAGATGAATCCTGTGATGATAAATCGGCTCTCTTTAACACTTTCTTTTGTTGAACTGACATGTTTCTTCTTTTTTGGAATCCATGATTCCTCCAGGTTAATGAAATATAATTCATTCCTAGGAAAAATAAAAGCAGCATCATTTATCTTAGAATATTACATTTGTTATACCCACATTTTTATTTATCCATGCTTTTTCACTAAATTGAGAAATCCTTGAACTAATACCATTGTCCCTTGAACATCCAAGATGTCAAATGGACCTTCCCAATTATTTTGCCATGGTCCACTTCTCCTGAAACTTTAATTCTGCCTGTGACATGTATCTCACCATCTCTGGGTGTGACCTTACACATGGCAACTCTTTGATCACCATATTTCTTTCTGTATAAACTTGTGCTAACAGCATCTATTTTTTTATTTAAATAAATCTTTCCGTTCTTAATTATCAAACTTGGTAAACCGTTTATCTTGAATAAAAGATAATTTTGGTTTTAATAATAAAATAACAAAATGTTACAAGAATCAGATATGTGTGTGTGGATGTAACAGCAGTTCTCATATTGTGTATGTGTCTTGTGTAAACTGGAGTGAATGTCTATTGCAGCATCTGCTGGAATGCATGTCTGCCAAAAAACTCTGTTACAGGCATTCTACTCCTAAAAAAACAAACCCCCTCCTTTCTTATTCAGAAAGGTTCTTTTCTGTCTTGTAGTCCCACAGATGCAGACTCTCAATGAGTATTCCCCCCCTCCTTTTTAAAAAGGTGGGTGTCACTTCACTCTCAAATTCCTAAGGTTGGGGCTATGAGCTATGTGAGTAATCATTTAACTTATACAATCTACAAGTTTCTTTAAACTTCTAAAACAAATACTACATATCAGTATATATATACAAATTGTCTCTTTCTAATCTCCTAAACAAGGAATATTGTAAAATAAAGAAATTATGATCTTTTAACTCAAACTTAAAAATGTGTGGAAGGACCATTTTTTCATACAAGTAACTGCATGTAACACAATTCTGTTCAAATTGTCCTGTATCATCTATAACCAATACACTCTTATGCAAAAGGAGCACAAAATACCAAAAAGAAATATCATTTCCTGAATGACATTCAATACATTTTAAATAACATCCTAGTATCCCTTCTCAAATCACAAGCATTGCAGTACAATACACTTCAGAGGGACACTAACAATCCTTGCTGTGTACTGCCAAAAATAGTTCATTGTGAAACAAGTGACAAAGTAAATTCTTCCTGTCAATAATTCAAAAGGAAAAATACTTTGTAACTGGAAAAAATTTACCTGCAAACTGTGAATGATATGATACATGAAATCTCTGTCCTATTCCCAAGCTTTTACACATTACCTGCATGATTTTACCTATAAAATGAAATCCTCTGTCACTACTGAGGTTTGCTAGTATACCCCAAACTAGAAAAACATGATTAATCAATATCCTATCAGTAATTAAAATATCTTTGTACACAGATTAGACAAGATTTAATTACTCTGTCTACTGTCTTTTCCAATTTTCTGTTTAAGAATTTCAAGCAATATTTGCTTACCAAAGTGATCTAAACTGTCATAGTTAAATTTAGTGAATTCCACCTGTAGGTGTTGTGGTACATTAAAATATAGAAAATCCGTCTAAGTCATGATATTAGATCCAGTTTTCATAAACAAAATATAGATCTTATATCACCCGATGAGGATTCAAAAGATTGATTCACCTTTTAATCCTCTGAAAACGAAGGAAAATCTTATATTTTTTTTTTTCACAACATAATTTTGACCATATTCAGGTTAAAATCACTAATTCTCCATACAAATCTGCCTTCTTTGCTAATTGAGTACAAAGCTGTTAATTACCCCCTTTTCAGGTGAACTAAACCTCTCAATGTTCCATCTGAACAAAACCAAAAAATTAAAATCATAATAATCATAACTGGGAAAAATTAATAAAAAATTCATAATCCAAAGGATTATCCTTGAAAATACAAAAAATATATCAAATAAAAACCAAATCTCTGAACCTCCAATCATAACCTTATTATCCATAGCAAAGAAACAATAACCAGAAAATCCTTACCATCCATGCAGTTCATTTAAGGACTGCTAACATTGTTTTTCACAGTGTTATATGATACATAATGATACCTTTCCTGTCTTAATGGACTATTTGCAGTTTGCAATCTTTGCATTTGGGTCTTAAAAGGGAAATTAGTTTGATTATTATGGCCTCTATACCTCAAATTACTACACCAGCGCACAGAATACACTTCATAGCGCCTTGGCATCGTTATCATCGTAATTTCTTCTTAGATTTAGCTAATGAAAATCTATTCTTCTCAATTTCTTTATTTGCCTGTAGGCATTGATTATACATTGATTGCCATAACTTAGTGTCTGAAATATAACTGGCTAAACCTTCAAAATTCTAAATTACTTTCTTCAGCTATAACATTTATAAATTCCATATTTTGGTACTCACCGAATATAAAACTTTTCCGTTATCCGCTGGACTCTAATTAAACCGTCTGTCAAGACTTCAGAATTTCCAAAATCATCTGGTCTTCACGATCAAACTAGCGATTCTAGGTTCTTTCAATAATTGCGAAGTTAATTCTGTTCGTCACGTTTCCCCTCTGATCAACGGAAGAAGAACGTGGCAAAAACTTCTGACCATTGAAACTGGCTGCGTTCGCCAATGAAATAAATGGCTTAATATTGTATAAAAAGCTTTCAATAATGATGATTTCTCGTGAGACGAATTTTGGAATTATGTCTGCTTGAGTCAGCTTAAATCAAACTGTGTGTTTTATTGTGCACACATAAAACTTGGAAAATACTTACAAAAATAGTACATTCATATTCAGAATTAGTGTTGTTTCATATATGCAAAAAATGTTCAAATATAGTTCATTTGTTTCAAAGATCTGAAAAGAGTTCTTAAAGTCATTAGAACATGTGCTTCCCCTTTTTCATGGCCTATTAAAGATGGCCGTTTAACTTCTTGTGTCCTGGAAGAAATGCTGTATGCATAGCAGAGCTGTGTCTTGAATAGGTGTATGTAGCTTGAAGCAGAAGGTAGCAAGAGACAGAAGGCTGTTTTTCTTCTGAATATATGAACTCAGTCTTTCAAATTTGCGCCCAAACACAAATCCCTCCCATACACTCCCCTTTCTCCTCCTTCCTAAGAGTGGGGGCTAACAGAGAGCAACATCTGGTTTACTTTAATAAATCTTCTAAACATGAAACAAGATATATGTGAGAGAGAGACGTTCAGACTATACATCAGACCACTTAAAACATAAACGCATATATCAAACAGAGTATCGGTTACATAGGAAGATTTTCAACCCATACATATATTATTTACAAAATCCATCAAATTCTGACAGGGTCTTGACCTGCAGTCTCAGTCAATGAGTCGCCATCTGAATATCATTAGCTCAAAGTCTCATCATTCACACAATTATAGAGAATGCATATTCTTTTTAATAAAGCCAATTAAAATTTAGATATTAAGAATATAACATGCACCATGTGAATCAGACGCTGGCGATGGTTGCTGGAACCGATCAGACCTTGGGGCTGCGGACTAAAAAATTGTCTGAACGCATCGGTAAGAAGGCCACCATCTCCACTGCTCCTTCTGTGACTGACCAAAGCCTCAGCAGCATGTTGCCCAGGAGGACCAGGAAATTGAAACCTCCCAGGCTCTGGAAAAGCATTGCACAAACCTTTCTGCAAGGCCTCCTGAAGATGTTTCATCCCCTGCTCCCTCTGCGATGGCAAGATAAGGTCCTTAACCTTACCCTTGTAATGTGGATCAAGGAGGGTTGCCAGCCAGTAATCATCCCTCCCCTTGATACCACAAATACGAGGATCCTTCTGCATGCTTTGCAGGATCAGGGAAGTCATGCAGCGTAGGTTTGCTGAGGCATTCGGTCCAGAGTCCTCTGGGTCACTAAGGACGACATGATCCACCTCCTCCCAGCCACGTACAAGTCCATGTTTTTCTTCAGACTGTAAATGATCCCTTGAAGACTGCTGCTGATGCTGAGTGCCAGGCTCCACCTCCATGCTAACACAATCCTCCTCCTCTTCCTGTGTGATCGGCGGGCACGCAGGAACACTGTCTGGATAAAGGGGGCCTTGAGAGGTAAGGAAGTCCTCCTCTTAGTCCCTCTGTTCTGCCTCAAGTGCCCTATCCATTATTCCACGTAGCGAGTGCTCCAACAGGTGGACAAGAGGGACAGTGTCACTGATGCATGCACTGTCACTGCTCACCATCCTCGTGGCCTCCTCAAATGGTGACAGGACAGTGAATGCATCCCTGATCAAAGCCCACTGGCGTGGGGAAAAAAAAGCAAGGTCCCCTGACCCTGTCCTGGTGCCATAGTCGCATAGGTACTCATTGATGGCCCTCTGCTGCGTGTGCAGCCGCTGCAGCATGGCCAACATTGAGTTCCACCTGGTGGGCATGTCACAGATTAGGCGGTTCTTGGGCAGGTTAAATTCCTTTTGGAGGTCAGCCAGCCGAGCACTGGCATTATATGACCTGCGGAAATGCACACAGACTTTCCTGGCCTGCTTCAGGTACCTGACCAAGAACCGCTGCACCACCAAGTTAAGGACGTGAGCCAAACAGGGAACATGGGTCAGTTGTCCCTGTCGGAGGGCAGAGAGGAGGTTGGTGCCATTGTCGCAAACCACCATACCTGGCTTAAGCTGGTGTGGCATCAACCACCTCTGAACCTGCCCCTGCAGAGCTGACAAAATCTCTGCCTCAGTGTGGCTCCTGTCCCCCAAGCACACCAGCTCAAGCACCGCATGGCATCTTTTTGCCTGCATGCTTGCGTAGCCCCTTGAACGCCTACTGAGCACCACTGGTACCGAGGACAAATCAGCACAGGAAGAGGCCATGGAGGAAGAAGAAGAGGAGGGGGTGGAGGAGATAGATGTGGCAGAATCACCACTAGTAGAATTTTGGAGGCGTGGTGGTGGAACAACCTCCAACACTACTGCACCCTGTCCTGCATCCTTCCCAGCTGCCAGAAGAGTCACCCAGTGTGTGGTGAAAGATAGGTAACGTCCCTGTCCATGCCTGCTGGACCATGAGTCAGCGGTAATATGCACCTTACCGCTGACCGCCCTGTCAAGCGAAGCCAAGACATTGCCTTCCACATGCCGGTAGAGAGCCGGAATCGCCTTCCATGAGAAAAAGTGGCGTTTGGGAACCTGCCACTGAGGAACCGCACATTCCACAAACTCACGGAAGGGGCAGAGTCTACCAATGGAAAAGGCAGCAGTTGAAGTGCTAGCAATTTAGCTAAGCTAGCATTCAACCGCTGGGCATGTGGATGGCTGGGAGCGAACTTCTTTCTGCGGTGCAGCAGCTGGGGCAAGGAAATTTGCCTGGTACAATCTGATGTACCGATAGCAGATTGCCTGCAAGTACTTGGCTGTGACACACCTAATTCTACACCTTCATTCTTCTCAGTGCAGGTTTCAGAGAGGACTGAAGGTATTAGTGGGGTTGGAGATCCCAGCTGATGAGGAGCAAGGAGAGGTCCGCTTTATTCTTTGGTGTGGGTCTTTTAGGTACGCTTGCCAACGAACTGCATGGCAGGTCGACATATGTCTGGTCAAGCATGTGGTGCCCAAGCGGGTGATGTTTTGGCCACGCGAGATACGCTTAAAACATATGTTGCAAATAGCAGCGGTGGGATCTGATGCACTCGTCTCAAAAAAAGCCCACAAAGAACTTTTGGAATAACGCGCAGAGACAGCAGCGCCCTGCACATGCGGAGCTCTGCGGTGTGATGCAGTCAGTGTGCTGCCCTTAAGCTGGCCCCTGGAGGGCATCCTGCCTCATTGGAGATGTTCCTCCTCCTCCTCCCCTCTACGTGGAGTCAGTGACCTCATAATCCCCTCCCTCCTCATCACTGGAGCAAACCTGGCAGTATGCAGCAGCTGGGGGAACATGACTGCCAGATTGCTGTCCTTCTTGGGCACCCCCTCTCTCTGGGCTCACGTTACTGCCTTCCTCTAGCTGGGTACCATCATCTGAGCCTTCAAAACACTGGGCATCCTCCTGGAACATGTACCCAACACTGTGGTCAAACAGTTCAGGGGACTCCTCAGGAGGACATGGTGGGGCTAGGGAAGGAGTGACTGATGCCATTGAGCCGAGGGAAGAGGCCGCGTTGGCAGCAGCTTTGCCAGACAAAGTACCCTGAGCGTGGGTGAGAGAGGATGAGGAGAATGAGGATGGCTTGGTCATCCACTATACCAAGTCTTCCGCATGTTGCGGCTCAACGCAGCCATCTGACAAAAAAAAGGACAAGAGTGTCCCACGGCCACGTGCTGATGAGGAAGCACCGTCTCCATGACCAGCACTATTGCCTCTAGACACAGAGCCTGCTTGCCCTCTTTTATTGGTTTGTGACTGTCTGCCTCTCCTTTTTGGCCTTCCAGACATACGAATGGCCTGCAGTGAGATGTAGCTGCACAAAGCTGGGATGTATATATATATATATATATATATATATATATATATATATATATATATATATATATATATATATATATATATACATATATATACACACACACACACATATATATATATATATATATATATATACACATATACATACACTGATACTGCAGCTAGCAGAACCAACTGCCTGCCTGTAGTATTATTAGTATGAGAACACCAGCAATTGTCTTCAGGTAGCTTTAGGTGCACACTGTGCAGAGGACACAGTACACTAACTGTAAATACTGCAGCTGCCTGCCTGTGGTATTAATAGGATCAGAACAACAGCAATTGTCTTCAGGTAACTTTAGGTGCACACTGTGCAGAGGACACAGTACACCAACTGTAAATACTGTAAAAACACCTGAACACAGGAACGAATCTAGCTAAACTGAATACAGTATATATACACACACAACACCTAGGATATATATATATATATATATATATATATATATATATATATATATATATACGCAGTCGGCCTTATATAGTGTGGGGTGTGTACTAAACCCCCTGAGCCATAATTGGCCAAAGCCACCCTGGCTTTGGCCAATTACGGCTCTCTGTACAGACGGCACTGTGATTGGCCAAGCATGTGGGTTATAGTGCATGCTTGGCCAATCATCAGCCAGCAATGCACTGCTATGCCGCAGTGAATTATGGGCCGTGGCACGCCACTCGAATTTGGCCCGAACAGCCCATAACGTTCGCAATTCGACGAACGGTCGAACAGGCGATGTTCGAGTCAAACATGGGTTCGACTCGAACTCGAAGCTCATCCCTACTGCCTGCAGTACACTGTGCCCAAAGGCGATATCCTCATGACCTTTTTCCTCTACTTGATAGAATCTGGTATATGTATGGACTGAAGACCAAGTTGCAGCCTTGCAGACTTGAGCCACGGAGGCTTGGTGATGCACTGCCCAAGAAGTACTAACAGCCCTGGTGGAGTGCGCTTTAATATGAAAAGGTTTAGTTTTCCTCTTTAACCACTGGGCACTTAAACCCCCTTCCTAACCAGACCAATTTTCAGCTTTCGGTGCTCTCACACTTTGAATGACAATTACTCAGTCATGCAACACTGTACCTATTTGAAAAGTTTGTCCTTTTTTTCACACAAATAGAGCTTTCTTTTGGTGTTATTTAATCACCGCTGGGTTTTTTATTTTTTGCGATATAAATCAAAAAAGACTGAAAATTCAGTAAAAAAAAAAAAAAAATTCTTTGTTTCTGTTAAAATTTATTGCAGAGTATTGGCGAGTATTGCATAGTATTGCAGAGTTTTGCCATAGTATTGTCATAGTATTGCAGAGTATTACCATAGTATTGCAGAGTATAACAGAGTATTGCCATAGTATTACCATAGTATTGCAGAGTATAACAGAGTATTGCCATAGTATTGCAGAGTATTGCCATAGTATGGGCACTGAGCAGCGTTGTGGGGTGGATCTGTCATGCTCACAGTGCTGCAAACTATCTCTCCCTCTCTCCTCTCACACTGTACCGATCGGTACAGAGAGGGGAGGGAGAAGCCGGTTTGTTTGCAAGTGATGCTCCGTCATTTGACGGAGCAATCACGTGGTAAACGGCCGCTATCAGAGGTAATTTACCATGATCCGTGATGCGCTGGGTCTCCCGGACCCGGCGGTCATGGATGTTCCTGGGTGCGCCCCCCAGGGGGCGTACGGGAGCACGATTCTGTGAGGACGTCCATGGATGCCCACCCAGAATAAGCCGACCGCGCTGTAGCCGTCTTTCGGTTATGGCCCGGTCGGCATGTGGTTAAACCATAAGCTTGAACAATCACTTGACGAATCCATTTAGAAATAGTAGATTTCAATGCTGCCTGTCCTCTCTTAGGACCTTCCAGCAACACAAACAAAACATCCATTTTACGAATCTGAGCAGTCGCCTTCAAGTAGACCTTGTCTGCTCTCACCACATCAAGAAAATGTAGTGACCTTTCTTCTGCAGAACAGGGTTCTGGGAAAAATGAAGGTAGAACAATATCCTGGTTTAAGTGAAAACCTGACACTACCTTCAGTAGGAAATTAGGATGAGGACGTAATAAAACTTTAACATTGTGAATAATCAAATATGGCTCTTTACAAGAAAGAGCAGCCAACTCTGATACCCTTCTTGCAGAAGATATGGCAAGCAGAAAAACTAACTTCCTTGTCAAAAGGACCAAGGGAATATGTCGTATTGGCTCAAAAGGCTGTTTCTGGAATAACGACAGGACTAAATTCAAGTCCCAAGGGTTCAGGGGTGACCTAACCGGAGGATTAAGCCTCGTTACCCCCTGAATAAAGTTACAAACCAGAGAGTGCAAAGCAAGTGGTCATTGAAATAATACCGATAAGGCCAAAACCTGGCCTTTGATAGTACTCAAGGCCAGTTTCATTTCTAATCCCATCTGTAGAAAGTCAAGGATCCTACCTATGACATATTTCCTGGGGTGCCAACCCCTGGATTCACACCAGGAGACATATGCCTTCCAGACTCTATAATATATGACTCTGGAGGCCGGCTTCCTTGCATTAACCAAAGTAGACACTACTGAACCTGACAGCCCATGCTTCTTTAGAATGTGGGTCTCAATAGCCAAACCGTTAAAGTTAGCGTTTGTAAGGTAGGATGGAATACCGGACCTTGCAAGAGAAGTTCTGGCCGTGGCGGCAGGGTCCATGGGACTCCTATTGCCATCTTTATGATCTCTGCATACCAAGATCTCCTGGGCCATAAGAATCACCGCCTTCCCTTCCTGCTTGATTCTGCAAAGAAGTCGTGGAAGCAACAGAACAGGAGGGAATGCTCAGTGAATCAGTGAAAACTGATCCCACGGGAAAACCAAGGCATCTGTTCTGCATGCCAGCGGATCCTTTGTCCTTAACACAAAGTTGTCGATCTTTTTGGTGAACCTGGACGCAAACAGATCCACGTCCAGAATTCCCCATCTTTGACATATTGACAGAAAGATGTCTGGGTGAAGAGACCATTCTCCCGGGAACAACTGCTGGCGACTCAAGTAGTCTGCCTGCCATTTCTCTATTTCTGGAATGAAGACTGCCGATAGGCAAGGTATGTTGTTTTCTGCCCAAGTTAGGATATGATTCACCTCTCTCTGGGCCGCACGACTTCTCATGCCCCATTGGTGATTGATATAGGCCACTGCTGTGGCATTGTCGGATTGGATCCTGACAGGACAATTCCGTAATTTGAGCGTCCAGGCCTTCAGGGCCAGGTGTGCTGCCCGAATCTCTAGAATATTGATGGGCAAGGTCATTTCTGATTTGAACCATTTTCCTTGGACAGACGCTTCTTCTAGGACTTCTCCCCAGCCCAGAAGGCTGGCATCTGTTGTTACCACCTTCCATGTAACTACTAGAAAGCATTTTCCTTTTTGGAAATTCTTGGTTATCAACCACCAACTGAGGCTTTGATGCACTTTTGGGGATAAACGCATTGCAAGTCTAGAGCTTGGACCTTCTTGTTCCAAGTTGATAGGACACTGTTTTGCAGTAGTCTTGAATGAAATTGAGCATAAGGAATGGCCTCGAATGAAGCCACTATCTTTCCCAACAATCTCATGCAAAGTCGAATAGAAGGATTCTTCTTTGCTTTGACCACCTGAATCAGTTCCCCTATGGAACTGATCTTTGCCTGGGGCAAAAACACCCTCTTCTGAGCTGTATCTATGATCAGACCCAAGTATTCCAGTCTCCTTGATGGTTTTAAGGAAGATTTCTCTAGGTTGGGAATCCAACCTAGGTATTCCAGGTGACTGTGGTGACCAAACTCTGGTCTAAGCGGGCTACCGACTAATCTATCCAGAGTAGATCGTCTAAGTAAGCTAGAATGGTTATACCCTGAGCCCTTAATCTGGCTAAAGGGGGAGCCAAGACCTTTGTAAACACTCGAGGTGCAGTAGCTAGACTGAAAGGCAGAGCTACAAACTGAAAATGAAGATTTTCTCTCTCGAAGCATAGATATTTCTGGTGAGCGGGAAAAATAAGTACATGGAGGTAAGCATCCTTGATGTCGATTGATGCTAGCAGTTCTCCACCAGAATGGAGACCACCGATCGGATTGACTCCATGCGAAAAGAGCAGATATTCACAAACCGGTTTAGATCTTTGAGATCTAAAATGGGTCTGACATCCCCATTTGGTTTTGGCACTGTGAAAAGGTTTGAATAAAACCCTAACCCCTGCTCTTCCATGGGGACCACCGATATCACTTTTTGAGACAAGAGATGGTCCAAAGCTAGAAAGAGAGACTTCTTTTTTTCTGGATCTCTGGGAATGTTTGTTCTGAGAAAACGAGGAGACGAGAGCTCTCGGAACTCTGGTTTGTATCCTAGAGATATTGAGAAAGTCACCCATTTGTCTCAACACTCTTCCTGCCAGACTGTTAGGTACCTGGTAGTAGAGCCCGACTTGTAGGAGGAGACCTCTCATACAACGCTGGTTCAGGAGCCACTGGAGTGGGGACAGTGGTCTTGTGAGCACAGTGGGTAGGAGTGCCTGTTGAAGTAGGAGCTACTGGTGCTGGTAGCAGAGTAGAGACTGGACTGCAGGTGTAGGCGATCCACGGCAGACAGCAGACTGGAGGGCTGATGGATGCAGGTGCAGCGGACACTGGAACAGAAGCTGGACGTGCAGCAGCACACGGAGCAAGCAGGAGGCACAAGCAGGGTCAGACAGTCCGGGTCGGCGGGTAAACAAGGCAGTTGAACACAGCAGGCAAAAGCAGGGTCGGATGACAAGCAGAGGTCGGCAACGGATCACAGGCAGGGGTAGTAGCAGAGTCAGGCAAGCCAGGTCGGATTGGAGAGAGCAGGGTAGTCAAACAGAGCCGGGTCGGTATAGTAGAACAATCAATCAGGTGCAGGTAACAGATCACAGAAGCTGAAGATGAAACAGCAGCGCGCCAGTACAGCTGAGAGTCCTTTATGCGCTCAGTGGTGCCAAACGTTAACTCAGGGACACGCTGATGTGCACCAGTAGATGGGAATTGTTGCACAGCTCGCGCAGGGGCACGCAGGCGCTTGCGCGCACGCATATTCCCGCGTCTGGTGCTGCAGGTCCCTGACATTGCCCCCCCAAAGAGCAGCCTCTGGATGCCTAAATACCCTCTTTTTTCATGATGTGCAGAAAAATAAGTGCAAATTAATCGTCTGGCATGAACGTTGCTGTCAGGTTCCCAAGAATTGTTCTCTGGGTCGTACCTTCTCCACTTAATTAGAAACTGGATTTGCCCTTGTCTCCTTCTGCAGTCAAGAATAGCCTCTACCTCAAACTCCTCACTTCCATCCACCAAGATAGGTTCAGGAGCTCTGGTTCCTCTATCAGGGAAAGGGTCAGGTATGGCAGGTTTTAGCAGTGACACATGGAACACTGGGTGGATTCTGAGAGAATCAGGCAGAGCTAGTTCGTAACAAACTTCGTTGATTTTTCTCTTTACCGGAAAAGGTCCCATAAACTTAGGTGCAAGCTTCTTAGAAGGACAGGCCAACTTAATATTAGTGGAAAGCCATACCTGGTCGCCAAGCTGCAAGTTCAGTTCCCCTCTTCTTCTCAGATCAAAGGCTCTTTTGCTGTCCGCCTGGGCTTTGGACACCGCCTCCTGCAACATCCGGTTGTTGTGGCTGAAGAACTCCACTGTACTCTACACTGCCGGAACTGGAGACTCTGGAAAAAAGTCAGGTATAAAGGTTAAATGAAAGCCGTAGTTGGCAAAAAAGGGGTACTGTCCAGTGGCTGAATGGCTAGCATTATTGTATACGAATTCTGCTAAGGGCAGCAGGGGCACCCAATCATCTTGTGGGAAGGATGTGAAACACCTGATATATTGCTCGAGAGTTTGGTTGGTCCTCTCTGTCTGCCCATTGGTTTGGGGGTGATAGGCCGAGGACAGGGCCAACTCAATCTTTAAGATCTCACACAGGGCTCTCCAAAAATGTGAAGTGAACTGTACTCCCCTATCTGATACTATGTTTGCAGGGATCCCATGTAGTCTGACAATCTCTCTGATAAATATGCGGGCAGTTTCAACAGCAGATGGAGTTCCTCTCAACTGCAGGAAATGGCCCATCTTAGATAAGCGGTCTACCACTACAAAAATAGCTGAACACCCCTCAGAACATTGAAGCTCCACTATAAAATCCATGGAAATCATTTTCCAGGGTCTATCAGGCACAGGCAGAGGTTTTAACAGTCCCCAGGCTCGGTTTCTTGACGTCTTATTCTGGATACAAACAGGGCAAGAACTGATGTATTTCTCACAAAAGTCTTTCAAGTTAGGCCACCAGAATGTGCGTCGCACGAGTTCAAGGGTCTTGAGGACCCCAAAGTGACCTGCCAGCGGGTGGTCATGAAGTAGGGTTAAAACTTTAACTCGAATGTCCTTAGGAACGAAAATTTGGCTTCCCTTCCAAAACAAGCCATCTTTGAATGTTAAAGTGACCTCTGGAGGTTTTGACAAATCCGAGGATGCCTCCTTGATCTGGGAAAGGAGATCTGACTGCAGAAGTAGGAAGTTGCTTGCGGGTAGGATGGTATCAGGAACGGATAAGTCTTTTAGGTTGTCGTACATGTGTGACAACGCGTCCGGTTTAATATTCTTTGACCCTGGCTGGTAAGTTAGGTGGAAACAGAAACGTGAGAAGAACAGGGCCCAGCGTGCTTGACGAGGCTTCAGCCGTTTAGCAGATCTTAAGTACTCTAAGTTTTTGTGGTCGGTATATATTAATACCAGATGAACAGCGCCCTCTAACAGGTACCTCCATTCCCCCAAGGCGGTTTTGATAGCGAGTAGATCCCAGTCATCAACGTCATAGTTCTTTTCTGCGGGCGAAAGTTTCCGGGAGAAGAACCCCATAGGATGCATTAGATTTTTACTACCTTGACGTTGTGAGAGGACTGCTCCCACAGCAATTTCGGAAGCGTCTACTTCCAAAATGAAAGGTAACAATGGATCAGGATGGCTGAGGATTGGAGCAGAGGTAAAACGTCTTTTAAGATTCTCGAAAGCATCTTGGGCTATCTGATTCCAGCAAAAACAGGTATTCTGTTTGGTCAATTGCATGATGGGTGCAATTATGGCAGAGAATCCCCTGATAAACTTTCTATAAAAGCTCGCAAAGCCAATAAAACGCTGTATGCCTTTCTTGTCTAAGAGTACTGGCCAGTCCAGAATGGCAGATACTTTTTAGGGATCCATTTTGATGCCAGTTGGAGAGATTACTAACCCCAGAAATTGGATGCTCTGTTGCTCGAACTTGCATTTCTCTGCCTTTGCATACAGTCCATGCAAACGAAGATGACCCAAGACACTGCAGACGTGCTCTCGGTGCTGATCGAGTGATCCAGAGAATATTAAGATGTCGTCCATGTAGACAATCACAAAAACATCTAGAAAGTCTCTAAACACATCGTTAATGAGATGTTGGAAGATGGCAGGGGCATTGCAGAGCCCGAAAGGCATGACCAAGTATTCATAATGCCCGAATCGGGTCTGGAAAGCCGTCTTCCATTCATGCCCAGCCCGAATGCAGATCAGGTTGTAGGCCCCTCTCAGATCAAGTTTGGGGAATATGACAGCAGATCTCAACTTCTGGAACAGTTCGGGTATCAGGGGTAAGGGATAACGGTTTTTGACCGTAATCTTATTCAGTTCCCGATAGTCTATACATGGGCGGAGGATAACAAAAAATATTCCGGCACCTGCTGGGGAGGTTGAAGGGCGGATGAACCAAGTTTTCATCAATATAAATCTTTAGTGCCTCTTGCTCTTTCTCTGATAGGGGGAAGATACGCCCAAATGGGATTTCAGCCCAAGTAAGCAATTTAATCGGATAATCGTAAGGGCAATGAGGCGGAAGGGAGTCTGCCCCCTTCTTGCTGAAGACATTGACAAACTCATGGTAATGCTTGGGTATGGACTGGAGTAGATTCTGATCGATGTCTAGACATAAGAGAGTAGCTGAAGAATTGGGAGGTTCAGTCAGACAGTGTTCTTGGCAGTAAGAAGACGAAAACTTTACTTCTCCAGTAACCCAGTTAATGTGCGGGTTGTGGGCTTGGAGCCAGGGAATGCCCGGGATAATTGGAAACAGTGGGGAAGAGATGGCATCAAGGGTCAGCAACTCCTTATGCTGGGAGGAAACAGTAACAGGCAAAGGAAGAGTCTCTTGGGTTACTTGTCCAGATTTGATGCGGGAGCCATCGGCCAAGAAAACAGAGTCCATGAGTTTTTTCTCGTAAGGGTATATCATGCTGGCTGGCAAAGGTAGAATTGACAAAACAGCTTCATGTACCGAAGTCAATGATAGCGTTGACTGGAATCGTCTTTCCCCGAAGCTGTAATGACAGAGGAAGAGCAAGGTGGGTTGAGTTGGCAGACAAGGCAGAGAGACTGGTAGAAACAGGAGATGGACACTTACTTATCTTGATCGGATAGTTATGGACGTAGTGTTCCATGCCACCGCAGTAGAGGCACAGGTTCAATTGACGACGACGTGCCCGTTCTTCTGGAGACAAGGCAGGGCGCATCAGCCCTACATGCATGGGCTCGGAAGCATCAGGCACCGAGTTGACTAGGTTCACACTGAGTGGAGTTAGGTAGCGAGAGGCAGGAACTGGAGCCCTTGCAGTCGTCCACACCGGGCGGGTTTGCTGAGCGGAACGTTCAGATTGGCGTTCTCGAAGGCGACGATCGATTTGGATCACCAAAGAGATTAGGGCCTTGAGAGAGTCTGGTATGCCAACCCGAGCAAGTTCATCCTTCGGCCCTTCAGACAGACCCATGCGGAATTGGTGACGTAGGGCCGCGTTGTTCCATTGGGTGTCTGCGCTCCAGCGCCTAAAGTCAGTGACATAATCCTTTGCCAGTCTGCGGCCTTGCTGGAGTGAAAACAGGGCAGACTCGGCTGTAGCAGTCCGCTGAGGATCCTCATAAAGCTGGGCCATAGCTTCAAAAAAGGAATGTAGGGAGTGGAGTCAGGACTGAGTCCCCCCTCAAGTAGTCGATGGGCCCAGGTCTGAGGTTCTCCTTCTAGAGAGAATGTCCAGGGCTGAAAAGCGAAATAAAGCTGGCAGGCATTACGAAAGGCCCGAAATTTGGTTTGATCTCCGGAGAACCTTTCTGGGATGGGGACCCTTGGCTCCGGTGGAAGCATCACAACAGAAGGAGAGGAAATAGTTTGTGCAGGAGCGGCGGCCGAGGAGGAAGCCATGGTACTGGGGCCAGCAAGATTGTGAACTTGTCCTTCAAGCCTGGTATAGTTATCCTGCAGGGATTTCACGGCTTGTGTGAGGGCCGCAAGATGCGTGCAGATCTCCTTCATCGGAGAGGTCTCTCCTGCAGACTCAGTCATGGCTGTTTCATACTGTTAGGTACCTGGTAGTAAAGCCTGACTTGTAGGAGGAACGCTGGTTCAGGAGCCACTGGAGTGGGGACAGTGGTCTCGTGAGCACAGTGGGTAGGAGTGCCTCTTGAAGTAGGAGCTACTGGTGCTGGTAGCAGAGTAGAGATCCCTCCAGGGATGGCTGGACTGCAGGTGTAGGCGGTCCACGGCAGACAGCAGACTGGAGGGCTGATGGATGCAGGTGCAGCGGACACTGGAACAGAAGCTGGACGTGCAGCAGCACACAGAGCAAGCAGGAGGCACAAGCAGGGTCAGACAGTCCGGGTCGGCAGGTAAACAAGGCAGTTGAACACAGCAGGCAAAAGCAGGGTTGGATGGCAAGCAGAGGTCAGCAACGGATCACAGGCAGGGGTAGTAGCAGAGTCAGGCAAGCCGGGTTGGATTGGAGAGAGCAGGGTAGTCAAACAGAGCCAAGTCGGTAGAGTAGAACAATCAATCAGGTGCAGGTAACAGATTACAGAAGCTGAAGACGAAACAGCAGCGCGCCAGTGCAGCTGAGAGTCCTTTATGCGCTTAGTGGCGCCAAACAACGTTAACGCGCGCACGCCTGAGGGACACGCTAATGTGCACCAGTAGATGGGAATTGATGCACAGCTCACGCAGGGGCGCGCATGCATATGCCCGCGTCTGGTGCTGGTTCCTGACACAGACCCTTGAGAACTGCAGAAGTCTTCCCCCCACTCGAGCGAGCGGGGGCATCCCTTCATAAGGAGGTTTTAGTATTTTGTTTTGTGGGTTTCCTTCCCCAGGGCCTCTTTTGTCCCTGGGGTTTACCTCTTGAACTTGACGGTGGAGGCCATTGAGACTGCCTGGAGGCTGATGCTCCTAGCACTGGAGAAGAAGCTTGTTTAAAAGAAAAATGCTTAATCCTCTTCTTAACTGGCAAAAGCAAACTTTTCCCATTAGAAATTCTTTGGATGTATTTATCCAGATCGTCCCCAAACAGCCGTTCACTGCAAAATGGAAAACTAGCCAGGAGCTTTTTGCATGGTGCTTCAGCTGACCAATTTTTCAACCATAGAACTCTACGCACATGCACCAGCCCGAGCATAAGTCGCGAGGCCTGGAGAATAGAATATCTCATAGCGTTTATTGTAAAACATAATGCCCCTGGTATCCCCGCCAAATCTTGGGCCTGCTGATCAGGAATAATCTTGAGCACCTGTTTAAACTGCTCTCTTGGGGGCGTGACCGGAAGCAAACCTGGACGGAAGCTTTGACTGAGAGCTCTCCTCCAACAAGCAGCTAACAGGCCGAAATTCAGGGGTCAAACTCACCCGTCCCTGGGCAGATCATGCACCACTCGATCCTCCTCAGCCCGAGGATCATCCCAGCCACTGTCGGACCCATCCACGTCCTTCAGGGACTACTTTAAACTGCCCGACATGTCGCCGGGCAGGAGTAGCAAAATGGCGCCGGACGCCGCATTCTGCAACGGGCCCCCACACTGCCGTCCCCGCAGAGCCGCTGGCCACCACAGGATCAATTTGCCTCTCCACGGGTGCCCCCAGGACCCGCTGGGCTCCAACAGGCGGTGAGTAACCAGCAGCACTTACCCCACATCCCGCCCGTGCCACATGGCGAGAAGGCAGAGACCCAGCCTCCATCGCAGCACACACAGTGTATGGAGGCCTTTTCCAGACTACTGAGAGCAGCGTCAGACCCCGGCATCCACGACACGGGCTCTATCTCTCCCACCCCCTCAGACGTGATGCCCCAGAAACAACCAGAAGCAGTGGGCCTCATCTCACCACCTGGCAGGCCCCAGCCTCACCTAAGGCCCAAAGACCCTCACGCTCCAGGGAACACAGCTTATCTGGGGGGCATGTAGCAACCCCCCCTCCTATGCCCAGGTGGCACTAGCCCGTGCACAGCCTCCAAGGAACGACCCACTGGTGCCCACACCATTAACCCCTCAAGCTACCTCGTGGTCTGAACCCCGGGACCCTCCACCATCACGGCCTCCTCCCCAGGCTCAAGGCACCCCTGCAGTGGGATACTACCCACAGCCCCCATCCTCCCACCCATCTCCAGGCCAGGATGGAGGTGTTCACCCCCCTTGGCAGTCCTACCTGCAAGCAATCCCAACCAAAGAGGATTTCAAGCAGCTCATAGCTGACGTGAAGGCCACCTGCCGCACCAAGATCCAGGCCCTCCATGCTGGCCTCAAACACCTAGCTGATAGGGTGGACATGGCAGAGAAGCAAATACAGGAGACCAAGCTGGCAGTACACCAAACCCAAATACAGGGCTCAGACCATCGCCTCATGCTACGAGACATGCAACGCCATGTAGAAGACCTGGACAACAGGGGGTGCAGGAATAATACCCGCGTTACGAGGCCTGCCCAAAACGGAAGACACTGAAGACCTGCAGTCCACATTACAGATGCTGTTTAATGACATGCTGGGAGAAACTCCGGACAAACATATTGAGATGGACAGAGCCCAACGTGCCCTTCGACCTAAAGGTCCCGCTTCTAAGCCACGGGATTTCATCTGCTGAGTACATTCCTACCCGTTGAAAGAGGACATTCCATCCGAAATTTGGTCTTTGACAACTCCCCGGTGCAGATCTATCCAGATCTCTCATGGATCACACTCCAAAAACGCAGACTGTTACAACCCCTCCTGCGCATCCTACAGGAAAAAAATATTGTCTACAGATTGGGATACCCCTTCAGCTTAACCGCCAGATACCAGGGCAAATCTGCTGCCTTACACTACCCGGAAGATCTGGATTCCTTTTGTGACACCCTGGGAATCCCCGTCCCCCAACTACCTGAGTGGGACCGCCCCCCCCTCCACCGCCGGTGGTCTGGAAGAAGGTCCCTTCTACCAAACACCCCAGGGGACCGGGTTCTTCCTGTAAATCACCCAAACACAAAAATGGCTGATCCCTTTAGGTGGCACCTATCCAGCGCCCAGTTGCACTTTACGCCCCTGTCTGTTTGCCCGGATTGGCTACACCACGTTCTAACCCATGCCCATGAGTGACTATACGCTCCATTGAGATGACATCCCCCCGAATGCCTATGCCTTATTTTTGTTTTGCATCACGGACAGACCGGCTTCTAAGTTACCGACCCCTCCCCCGTGGTTTACCATCTGATAGTTCCTTCCTGGACTTTGGTCTACCCGTTTCTCCCCGACCTGAGCTTTCCTGATTCTCTAGTCGGGGAGCCCAATAGGAACTATATAGGCCCCTAGGTGTTCCTGAGCCTAACTGATGATGCTTGTTATAACTACTTATGTTTATACTCTAACTCTTTTTCTAGATCTCTCCCTTCCCTCTCTCCGCAGATTGGCTCCCAACGAAGGCCTTCTTAGCTGCCGGTTCTCCTCCTGTTGATGCCACGCTCCCAGACCCATCGCCAACTGACTCAGATAAGTATTTCTGTAGTTCACCCCACATTTAACAATGGCTAAGATAATGTCACTTAACGTCCATGGCCTCAAATCTAACAAGAAAAGACATTTGGTGCTCCGAGAGTTCAGGCAGTCAAGGGCAGACATCATTATCATTAGGAAACGCATTTTAACAGGGGAGACTCATTCACATTCGCTTGCAGACAATTCTCCCAAGTCTATCAAGCCTTTAACCCGCGTAAAAGAGCATGTGTCGCCATACTCTTTAAAAAAGGAACCCCCTTTACCTGCACTAACACCTATCTAGATCCACACGGCCATTTTATCATTCTCCAAGATCTCTGGCAGACTCAGGACATCACCCTATGTGACCTTTATGCCCCGAATACACGCCAACACCGCTTTCTGGCTAGGGTCCTCGCTCACCTGTTCCGGATACCCCACGACTTCCTAGTGATAGGGGGGGTCTTCAATATAACCCACTCCACAACATGTGACCGCCTTGTGGTGAACCCCCAGGCATTACAGACCCGAGCCCTCAGAGACTCCAAGTTGTTTCGCCAGCTCACTAGAAGACATGCTCTTTTTGATGCCTGGCGGGCTCTCCACCCGAATGATTGCCAATATACCTTCTACTCTGCCCCCCCACCATACTCACTCGTGCATAGACCACCTCTTTGTAAACAACAACACTCTGCGCATAACCGAGTTTGCACAAATACTTCCCATCTCTTGGTCCAACCATGCCCCTATCACATTATCCTTAAACCTAGGCACTCCCCTCCGCAGACCTTACAACTGGAGGTTGAACAACTTCCTCTTGCAACATGTCCCCTCCAAAACAGAACTAGAATCCACCCTGCAACATTATTTCATAGAAAATGACACCCCGGACATCTCCCTCTCTACACTGTGGTCTGCCCATAAGGCAGTCCTCAGAGGCTGCTGTCTTGTCCTCTCTTCAGCCATGAAGAAAGATGCTAGGGCCGCCAGACTACTAGCTGAAAAACAACTTGCCCTTGAAGCTCAGCTCCAAAATTCACCGTCCATTTACCTCCTTAAACGAATTGTTCGTGTACGAATAACACTTAGGGACCTTGCGATGGGCCAGGTGGAAAAAGCACTGATACGACTGAAACAGCTATATTATGACAAAGGGCAACAAAGCACAATCACTCCTGGCCAGGAAACTGGCAGACCAAGCACATACCTCTACACCACATTAAATCAAGAACAGAAGGGGTGACCTACTGACCCACCCTCAGGACATAGCGAACACCTTCACTGACTTCTACACAGACCTATACAACAAAGCGGAGATACCACATAACCCCCCATCACCCGACTTAACTGACCGTATGACCCAGTATCTTGAGTGGGCCGGACTGCCCAGACTCCGAGACACTGACTTACAGGAACTAAATGCCCCCATTTCTGTGGAAGAACTGGCAGCGACCATAAAAATTCTCCCAGCCCACAAATCTCCCGGTCCGGACGGGTTTGTGTACGAGTACTATAAGGCCTTCCTTCCCCTCCTGAGTCCACATATGACCAAACTGTTCAATGCCTTCCTCCAACAAACCCCCATCCCGAGTGATATGCAAGGCTCTTTCTTATCCCTGATCGCAAAACCAGATAAAGCCTCTTACGCCAGCTATAGGCCCATAGCCCTACTTAATTCGGACTTAAAAATATTCACAAAAATTCTTACGATCTGACTAAACGCAATCCTCCCAGCCTTGATACATAAGGACCAGGTGGGCTTCGTCCCCCTGCGTCAAGCTGGAGACAACACTAGAAAAGTCTTAGACCTAATTGATGTAGCCAATGATAATTCAGAATCTTTGATCCTGAGTTTAGACGCGGAAAATGCATTTGACCGCCTAAGCTGGCCTTTCATGATAGCCACATGGGATTTGAGGGACCCTTCTTTCGGGATATTCGGGGGATCTCAGTCAGGGCAAAGGAATTTAAAATATCTCTTTTCGCAGACAACATCATCCTCACTCTGACCCAACCTAGGATTTCCCTACCCAACCTCCATGCCGAACTAGACTGTTATGGGGCGCTATCGGGTTATGAAACAAACGTGTCAAAGTCCATGGCCCTTCCAATTAATGTCCCGGATGATGAGGTTAACCACCTGCAGTCAACCTTTCCCTACAAATGGGAAAGAACTTCCCTTAAATACCTAGGGTTTTCTATTACTCCGTCTTTCAGCACCCTGTATCAAGCCAATTTCCCTCCTCTATATCGGTCAACTAGGGAGCTCATCCAAAAATGGAAGACCCATCATATCTCTCTTTTGGGGCGGATCACGTCCGTCAAAATGGTTATCCTCCTGAAGCTCCTCTACCTATTTCAGACATTGCCCATCCCAATCCTCTATGCCCATCTATGCAGCCTTCAGAGGGACATGCTATGATATGTTTGGAACTATAAAAAACAGGATACCTAGCTACATCATGAATGTGTCACATTCGGATGGGGGCCTGGCATTTCCCAATTTCGTTAAGTACTATCAAGCGGCCCAACTACGTGCGATAGTCTCATGGTTCCCCCAGAGGTCCTACAATAAATGGTCAGAGATAGAAAAAATTTGGTTAGCTCCTGTACATCCAAATAGTCTCCTCTGGAACACGAATGGAATGTGAAGGTGGACACCGGTCGATTATTAGGATCGATGTCTCAGCTCCGCCAGCTTTGGTGTAAATTATCCCGTCAATGCGAGCTTAAGTCTGAATGTTCACTGATGAACTCCTTTGTTTGTAATCCCAAAATACCGGCTAGTCTAACCCACCAGATGTCCTGGCCTTGGGCCTTACGGAATTTATTCCATTTTGGCCATCTGGTGGACCCTAGATCTTGTAGGCTGCTGACATTCTCAGAGCTCCAAACCAAACATGACTTGCCACGACAGATGTTCTATAGTTACTTGCAGATCAGACACTTTGCCCAAACCATTGCCCCATGCCTGCAATTCTCCCCACCCTCTCCATTTGAACAGATCATACTAGAGTAGAGGGGCGAACTCGTAGGGGACTGATCTCAGACATATATCAGATCCTAAATGCATACCTAATACCAGTACGTGGTAAACATGCATACATGTTACGCTGGGAGAGAGAGTTGGGAGAGGAACTCCCAGTGGAGGCATGGCAGGCAGTCTGGAGGCAGGTAGCCAAAATTTCCCTATGCACCCATTTTGGAGCTTGACCCAACAATTATTAACCCACCTCTTTGAGGTACCAATAACGCAGACGCCTAAATTTTTCTTGTTCGGCCTCTCCCAACCAAAAATAGCTAAACCATGCAAGAAATTGCTTAGACAGCAGCCTGGTGCCTAATTGCTCTTAAGTGGAAAAAAATTCACCCCCATCCCAAGAAGCCCTGTACTCCAGGGTCAAAGATGTGGAACTCATGGAGAAAATGGCGGCCAGAATACAGGATAGGTTGGACGAATGCAATGCAGTCTGGGAGAGGTGGCATCTCCGGGAGGGCTTGCGGTGAGCCAATACAGGAGCCGAAGCAGTAACCCACTGCCCTCTCATTTTATTTTCTCTATCTTGCCCTCTCTTTTCCCCCTTTTCCTTGATTTGCAGACTATCTCTGCACGGTTATATGTGATATCAGCTTTAAAAGATACTGGCTATTATGTTGTGCTCTACTGGCATCATTGCTAAAGGAGTTGAATTACATTCTGGATTGCTTATGCAAACGGTTTACCCCCCCCCAACTCTACTGCGTAGAGAAAGTGCATTGCTTTGTTCCTGCATTTGCTTTTATTTGACTCCCTTACATCTGTGTATTGTTAACCTTATTGAAACATCCAATAAAAACCATTAATTGAAAAAATAAACTGGTCTCTTAAGGACTGACATACACCGATTGCTGCCAGCTGTTGTGGAAATTTTATGAAGATGTATTTTAATATGTATAGGTAGTGGAAAGCTTCCTGTTGTTGGAGAGAGGTGTTTGCGGAGTGAGGATATGTCTGCCGGTGAAAGGGCCCCTGTGTGATGCACAGACGATCGTCTGGGGGGGTGTGTCCGTTCTGCAAACACATTATCTGTTTAGTGGATGTGCACTTGTGTAACCCCTGTATGCCTGATCAACATATTTGAGGTGCCATGACATACACCTACAGATAAGCTCCCATCAGCAGAAATTGTAGTCATTGTTCATTGGTTGTTGTATAAATTCATTTATCCAGTGTTGACATTTACATCCTGTGTTGTTACATCCTTATTTGGTCATTTCCTGTGTTGACATTCACATCCCGTGTTACATTCTTATTTGGTCATTTCCTGTGAGGTCACATCCTGTGTAGGAGGCGATTGGCTGTTGGAGGCAAACCCTCCAGTTTGTGACTTCCTGTTTGTGTGTAAATAAAAGAAGCAGTAAACTGCTCGGCGACAGTCATGCTGATGGAGCAGAGAACATAAGCTATGGTGATGTCTGTTTACTTGGGGATATACAGCAAATAGAATGATGATAGGTAAGGTGCATTATATCATTAGACAAAATCTGTGCTTATTAACACAGGAGATATGGTGTGCGCTCAGTGTACAGCCTAATTTCCCTGACATCGCGGTGAGCCAATGGTAGGAGTGAACAGGGCCTCCTTAGCGAAGGGGGCAAGGGATCCACGTTCTGATGCGTTAGGGAGGCTCTGCTTTGCAAAACAACACATTTTTCATCTTTTTGAAATAATGGTACTCAGGATTTTGATAGTATGTCTGTTGTGTGTGTGAGTGACTGATGCTGTGTAACAAGTTTGATATGCATATGAGAAATGTATGAATTGTGTATGGTGTTTAACTGACTATATTGAAGTTGTGTAAGTAACTGAATGAGAAATGGAGACTATGTGTTGTGTGTGATTGAATTTGTTTGCAAAATGGCTGCTGCCATGCGGCCATCAATGGGGAAGGGACAGGCATGGTTGTTACAACAGAAAATGTTTTGTGTTGAAAGGGCTACGCCCTGTGGGAAGGAAACTCTAATGTTCTGAGCAAACATGCAAGCAACATTGTCCTGGTCCTATGTGTGTGTGGTGACCTTTGAGGGTGAGACAAGAGTGTATGTTTTAAGTTGTGCTATTTTGTGTTTCTTTAACATTTTTGAATGTGTTGTTTGGTTGGCCAAGGGTCCTAGTAGTTAGCCTAAAGTGTGTGTCTATGGTTTAGTGCACATTCTCAAATGTGCAGTCAGTCTTTGTGGAGAAAGATTTTGGTTTTCTAGTGAAGAAATCCTGGTTTTGGCGGGATTACATTTCAGTGGAACTGTTCCCAAAATGTTTGTAAGTGTTCATGTGGTTTCTCGAAAGTGTAGTTTTGTGGGGAGAAGTTTGTGTAGCTAGTGAAGAAATCTTGTTTAAATTTCATGAGTTAATGGCACCATTTTGTTGTGGCCTGGCTTTCATTGGCCATTTTCTATTCCTTTGTGTGTAGCCATGCGGTCTGAGCTACCTAATTTCTAGGCAGCATTTTCCTTTTAAGTGAAAATCTCTACTTTGCACTGAATTTACTAGCTTTAGACTGAGTTTTTGTACTTTTAGCGGTGTGTGTTATTTATATTTTTAAATGTTTAGAAGTTTCTCAGAGGGCAATTCATTGTTTTGAGGCTTGTATTGTATAGCCTGCAGAGGAGGAGGGGGGCTTTGGTTGACCTCTTTGAGCCATCTTTGTACAGGAGTATCAGTTCTGGCTTTTGTTGCGCTGTTGTGTGGTATTTCGGTCTCAAAACTTGTGGTTTGATTTCCCAGGGGATATGTGAGTCAAGGGGGATACCCTCCCATTTGCAGTATGGGGGTTTATTCCACCCTCTCCTGGACAAAAGTTTTTTTAAATAGTTGATGATGTTAGCCATAGATTTTTTTAAGGTCTTGATAGACATAATGCTAGGCTTCCCCTCCCCCTCCCTTTTCCTGTACATTAATATGTAAATAAACCAGTTTGATGGGTTCTTAGAGCTGAGCATTTGATGTATCCACAGGAAGTTGGTGGGAGGAGCTTGGGGTCCTACGACACAAACAAATGAGATTTGTGCTTGGAAGGACAATGGAAAACACTTTGGCTTTTTAAAGAGTGTTTTAAATTTAATTCCAGTTGTTTTTTTAATTTTATACTGTAATACTATTTTGGGTAGAGCGCAAACAGGAGGCATCCAAGTTATTGTTGTAATATCTCGGTACAGAGAGACACCACATTGTTTCTGTAGAGAAAGCAGGCGTAAGTGTTCTGTGCGGTTTAGTCTGGCGATGCAGTGTACGGTCGTACATCACAATGCGCTTGTGTATGCATACACGGTGAGGGGTAGAGACATAATTCGGGGGGGGGGGGGGGGTGATCTATGGTTGTTGACAAAGCATTTGGCATAGTTAATAGTTGGTTGTTAAAAGAGTGGTACTCTGTAGTTCTGTGCCAAAAGTGTTGGGACAACAAGCCATAGAGTTGACGTCTCGGTTAGGGTTTCTAGTTGGGGTACTGGACCAGATATAGTGGTTGTAGTCTAGTGTAGTAAAAGAAGGCACCGGGTGGTGCTCTCCTAAATGTGTGCAATGGTTTCCCTGGACGCAGGGGTAAGATGATAAGCCGATTCGAATCACCATGCGCAATGGCAGTCCGTGCAAGGGAAGGAATGCGAGGCTTTCCACAGTCAGACGGTTGCACAGTACATGAAGTCTAGTTTTGGGGAAAAGGCCATTAAACCCTTTAAAGATTTGCAGATATAGTCAGAGGGTACATTAAGGTGTATTCCTTTGGAAGGTACTTTTGATGTCTGGAGGTACAGGACCCCAGAATAAAAATACCTTGGAAATAGTTCAGCTATGGCTTCAGAAATCTGTAATGATGAGTGAGTTGATGGATATGTAGTACACGTTTGTGTGAATAAAAATTTTCAGGCCTGTTTTTGAACTTTGTGTAGCTGGTCCATGCAAAGATTTCAAGCTGCTCTCGTGTTTCTCCCATTGTATTTTTTTCTATCGCTAAAAGAGTGAAGGCAGCACTCCAACTGGTTGTTTTGTTTTTTCATTTTTGTTTTGGAAACCATGAAATATCTCCCCCACATTTGTATCTAAATGTTTGTCTCGTGTTTTAGTCTTCTCATCGTTTGTATGTGGCAACAAGAATATGTTTGAACCTACCGCGAAAGCCCTCTTACGTGTCCTGGGTGTTGTATTTTAGTAGGAACGTGAAAGGGTTACAGAGGGTTTAGTTATTATCGGTTTTGAGGAATGTCAGTAACAATTTACCAATGTACACGAATGTTGTATTGTTTACCATTCTTTGCAGGTTAAATATGAAGGAAAGAGTAATAACTTTTGTTTATAAGTATCTTTTCAGGTCCAAGGAGTTTCTGAAAGTGTATGTACATAGAAAGCAGGTGTATAAGAAGGTAAAAGTATCATAGGCTATTTCACGTTTTTTTTTCGGGACTATTCTAAACCCTGTGTGTCTTCCTCCAGTTTGTAATGTGGAAAAAAAGGGGGGATGATAATGGTGAGAATCACAATTTTCAAACCAATAATACTAACTACTCTAATTCAAGCCAAGTTTGTGACAGGTGACTGGGTCATTGTAAAGAAGCTTGAGGGACGAGACAACTGGATCCATGCCAGCCACTGCAAGAAGCTGCTCAACTACACTGAAGGATGAGGAGTACCTTTGTTTATTTATATTTTTTAGTGTATTTTCCATGTAGCTAAGAAAGCTAACAGGACACATGGTTGGGTCTACTCTGAGTCTCCACTGAGCTCTAGTGCCCCAGCGATGACGGCGGCACATGCTATATGTGATGTTCATATTGGTATGAGGAGTTTTGACAAACTAGTAAAATCCAAACAGACACTTGTCAATAGAATTTAACAATACATTTCTAGAGGGTAAAATTAATTATAATTTTAACAATAGCTCTGGTTCTTGCCAGCTTTGGTATCAGGATAACTAGGTAGCCCACAAGTGTGCTTCAACTTTAGTTTGGTATTAATGCGTATCTACAGCTTATAAGGTAATTCCCCCTAATGCAAGAGGTTCATGTGTGCTGGTGAAACTCGTCCGAGCATCTTATGTCGTGGCCGATCGTGAGGATCTGATGGCGCGAGAGAAGTTAAGAATGGCAGGGACAGCTAGAAGGGAATTGCTTGTACACGGTGAGGGCTTGAGCTTATGAAACAACTCAACAATTTCTCATCCATTGAGGATGGGATGTTTTCATGTACCGTATATACTCGAGTATAAGTCGAGATTTTCAGCCTTTTTTTAGGCTGAAAGTGCCCCCTCGACTTATACTCGAGTCACCGCCGTCTGCCTACTTGTTCCAGCTTTCAAAAGCCGCGCCTCCTCCTCGTCTGTGATAGGCTGAACACTCCATTTCCCAGCAGTCAGTGTACTGCCTATCACGGACATTCTCTCATCCTCGTCCGTGATATGAGAATGAGAGAATGTCCATGATAGGCTGACCACTGACTGCTGGGAAATGGAGTGTTCTGCCTATCACAGACGAGGAGGAGGCGTGGCTTTTGAACAGTGGAATGGCCGCCGAATGGTATTATCACACGCTGATCGGAGGATGGAGATCGCCACAGGGAGGATGGAGATCACCACACGGAGGCTGCACAGGGACACAGGACACATGCACATGACACATATACAGGACACATGGACATGTACAGGACACATGTACAGGACACAGGGCACATGTACAGGACACATGCACAGGGACACAAGGACATGCACATACACAGGACACATGCACAGGGACACAAGCACAGGATACAGGTAGGCTGCACAGGACACAGTGAGGCATGCAGCTGCAGATGGGCATTGTTGACCCTCTTTTTCCACTTACAGTAGCTGCTGCATTTCTCACCCTCGTTTTATACACGGGTCAATACGTTTTTTCCAGTTTTTTGTGGTAAATTAGGGGCCTCGACTTATATTCGGGTCGACCTGTACTCGAGTATATACGGTAACCATTGAAGCTACAAGGAAGTTCCCACAGTCCAAGGGGGGTTTCTGGGAATTCATAAGTAAAGATTGTTATACCTGGATCTGGGATACTAGTGATGGGCCGAACACCCGCCTGTTCAGTTCGCATCCAGAAAATGCAAACAGGCAAAGAATTCATGCGAACAGCGTTAAAGTCTATAGGACACGAACATGAAAAACCAAAAGTGCTAATTTTAAAGGTTAATATGCAAGTTATTGTCATAAAAAGTGTTTGGGGACCCGGGTCCTGCCCCAGGCGACATGTATTAATGCAATAAAAAGTTTTAAAAACGGACGTTTTTTCGGGAGCAGTGATTTTAATAATGCTTAAAGTGAAACAATAAAAGTGAAATATTCCTTTAAATTTCATACCTGGGAGGTATCTATAGTATGCCTTTAAAGTAGCACGTTTCCCCGTGTTTATAACAGTCCAAGAACAAAATTACATTTCTAAAGGAAAAAAAAGTAATTTAAAAGTGCTAGCGCTAGTGCTGGTTATTAATGAATTGTCGGTCCCGACAATACACGTAAAAGTCATTGAAAAATAAAAAAAATAAAATGCGTGGGGGTCCCTCAAAATTCCATTACCAGGCCCTTCAGGTCTGGTATGGGTATTAATGGGAAAAAAAAATGGTGTGGTGTTCCCCCTAAAAATCCATGTCTGGTATGGATTTTAAGGGGAACTCCGCGCCAAAATTTGAAAAAAATGGCGTGGGGTTCCCCCAAAAATCCACACCACACCCTTATCCAAGCATGCAGGCTGCAGGAAAAGAGGGGGGACGAGAGAGCGGCTCCCCCCCTCTTGAACCGCACCAGGCCACATACCCTCAACATGGGGAGGATGTCCCCATGTTGATGGGGACAAGGGCCTTATCCTCACAACTCTTGCCCGGTGGTTGTGGGGGTCTGTGGGCGGGGGGCTTATCAGAATCTGGAAGCCCCATTTAACAAAGGGGACACCCAGATCCAGCCCCCCCCCATGTGAATTGGTAAGGGGTACATTCTACCCCTACTATTTCACAAAAAGAAAGTGTCAAAATGTTAAAAAACCATAGGAGATGGCTTGGGACAAGTCCTTTATTAAAAATTAAAAAAATTAAAATTAAAAAAGATTCCAGCGATGTAATCCAATAAATCCATGCTCCTACTCCAGCGACGTAATCCAATTCTTGATCTCCAGCAATGGATGATCTCCAGCAACTCCAGCGAGGAACACACACACGGGATCCTGCACAACCGGAGGCACCCAGCCAATGATGCGGCGCCAGCTTGACAGCTCTTATGTAGCTGAGGGCGGGGCCACCTGTCACGTGACCCAATCCCCCTCTGACAAGGGGAAACGCTGGGGTTTCCCAGTGACGTGTACGGATGACCGCAACCCCCTCTGATGGAAGGCAGGATTCCCATTGCATCAGAGGGGGGTGGGGTCACCAAGCCATCTCCTGTGGTTTTTTAAACGTTTTTTTTTGTGAAATGGTAGGGGTACAATGTACCCCTTACCAATTCACATGGGGGGCGCGGGATCTGGGTGTCCCCTTTGTTAAAGGGGGCTTCCAGATTCCCATAAGCCCCCCGCCCGCAGACCCCCACAACCACCGGGCAAGGGTTGTGGGGATGAGGCCCATCCATGTTGAGGGCATGTGGCCTGGTATGGTTCAGGAGGGGGGGGCGCTCTCTCTCCCCCCCTCTTTTCCTGCTTCCTGCCAGGTTGCGTGCTCGGATAAGGGTCTGGTGTGGATTTTTGGGAGAACTCCATGCCATTTTTTTTTTTAAATTTTGGCACGGTTTCCCCAAGTTCCCCTTAAAATTCATACCAGACCTGAAAGGTCTTATATATATATTTTTGGGGGGAACCCCACGCCATTTTTAAAACAATTTTGGCCCAGAGTTCCCCTTAATATCCATACCAGACCTGAAGGGCCTGGTAATGGAATTTTGAGGAACCCCCAAGCATTTTTTTTTTATTTTTCAATGACTTTCAATAACTTTTATGTGTATTGTCGGGACCGACAATTCATTAATAGCCGGCACTAGCGCTAGCACTTTTAAATTACTTTTTTTTTCTTTTTTCCTTTAGAAATGTCATTTTGCTCTCGGACTGTTATGAACACGGGAAACATGTGCTACTTTACAGGCATACTATAGACACCCCCCAGGTATGAAATTGAAAGGAATATTTCACTTTTATTGTTTCCTTTAAGCATTATTAAAAATCACTGCTCCCAAAAAAAACTGCCATTTTTAAAACTTTTTTTTGCATTGATACATGTCCCTTGGGGCAGGACCCGGGTCCCCAAACACTTTTTATGACAATAACTTGTGTATTAACCTTTAAAATTAGCACTTTAGATTTGTCCCATAGACTTTTAAAGGGCTTTTCTAATTTGCCACAAACACCCCAAATTGTTCGCTGTTCGGCGAACGGGAGAACAGCCAATGTTCAAGTCGAACTCCTGTTCGACTCGAACAGATAACCAATCCCTACTAGTGACAAAGTTCAGGCCCATATGGATAAGGTTTAGATCCCTGCAAGGCAAAGCCAGAGCTATAGCTAGTGAAGTACTACAAAACTAGTGAGGCCTCGATTACAAGATAGCACATAGCTGGTATGAGTACCATCATCCCGAAATAATATAATCAAAGGGAAATAAGGGGGTGGAGACGTGATGGCAGTTGCTACTACTGTCTCTTCCCGTCTATGCCTCCCCAAAAAAGGAAAATGGGACTATTACGGTACTAAGTAAAATTGTACAGTTATAGACATAAGAACCAATTAAAACTTATATAGATTCCAATTTTAATAGTAGAAAATGGACAATTACAGACAAGGTATCTACATACAATCATAAAAACAAAAGTGGATATACCACACTGACTACAGCAAGTGGATCCCGTAGATTGTTAAGCAGGGGATGTATATAAAGCTTTAATCTCGACCAGTTTCGCGGTTGGCACCGCTTCTTCAGGAAAATTATGGGGATTATGGACAGACTCTAGTTAGGTAGAGATTGGATTAAGAAGAGTTGTAATTGTTGAAATGTTGATAATGTGATGAATGGTGAAGGGAAGTGCACAATTCCCATGAAAATGAGGTAAACCCAGGACGGTGACAAGGGAAAAGGGAGGAAAATCAGGGGGAACAGGTAAAAGGAAAGGGGGGAAAGGAAAGAGTAGTGGAGCCAGGAGTAAGAATGGAAGAGAGGGAGGGAGGGGAAGAGGGAGGGGAAGAGGGAGGGAAGGGGAGGGGAAGGGAAGGAGGGGCACAAAATATAGGGAGGGGTGGGGGGGGAAGGGGGAGGAAGAGAACAGGGGAAAGAAGGGAAAAAGATAAGGAAGGAAAAGAAGGGGGGGGAGAGGGGAGAAAGGGAAGGGAGGGAAGAGGCTGGGGGAAGCAGGGGCAGAGGGAAAAAGGGGAGGAAGAGAGGGGGGAAGGGGGGAGAAAGGAAGAGAGGGGTGAAGGGGGGGGAAGGAGGGGTGAAGGGGGGGGAAGGAGAGGAGGAGGGGGAGGGGGGAAGGGGGAAGGAAGGAGAGCCAGGGGAAGGTACAGAAGGGAAGGAAGAAGGGGAGGGACAGGGGAGGAAGGGAAAATGGGAGGGGGTGGGGAAGGGGGAAAAGGAAAACCACTAAGGATACCAGCCACAGGAGTGCTGAGGGCAGTGAATAGTTGAATTAATTATATTAATGCACATTACCAACAAAAGGGGCTAACACTCACCAACTATTGATGGGCCAATGTAATACGCATGAGCTGTGCCATATTTATTTATTTTTTAAATTTATTTCAGGTACTTATATAGCGCCGTCAATTTACGCAGCGCTTTACATATACATTGTACATTCACATCAGTTCCTACCCTCAAGGAGCTTACAATCTAAGGTCCCTAACTCACATTCATACATACTAGGAACAATTTAGAAAGGATCTAATTAACCTACCAGCATGTCTTTGGAGTGTGGGAGGAAACCGGAGTACCCGGAGGAAACCCACGCAGGCACAGGGAGAACATGCAAACTCCAAGCAGGTAGTGTCGTGGTTGGGATTCGAACCAGTGACCCTTCTTACTGCTAGGCGAGAGTGCTACCACTACACCACTGTGCCGTCCAATATATAGGTAACGTAAATGAAAGATATGAAGTAAACTATATAAGGTAATAAAACCTCAGGTTTCTGGGTTAGAAAGCTGGTGGACACAGCGCACTATGGCCAATTCAGCTAGAGGTAAAAAATATAGACATCTTGATTAACAAGTATGGCCAGTGTAAAAGGATCAAAACCAATAAGGTCAGGGGTAAGGAAAAAGTGCTGCAAGGCACTGCAGAATATAGAGAGGAAGATATTGAGGTGTAAATAGAAGAGAAGTGCAATGACCAAAGAACCAAAAAAAAAAAAACAAGAAAAGGAAGGTAAAGTGAAGGCGCCCTGTGGAGGCTGCAATGGCGCACAGTGTGTAGGAAGGTACAAGGGTGAGAGCCATTAAGGACAAGCCTCTGCGCCTAGTATAGGCACAGAGCAGTGCTGACACAGGGGACAGTGGAACAGGCGCGGAACAACACTGACACAGGGACAAGTATAAGGGCAATACAGCAGCAGAGAGAAGGTAATGAAGGACTGACCTTATGGTAAACGATCCATGCAACAGCTCATCGTGCGGTGTCCGTCAGTCTCCTCACATAGCGGACCTCGTATGGCCGCTATATGGGCTCCCCAACCCAGAAGTCAGGGCACGCCAACGTGGGCGGCCTCTGACGTCACCGGGTCTGTTTGCCCGCACTGCGAAGGTGCACGATCTCGTGCTACTGCGCAAGCGTGCGCCAGTGTCAAAGGTAATAGTATTCCTGGACACATAGTCACAAGCAGACCTGTGGGGCTGCCAGGGCAAACACATGTCTGCCGCAGGGAGAGGAGAATGGGCCCCCGCAAAGTACCAACACCGCCTGAGAGGAGAGGGGGAGGTTGTCCTCATACAGCAATACATAACCAAATTCAATAAAAGGAAGTTACAAATAAGCGATACACCTGTTGAATACAATATATGATGATCTAAAGTTGTCACCTAAGGACAGATAACCGTCCCAACATCATTAGTAAGTCAGTCATAGATTAGCAAACATGAAATGATGGATTGATCCTAAATTAAGAATTTTATAGGAAGAACACACGGGGGGGGTATAGTTGGAGAGGGACTCAAGATTATCACAAAAAGGGCTTATAGGATACTGTCTCATTAAGGCCCGGGGGAAGGGTGGCATTGAGCCGCTCAATCCAAAAGGACTCCCTCTGAAGGATTGAGCGGTCCCAATCGCCGCCCCTGGGGTTGGGCTGGACTACCTCGAGGACCAGAATGTGGACAACCGAACTGTCGAATTTATGGTACAGGCCAATGTGTCTGCCAATCGTGGTTAATTTCCCGTTCTCCGAATAATAAAGATGGTCGCCAATTCTTTGTCTGAATTCTCGGATCGTTTTTCCCACATAAAATGCTTTGCATGTGCAAATCATCAAATAGATCACCCCTTTGGTACCGCAATTAGCAAAAGTACGCGGGACCAGGGGCTCCCCATTAGGTAGGGTAAAGTGCCTGCCCTGATAGACCCAAGGGCAACGGGGACAATCCCTGCATCTGAACATACCATTCGGTCCAGTCCTGAGGGGTTTAGTGAAGGTGTAATGACTGGAAGTCAGTTTGTCCCGCAGGGACCGAGCCCTGCAGAACACTAATTCCGGGGTGGATCGTACATATTTGGCTAGCGTATGGTGCTCAGCCAGAAAGTGACAGTTTTTGATTAGAATGTTGCGGAGCATATTATGGTGTGCCGAGTACGTTGTAATAAATCTCACGGTATCATTAGGAGTGGAGGGCTCCTTACGATTGAAAAGTAGGGAAATCCGAGAACGTGACGCTGCTTTATTATATGCTTTTCGAAGATTCGTAGAGGAATATCCACGTAGGAGTAAACGTTCACGTAGCGCCTTGGCCTGGAGTCTAAAGTCGTTATCCAGTGTGCAGTTTCTGTGTAAACGCAGATACTGGGCATATGGTATACTCCATACTAAGGAGTTAGGGTGAGCACTGGTGGCAAACAGAAGCGTGTTGCCGGCAGTGGGCTTCCGGTAGAGATCCGTACCCAGGGTCCCATCTAGTTGTTTGGTAATATTCAAATCTAAAAAGGAGATCTGGTCTGTATCAATCTTAAACGTAAATTTAAGATTTAGATCGTTGGTGTCCAACTCACAGAGAAACTAACAGTTTATCCCTCGGACTGGTCCATACCAATAGTAGATCATCAATAAGACGATGCCACAAGAGAATATCATCAAGAAATTCGGAGAATTTATCATTAGAATGGATGTGCCTCTCCCAGCCACCTAGATATAGGTTTGCGTAGGCTGGGGCGCAGGACGTCCCCATTGCAACTCCCTGTATTTGCAAAAACAGTTGGTTGTTAAAGGTAAAATAGTTTTTAGTTAATATAAAATGTAACAATGCAAGTACGAAATGATTTAAGGGCCATGTTGTGGTGTCCTGTTCGAACAAGAAGGAACCAGCCGTCCGTACGCCCTGCTCGTGGGGGATACTAGAGTAAAGTGCCTCAATATCTAAAGCCACGAGCAGGGCGTCAGGAGGGATCTGGATTCCCTCAAGGCGTTGCAGTAAGTCGGTGGTGTCTCTAATATAGAACGGGAGGCTACGGACATGAGGCATCAAAAATACGTCAACGAATTTACTGGCATTATCCATTAAAGAGCCTATCCCCGAGACTATAGGTCTTCCTGGAGGGGTTTTTACATTTTTGTGGGTCTTGGGTAAGGAATAAAAGGTGGGGACACAGGGAAATTTGGGGACCAGGAACTCCAAGGTATCTTTGTCAATGAGGCCTGTAATATAGGCCTCAGTGCAAAGAGCCTGGAGTTCCTGTGCAAAAGACGATACATGGGATTGGGTGATAGGTACGTACCAATTCTTATTATTGAAGATGGCAAGGCACATTGATTGATATTGGTAGTGTGTCATAAGGACGATATTCCCGCCCTTGTCCGATTGTTTTATAACGACATCTGAGCATCTCTGCAAAGATTGAAGAGCTCGAGTTTGGCTGGGATTAAGATTAGAGGGAAAGTCAGACCATTGTTGCTTTTTAAGGTCACTGATGGTGGCTCGAAGAAAGGCCCAAATCTCAGGGCAAGTATTAAGGTCAGGAAACCTACGGGATTGTAATCGAAAGGACTTAGAGTATGAGACTTGATTGGGAACAACAGTCCGACTGGAAACGCTAGGTAAAGGGGTGTGATGAGGGGGCGTCCCCGTAGGAGACCCACTTAGAGGGATATCACCCAGGGATCCGCTGTCCTGGGACAGATCGGAATCCCCCGTATCACCCTCATCAAACAAGAGCATGAGGTCACGGAGCGCCCGAAACTCCTCCATAGTGAAGTTTCTGGTACGCTCCGTGAGCTCACGCTCCAGACTGAGGTTGACACGATCCGTGTCATAGATATATCTAAATGTAAGATTGCGTGCAAACAGATATAAGTCCTTAATAGTCTGTGACCCTAAGCACATCGAGGGGACAAAACCTAGCCCTAATTGCAGTAATGAGATTTCCTCGTCATTGAGTGTATAGGGAGTGAGATTTATGACATTGAGGTTGGTGTCACGTGGGGAGGATTCTGCTGGGGTTGTGAAGGTTTCAGGACATAAGTGTCTAGGTTGCTCTGTTGCTTCTTCAGATCTAAAAAAATGGCATCCTCATTAATTTTAGTATATTTGTTTGTCATCAAAGCTGAATTTAGAACTTTTGGAATAGTGCCATGTAGTGTAGAGTGGCCGACTGCCCCTTCTAAGGGGGTAGTGGTATCATTAGGGATTTGTGTTGGGGGTGCACGTGAGGATCTAGGGCCTTTAGGGCCTTTTTTATCCTTTTTGGGATTCGTTGGTGGAGTGTTGCCTCCAAAACGAAGTCTCTTGCGTGAGGAATTGGATGCGGGTAAGGCATTAGGCCGAATAGTGCTCAGAGAGGATAAGGTTGAAGATAGAGAAGAATCCGATTCGATATCCGTAGTGTAATTTCTATTGCTGTTGGTCCGAGGGGGGCCTCGTCTACCCTGGCTCCTTCCGGGCCATCGGTAGGCAAGGCCCTCTACAAAGGCTGACTTATCCTTCCCAAATTTGATTTGTTTCTTAACAATAATGTCTTTATTCACACTTTCCAGACGCTCTTTAACCACTTGACGACCGCCTCACGCCGATGTACGTCGGCAAGGTGGCACGGACAGGCAAAATCACGTACAGGGTACGTGATTTGCCTTCCGCGGGTGGGGGGTCCGATCGGTCCCCCCCCCGGTGCCCGAGGCGGTCGCCATTTCTTCCCGGGCGATGAAAGGTCAGGGGGAGGCCATCCATTGTTGGCCACCCCCTCCCGATCGCTCCCGGCGAATGAAAATGCTTCCTTTCCCTCTGTAATGTAAACAGAGGGAAAGGAAGTGATGTCATCTCTCCTCGAGCGGTCTTTTCATCGCCGCGCCGAGGAGAGAAGACATCCAAGTAAGTCTGCACAACACTACACATTCAGTAGAACACGCCAGGCACACTTGTCACCCCCCATCACCCCCCTGATCACCCCCTGTACCCCCTGTCACTCTGACACCAATAGCATTTTTTTTTTTTTTTGCATTGGTGTCAGTTTGTGTCAGTTAAAAGTTTTAGGGCAGTTAGGTTAGCCCCCTTTAGGTCTAGGGTACCCCCCTTAGGTCCAGGGTACCCCCCTAACCCCCCCTAATAAAAGTTAACCCCTTGATTACCCCCCGTCACCAGTGTCGCTAAGCGATCGTTTTTCTGATCGCTGTATTAGTGACACAGGTGACGCTAGTTAGGGAGGTAAGTATATAGGTTCGCTGTCAGTGTTTTATAGCGACAGGGACCCCCATATACTACCTGCTAAAGGTTTTAACCCCCTGATTGCCCCCTAGTTAACCCTTTCACCAGCGATCACCGTATAAGTGTTACGGGTGACGCTGGTTAGCTAGTTTGTTTTTTGTAGTTTATTACAGTTTATTACAGTTTATTATAGTTTTAGGGCACCCGCCGTTTATTACCCTATAAAGGTTTAACCCCCTAATTGCCCGGCGGTGATAGAAGTTAAGTTTTTAGGATCAGATAAGGTCTGCGTCGCCCCAGGCAGCGTCAGGTTAGCGCCAGTACAGCTAAAACCCACGCACGCAGCATACACCTCCCTTAGTGCTATAGTATCTGAACGGATCGATATCTGATCCGATCAGATCTATACTCCCCAGCAGTTTAGGGTTCCCTGAAACGCAGTGTTAGCGGGATCAGCCCAGATACCTGATAGCACCTGCGTTTTGCTCCTCGGCCCAGCCCTGCCCAGCCCACCCAAGTGCAGTATCGATCGATTACTGACACTTACAAAACACTAAGCACACATAACTGCAGCGGTCGCAGAGTCAGGCCTGATCCCTGCGATCGCTAACAGTTTTTTGGTAGCGTTTTGATACAGTCGCCAACAGTCAGGAGCTTTTTTGCCTGTGAGTCTCACTAGTGTACCCCTAAATTTAGAGGCCAAAATGGCAAATCCAAGGTACACTAGTGAAGAGGCCTACAGGATTCTGAGCATGACAGATAGTGAAGAGGAAGTCACTCATCTGTCAAGTTCAGGCTCAGAATACGAACCTGTAGAGGACAGCGGCTCCATGACAGATAGCTCTGACGACAGAGTTGTGGTCCCTGCTAGGGTCAGGCGTACCAGACCCCGAACTTATGCTGTCCTTGAAGTGCAAGAACCGCAGGGCTCTCGTATGGAGCAGAGCAGTACTAGCGCCGCTATTCCTTCTGGTGAACTGGCAAGCACCAGCGGCCTAGTACACCCTGGTCGTACATCCAGCACTGCAGTATCACGTGGTGACGTGGCGAGTCCCATAAGTGCAGTTCAAGCTGGCGAGGTGGCAAGCAGTAGTAGTGTCCCGCTGCCACCAAGAAGACAAAGACAGGCCCGTCGTGCCCATAGTGCCCTTCCTGCTGCATTGGCCAATCCGAATTGGGAACCTTCCACTTCTGCAGCACCCGTACTTCCCCCTTTCACTGGCCAACCCGGAATTCAGATGGAAACAGTTGACTTTATGCCACTGGATTTTTATTCACTGTTTTTCACCGAAGATCTCTATAGATCTATTGTGGACCAAAGCAATTTGTACGCTGGTCAACACATCGCCGCTAATCCCCAGTCCTCCCTTGCCAGAGATTGGAGACCAATTACGGTCTCCGAATTTAAGACCTTTCTGGGCCTTTCCCTCCTCATGGGATTGAATAAAAAGAGTAAGTTGCGGTCATATTGGTCCACTGACCCAATTTACCATTCACCCTTGTTCTCTGCTTCCATGACCAGGGCACGATACGAGCAGATTTTGCGGTTCATGCACTTCAACGACAATGAACTCTGTCGTCCTCGTGGAGACCCTGCATACGATCGGCTCTACAAAATTCGGCCCCTCGTAAACCACTTCAACCAACGTTTTGCAGACTTGTTTACCCCCCATCAAGTTGCCTGCGTTGATGAGTCCCTGATTAAGTTTTCTGGCCGCTTGTCATTCAAACAGTACCTTCCCAGCAAGCGTGCCAGATACGGGGTCAAGATGTATAAGCTCTGTGACAGGGCCACAGGCTATACATGTAGATTTATGGTTTACGAGGGAAGAGATAGTCACGTAGAGCCGACAAACTGCCCTGACTACATAGGAAGCGCTGGCAAGATAGTGTGGGACTTGGTGTCACCCTTATTCGGAAAGGGGTACCACTTGTACGTGGACAATTATTATACGAGCGTGCCACTTTTTAGTCACTTGTTTGATCAGCAGATTGGAGCATGTGGCACCGTGCGACCTAATCGCCGGGGCTTTCCCCAGCGGCTTGTAGATTCCCGTCTTAGGCTGGGGGAGAGAGCCTGCTTGAAGTATAATAATTTGCTCGCTATGAAGTGGAGGGATAAGAAGAATGTTTTTGTTCTCACCTCCCTTCATGCAGACACGACGACCCAAATTTCTACGGCGACTGGTGTTGTGGAGAAACCCCTCTGTGTCCACGAATACAACCTTAATATGGGAGGGGTGGACCTCAACGACCAGTTGTTGGCGCCGTACTTAGTTGCCCGTAAGGCCAGACGCTGGTACAAAAAAGTGTCTGTATACTTATTTCAATTGGCTTTGCTGAATGCTCATGTGCTATACAGAGCTTCAGGACAGACTGGATCCTTCCTTAAATTCCAGGAAGAGATCGTCAGAGCCCTTCTGTTTCCAGACGGTGCTCTACCTCACCTTCCCCAACCAAATGCAGTAAGCCGGCTGCATGAGCGGCATTTTATTTATGCCATCCCGAGTACCCCTACCCAACGAGCCCCCCAAAAAAGATGTCGTGTCTGCAGCAAGCGCGGATTTAGGCGTGACACCCGGACTTATTGTCCCTCCTGTCCTGGCAATCCTGGTCTTTGCATGGGTGAATGCTTTGAACGCTACCATACATTAGTTGAGTATTAGCGTAGGGTTCAGCACTGCACAGACTAGGCACACTAACACAGGGTCTCCCAAGATGCCATTGCATTTTGAGAGACCCAAACCTGGAACAAAAGTTACAAAAGTTAAAAGTTACTAAAAAAAAGTGTAAAAAAATAAAATAAAAAAAAAATTTAAAAAAATAAAAACACAAAAAAAAATATAAAATAAAAAAACCAAAAATAGTTGTTGTTTTATTGTTCTCTCTCTCTCTATTCTCTCTCTATTGTTCTTCTCTTTTTTACTCTATTCTATTCTGCAATGTTTTATTGTTATTATGTTTTACCATGTTTCCTTTTCAGATTTTTCATACTTTACCGTTTACTGTGTTTTGTTGGTAACCATTTTATTGTTTTCAGGTACGCCATTCAGTTGCAGCGCGGATTTATTTATCTTGACAGCAACAGCGTTTGCTCCCACGATATATAAAGCCGTGACTCCAACGCTGTTGGAGGTGATTTCACCACCACAGTTACATACTTCAGCATATATGCCGAAGCGTGGGGGCAGAAGTGGGTGGAGGAGCGATTTGCTCCTGCCTTTTGCGGGAGGATGCCCCCATGCTTCGGCATATATATATTTTAGGCACAGGTTGCGTTAAATGTTTTATTTTTTACTATTTTTTTTTTGTATTTGCTTTGCAGGTATGGTAAGTCTTACTGTTATACTGTAATGTTGCTTTGTTTTATTGTTAACCATCATTTGCTTAGCAGGTACGCCATTCAGTTGCAGCGCGGATTTATTTATCTTGACAGCAACAGCGTTTGCTCCCACGATATATAAAGCCGTGACTCCAACGCTGTCGGAGGTGATTTCACCACCACAGTTACATACTTCAGCATATATGCCGAAGCGTGGGGGCAGAAGTGGGTGGAGGAGCGATTTGCTCCTGCCTTTTGCGGGAGGATGCCCCCATGCTTCGGCATATATAAATGGTGCATGTATGCCCATCATTAGAAGTGGGTGGATGAAGGGAGGTATTCTAATGGTGGGCATACCCACCGATCAATATCTTTTTTTCGTTCAGCCCACAGGCTGCATGAAAAAAAAGTTTACAATATATGCCTAACAAGGACCAGCAACGTACTGGTATGTTGCTGGACTTTGAGTGGTTATACCAGAATGATGCCTGCAGGTTTAGGTATCATCTTGGTATCATTCTTTTCAGCCAGCGGTCGGCTTTCATGTAAAAGCAATCCTAGCGGCTAATTAGCCTCTAGACTGCTTTTGCAAGCAGTGGGAGGGAATGCCCCCCCTCCCCCACTGTCTTCCATGTTTTTCTCTGGCTTTCCTGTCCCAACAGGGAACCTGAAAATGCAGCCGGTGATTCAGCCAGCTGACCATAGAGCTGATCAGAGACCAGAATGGCTCCAAACATCTCTATGGCCTAAGAAACCGGAAGCTACGAGCATTTCATGACTTAGATTTCGCCGAATGTAAACAGCGCCATTGGGAAATTGGGAAAGCATTTTATCACACCGATCTTGGTGTGGTCAGATGCTTTGAGGGCAGAGGAGAGATCTAGGGTCTAATAGAGCCCAATTTTTTAAAAAAAGAGTACCTGTCACTACCTATTGCTATCATAGGGGATATTTACATTCCCTGAGATAACAATAAAATTAATTAAAAAAAAATAAAAATGAAAGGAACAGTTTAAAAATAAGATAAAAAAGCAAAAAAATAATAAAGAAAAAAAAAAAAAAAAAAGGCAAAGGCGAACGCAAGCGTCGGTCTGGCGTCAAATGTAAACAGCAATTGCACCATGCATGTGAGGTATCACCGCGAAGGACAGAACGAGGGCAGTAATTTTAGCAGTAGACCTCCTCTGTAAATCTAAAGTGGTAACCTGTAAAGGCTTTTAAAGGCTTTTAAAAATGTATTCATTTTGTCGCCGCTGCGCGTTTGTGCGCAATTTTAAAGCATGTCATGTTTGGTATCCATGTACTCGGCCTAAGATCATCTTTTTTATTTCATCAAACATTTGGGCAATATAGTGTGTTTTAGTGCATTAAAATTTTAAAAAGTGTGTTTTTTCCCCAAAAAATGCGTTTGAAAAATCGCTGCGCAAATACTGTGTGAAAAAAAAATATGAAACACCCACCATTTTAATCTGTAGGGCATTTGCTTTAAAAAAAATATATAATGTTTGGGGGTTCAAAGTAATTTTCTTGCAAAAAAAAATTATTTTTTTCATGTAATCAAAAAGTGTCAGAAAGGGCTTTGTCTTCAAGTGGTTAGAAGAGTGGGTGATGTGTGACATAAGCTTCTAAATGTTGTGCATAAAATGCCAGGACAGTTCAAAACCCCCCCAAATGACCCCATTTTGGAAAGTAGACACCCCAAGCTATTTGCTGAGAGGCATGTCGAGTCCATGGAATATTTTATATTGTGACACAAGTTGCGGGAAAGAGACAAATCTTTTTTTTTTTTTTTTTTTTTTTTTGCACAAAGATGTCACTAAATGATATATTGCTCAAACATGCCATGGGAATATGTGAAATTATACCCCAAAATACATTCTGTTGCTTCTCCTGAGTATGGGGATACCACATGTGTGGGACTTTTTGGGAGCCTAGCCGCGCACGGGACCCCGAAAACCAAGCCCCGCCTTCAGGCTTTCTAAGGGCGTAAATTTTTGATTTCACTCTTCACTGCCTAGCACAGTTTCGGAGGCCATGGAATGCCCAGATGGCACAACCCCCCCCCAAATGACCCCATTTTGGAAAATAGACACCCCAAGCTATTTGCTGAGAGGTATAGTGAGTATTTTGCAGACCTCACTTTTTGTCACAAACTTTCGAAAATTGAAAAAAGAAAAAAAAAATACATTTTTCTTGTCTTTCTTCATTTTCAAAAACAAATGAGAGCTGCAAAATACTCACCATGCCTCTCAGCAAATAGCTTGGGGTGTCTACTTTCCAAAATGGGGTCATTTGGGGGGGGTTTTTGCCATCTTGGCATTTTATGGCCTTCAAAACTGTGATAGGTAGTGAGGAGTGGAATCACAACTTAACGCCCTTAGAAATCCTGAAGCCGGTGCTTGGTTTTCGGGGCCCCGTATGCGGCTAGGCTCCCAAAAAGTCCCACACATGTGGTATCCCCATACTCAGGAGAAGCAGCAGAATATATTTTGGGGTGTAATTCCACATATGCCCATGGCATGTTTGAGCAATATATCATTTAGTGACAACTTTGTGCAAAAAAAAAAAAAAAAAATTGTCACTTTCCCGCAACTTGTGTCAAAATATAAAATATTCCATGGACTCAACATGCCTCTCAGCAAATAGTTTGGGGTGTCTACTTTCCAAAATGGGGTCATTTGGGGGGGGGTTGTGCCATCTTGGCATTTTATGGCCTTCAAAACTGTGATAGGTAGTGAGGAGTCAAATCACAACATTATGCCCTTAGAAATCCTGAAGGCGGTGCTTGGTTTTCGGGGCCCCGTATGCGGCTAGGCTCCCAAAAAGTCCCACACATGTGGTATCCTCATACTCAGGAGAAGCAGCTAAATGTATTTTGGGGTGCAATTCCACATATGCCCATGGCCTGTGTGAGAAATATATCATTTAGTGACAACTTTGTGCAAAAAAAAAAAAATTGTCACTTTCCCGCAACTTGTGTCAAAAAAGAAAGTATTCCATGGACTCAACATGCCTCTCAGCAAATAGCTTGGAGTGTCTACTTTCCAAAATGGGGTCATTTGGGGGGGGTTTTGTGCCATCTGGGCATTTTATGGCCTTCAAAACTGTGATAGGTAGTGAGGAATGAAATCAAAAATTTATGCCCTTAGAAATCCTGAAGGCGGTGATTGGTTTTCGGGGCCCCGTACGTGGCTAGGCTCCCAAAAAGTCCCACACATGTGGTATCCCCATACTCAGGAGAAGCAGCTGAATGTATTTTGGGGTGCAATTCCACATAGGCCCATGGCCTGTGTGAGCAATATATCATTTAGTGACAACTTTTTGTAAATATTTTTTTTTTTTGTCATTATTCAATCACTTGGGACAAAAAAAATAAATATTCAATGGGTTCTACATGCCTCTCAGCAATTTCCTTGGGGTGTCTACTTTCCAAAATGGGGTCATTTGGGGGGGTTTTGTACTGCCCTGCCATTTTAGCACCTCATGAAATGACATAGGCAGTCAAACTAAAAGCTGTGTAAATTCCAGAAAATGTACCCTAGTTTGTAGACGCTATAACTTTTGCGCAAACCAATAAATATACGCTTATTAACTTTTTTTTTACCAAAGACATGTGGCCGAATAAATTTTGGCCTAAATGTATGACTAAAATTGAGTTTATTGGATTTTTTTTATAACAAAAAGTAGAAAATATCATTTTTTTTCAAAATTTTCGGTCTTTTTCCGTTTATAGCGCAAAAAATAAAAACGGCAGAGGTGATCAAATACCATCAAAAGAAAGCTCTATTTGTGGGAAGAAAAGGACGCAAATTTCGTTTGGGTACAGCATTGCATGACCGCGCAATTAGCAGTTAAAGCGACGCAGTGCCAAATTGGAAAAAGACCTCTGGTCCTTAGGCAGCATAATGGTCCGGGGCTCAAGTGGTTAAGCTCTTTCCATTTAGTTTTAAACACCGTATTGTCAGTCAAATGAGAGTACTCAGAATTGAGCCGTTCGATGTCGTTATCAAGGAGAGTCATATCGTGAGTATACTGAGTAATGAGGAGTCTTATTAAGTCAAGGCTGCACTTCGTTAAGATATCCTCCCATGTTTTCTTAAAGTCCACTGAAGGATCTTTTGAGGTGGGGAATATCTGGCCTCTCAAACCGAGGGGACAGATATTCTCACTAACATACATTTTGAAGTATTCAATATGCCAATGTAAGTGTGACTTGCGTTTAAGGAGTTTAAACATTCTAACGAAGAATGTTTGGATGTCATCTTCAATTTTATGTTCATTCAAACATGCAGTTTTGAGGTTTGACATAAAACCTACCCAATCGGTGCCTAGGACGTCCATGTTTGTAATTTTTCTATGACGTGAAGACCCAAAGTATGTTACGGTGACACAGGATACATAAACCACAGAACAAGTAAAAAAATAACACGAAAAAGGATATAAAAGGCACAATAAGGGGGTATCAATTGGTGTTGCTGTCCACCAAGAGATACCTAACAAAAAAATGGGTGTATTATCCACCCTATGTATACTACAAAACTAGTGAGGCCTCGATTACAAGATAGCACATAGCTGGTATGAGTACCATCATCCCGAAATAATATAATCAAAGGGAAATAAGGGGGTGGAGACGTGATGGCAGTTGCTGCTACTGCCTCTTCCCGTCTATGCCCCCCAAAAAAGGAAAATGGGACTATTACGGTACTAAGTAAAATTGTACAGTTATAGACATAAGAACCAATTAAAACTTATATAGATTCCAATTTTAACAGTAGAAAATAGACAATTACAGACAAGGTATCTACATACAATCATAAAAACAAAAGGGGATATACCACACTGACTACAGCAAGTGGATCCCGTAAATTGTTAAGCAGGGGATGTATATAAAGCTTTAATCTCGACCGGTTTCGCTGTTGGCACCGCTTCTTCAGGAGAAACACATCTATAACATAATATAAGGTAGCTTTAACATATACATGTATGTACATTGGACACTTGCAGCAAAAATACTTTCAAAGATAAAAAAAAAACACTATACATATAGAGTAGAAATGAGGACAAGCTCACCCGCTCAGGCGGATTCCGTGGACATGCAGGACCCAACACAAATCACCCCGCGGCGGACAAGGGGGATTATGGACAGACTCTAGTTAGGCAGAGATTGGATTAAGAAGAATTGTAATTGTTGAAATGTTGATAATGTGATGAATGGTGAAGGGAAGTGCAATTCCCATGAAAATGAGGTAAACCCAGGAAGGTGACAAGGGAAAAGGGAGGAAAATCAGGGGGAACAGGTAAAAGGAAAGGGGGAAAGGAAAGAGTAGTGGAGCCAGGAGTAAGAATGGAAGAGAGGGAGGGAGGGGAAGAGGGAGGGAAGGGGTGGGAAGAGGGAGGGAAGGGGTGGAAAGGGGAGGGGAAAAAATATAGGGAATCCTTTTAAGGGTTTAAGAAACTTTGGGGATTTTTTTATTTTCCATTGGATTGTGGTTGAAGGAAGTAGGAATATATACTCATGTCCTTTTGCTTCTATTCCTTCTATATGTTGTGATGAGGTGCTCCTGTTGCCTGATTGGGCACGTGACCAGAGCCCGAGCAGATGACCACATCTTCCTCGATGAGACGCCCCGAAGCCCAACCCATGTACAAGACACAGAGGATCCCAGACCGACCGGCGATTACTACAGTTCACCATGTCATCTCTCCTGAAGAACAGAGTTTACATGTCAAGCCGTGTTTTCCTTTTTATGGACTGTAAGAAGAAGATCAAGATTCATCGAGGGACACATGGGAGCATATGACAAAGAGGAGGAGCTGTTGTGGAAATTTTATGAAGATGTATTTTAATATGTATTCTCACAGTGTCTCCTAGTGTTAGTTCTCCCACAACCCGCTCTAAAGAGCAGACTGGGGCAGACTGACGCTGGTTGGGATCCGTTAGGTAGTGGAAAGCTTCCTGTTGTTGGAGAGAGGTGTTTGCGGAGTGAGGATAAGTCTGCCGACGAAAGGGCCCGTGTGATGCACGGATGATCGTCTGGGGGGATGTGTCCGCTCTGCAAACACATTATAGGTTTAGCAGATGTGCACTCGTGTCACCCCTGTATGCCTGATCAACATATTTGAGGTGCCATGATATACACCTGCAGATAAGCTCCCATCAGCAGGAATTGTAGTCATTGTTCATTGGTTGTTGTATAAATTAACTTATCCTGTGTTGACATTTACATCCTGTGTTGTTACATCCTTATTTGGTCATTTCCTATGAGGTCACATCCTGTGTAGGAGGTGATTGGCTGTTGGAGGCAATCCCTCCAGTTTGTGACTTCCTGTTTGTGTGTAAAAAAAAAAAAAAAAAGCAGTAAACTGCTCGGTGGCAGTCATGCTGATGGAGCTGAGAACGTAAGCTATGGTGGTGTCTGTTTACTTGGGGATATACAGGAAATAGAATGATAGGTAAGATGCATTATATCATTAGACGAAATGTGTGCTTCTTAGCACAGGAGATATGGTGTGCGCTCAGCGTACAGCCTAATTTCCTTGACACAGCGCAGGCTGAACCACTGAACCTGCCAGAGAAATATTGTTTTTAAAATAGGAATTCCAACTTCTTATCTGTTGGATCCTTCAGCATTTGGGCATTGTCTACCAGACAAGACAAATTTTTATTCACAGAGGATATAGCAGCATCAATTGCTGGCATTCCCCATTTTTTATTACATTTTTCCTCCATAGGATAAAGTGTTGAAAAATTTTTTGGAGGAAAAAACTGTTTATCTCGGTGATCCCACTTAGAATACACAAGCTTTTTTAGCAATGAATGGATAGGAAAAGCATGAATAGCCTGGGGAGGCTTTAGTGACCCAAAACAAGAAGTGGGTTCATCAACTAAATCAGCTAATGGCAGCATGAATATGGAGCGGACCAATTCAGTAAGGGATTGTACCATCAATCTTTCAGATTGTGAACCTGATCCTTCCGTATTTGACTCCAGAAGAGGTGTCATCAGCCTCTTCCTGGTCCCCTGAGAGAAATTCATCATCTCTCGCCCCCGTTCCTCAGTTTGAGGGGAAATGGAATGGGACCTATCCCACTCTGGGATGTGATTAAAGCATCAAACTTTTGCTCCAAGCCTAAAATGCTTGAGGAAAAAACCTCTTCAGTAATACAGACAGGGGCTGCAGTGTTGAAATGCAACTGCAACACCTGACGTCCCTGATGGCTCACTCTGACCAGCCACTTCAGAATTCTCAGGGGAGGATGCTATTTTTTTTAGATCGTTCTAGGCTTTTTGTGGCTGTAGAAGTCCTTCTAGAGCCCTTTTTTGAGGTGTTTTTACCCCCCTTCCGACCATAGCCCGATGCACAAAGTAAGGTACTACCAGAAGGATTGCATCCACTGCTTGAGCCATAGTCCAGCCACTGCCGCTGCTATTAATGCTCAGCATGATGCAAATAGTAAATGTGTCAATAGGAAATGCCTGTGTCACCAAACCCCTTTCATGCCCCTCTTTACTCTTGTGTCCCTCTGACAGCTTGCAGCAGCACAAATGGAGCTTTAAAACCATATTCCCGTGCCGGACGCCCACGCCATGCTAAGCCCCGCCCCCTCCGTCGCATGTGCCCCCCTCCACTTTCTTTTTAAAAATAGTTTTCCTGCGCGAGCGCTGGCCTCCGATCCGACGGGATCGGCTTGTGAGGGAGGGATGGCGAGGAGGAGACCTGGAAGAGTAGGGGCGGCGAAAGAAAAAACAGCATTGCTGATCATTTTTCTTTTTTTTTTTTTAGCTCTCTCCTAACGCTCAGCCTCGTGAAGAGGGGGAGAGTACAGCCCAGGTGGGGAGTGTCTGGTGAAGCAAAACCCCCCCCAAACCTACCAGAGGTCTGCCTGCTAGCTGGAGAAAAGAAGCCTGCTGCTCCTGACACAGCGTAATCTCTTGAGGAAAGCATGAGAAGGTACGTGCTCCATACAGCCCCCAGTGGTGACACTCAGGCATGACAACATTTACTTTTTAAAGGAGACATTTCATAAGAAAATTTAAAAATGTCTTAGAAGAACTCCACTTACCTTTCCCGCCGCAGGGTTTTCTGTGGTAAAACCAACAGACTCAATCTTCACCCTTCACAGTGGGTTCCGTTAACAAACCTTCAGGAACCGGGGACCCCACACTCCTGGACCTGTAATAGCACCCCGCCAGTACAACTTTATGGCTTTAAAATACTAAAGTACTGGATCCAGGGGTCCAGCTCTCTAAAAAGAGAAGTGTTACAAGCAAAACCTCATTTCTTCGGATACGAGGCCCGGATACCATTCAATTTAGCATAAAAGACACCTTGAATGGATCCGGCTGCATAGCTAGCCCCAGCAAGGATTGCTCCAGTGGAGCTCAGCACAGCACATCTTTACTCCTGACCAACACCTTAGACACTGGCGAAAAAACCGAGGTACTCCCAGTAGTGAGAGGGGTTATATAGAGAGTGGACTGTCTTAGGGTGTGCCAGTGTCCATCACCTGAAGGTGGCCTATAACTCACATAGTAACTACTATGGCTAACTACTGTGTCCCGTGATGTACGATAAGAAAGTTCTGCCGACCATCTCCCGATCATCGCTCTCAGCCAATGGCTGAGAGCACTGACTGAAGTGTTCTGGTGGGAGGGCTGCCCCCCTGTTTGAACACAATAGAACAGCGGGAGACATCACTGTACTAACATTGGATAGTTAGTACAGTGACTCCGACCTGAGGTTCATTTTGTTTTCATTCAGTCCGCTGAGTTGAAAAACTAGCAGTGTATACTAGGCATTAGGCCGCATTCACATTTGATGTTTACTGGATAAGTGACAAAGTGCACAGGTAACAGGGCATTTTGCAGTGCATTTTGGATTCTGTTTCAATTGTTAATGGCACCCCAAATGCAATTAGCAGACCTTTTTTTTTGTCATGTGGCAAAGCTGCATGCCTTAAAAGGTTTTAGAGCCTCTATGATGTGTTTGTCACACATATGGCAGCCCATTCAAGCAAATAGGTTACCCTATGTGCAAAAAACAAGCAAAGAAAAAAAATGTGAACAGGAACGTGTGTTCTCACTATGCAAAGTATAAAGGGGGCCTTAGGGGAGGTATATAGAAATGGCTGGGCAGAGGTGTCTGTCAGCTGGAGAGAGAGATGTGTCCATTGGCTCCTTGCTCCAGCACTGCAGTGGCAGCTACCTTCAGTTCTAGGTTGGCACCATATTCACCACTTTTGGAGAAAATCCTGAAGTTTCTGTCCCTTCACTTCATTGTGACACTGAAAACCCATGCAAGGGTTCTGTTTGAATCTTTGAATTCTACTATTTTATAAAAATGAGCATAACGCCCTGAAATGTAATTCACTGGCTGGACTAAAGTTCATGAAACGGGTTATAAATATGTAAAACGCTAATGTTGCTTCATCTGGCAAGTGCTCAAATGACTTATTCCTCATTATTGAAATGGAGACTTGGCCAAAGCTGCAATTCAGTTGCATATTTAACTACCAAGATTCACGCATACGTGGCCAGCATCTCGAGCAACATACAGCGTAAAAAAAAATCATCCTAGTCTTCTACTACGGTCTGTAAATAAGGAAACATTCTCTATGGCACAAAGGCTCAAAAGCAGAGCCTCCTGTGGAAAGAATTATCTGAAGTTCCTTTGGATCAAGTGTTAAGTGAGACTTTTGAACTTCAACCTCAAAATGGTTATTCATGCGTTGCCACTCATGGAGAAGTGACTTGATGCATTTAAGGATTCTTTCAGGCATCAAGATACTAATGTTCATCCCAGTTTTCACCTGATGTTTTTGCACTTGTGTAGATATACTTTTTACATGTTCTCTCTTCTTTCTTTCTTTTTGGGTCCAAGGAAAAGTGATTCTGTAACAACTTATATATTGAAATCTTATTTCAGGAGGTGAGTACTCTTTCTCACTTACTTTTATTTAGTTTTTAATGTGTTGTATTGAACTTATTCGGGTGGTTATTGTTCAGCAGTATGCTTAACATACTTATGCAACTACAATTTGTTTTCTATGTGATTTTGGTCTCTCCCTCTGTCCTCCCCTCTTTCAGTGCTGGTTAGTTTAGTCCTAGCTAGACCCTACCCATTTCTTTTTGGAAGGTAGCCACTTTTAGATAGGCTGAGGAAGAAGTGACATGCTTTGAAATGTGTTCCTATCTCCCAGAGGTGTCAGGCATCCTCTCCATCCCATCTTGATGCAGCAGCCTGTGTTTTTTCCCCCCTGCTCATTGCTGAAAAAACAGCCACATCTCTGCTCTGTGTACAAAGCCCTGTTGTTAGTAAACACAGGGCTCCGATTTGTGATTCACTAAGCCGATCAGCAGGTCCCAGCCAAAAATCATTGGTGGGGACCTGCTGACCGGCTTGTGCCATACTACTATAAAAGTACAGACGTGGCGGTGAGCACGCGCATCCCCTGCCCGAAAATGCCAGATCACGTACATGATACTGCGCAGAGCAGCCACCCCATCACCGTATATGTGCATGAGGTGGTCTGCAAGTAGTTACAGCAAGTCAACTTGCTCCAGAATATAAAAACATGCACATTTTGTGCTACTTAGCATATTTGACAAGTTATTGAATTACTTTGTATATTCAAGTTGAATTGACCTATTTTTTTGATGCTGAGCTCAAAAAAGCTCATCATGCACTGAACTCATCATGTACTACCATGTATCAAAAGAAAGAGAGACATTTTAAGGAACTCAAACATATGGTAGAGAACAGTGTTTATTAAAATACATTGTTAACAACTGAGTGTGAATATTGAAATTGAAAATAAATATTAAGTCGGAGCACATGTCCTTTGAGGGAAAAGTCAACAAAGCATTATCTGACATAATAGATATGTGTATCAAAAGTTGAATTCACACTAAGAATAAAAGTAGAAAGGGTAACACCATTAATAGAATCAAAAGATGAAATGAAGAAATAACTGTCAAATATTGCACAGTTCACTTGTTCACAATTTAAAAGAATTGCAGAATCCACTGAAGTTTTAGCCATCTGTCAGAAATCCATGGAATGTTTGCCTTATTTTTTCTCTAGGTAATATATTTGCTGCACAAGAACACTGTACCTTTTGTGTTTTTCATACAATTATTATAAACTTCAGCATTCCACATATTCTTGTACAGCACTCTTCATACTATATGATTTAGTAAAATGATCATACCATGGCCCATTAAGTTAATGAGACCTTAACAAAGTTTCTATAGGTTTAAGTCCCCAGAAATAGATGACAGCATATAATCACATATCCAGTGGCCAGTTTCTCAAATCTTTTCTCCCTTTCAGCAGTGCAGTAGGGAAAGCCTCTTAGGCATTCAATAATACTGGATGGCATGTGTACTCCATGTGCTAGTTTGTTATGTCACTACAGGACATTACCTATGTATAAATGCTAAGAAGCTGTAGTGAAGTTAGGAGAAACTGGTCATTAGTGAGGTGAGTATATGCTGCCTTTTAATGCTGGATTTAAACTTTAGGTGACCTGACAGGGTCTTCTTTTAGTAAGAGGACATCAAATACTCAGGACCTGGTCCAGAAGGTGAGTAGTAAGGGTGCACATGAAACAGATTTAATCTTCTCAACTAATCGTATGCAAAGCATTATTAGATGCAAAAATGGCTACGTAAGATCTGTTTTGATCTTACTCAACTCATCCTCAATAAATATTTGCCTAAATAAAACTTGTGTGCTATGACAATTAATATGTTCAAAAAACATATTACACAAAATCATATGGACTGGATTCTTACATGCTAAAAAAAAACACAATGAAAAATTGAGTGAACATTAATATTAACAACTATAGATTTTAGATAGCTATTGATCTTGCAGAACGATCTCAATACATGGTCTGATTGCACAAAGAAGCAATTGCCTCTTTAATACAAGCATTTCCCCGTTAAAGCGTAACTCCAAACATTCCCCTCTGGGTGATCTATGTACATTGCAAGGATTTTTAACAAACTTTGTGGCAGATTCCTACCTTTTGTTATTTTGAAGAAATCACTGTTTGTTCTTCAGTGCCCATGTGCTGAGTGAGTCTAATAGTAATGGTTTTATAATTATCAACCAGCTGCTGCAGCTGTACAGCTCTGAAGAAAGCTGCAGGGTCTGCATCCCTTTAGACGTGATACTCTACTGTTATGGTACATTTAGGCATGCCTCGTCTGATATTCTCTGAAGAAGATTAACTACAATCAAAACACTGCTGTTTCCACGCTCATAATTCAACATGTTTCGCCATGGGGCTTCTTCAGGAAAAGGTGTGGTGTCACAGCTACTGAATGAAAAAACAAACATATCAAAAGCATGATTTCGATGCATGTATATAAATAGCAAGCATTTTTTAAAATATTTTTTCAAATTCTTTATTTGCAAGGAAAAAGAAAGTATCCATCAATATACAATACAACGAAAGCACCAGGGTGCTACTGCACATCAATATAGATACAGTCCAAGGTTGTATAATCAAGTGTAGAGCAGCTTGGAAGCAAGTCAGTAAAACATCACTGACACGAATATGATCTTCACACTTCAAAGAAGTCAGGTGATAATCATGTACATTCTACTTGTGTTGTGTAGCACGAGCGTACACCTCACATTTTTGAACAGAAAACAACTAGATGATAGAGACATAGGGTCACCCAAGAGGGTGCCGAAACAAGAAATAAAAAGGGGGAGGGGAAGGGGGAGAGAGAGAAAGATAGAAGGGGGGAAGAGAGAAGGGGAAGAGAGAGGGGGAAGAGAGAGGGGGAAGAGAGGGGGGGAGGGAGGGGAAGCCCAGGTGATGGGACTTGTAGATGTCACAGTGCGAATAACAGGAGGATCTCTCCAGGAGGGACTTCCCTTCGTTCGAATATACAAACATGTTCCAATATGCCCATGTTTTTGTATATCGCTCTTTTATTTTGGGTGGTAAGTACCAAATCTTCCAGGGTATTGACACTCTTGACCCTATTAAGCCACATGGCAATGGAGGAAGGATTGGGGCCCTTCCAACACAGCGTAACACAGGCTTTGGCAGCATTAGTCAAGTGACGGAGAATCGACTTTTTGTATGTCCGAATTGGCATCTGTGAGCAGTGGAGCAGGAAGAAGGCCGGATCCCTTGGGATAGGAAAGTCCGTGAATTGTTGGGAAATCCTCTGTACCTCAGACCAGTAATGGTGAAGCTTCGAACAGGACCAGAAGACGTGAAAGAAAGTTCCCTTCTCGTCTCCACATCTCCAGCAATGCTCCAAAGCCTCTGGAAAGTATTTACTCAAGACTGACGGGGTAAGAAACGAAAGTGTAAATATTTTATAGTTGGATTCCTGCGTACGCGTGCAGATAGATGATATCAGGCAAAGGTGGGTGAAATTTTGATGCTGGGTAGCCATGAAGGTCCTATCTAGGTCCCGTTCCCATTTACTAAGGCTCGGCATGATAAAGTCATCTGGATGGGATATAAGCAAGGCATACATCTTAGACAGGGTATGAGGGAGGGGGTCTTTGTCTTCACAGTAAGATTCAGAGTCCGCTGACTCCGAAAATGAGTCGGGGGACCCAGGGTTCGGAAAAATGCTGAAGTTGAAGCACCTGCCAGAAAGATAATCTAAACTGACCATTCGGTTGCATCAGTAGGGAGATCGTGGGCCAGGTGTTAGCCGTTAAAAAATGGGATACTTGAAAGCAGTCGTTCTCCTGGAGATTTTCGGAAAGGACCCTGTTCTGCACCCAGAGGGAATCCGGGGTTTTCCAATACAAGAAACAGTGGAGAATGGATAGAGGAAAGCTCCGGTTTCATACATGTCATATGACCGACTCGGAGAGTAGGTCCTATAGTGGGATGCAACGTAAGGGAAACAGGTAAAGAAGTAAAGCACCAAGGCGCTCTGTGCAGAGGAACGGGGTTAAACTGCTGTGCTATATGCGTTAACAACTTGAGATCTTTATGTCTGCACCAGTCTATCACCCTGCAAGGATGGGCTGCCTGGTAATATTTACGCACATCCGGTACAGCTATTCCCCCATAGATTTTAGGCAGCGTCAGAAGGCGCCTACTGATCCTAGGCAGTTTGTGTGCCTTGGTAAAGAGGGTATTGATTTGACGGAATAAGGCCGCGGGGATGGAGATAGGCAAAGTCTGAAAGAGGTAAAAAAACTTTGGCAAGATGCTCATTTTAATGATGTTACAACGGCCAAACCAGTTATGCAGACCCCGATCCCATTTGTCTAAGAGGGAACGGACTTCACTGAGCAGGGGTGGAAATTATATCCTAAATGTATCCTCTAGATTCGGAGGGATAATGGTGCCCAAGTATTGCAAAGCCAACGACGACTATTTAAAGTTGAAGTTGAGCTGTAGAGTGTGACCCAAAGGAGAGGGCAGTGCGACTCACATCGCCTCGGATTTGGAGTAGTTGATTTTCATATTTGAGAATGCTCCGTAACGGTCAAATTCTTTCAGGAGATTCAGCAAAGAAATATGCGGATTGGTCAAGGAAAAAAGAGTAGGTCATCCGCATAAGCGGAGACTTTATGGGTGAGATTGCCCACTTGAACACCAGAGACATCTGGGTTTAACCTAATCCTGTTCAGGAATGGTTCCAACGAAAGGGTGAATAGTAGGGGTGAGAGAGGGCATCCCTGGCGGGTACCGTTAGCTATAGGAAATGGCTCTGAACACCCCATTTGCCTTGACCGCAGCCCACGTAGATGAGTATATGCTAGTTATCCAAAGAAGCATCTGTTCACCAAACCCCATGCGTCCCAGGACCGCAAGCATAAAGGCCCAGTTCAACCTATCAAAGGCCTTCTCTGCATTGGTACTAAGGAATACGCAAGGAGAACCCGTTTGATTGGTGAAGTGGACCAAGTTAAGTACTTTAATCGTGTTGTCTCTGGCTTCGCCGGAGGGGATGAAGCCCACCTGATCCAGGTGGACTAGTTGGGGTAATAAAGATTGGATTTTGGTAAAGAATTTCAGGTCCACATTGAGCAATGAAATCGGCCGGTAGCTGCCACACACAGAAGGATCTTTCCCTTCTTTTGGGCTAACTGAGATGTGTGCTAAGAGTGATGCCGGTGGGAACGAGGTAGGCCATTAAACGCTGTTACCATATGTGGACCTAACTGGGGCAGAAGGGTCTTGTAGTACTGTATGGTAAACCCTGGGCCTGGTGCTTTTCCCTGTTTGGCTGACTTTAGCGCTCCACTCAGCTCCTCAACAGTGATTGGGACTTCAAGCTCTCCCCTAATCGGGCATGGGAGGCACGGCAGGCGTGCCGAAGAGAGGTACTGTTCTATGGGAGAGGAGGGAGAAGAGGGTGGGAGGTTGTATAGGGAGGAATAGAATTCCCCAAATGCATGGGCAATATCTTTGGGTGGGGAAATTCTGCGTCCATCTGTACCTTTAATGTACGGGATATAGGAAGCCTGACGTTGGTCTCTGAGGGCCCGTGCAAGCCACTTGCCGCACGACTCATATACTATCTTCTTGCAAGGTTGGAGTGCTTGATTTAGCTTTGTACTGAAGGAGGTCGGAGACCTGCCGACGAAGGTGAGCAAGTTCGGTCCCTAAAGAAGGGATTGCCGTCCTTTTATGCTGCAGCTCAAGGACCTGGATGTCGGCCAACAGTTTTGTCAATTGCGCTTCTCTCGCCTTTATAACACGGGAGCCGTGTTTGATCAGAATACCCCGTATGACCGCCTTATGACCGCCGTGGGAGCGTGCCCGCAGGTCCTGTGGACTCGATGCCACATCAGTACGAGAGCGTTTCAAATCACTAAGAAGTATCCTCCGCTTCTCCGGGACGTTAAGTCCCTTAGCATTTAGGGAGGGTTGGGGTTAAGAAGATGAGAGGAGGAAGGTAGAGGAAGAGATGGAACAGGAAGAAGTAGCCGGGGTTCTAAAAAGAGGAACTACAGATGACACTCACTACAGAACAATTAGGTTCGTGTAAGTGTCGGCCTATGTGGGGAAGTGGGTGGAAACAGCTAGAAGATAGAGCCCGTTCCAGGGCCCTTTAGCAGTGGTATAGGCACATAGATTTATATAGCAGCCAGAGATATCCTACAAACAAAACTAAAGCTTAAAGTGGAAGGAAAACTTTCACATTGTGTTAGAAAATAACCCATAAGGACAACCACAGATGATTTTCACTGGGGAGAGGGTTAACATTTCCCTGCCCACTAGACAAGATGTTGTGTCGTTGTGTCATGGTGTGCGGCGAGACCTGGCGTTAAATGCATCTGCCACCTCATTCAAGGGAAAAAGGTGTAACGGTTCCTAGAAGCCACCTCAACTTCCAGTAAAGTAGTCCAAGGAAGTGCGACCATTAATTGCCCCAAAAGGGGGGTTGCGGCATGAGCACAGTCACCACACACCAGGACTGTACCCCATCCCCTCCCAGGAGGAGGCCCACCCCCTGTGTAAGGGCTCATTGCCCCCTAGCCCCCCTCACACACCATAATCTCCCAGCCTGGCTGGTGGTATACTGCTCTATGGAGAGTTTTCAAGCTGTAGCGGGGGGAGAGCCAAGAAAGAACTACACACATTGCTCTATATGAGAGGGGCACCTCCACCCCCCAGGGCTACGGTAAACCTCAGGAGTGTGTGTGTGTGGGAGGTGTCTCCTTGATACCCATGCATTTGATATCCATGCAATTGTATAGTAAAAAACCCATGCTAACCATTTAGGATAGGGGAGCTACAATATGCAATCTCGTGAGTTACCCGCAACCTAAAACTCAACAGCAGACAGTGGGTTATCTCTCCTTGTGTACACAGTTTAGATATAAAGCATGAGTCATATCTAGTATAAGAAAAACACATACAGGCTGTGACAGACCTAGCCGGGACAGAGGCTGTTGGAGAGGACTGAATGCAAGCCTGTTGCCTTTTGATTATGGGCCCTAGCATTTGGGGGAATTGTGCTCTCTGTGAGCTGTATGCCTGGGGACCCTGGGGTTGGTGTTACTTTGGATTCAGCTCCATGTCCCCCCAAAACACACAGACTCTGGGAACCCTTTATATGCCATATTAGAATGATAAGACTGATTCATTCTGTTGGGACACATCCTGTGAGGAGATGCTGGTGTCATCCACTCCAACTACCTGTGTTTATGTTAATTGAATGAGCTGATCACATTGTCCTCTATACAATGTAGGAGACGGGACGACTCCTATTGGAGCTGCTGCTATTGTGAGAAGGTGTCCTGTGATAATTAATTCAGTCTGGGCAAAAGGTCATGTCTCAATCACCTAGGCTGTATAAAGGATTAGTTAATTAGCTCATGTTAATTAGGTTACAGTTGTATTGTTAGAGGAGGTTCCAACGGCATATAAAGTCTTGTAATTTTGATTCTAAATAAAGTGAGTTCATGGTAGCAACAAGCAAGTGTCGCCTTGTTTTGTGCTCAGAGAGGTTGGAATATCTGATATCTGTATACAGACTGGGAGGAAGTGGTATATGACGGAAGCACTCAAGCGGAGTGTGGGACGTTCCGTGACACAGGCAACATAAAATAGTGCGGGTTCGAAAAGCACTCTGTAAATGTCAATGCATTGTTTGCAAACACGTGAACTCACAGAAGCGGGGGTGGGGGGTGGGGTGGGGTCGGGGATGGATAAATGGCATTCCAGGTGTGAGAAAAATCGAGGAGCAAGCACATTTACACAAATGCTTCCCCCCAATCCCGACAAGGGTTCCCTAGAGAATTGGTCCCTACCCCAAATGGATGAGGAAATAAGGCAAAAATTGTAGAGGAGTCTGTTCAAGTGGCCCTGCACACCCAACCAAACAAGATCTGATCGTTCACATATACCAGATCTCCCGCAGGGAGGGGTATATCATCATAGCATGTATAGTAGGTACAAGAATAAAGCCTGTGGTTCAAAAAAACACAGTATACTCATCTAGGCATCTGCCTTTGTATTCAATAAACAAACACTATCACTTTCAATCATTGCTTACTTTCATAAAGCCTGTGCAATAGGGTGCAGGGAGCCTAATTGTTCTCTAGATGGCGTCAAATGTCCTGATAAACAGCAGCCAGCACTAAAAACTAATAAGAGGTGATTATAAATATAGACTAGACAGAAATATCTATGCTCATATATTTATTCAATGTTGGAAACATGAAGGTACCTGAGTATTGAGAACTTATCCGCTCAACACTTCAAGGATCTATTACTTCAAAGAAAGGGGGTGGCCCAATGGTAAGAGGCCCACCTGGACCTGTTAAGCCCCATACACACCGTCAGATTTTCCGACGATAAATGTTCAATGACAGCTTGTTGTCGGAAATTCTGACCGTGTGTAGGCTCCATCAGACATTTTCCATTGGAATTTCCATCACACAAAATTTGAGATCTGGATATCAAATTTTCCGACAACAACATCAGTTGTCGTAAATTCCGATCGTGTGCACACAATTCCGACGCAGTTTGAGCCAACATCCGTCTGCAAAAAATCCATGGATTTTGTTGTTCGGAATGTCCGCGGCATAAGACAGATCAGGTCTCTATTAGTAATGCTATGGCCGCTAGCAATAGCTCAGTTAAGATCCTAGTGGTCTATAAGGATGAGTTGAACACCCCCCGGTTCAGTTCGCGGCAGAACACGCGAACAGACCAAAAATTTGTGCGAACACGCCAACCCCGTTAAAGTCTATGGGACTCGAATGTGAAAAATCAAAAGTGCGAATTTTAAAGGCTAATATGCAAGTTATTGTCATAAAAAGTGTTTGGGGACCCGGGTCCTCCCCAAGGGGACATGTATCAATGTAAAAAAAAAGTTTTGAAAACTGGAGCAGTGATTTTAATAATGCTTAAAGTGAAACAATAAAAGTGCAATACACCTTTAAATATCGTGCCTGGGGAGTGTCTATAGTATGCCTGTAAAGTGGTGCATTTTTCCCATGTTTAGAACAGTCCCTGCACAAAATGGAATTTCTAAAGGAAAAAAAGTAATTTAAAACTGCTTGTGGCTGTAATGTAATGTTGCCCCCCCCAGCCCATTGTCAGGCCCTTTGGGTCTGGTATGGATATTAAGGTGAACCCCGCACCCAAATTTAAAAAAAAAGGCCCTATATACTCAAATAAATGTTACAAACAAGATAGGGACTGTAGGTTTGTTTTTAAGTTGAATCTGTTTGTAATTTGGAACAGGTACATTTTGTAAGTGTAGCTCCAGCCAAATAATCTATTTTTAAGCTTTTTGGATAACATAGGGAAGGGTTGTCATCACCCCTGTAACATTTGTTTTGCTGTCTGTGCCCCTGTTCAGAAGATTTCACCTCACTTTTTGTCCCAATGACAAATGGATTTTGAAAATTTTGGGTCATTAGGGAAACAAGGATTGGTGATAAAGCATCAGTGGGGAGACACCTTTTTCCCATATTAACTCTTACAGGAAAGAATTTCCATTTCTAGGGGTAGATTTTCTCTCACTTCCTGTTGTCTCCCTCCGTTTGTAAGTAGGAGTCGTTTGTAAGTCGGATGTTTGAAAATAGGGGACTGCCTGTATATACTATACGGCCTGCCCTATACACTCTGCGGAAAATTGGGCCTTAGATGTTGGTGTTGCCACAACACTGTAAGCCTTTACAGTCACTCTTGGTGGGCGCTGGAACGGGCCCTGCTGTGAAATATTATTTCAAGAATTGTAATGACATGTCCCTGTTAAACAGGGGCAGAAAAATTGGGCCTTAGGCAGTGGTGTTGGTGCCACAACACTGCAACCCCTCACAGATACTCTTGTTGAGTGCAGGAACCAGCCCTGCTGTTAAATATTTGATCAAAAATTGTAATTACGCGCCCCTGTTAAACAGGGGCAGAAAAACTGGCCCTTAGGTAGTGGTGGTGGTGCCATGAATCGAAAATATTCTTAGAAGCTATCATCATGAAAATTGAGGAGGAATAGGATAGTCACTCAGCATGTGCAGTCTTCAAGGGATCCCACATCCATAGAAAAATCATTTGGTTATATCAGCATCAGGTGCTTGGTAGCTGGTGATCCAAGACTGATTCATTTTTATGAATGATCGCCGATCTGTGGACAGGCGATCGGTTACAAAGCCTCTAGCAGCACTGAATGTGCGTTCAGAAAGAACGCTGGACAGGCCAGTAGCTCGAGTGCATATTGAGCAAGCTCTGGCCAGTGGTCCATCCTCAAGACCCAGTAAATGTTCTGGTGGAAAAGGTCTCAAAGTCTGATCTTGCCCCTAGATATTCCTGCACCATGTTCAGACACTGGCGATGGTTGCTGGAACCGATCAGACCTGGGAGCTGAGGACTGAAGAATTGCCTGAAGGCATCGGTCAGCCATCCACCTTCTCCACCGCTCTTTCTGTGACTGAACAAAGCCTCAGCAACACGTTGTCCAGCACCAGGAAATTGCAACCTCCCAGGCTCTGGAAACGCATAGCACGAACCTTTCTGCAAGGCCTCCCGTAGATGTTCACCCTCTGCTCCCTCTGCAAAGGCTGGATAAGTTCTGCAACCTTACCCTTGTAACGTGGATCAAGAAGGGTTGCTAGCCAGTAATGATCCCTCTCCTTGATGCCATGAATCCTAGGGTCCATTCTCCTTTGCAGGATCAGGGAGGCCATGAAGTGTAGGTTTGCAGAGGCATTAGATACTGAGTCCTCTGGGTCACTAAGGATCACATGATCCTCAACCACCTCCTCCCAGCCACGTATAACTCCATGGGTTTCTGGGGACTGCAAACGATCGCTTGAAGACTGCTGCTGATGATGAGTGTTATCCTCCACCTCCATGCTGACACAATCCTCCTCTTCCTGTGTGATCGGCGGGCCTACAGGAATACTAGTATCTGGATAAAGGGGGCCTTAAGAGGTAAGGAAGTCCTCCTCGTCCTCCCGCTGTTCTGCCTCAAGTGCCCTGTCCATTATTCCACAAAGCGTGTGCTCCAACAGGAAGACAAGAGGGACAGTATCACTGATGCATGCACTGTCACTGCTCACCATCCTCGTGGCCTCCTCAAATGGTGACAGGACAGTGCATGCATCCTTGATCAGTAGCCACTGGCGTGGCGGAAAAAAGCTAAGCTCTCCTGACCCTGTCCTAGTGCAATACTCACACAGGTACTCATTGATGGCCCTCTTCTGCGTGTACAGCTGCTGCAGCATTGTCAATGTTGAGTTCCACCTGGTGGGCATGTCACAAATGAGGCGGTTATTGGGCAGGTTGCACTCTCTTTGAATGTCAGCCAGCCGAGCACTGGCATTATATGACCGGCGGAAATGACCACAGACTTTCCTGGCCTGCCTCAGGAGATCCTGTAAGCCCGGGTACCTGCTCAAGAACCGCTGCACCACCAAATTCAGGACGTGAGCCAAACAGGGAACATGGGTCAAGTGTCCCTGTCGGAGGGTGGAGAGGAGGTTGGTGCCACTGTCGCATACAACCATTCCTGGCTAAAGCTGGCATGGCGTCAACCACCTCTGAGCCTGCCCCTGCAGAGCTGACAGAATCTCTGCCCTAGCGTGGCTCCTGTCCCCTAAGCAGACCAACTCAAGCACCGCATGGCATCTTTTTGCCTGAGTGCTTGCGTAGCCCCCTGAAACTCTACAGAGCACCGCTGGTTCAGAGGAAAAATCCCCAGAGGAAGAAGCCATAGAGGAAGAAGAGGAAGGGGTGGAGGTGTGGCATAATCACCACTAGCATTTTGGAGGCGTGGTGGCGGAACAAGCTCCAACAATACTGAACTCTGTCCTGCATCCTTCCCAGCTGCCAGCAGAGTTACCCAGTGCGCCGTGAAAGAACATCCCTGTCCATGCCTGCTGGACCATGAGTCAGCAGTAATATGCACCTTACTGCTGACCGCCCTGTCCAACGAGGCCAAGACATTGCCTTCCACATGCTGGTAGAGAGCCGGAACGGCCTTCTGTGAAAAGAAATGATGTTTGGGAACCTGCCACTGAGGTACCGCACATTCCACAAATTCATGAAAGGGGGCAGAGTCTACCAGCCGAAAAGGCAGCAGTTGCAGTGCTATCAATTTGGCCAAGCTAGCATTCAGACGCTGAGCATGTGGATGGATGGGACCGAATTTCTTTCGATGGTTTAGCACAGGGATCCTCAAACTACGGCCCTCCAGCTGTTGCGGAACTACACATCCCATGAGGCATTGTAAAACTTTGACATTCACAGACATTACTAAGCATGATGGGAATTGTAGTTCCTGAACAACTGGAGGGCCGTAGTTTGAAGACCCCTGGTTTAGCAACTCGGGTAGGGAAATTTGCCTGCTAAAATCCGATGTTGGTGTACCACTAGCAGATTGGCCGCAAGTACCTGGGACACCTATTTCTATACCTTCATTCCTCTCAGTGCAGGTTTCTGAGAGGACTGGAGGTATAGTGGGGTTGGAGATTCCAGCTGATGAGGAGCAAGGAGAGATCCCCTTGTTCTTTGATGTGGGTCTTTTAAGTGCTGTTGCCAACGGACTGCATGGGAGGTCATCATATGTCTGGTCTAGCATGTGGTTGCTGTTTTGACCATGCTTGATACGCTTCAGACATATGTTGCAAACAGCAATGGTGCGATCTGCTGCACACATGTTAAAAAAGGCCCACACCAAGGAACTTTTCAAAATATGCGGGTAGTCAGCTCTTAGCTCTGCGGTGTGATGCAATAGGGTGGCTGCCCTTAAGCTGTCCCCTGGAGGGCATCCTACCTCGTTGGAGATGTGCCTCCTCCTTCTCCTCTCAGGCACCCAAGTTGAGTCAGTGACCTCATCATTCCGTCCCTCCCTCGTCACTGGAGCAAACTTGGCAGTATGCTGCAGCTGGGGAAAATGACTGCCAGTTTCTTGACCTTCTTGGGCACCCCCTCTCTCTAGGCTGACGTTACTCCCTTCCTCAACCTGGGTATCCTCATTAGAGCCTTCAAATCGCTGCACATCCTCCTGCAGCATGTACCCGACATTGTAGTTGAATAGTTCGGGGGACTCCTCCGTGCATGATGGTGGGGCTAGGGAAGGAGTGACTGTTGACATGGAGCCGATGGAATAGGCCGCTTTGGCAGCTGCATTGGCAGGCAAACTACTCTGAGCCTGGGTGACAGAGGATGAGGAGAGCTTTGTTATCCATTCCACCAATTTTTCTGCATGTTGTGGCTCAATAACACGGCCAGCTGCAGGAAAAAAGGACAAACGTGCCCCACAGGGACGTGCTGAGGATGCACCGTGTCCACGACCAGCACTGTCGACTGTAGACAGAGCCTGCTTGCCCTCTTTTAGTGGCCTGTGAGCATCTGCCTCTCCTTGGTGGCCTTCTGGACATGCTGTAAATTTTGTTTAGCAAAAAAACACTACACTGTATTGCTTACACCACCAGGAAAGTAGCAGCAACTGCACTAGGGGTGCACGGTACTGTGTACAAAAACGGAAGTTTAATAACTATGGGTGCACTGTATGTATTGTGTACACCACCAGGAAAGTAGTAGCAACTGCACTAGGGGTGCACGGCACTGTGTACACCAACAGAAGTGTAACAACTATGGGTGCACTGTATGTATTGTGTACATCACCAGGAAAGTAGTAACAACTGCACTAGGGGTGCACAGTACTGTGTACACCAACAGAAGTTTAATAACAACTATGGGTGTACTGTATTGAACACCAGAAAAGTATGAGCAACTGCACTATGGGTGCACAGCACTGTATACTGTGTACACCACCTGAAGTATATTAGAAACAGTACACCAGGAACGGCCTGCAGTGAGATATAGCTAAACTGTATGCAGTGGATATATATGAGACTATCTGTATATATATATATTAAATACACTGCAGCTAACTGAATCACCTGCCTAGCAGAATTAGAAAGAGTACACCAGGAACGGCCTGCAGTGAGATATAGCTAAACTGTATGCAGTGGATATATATATATATATATATATATATATATATATATATATATATATACATACACACACAAGACTGACTGTATATTTATATTAAATACACTGCAGCTAACTGAATCACCTGCCTGAAGTATATTAGAAACAGTACACCAGGTACGGACTGCAGTCAGATCTAGCTAAACTGGATACAGTGGATATATATATATACACACACGAGACTGACTGTGTGTGTATGTATATATATATATATATATATATATATATATATATATATATATATATATATATATATATATATATATTAAATACACTGCAGCCAACTGAATCCCCTGCCTGCCTGAAGTATATTAGAAACAGTACACCAGGAACGGACTGCAGTCAGATCTAGCTAAACTGGATACAGCTCCTGCACTGCATTATGGGCTGTTACGCGCCACTCAAATTTGGCGCGAACGGCCCATAATGTTTGATTTTCGATGAACAGCCAATGTTCGAGTCAAACTCATGTTCGACCTGAACAGAAAGCTCATCTCTAGTGGTCAATAACAAACCTGCTCGCCTGTGTGTGGTGGAATCAGGCTCTAAGGGACTCCAACAAAATGGCTGTCGCCACATGGGTCCTTATATACCCCCCCATCGCATCCAACGTGTGACGTATTTCTCTGAAGTCTATATTTATAATCATCTCTTATTGGTTTTCAGTGCTGGCTCTTGTTTATCATAGCATTTGATGCCATCTAGAGAACAATTAGGCTCCCTGCACCCTATTGCACAGGCTTTATGAAAGTAAGCAATGATTGAAAGTGACAGTGTTTGTTTATTGAATACAAAGGCAGATGCCTAGTTGAGTATACTGTGTTTTATTGAACCACAGGCTTTATTCTTGTACCTAGTATACACTCTTATGATGATATACCCCTCCCTGCGGGAGATTCGGTATATATGGACGATCAGATCTTGGTCGGTTGGGGGTGCAGGGCCACTTGAACAGACTCCTCCTCTACATTTTTTGCAATATATTGGCCTTATTTCCTCATCCATTAGGAACCAATTCTCTGGGGAACTCGTCAGGATTTGTGTATTTTTCTATTTAGCTAAAAATGTAAATGTTCTTGCTATTTATACACATGCATCTAAATCATGCTTTTGTACAGCTTTTGATATACGTTTGTTTATTCATTCAGTAGCTATGACACCACGCCTTTTCCTGAAGAAGCCCCACAGCGAAACATGTTGAATTATGAGCGTGGAAACAGCAGTGTAACTCAAAAGTAGTGTCCTTTATTTCTAATGGACGCTGATGTTCTGTATGAAGTGCTTTTATCTTTTTCTGTTATTTAATACTCTCTTTTAATTGACTGTGCTATATGGATTTGTACAAAACGCACCTACAAAGTCGCACATCTCCCACTAAGTGTTCTTTGTAACTGTATTTAAAGGAATGTTGGTGCCATATGTTGAATATTAGCTAAACCTAGACTTGAAAACATACTTTACCATAACCTATAAATTACTTTCAACATAACGATCATGGATTCGAAAGGCGCATTCCATACGATACTCACAGATCAATTGCAACTGAAGTAATTTTGCTTGGAAAAGGGGTGCAAAGTGAGCATTTCCATAGGAATAGGCACACACTGCACCCCCACAGATTATTCAGGCTTTTAAATCACTGCACTGTGATGAGAGGAAAGGTATATGCAGAGGCTAAGCTCAGCAATGCCGCAATAGCGGGGTGAAGATCACATTGCTCGTGCGCTGTTCTGGGACTGCTCTCAATAAACAGTTTGCCCAGAAGCTGGACAGAGCGGATTGCTCACAATAGTAGCTTTTTAGCCAGGCTTTGGGGAAGCAGCACTTAGCCTACAGGTTTTGTGCTTAAAGTAAGCTCCCATTTTTTAAACTGCATTGTGTTTTTTAAACCACTGGAGCCCATTGACTGCAAAGTAAGCTCCATTTAATTGGAAAGGTGAGAACAATTTAAAACCCATCTAAAACTGCAATCCATGTAAGAATACCCTGTGTACTGGGTAACAATGCTGCGTTTCACTGCAAAATGAAAAGCATTGTCAGCCTTTTAATGAAAGTGGAAAATAGATGAACACGTGATAAAACTATGTTACGGGGGACTGCAAAAAGTAAAAGCGGTGTAAATGCTAATGTCAGACTGCATTATATATATGTCATTTTTTATTTTCCTATAGTTTGAATTAACTACTTGCTGACCGCCCTATAGCATATTAACTGCTACAGGGCGGCAGCTGTGCACTGGATATGTGATGCCACACCTCCAGGTAGGGGGAACGAATGCACGCCATGCTGTGATTATACACTGCGGAAGCAAATTGCCAGGTACCAGGTACTCGATGTCCACCGCACCCGCTGATCTGTCTATGTAAACAAGGCAGATTGCCATTCTAAAAGAGGGGAAGGGATGGAGTTTGTGTCATGGCAAAGCAGGGAATAAATTCCATCTCTTCACCTAGTAAAAGCACCTTACACAGTTCACATAAACACTGGTTAGGCACACAGTTAACCCTTTGATTGCTCTGATGTTAACCCCTTCCCAGCCAGTGTCATTAGTACAGTGACAGTGCATATTTTTAGCACTGATCACTGTCACTTGTTCCCAAAAAGTGTCTGTAAAGGCCCGTACACATGATAAGAAAATCGGAAGTAAAATTTCGTCCGATGAATGATCTGCCGATTTTCGGATCGTTAGTATGGTGCTTTCGACAGCCGATTCAGTTTTTTTGTCCAACAAAAGCTGGATGTGCAGAATATAAAATTTTTGTCGGATATGAACACAATGTCCAATTTTCATATAATTAGTACGGTTTTCATATGAAAAAAATCGTAAGAGCAAGACTACGCAAGCTCAGAAACGAAGGAATACATACAACACTATTCAACATATTATGTCACTTATGAAGTTGTATTCTGTTGTAGGATAATTTTCGTATGTTGAGTAACCTCTTCACTTTCGACATGAGACTAGCATGCAACAAAAAACGGACGAATGGTCGTCTGAAAATCTGATCGTACAAGGCTTTAGTTTCAGAATGTCCACCGCAATATCGCAGTCCCGCTTATAAGTCGCTGATCGCCGCCATTACTAGTAATAAAAATATCCCATAGTTTGTAGATGCTATAATTTTTGCACAAACCAATTAATATACGCTTCTTGGGCTTTTTTTGACAAAAAAAATTAGCAGAATACATATTGGCCTAAACTGATTAGAGAAATTTTATTTTTTTATTGGATATGTTTTATAGCAGAAAGTAAAAAAAATATATATTTAAATTGTTGGCCTTATATTTGTTTATAGCGCAAAAAATATAAAACACAGGAGGTGATCAAATACCACCAAAAGAAAGTTCTATTCGTCGGAAAAAAGGACATACATTTCATTTGGGTACAGTGTCGGACGACCATACAATTGTCAGTTAAAATAACGCAGTACACACAGTTCACAATAAAATGGCGCGGTCATGAAGGGGGAGTAAATCTTCCGGAGGTCAAGTGGTTAAAGCTACATATAATTTTGGATCTACAATTTTTTTTTCCACACATGGTTCTTACAGAAAAGAATCTCTACCATTTTATTTAAAGTCTCTTGCACATGGAAATAATAATTTGCTGATGTTTCTTGCTGGCAAGAAAGATCCTGAGTGAAAAATGCAAGGTGTGTTTTAAAAAGATCTCACTTATACAGGCCTAAATGTACATAAGCTATACACACAAAAATTTTCTTCATCTTTTTCTAGCTCATAAGTACTTGTGTCTACATGCGATTACACATAAAAGTACTGCACTCAAGTGCAAAATTTTCTATTTTTTATGGCTCTTAATGCATTAAAGATCTAAAGCTGTATGCGTTGTGGTACAGAGAATACACCTTTGTCCAGATCCTTAAGAAAAACCCCTAGATATGCTGTTTTTTTTCTTTGCCCACGTGCAAGAAGCCTTTAATTTTTTAATACTCAGGTGAATTGCCAGGCTTTGCAAACATTTACTTTCAAGAGTATCCCTAGGCAAAGCACGTGTTTATAGTTTTGGATACACTTGGAAAGACCCTCTGTCAAGTTTTTATTACTGTCCACTCCATTTTTTGTTCCGGTGATCACTGGGACAGAAAGCGAGGGTAAATATAACATTTTGGAATTGTCACCATAAGAAGTGAGGGAGCGCCTTCTGGTGTTCTGGTGGCACCCGTCAAAGAGGCAAACGTTACTCACTTTGGTAGATATTCTGTAAATTTCTATTGTATCTCTGGTACAGAAAGTGAAGGGATACTTCCCCAATGGGGACACAGAAAGCAAAAAAATAAAAATAAAAATAAAAAATGTTTTAAACCCTTCCATACTCTATCCAAAGCAAAAACACAACTACACATCGTCAAGACTTTGTTGAGAGTTTCAAATATGTATTGGTTGACCATGGTGGACTTCCAATGTGACTATGTAACATACACTTTAGCGCAAAACTCTTTGTTCTAGATAGAGTGGGATGGGTAGAACATCTGCCAGGTTTTATTTGCTCTCTGTGTGTCCCTTGGGGGAATTTCCTTTACTTCCAGAGGGGTCATTGAGACATGAATTGAGCAAAATCCCTTTAATGCCCTGTACACACGGTCGGACATTGATTGGACATTCAGACAACAAAATCCTAGGATTTTTTCCGACGGATGTTGGCTCAAACTTGTCTTGCATACACACGGTCACACAAAGTTGTCGGAAAATCTGATCATTCTGAACGCGGTGACGTAAAACACGTATGTCGGGACTATAAACGGGGCAGTAGCCAATAGCTTTCATCTCTTTATTTATTCTGAGCATGCGTGGCACTTTGTGCGTCGGATTTGTGTACACACGATAGGAAATTCCGACAACGGATTTTGTTGTCGGAAAATTTTATAGCCTTCTCTCAAACTTTGTGTGTCGGAAAATCCAATGGAAAATGTGTAATGGAGCCTACACACCGTCGGAATTTCCGACAACAAGGTCCTATCACACATTTTCCATCTGAAAATCCGACCGTGTGTACGGGGCATTAGGGGAAGTTTAAAAAATAAATAAATATATATATATATTTTTTTTTTTAAAGTAATGTCAAGTTGTTCATGGATTTATACATACACCTAACAAGTGAATCCAGCAACAAGTAGGTAATAGAAAGATATACAATAGGTCTAATCCAATTATAAAAATTCAGTATACAAACTTCACATACAAATCTTAAAAGGAGCATACCAAAGATATAGAAAATAAAAACAAACTGTCTATGGCAAATCAGGCTGAAGAAATGAAGATCCCAAACAGACATTTTGGGTAGAAGATATCCCTTTCTCGAACATGCAGATACCCAAAACCTCAGGGTATCTGCATGCTTGGATTAGACATACTGTAGATATTTTAGACATATATAGTAGCGCCTACTTATTTAGTATTACCTACTTTAACTTTTTTAGACAATTTGCAGGATGCAATCTCTAGCTTTATAAAGAAAAAAGCCTGAAAAAGAAAATACAGCTGCAATATATTTAATTTTTGTATTTTAATTTAAGGTATCCTTTAACACACAATCAAAACTTTAAAATACATTTAATGTAACAAAGAATGGCTTGAAGCTTAAAGTGATTGTAAAATCTCGTTTTTTTCCTTTAAAAATTACAAACATGTTATACTTACCTGCTCTGTGCAAAACCACTGCACAGAGCAGGTAAGCCCAGATCCTCTTCTCGGGTCCCTCTTCAGCTCTCCTGGCCCCTCCCTCCTGCTGAGTGCCCCCACAGCAAGCAGCTTGCTATAGGGGCACCTGAGCCAAGTCACAGCTCCCTGTGTCCATTCAGACACAGAGCCTGGCTAAGCCCCACCCCCTCTCTCTCCTGGTTGGCTAACTGACTTTGATTGACAGCAGCGGGAGCCAATCGCGCCTCTTCTGTGTCTCAGCCATTAAGGAGGAGCATCCTGGAGGGCTGAGGAACTCGTGGACATTGCTGGAGAGAGATGGGTCTCAGGTAAGTGTTAGGGGGTGCTGGAGGGGGGCTGCTGCACACAGAATGTTTTTTATCTTAAAGCATATGTATTAAGATAAAAAACCTTCTGACTTTACAACCCCTTTAAGACTATAATTATTTTGCTGTCCTACTTTTTATCTTTTTTTTTGCCATCTACAAATATTGTAGTATGATTTTTTTGCTTAAAGTGCATTCTAGGCATGAAGGTAAAAAACCTTCTGTGTGCAGCTTGCTCCCCAGACTCCCGCTAATACCTTCAGCGATGTGCATGTAAGCTGCTGCTCTCCCAGCTCTCTACCTCCTCACTGGCTGAGACACAGCAGTGGGAGTCATTGGCTCCATCCTGCTGCTACAGTGTGTAGGCCTAATTAATAAATCTAAGAGGAACCTTAATGTAAGAAGGAACTTTGATGTTAGGGGGGGGGGGGGCTCTGATGGGGACCTTAATGTAAGGAGGGACTTTGATGGGGACCCCAATGTAAAAGAAGACTCTAATAGGACCCTAATGTAAGGGGGGATCCTGTTGTAAGGGGGGAATCTGATCTAATGGGGGCTTTTTTTTTCACTGATCTACTTTCTTATGATTATTGTAGTGGTACAATTGTGGCAGTATGATTTCTTTAAGTAAAATCACAGACAAACTAAACAACATCAAAAAGGTCTTATGAAATTATATTTGTTCTATTAGATCAGAGGTTTCCAAACTGTAGAAACTAAGAAGCAATCTGATTGGGGCCCTGATGTAAGGCCTGGTTCACTCTCTTGCAGGTTTGTGGCCCGAGTTTGCATGGGCATAGAAGCCGCATTAATTTGAATCGGCTGCTGTGGCTGTGTGTCCAGCAAAAAAAAGGTGCTTGCACATCTTAAAAAATGTGGCCACAAAAATACCATGCCTTTTTGCTGCGGTTCCCACATCTGCAAACACACTGTAGGTTGAGATGCGTGGGGGTGCCATTAAGAATGAATGTCAGCCCTGCGTGTCTCTACAGAGCATCTGTTCCGCCAGCCAATGACATTTTGGCTGCGGGAACAGATGCGATTCCTGCACCCACAACCACCTGCCACAGTGTGAACCATGCATAATGCAAGGGATGTAAGGGAGTACTCTTATGGGAACCCCGATGTAGGTGGAGACTCTGATGGGAAACCTGAGGCAAGTTGTCAGAGGGAGTTCTGATGGGAAACCTGAGGCAAGTTGTCAGAGGGAGTTCTGATGGGGAGGCTGATGTAAAGGGGAACGTTTTACCTTTTTTGCTCATCTACAAATGTTTTACTATTTTTTTTGTTTGTTTAAGGTGATTGTAGATGTAATATTGTAGCAACACAATTTCTTCAAATAAAATCACCAACAATGAAAGAAGGCAGAGCTAAAGGAAGAGGGCATAGCCCTTGAAAAGCATAAGGTGCGCCCCTATGAATGGACACGGTTCCAGTGGCGTACTGGGATTTGTGTACTTTTGTGAGTACATTGATATTGTTGTTTTTATCTAATAAAGAGTATGTACGGTATTACACTGGGCCGGTGCAACTTCTTCTGTTTGCATTTGGGTGTTGGTTTTCCCTGAATTGAAGTGGGCAGCAAGGCCGATGTGGTGTGTGATTTGGAGGACCTCAGTGGTGGCTAATCTGTCTTCATAGACTACATTAAAAATGAGCCTGCTCTGAGTGTACATTGTCAGACTTTCTTGAGGGCCTTTCCTATTTGAAGCGCTGGCAAGAGTTTGTTTTTTCTGTATAAAACCACCAAACTTAACACTAAAACAAAGTGTTATATTAGATAAAATTTTGTAGCGTCCTGAAGTATGGAGATTCCTAATCTATCTGGCAGCTGAGTGCACAGTCTACACTCGCCCCCCCACCCAACAACTGATGTGCACAGTCCTTGCCTCCCTCCCAAAATCACCCCAATTTCCCCCCCAATGAAGTAACGAGCACCAGCATAGATTTCTCCTACTTACTATGCACTATAATCCGAATTACAGAGCTAAGGGGGACCTGATGTAAGGGCAGACTTGGATATACAGAGGGCTCTGATGGGGATACCGATGTAAGTGAGGATGCTGAAGGAGGAAAAGCGGGCTGTGGAGCGGAGCAGACATGGACCTGTCATCCACCTGCTCAGCAGGGATCAGCAGACAGATTTCCCACTGAGCGGATGGCTGAAAGGAGCCTTATTTATTCATTTAAATATAATTCAAACCTTTGTAAAATATATGATGTGACCCTTGTACTAAAAAGTTCGGAGATCCCTGTATTGATCATGTGTATATTTCACTCTTCCTCATTCTTGCAAGAATAGAAAATGCAAATCTTCAGCATATGAGAGTTCATAAAAATGCGAGTCTGAGTGTTTTAAAATACGTAACTTTTCAAGTTATGAATACTATAACTATGGTTTGTTTCAGGACCCTCAAAGTTATTTGCTGAATAACACTAGGACATCTCATATCATAACAATGAAATGTAAAATACATATGCTACTACCAGAGTCTAAAGAAGGTGGATTATCTCAGGGCATTAATATTTCTTAACCCTAAGTTTTTTTCTTACTACCATACTTTACGTTGTTGAAATTAGGTCAATATTCTAACATTTGTGCCTGGCTATATTATTTCCTATACCCTGTGTAACCTCTCTCCTCCTTTCTCCGTGATGAGTTGTTTCACTTCTGATTCTTTCCATATAGCTCAGGATTTCTTGAGGTTCCCTCATACCCATGTCTTTGCATACCCACATGATATCTTCCTCACTGGCTACCAAAATGGAGCGCACAGAGGGATCATTAGGTCCTCTTTCTATTTTTCTATCTCCTTGTGGGATTATCGATCTTAAAGAAGGCAATCCTGGCTTTTTAGCTTCCAAGCAGGCTCTAGAGTGGCTTGCAGGTGTAGAGAATGAGCCAACATGAGAGTTATGACCACTAGTAGTCTCAGGTCCTTCTGAATGTCTCACTGGGTGGAATGTACTGGTGAGGCTTTGTGGTCCTGTCTCTCTTCCTTCCCACTGTTCTCTTTCTTCCTCTTCTTCACTTCCTGCTCCCTGGGATCTTGGTCCATTATCTTCAGGCCCTTCCAGCCATACCCAGTTTGGTGCTTCAGGATTCCCAGGACCCTCTGGTGCTGATTTTTTTCTGTGTCTCCTTATAAAAGTGAGACAACTAATAAAAAATAGGAGGGTTAGCAAAGAGAAAAGGGCAAGAAGCCCATAGAGTCCTTCTTCTAAGCCAGGTATTCCCCAACGGGTTGTGACAATATCATCAACCCCAGAAAGAGATTTTTCATCTTCAGCGACTGTGTTATCACTTCTTAGTATTATGTCACTTGTGCCAGGAATAACATTGTTAACAGCTAAGATTGTATCACTATCCTTAGAAGTCAGATCACTGTCACTCTGTAATATGTCATTTCCAGGATATTCACCACCATGTGTTACATTTCTTGGGAATATAATCCGGACGTAGCCAGCGCTGAGCAGTCCTGAAGAGTCTCTTCTGCATCGCTCTGGCAAGTAAAGAGAAGTACGCAGCAGTGGTCCTTCACCTGGACTCTCAAAAATTAATACAGGCAAGGACCAAGAGTGTGCAGACACCACTGGTTGATGAACTGATAAAATATGGTCATCTGATGATACAACCGATAATGATAATTCCAGAGGATCATAGAGGGTTAATGGTGCAGCTGACAGGTCACTGAACATCAACCATACAGACATAACAGATTCCTGTGTGAAAAAAAAAACAGAATTACATATAAAGAATAAAATTACAAAGACTAGCTACTGAAAAAAATCTCTGGCAACGTGTTCAGTGAAAATATGTACAGCTTTATCTGAAAATAATTTGAGAAAATACAAGAGAAAAATACAAATATACTTGAAATTACTTTAGATATGAGTAAAGTGTACAACTATATCTAACACGCAAACACAATGTCAAAAAACAGTAATCAATGGTAGCAGTCAAGGAAAAAAGTTAAATTTTATCATGATTTTCTGGTAACAATAAGGATACAAACGTAGTTAAAGTAGAAGTATTGAACTAAAGGCAAAACTTTTTTTTTTTTTGGATAGAGTAAGGGGGTTATAAAACTGGACGGATTTTTTTTTAATCATCTTTTTCCCATGGGGAGATATGCCTTCACTTCCTGGCCCACAGATAAAAACAGGAAGTGAGGGGAAATCCATGCAAATTAAGGAAATCCCTTGGTCCCCAGAACTAGTGTTCACATTGGAAGACCTCTCCTCTATTAGTTTTCTGGGGATAACTCCAAATTTTTATCAGGACCTGGCTCACCTGCTGGTGGCACCGTGGTTCCCAGAGCTGATGGGCGCAGTTCCAGTGATCACCAGCAGTGGAGGTCACATGCGGCCGCTTGTGTAAGAGATTCTGTGCCCAGCATTGCCTGAGCGCATCCAATTTCCGCTACTTGTGTCTGATAGACAAGCATCTTTTACATTGTTTTTATGTGAGTAGATCTGATTTTTAATAAATGTGTAGTAGTACCTACTGTATATAGTATTACATTATGTGGTACCTTGTTTTTTATGAGATACTGGCTGTTGTTCATCTGAAGCTGACAGAGGGCACACTGAGAGAAGCTGGCAGCCAGGATGCTGCAGTTTGCTTGTGAGATAATGTATGCCTGAATGCCTTGCTTGAAAAGGATTATTATTTTTGCAAATTTTTTATATTTAAAGTGTAATGGAAATTTGTAAGTTCTGTATATAATTGTATTGTATTTTGTATGTATTGCACTCTGCCCTCACTGTGCACACGGCACTAATAATGTTTTCAGTAAATGTTTACATTCTTTTGAGTCCTGATTAGAATTAGCCTGCCTATGTAACGCCCCTTGTTACGATAAACCTACAATTGTAATATTAATGTGATACCTACGTAATCATGTGCATAAAAACCTTCAATTGCGTCATAATAAAGCAGAACAGTAATTTGGAAAGATGCTGAGCGTATCTTTTGTGTCTGTTCCCTACTGCAGTAGTTATTATTAATTTGGAACCACTAATCAATATGAGGATAGGAGTTGCCTATCATCAATTCAACCGAGTCAGCATGGCGAGCTTTGCCTTAGGAGGGGATTCCAGGTGACCCTGAGTATCCGAAACGAGGAGCTTGAGACGATCCGGGAATTTCTGATAATCAGCCGGCTGAGGTAAGCCTTTTGCTTACATTTGAGTTATCAGACTTCCTTGATCGGTAAGGCATTTTCGGGACAAAGGGTACCTATTTTACTCCCCTTAATCGAACTGTATTGATTGGTGGTTATATGTTATGTTGTCCCTGTCTATTGTCCATCGGAGTGTTATAAATAAGAAAGGGAAGAATAGTACTGTTCACAGGTATATGTACTACATCTGCTAGATAAAGTAGTTTAGAGGCAAGAGGGTATAGGCACAAGTAGAGAAGAGAGAAGACTGGCCAGTCATTATGGGCATTGAATTAAGTAAGGGAATGAAGGGTAAGAGACCCTCAAAAATGCCCAGCGCAAGAGGAGCGCTATATATGAACCAAAGGTGCGGTTCCGCCTATACTGAGCCCCTAGATTAATGGTTAGAGTGGACAGGGATCCACAATGGGTAACTGGGTTACCAAAGTCCACAGGGACTAAGAATCGTGCAGAGTAAATAGCTAAAGAAACAGTTATCTATGTGAGCAGGATGGATCAAGGGTGACATTAGAACTAGACAGAAAGGGACATTTTCATGTTAAGTTGTGGGATGAATTTGGGATCAGGCACTACAACTATTAGAGTCAGAAACAGAGAAATGAGAGGTAAAACAGAATACTTTATATGTTGTCAGAGAAGGAAGATGGGATCAGCACTGTGGCTCCCCATCTGATCATAGAATCATAGAAGCTAGATATAAAAGTTATTTAAACAAAATAAGGAAAGCAGAATTTAGGCAGGGAAATATTAAAGAGTTAAAAGAAAGTGAGAGAATGATATGCATGTGTTGTGTACAAATGGGAAAAATGTAAGCGATTTTAGAGAGATATTGGTGTATGTGTGTGCGAATGCTGGGACCTTTAGTTCTATTGCTTGTGTGTGTCATGTACGCAGATGTGACCCCCTCCTTTGTGCTCTCATGAAAGAAATGTGGCTGGGATGAGAGGTTAGTGATAAGCTGGAAGGACATCATGCCAATTCCAGTTTTTTAGACAAAACATTTATAACAAAATGTGCCGGGTTAACGAATCTAATGGTAAACAATGTGATCACAATTATTTTGAATCTGTTTTCCAAACATGGTAAAATGAAGGTTACATTTAACCGTGTATTACACAAATTGAATATCCTTTGATAGTGGAAACAGTGCATTTAAAAAAGGGAAATTAAGTAAAATTAAGTAGTAATGAGTATTAATTTCTAATATGAGTTTAACAATTTTATTAATAATATAGATATATTGAAACTGGTTTAGACAACCTTTGGTTGGAAATGAAATCCAGGTTATTGGGGAAATTTGTAATGAATGAGATTAGTTTAGATTAAGATAACAATTTTGTAATTTTACATTTATACAATAAGCCCTTATTGAGAGAAAAAAAAAGATTAAGATGAGGTTGTTATTTTGAATAAAGCTGCCATAATATTTAACAAAGCCAAGATGGATGGAATACATAAGAAGTTTTTCTACAAAAATGATATTGTAAGGTTTTTGATGAAAACTTGATGTGCGGTCCATGATGTAAGAGTAATATTAAATAAAATTTAAATATAACAGACCCATCACATCAAGTCCACACACCCTGTTAGGATAGATGCCGCCTGCAGCCAGTTGTTTTATATTTTTTGATGCTTTCTGGTCCATCATACAGATTGTTGGTCCTTTTGTTTTTATTTATTTTTATTTTTGAAATCCAAAGCAGAATGTGTGGATTGTGAAATGATGTGCCCATTTTTCTTGTAAGTGAAGTGGTATAAGCAGAAGAATAGTTTGGATTTATGGGCATCTCTCCATGACCGCAGGGTATTGTTATCATTTATTATAATATTGCCAGGAAGAAGTTGTCTTTTGAAACAAGAAACTGGAGTTCTTACACAAACAGTGTGATAGAAAACAAGACATTGTAATATATTTATGCAAGCTGGACCCAGTAATGAAGGGTTCACCCCGATATATCAGAGCTGTAGCTTTTATGCAAAGGTGCTATTAGACAAAGTTAGATATTGTTTTGGTCAATGGTCCGACATTCTGTGCAGCAAATTTACAGCTAACTAAATGTTTGTCTAATGAAAGGTTTAAAATATGAGTTTGTTTATGTACAAATCTAACAATGAAAAATGCGTACATTTATTCAAAAGAAAGGAAAAGACGCATGTGTTAAATTGATGACATAGGAATCAGCTGCTGTGAGCCCAGTGCAGGACACACTCCCTGAAGACCCAGATATTACATTTTTTGTAGATTTGAGTATGCAGTTTATCACCCAGAAGGATACTCTGTATTCAAAGTCATTGGATCCTTTTTCCCCAGCTCAAGAAGCAGAGCTCCATGTTTTAGCAAAGCCTGTGAGCTATAAAAAGAGTGTATATTTATATAGATAGTCGAGATATAGAGAGCTTTTGGTTCCATTTGAAGGGCCAGAAGTTTGTTTTTACTTCGGCAGGTAAACCAATAAAGCATGCCAAGTTAATTTGACTGGCTGTTTTCAGCCTTCCAGCTTCTTGCTGAGGTAGCCATATTAACTTTCACACATGGAAGCAGACCAGGTGACTAAGGATGCTGCATTTACAGCCCCGGACACTTGATGGGTCTGTGCAACTCACAGATTCCACCCTAGTTCTGGCCCAGTATAGCTGGGATTAATAATTCAACTTTAAGGACCCCAGAACGAGAAGAACAAGTGGTCCACAGGGGGCAACTTCTTATGAAACAGGACTTTGGAAAAGGTGATCATTTATGTCTGCCAGCCACTCTTTTCCCTTCAGCTTGACACATGGACCGTGTCATCAGTCACAAGTAGTTATGGCTGCCTTAGTAAATGAGCGTGGGATAGAGCCAGGGTTCTCCACAGTTGTTTTTATAACACACCACTTCTTGTTTTACCTGTTACCAAAGGTGTTACCAAAAGCTGAACATCCCTCCCAGAGATTACAAAAAAGATATATCCAGATGCCCAAGTCAGGATCTTACGAGTATGCATTTTGTCTGTATGGACATGTTTTTTGGATGTCCAGTGGCAAATGCTACTGCAAAGGCCACAGTAAAAAGTGTTATCAGAAGTAGTTTGTAAATATAGAGTGCAGAAAGTACAGAGAGTAACAAAAGAAATCATTTTTTATAGGAGAGTCCTTACTAGAAGTTTTGAGGTTTTATTTTTACACCCCTTACTGTCTACAATGTAGCGGACAAAGTAGAGTAAGAAACTAGAAAACTTTTGCCTGAATGTTTTCTTATATTTTATGAAGCCCCTAAGGGGGATGTTGGACTCTCTCCCTATGGGATTTTGTTTGGGAGTGTGTTACTCACTTGCTTATATTTTGTCTCAGCAGCTGAAGTCCTCCATTCGGATCTCACGGAGAATGCTGATGATCTTTTAAGGTTTTTTACAAACTCATTTATGTGTTTTCTCCCTAATTCCAGATCCTAAAAGTTTGGAAGGATCTAAAACTAAAGCCAGGTGACTTTTGGATTGTTAAGAGACATTTATATATAAGGAAATGTTTGGAGACTCAATACAGCATCTATTTCATGTACAGTTTTTGCAAAACTTGAAGGAAAAGTCACCTGGATCCACACCAGACACTGCAAAAATGACTAAATTAAAGAAATCTCTGTGTTTGATTTGTTTCCCTCTTGTGATCACAGTCTAGGGTACTTTTTGATTAAATTACTTTAATTGTAAGGGATATATATATATTTGAAAAGTAGTTTAGCCATGTTGAAGTCATATCTTGTCTTTTGTACGTCTTCCATTTTATGTAGAATTGTCTGTGTTTACATATGCTGATAAGTCAGCATGCCAACAATTAAGCTAGAAGGCCATTCTGGCCACAGGAGTGTACAGCCAGTACTCTGTAAATATGTCTTATCAATCATTTGTTTTTCACAATGAAAAGTCATTTGGTAATGAAAAAGTTGCTCAGCTATTATTTTCTCCACAATGGAGTTTTTTTTTTTTTTTGCCTCTTTGGCCAGGACTACCTCCACCTAAGCATGTGGAGGTTCCAGGTTAAAGGTGATAGCAGGTATGGTTAGTGATCAAAATATTGATCAAAAGAGGGGAGACTGTAATGGAAATTTGTAAGTTCTGTATATAATTGTATTGTATTTTGTATGTATTGCACTCTGCCCTCACTGTGCACACGGCACTAATAATGTTTTCAGTAAATGTTTACATTCTTTTGAGTCCTGATTAGAATTAGCCTGCCTATGTAACGCCCCTTGTTACGATAAACCTACAATTGTAATATTAATGTGATACCTACGTAATCATGTGCATAAAAACCTTCAATTGCGTCATAATAAAGCAGAACAGTAATTTGGAAAGATGCTGAGCGTATCTTTTGTGTCTGTTCCCTACTGCAGTAGTTATTATTAATTTGGAACCACTAATCAATATGAGGATAGGAGTTGCCTATCATCAATTCAACCGAGTCAAAAGAAAAGAAGGCAGTTTCCAGGTGAACATACATAACAGATAGATTGCTCGAAGGAACCATTAGTAACTGATTATCAAAACAATGGACTCGTACTAAAATAAACAAGGAATGGACCAATTCGGTCCTTTAAGTATACAGAAATGTTTAATTTAAACAACAGAAAAGTTACCCTGTCCCAACAAAGTGAATTGAGGGGGGAGACCCCAATGAGCAATGACCTGGCACATCATGAAGAGGCTCCAGTCAGGGATCCTAAAGTGGAGCGACCCCTGGAGGAACCCCTCATGTATCAGAAAACTGCAAAATTTTACATATATATTTTATAGGCAAAGACAGGAAACACAAGAAAAGTAACCTTGGAAAAAAAAAAGCAGGTATGAGGAAGGGGAAAAAAAAAAGGGGGGGGGGGGCGAGGAGCTAGTCAGGGAACGTGATATGTGGACTATAAGTCTCTTGTTTCTGCCAAGCTATCAAGACCAGATCTTCCATCCGGTTCAGCTCCTCTACCTTCCTGAGCCACAGCCCAACTGACAGGGGTTGCGTCTGTTTCCAGGTGAGGGGGTGCAGGATTTGGCAGTGATCAGAAGGTGACGAAGTATAGATTTCTTGTAAATTTTGGCAGGGATTTTGGAAACGTGCAACAAGAAGGCGGCCGTATCCTCGGGGGTTCTTATAGTCGATTAATTTTTGGGTAATCTTCCGGACCTCTTTCCAGAAACTCTCCAGTTTAGAGCAGGACCAGAAAATGTGTAGTAACGTCCCACACTCCTCCTGACATCAATAGCATCCGTCAGAGGTGTTTGGGAAATATCTGTGGACAAGGGATGGGGTACGGTACCACTGAGAAAGAATCTTGAAGTTTGTTTCCTGCACGTTCGTGCAGATTTAGGATTTTAAGGCAAAGTGTGTTATGTTGGTTTGTTGCGCTTTCGAGAATGTCCTACCCAAGTTCAACTCCCAATTTACCAACAAGGGCAGTTGGAAGTCCTGAGGGGGTGATACCAGTAGTAAATACAGTGTCGAAAGGGTATGTGGAAGTGGACCTCGCTCATTACAGTATTCTTCAAATGTAGACAGACGATGATTAAAGTTATTGGGGCAGGTAAGGTTTGTAAGAAGTGGCATATTTGCGCTGTTCTCCAGAAGTCTAGGTGATAGGGGCCAGCAATGTCTGTCAAAGCCTGCAGCGTAGGCCAAGTACCCTATGTCACAAAATGAGAGACTTGATACTGCCCCAAATCTAACAGCGTACTGAAGGCTCCCTTTCGCAGGCCCAGAGTGAAACGCAGGTTACCCAGAATTGGAAACAATTGGGACTCTACAGAAGACAACTTTCCATTAGAAAAAAGCCAGAAACACAAGCGTTTCGTAGGCCCAATAAGTGTATGTGTCTTAAGATAGGGCAAGAGATCATTGAAGCACACAGGTACCTATGCAGTAACACATAACTCTGGGCCTGTTCCAAGTTCAGGCAGAGTTTAAGATAGCCATGACGACACCAATCAAGCAAGCCTAGCGCAGTCGGTAACACAGGGCAGTCACAGTGGTGCTCTGAGATTTGCAAGCTTGTACAGTATGAATTGGCCCCAATAGCACTGAGCTCATGTGGTTACACAGGACACTGCTGTGGAAACACCAGAATCACACACAGATGACACTGAGCAGGGCCACTTTGAGTAAAATTCTGCAGGCAATACATAAAGGCACGGCCTCTGTTGACAACGTTAACTACCTTAATACTGGGCACTTTCACCCCTTCCTTCCTAGAGCAATTTTCAGCTTTTTGTGCTCTCGCACTTTGAATGACAATTACTCAGTCATGCTACACTGTACCCAAATTACATTTTTATAATTTTGTTGACACAAATAGAGCTTTCTTTTGGGGGTATTTATTCACCACCAGGTTTTTTATTTTCTGCGATATAAGCGAAAAAAAGCGAAAATTTAAAAAAAAATATATATTTTCTCCTTTCTGTTTTAACCACTTGAGCCCCGGACCATTATGCTGCCTAAGGACCAGAGGTCTTTTTCCAATTTGGCACTGCGTCGCTTTAACTGCTAATTGCGCGGTCATGCAATGCTGTACCCAAACGAAATTTGCGTCCTTTTCTTCCCACAAATAGAGCTTTCTTTTGATGGTATTTGATCACCTCTGCCGTTTTTATTTTTTGCGCTATAAACGGAAAAAGACCGAAAATTTTGAAAAAAAATGATATTTTCTACTTTTTGTTATAAAAAAAATCCAATAAACTAAATTTTAGTCATACATTTAGGCCAAAATGTATTCGGCCACATGTCTTTGGTAAAAAAAATGTCAATAAGCGTATATTTATTGGTTTACGCAAAAGTTATAGCGTCTACAAACTAGGGTACATTTTCTGTAATTTACACAGCTTTTAGTTTATGACTGCCTATGTCATTTCTTGAGGTGCTAAAATGGCAGGGCAGTACAAAACCCCCCCAAGTGACCCCATTTTGGAAAGTAGACACCCCAAGGAAATTGCTGAGAGGCATGTTGAACCCATTAAATATTTATTTTTTTTGTCCCAAGTGATTGAATAATGACAAAAAAAAAAAAAATATTTACAAAAAGTTGTCACTAAATGATATATTGCTCACACAGGCCATGGGCCTATGTGGAATTGCACCCCAAAATACATTCAGCTGCTTCTCCTGAGTATGGGGATACCACATGTGTGGGACTTTTTGGGAGCCTAGCCGCGTACGGGGCCCCGAAAACCAATCACCACCTTCAGGATTTCTAAGGGTGTAAATTTTTGATTTTACTCCTCACTACCTATCACAGTTTCGGAGGCCATGGAATGCCCAGGTGGCACAAAACCCCCCAAAATGACCCCATTTTGGAAAGTAGACACCCCAAGCTATTTGCTGAGAGGCATATTGAGTCCATGGAATATTTTATATTTTGACACAAGTTGTGGGAAAGTGACACTTTTTTTTTTTTGCATAAAGTTGTCACTAAATGATATATTGCTCACACAGGCCATGGGCATATGTGGAATTGCACCCCAAAATACATTTAGCTGCTTCTCCTGAGTATGGGGATACCACATGTGTGGGACTTTTTGGGAGCCTAGCCGCGTACGGGACCCCGAAAACCAATCACCGCCTTCAGGATTTCTAAGGGTGAAAATTTTTGATTTCACTCTTCACTGCCTATCACAGTTTCGGAGGCCATGGAATGCCCAGGTGGCACAAAACCCCCCCAAATGACCCCATTTTGGAAAGTAGACACCCCAAGCTATTTGCTGAGAGGCATGGTGAGTATTTTGCAGCTCTCATTTGTTTTTGAAAATGAAGAAAGACAAGAAAAAACATTTTTTTTTTTCTTTTTTCAATTTTCAAAACTTTGTGACAAAAAGTGAGGTCTGCAAAATACTCACTATACCTCTCAGCAAATAGCTTGGGGTGTCTACTTTCCAAAATGGGGTCATTTGGGGGGGGTTTGTGCCACCTGGGCTTTCCATGGCCTCCGAAACTGTGATAGGCAGTGAAGAGTGAAATCAAAAATTCACGCCCTTAGAAAGCCTGAAGGCGGTGCTTGGTTTTCGGGGTCCCGTACGTGGCTAGGCTCCCAAAAAGTCTCACACATGTGGTATCCCCGTACTCAGGAGAAGCAGCAGAATGTATTTTGGGGTGTAATTTCACATATTCCCATGGCATGTTTGAGCAATATAACATTTAGTGACAACTTTGTGCAAAAAAAAAAAAAAAAAATGTGTCTCTTTCCCGCAACTTGTGTCGCAATATAAAATATTCCATGGACTCGACATGCCTCTCAGCAAATAGCTTGGGGTGTCTACTTTCCAAAATGGGGTCATTTGGGGGGGTTTTGAACTGTCCTGGCATTTTATGCACAACATTTAGAAGCTTATGTCACACATCACCCACTCTTCTAACCACTTGAAGACAAAGCCCTTTCTGACACTTATTGTTTACATGAAAATGTTATTTTTTTTTTTTGCAAAAAAATTACTTTGAACCCCCAAACATTATATATTTTTTTAAAGCAAATGCCCTACAGATTAAAATGGTGGGTGTTTCATTTTTTTTTTTCACACAGTATTTGCGCAGCGATTTTTCAAACGCATTTTTTGGGGAAAAAACACACTTTTTTAAATTTTAATGCACTAAAACACACTATATTGCCCAAATGTTTGATGAAATAAAAAAGATGATCTTAGGCCGAGTACATGGATACCAAACATGACATGCTTTAAAATTGCGCACAAACGTGCAGTGGCAACAAAATAAATACATTTTTAAAAGCCTTTAAAAGCCTTTACAGGTTACCACTTTAGATCTACAGAGGAGGTCTACTGCAAAAATTACTGCCCTCGATCTGACCTTCGCAGTGATACCTCACATGCATGGTGCAATTGCTGTTTACGTTTGACGACAGACCGCCGATTGCGTTCGCCTTAGCGCGAGAGCAGGGGGCGACAGGGGTGCTTTTTTTTTTTTTTTTTTTCTTTATTATTTTTCTGCTTTTTTTATCTTATTTTTAAACTGTTCCTTTCATATTTTTTTTTTTAATCATTTTTATTGTTATCTCGGGGAATGTAAATATCCCCTATGATAGCAATAGGTAGTGACAGGTACTCTTTTTTGAAAAAATTGGGGTCTATTAGACCCTAGATCTCTCCTCTGCCCTCAAAGCATCTGACCACACCAAGATCGGTGTGATAAAATGCTTCCCCAATTTCCCAATGGCGCTATTTACATCCGGCGAAATCTAAGTCATAAAATGCTCGTAGCTTCCGGTTTCTTAGGCCATAGAGATGTTTGGAGCCACTCTGGTCTCTGATCAGCTCTATGGTCAGCTGGCTGAATCACCGGCTGCATTCTCAGGTTCCCTGTTGAGACAGGAGAGCCAGAGAAAAACACGGAAGACGGTGGGGGGGGGGCATTCCCTCCCACGGCTTGTAAAAGCAGTCTAGAGGCTAATTAGCCGCTAGGATTGCTTTTACATGAAAGCCGACCGCTGGCTGAAAAGAATGATACCAAGATGATACCTAAACCTGCAGGCATCATTCTGGTATAACCACTCAAAGTCGTGAATGGCGTACCTGAAGACAAAAAAATGGTTAACAATAAAGCACAGTAAACGGTAAAGTATAAAAAATTGCATACCTGAAAAAGCAAACATGATAAAACATAATAACAATAAAACATTGCAGAATAGAATACAGTAAAAAAGAGCAGAACAATAGAGAGAGAATAGAGAGAGAGAGAACAATAAAACGACAACTATTTTTTTTTATTTTATATATATATATTTTTTTTTGACACTTTTTTTGTAACTAACTTTTGTAACTGTAACCGGTTCCAGGTACGGGTCTCTCAAAATGCGATGGCATCTTGGGAGACCCTGTGAAAGTGTGTCCTAGTCTGTGCAATGCTGTACCCTACGCTAATACTCAACTAGTGAATGGTAGCGTTCAAAACATTCACCAATGCAAAGACCAGGATTGTCAGGACAGGAGGGACAATAATAGCGGGTGTCACGCCTATATCCGCGCTTCCTGCAGACACAACATCTTTTTTGGGGGGGTTCGTTGGGTAGGGGTACTCGGGAGGACATAAAGAAAATGCCTCTCATGCAGCCGACTGCATTTGATTGGGGATGTGAATGGGGGAAGTACGGGCGCTGCAGAAGTGGTGGGTTCCCAATTAGGATTGGCGAATGCAGCAGGAAGGGCACTATGGGCACGACGGGCCTGTGTTTGTCTTCTTGGTGGCAGCGGGACACTACTTGTGCTTGCCACCTCACCAGCTTGAACTGCACTTATGGGACTGGCCACGTCACCAAGTGTTGCTGCAGTGCTGGTTTGACTACGACCGGGGTGTACTAGGCCGCTGGTGCTTGCCAGTTCACCAAAACGCTACCAAAAAAACTGTTAGCGATCGCAGGGGTCAGGCCTGACTCTGCGAACGCTGCAGTTATGCGTTTAGTGTTTTGTAAGTGTCAGTGATCGATCGATACTGCACTTGGGTGGGCTGGGCTGGGCCGGGCGGAGGGGCAAAACACAGGTGCTAGCAGGTATCTGGGCTGATCCCGCTAACACTGCGTTTTTGGGAACCCTAAACTGCTGGGGACGCTAATATAGATCTGATCGGATCAGATATTGATCCGATCAGATACTATACCACTAAGGGAGGTGTACGGTGCGTGCGTGGGTGTTAGCGCTACTGGCGCTAACCTGACGCTGCCTGGTGCTTGCTTGCCAGTTCACCAAAATGCTACCAAAAAAACTGTTAGCGATCGCAGGGATCAGGCCTGACTCTGCGAACGCTGCAGTTATGCGTTTAGTGTTTTGTAAGTGACAGCGATCGATCGATACTGCACTTGGGTGGGCCGGGCGGAGGGGCAAAACGCAGGTGCTAGCGGGTATCTGGGCTGATCCCGCTAACACTGCGTTTTTGGGAACCCTAAACTGCTGGGGACGCTAGTATAGATCTGATCGGATCAGATATTGATCCGATCAGATACTATACCACTAAGGGAGGCGTATGCTGCGTGCGTGGGTGTTAGCGGTACTGGCGCTAATCTGACGCTGCCTGGGGCGACGCATATCACCGCCGGGCGATCAGGGGGCTAAACCTTTATTCGGTAATAAACGGCGGGTGCCCTGACACTATAAAAAATAAACGAACTAACCAGCGTCAACCGTAACGTTTATACGGTGATCAGTGGTGAAAGGGTTAACTAGGGGGCAATCAAGGGGTTAAAACATTTATTAGATAGTATATGGGGGTCCCTGACACTATAAAACGCTGACGGTGAACCTAAATATTTACGTCCCTAACTAGCGTCACCAGTGACACTAATACAGCGATCAGAAAAATGATCGCTTAGCAACACTGGTGACAGGGGGTGATCAAGGGGTTAAAACTTTATTAGGGGGGGTTAGGGGGGTACCCTAGACCTAAAGGGGGGTAATACTAACTGTCCCAACACTGTAACTGTCACAAACTGACACTATGCAGTAATCAGAAAAAAAAAAAAAAAAAAAACCTGCTGGTGTCAGTTTGTGACAGGGGGGGGGGGTGATTGGGGGGGGGATCGGGGGGTGATCGGGGGGGGATCGGGGTGTTTTGTATGCCTGGCATGTTCTACTGTGTGTGTAGTGTGTTGTGCACTTACATTGATGTCTTCTCCCCTCGGCGCTGGAACGGAATACCGAGCTGAGGGGAGATGACATCATTTCCTTTGCTGCTGTTTAGCATACAGCAGCAAAGGAATGTTCCCATTGGCCGGCGGCGATCGCGAGGGGGGGCCACGAACGGATGGCCTCCCCCTCATCTCGGATCGCCGGGGAACAGAACAGGACCGCCTCGGGCGGCGGGGGGGGTCCGATCGGACCCCCCACCCGCGGAAGGCAAATCACGTACATGTACGTGATTTTGCCTGCCCGTGCCGCTTTGCCGACGTAAATCGGCGTTAGGCGGTCCTTAAGTGGTTAAAAGAAATCCAATAACATCGAATTTCCACATAAATTTAGGCCAGCATGTATTCTGCTACATGCCTTTGGTAAAAAAAATAATCCTGATAAGTGTGTGATAATTGGTTTGTGTGAAAGTTATAGTGTCTACAAGCTATGCATCACTGAAAATTGATCAATCCTGATGTACTGACTGCCTATCTCATTTCTTGAGGCCCTGAAATGTCAGGACAGTACAAATACCCCCCAAATGACCCCTTTTTGTAAAGATGACAGTCCTAGGTATTTAGAAAGAGACTTAGAGAGTTTTTTGAAGTTGCAATTTTTTGCCCACAATTGCTTGGAAAATGAAGAATTTTCTTTTTCCTCCACAAAATTGTCATATTAACAAGTTATTTCTCACACATGGCATAGATAAACTTGCAATTACACCCAAAAATATATTTGCTACTCCTCCTGGGTATACCACATGTGTGAGACTTTTCCACAGCCTGGCCACATAGAGAGGCCCATTATGCAGGGAGCACCCTGTCAGGTGTTCTAGGAGCATAAATTACACATTTAGTTTCCTGAGTACCTATCATATTTTTTAAGGCTCTGAAGCATCAGGACAGTGGAATTACCCAAAAAATTACACCATTTTGGAAAGAAAACACCTTGATGTATTTTCTGAGGCATAATGAGTCTTTTGAACATTTCATTTTTTCCCACAAGTTTTTGGAAAATGTGAAAAGAAAATTAAAACTTATTTTTTACATAAAATTGTCAATTTACTGTAAAAGATATTTCTAACACATAGCATGTACATAGCAAAAATTAAGCCCCAAAATACATTCTGAGTACGGCAATACCACATGTGTGAGACTTTTCCACAGCCTGGCCACATACAAAGGCCCAACATTCAAGTAGCACCATTAAGCATTCTAAAGGTATAAATTACACATTTCATTTCCTGAGGACCTATCACATTTTTGAAGGCTCCTGAGCCTGTTAGGATTCTGTCCTCCTTAGTTTCCATTTCAGAGCCAATGCTTTCTACTGGCTCATACTCGCTATCCGAGTCTGATGGAGAGAGTTCCCCGCCTCTCTCATCCGACATACTCTAGAGTACATGGAAAGCCTTCTCACTGCTAAATAATTTTTTAGCCATGTTGACAGATTACTGGGACAGATGTGACAGATGTGTCAGATGTGTGACAGATGTTGATCACTGGGGCAGATGATCACGGACAGATTTGTGCAGATGTGCACTGGGACAGATGTGGCAGATAATGGACAGGTGTGTGCAGATGTGCACTGGGACAGATATGGCAGATGATCACAGACAGATGTGGCAGGTTATCATGGACAAATGTGTGCAGATGTGCACTAGGACCGATGTGGCAGATGATCATGTACAAATGTGTTCAGATGTTTACTGGGACAGATGTGGCAGATGATCACGGACAGATGTGGCAGATGATCACGGACAGATGTGGCAGATGTTCACTGGTGTAGATGTGTGCAGATGATCACGGACAGTTGTGTGCATATGATCACAGACTGATGTGCGCAGATGATCACATACTGATGTAGGCAGATGATCACGGATAGATGTGTGGCAGATGATCACTGGGACAAATGATTTTACTGGGACAGATGTGTGACGGGTGTTTTTTTTCTGTGTGGGGACACTGTTTTGGAGACACTAGCTGGGTGATCAGTGTGTAAAAAGCTGTAAAAAACAGCTCAAAAACACTGATGTCCAGCTCGCAGCACAGATCCGCTCTGTGTGAGAAGGAGAGCCGATCGACTGGCAACGGCTGTTTACATTACACATTGGACACAGCCATCATGTGATCAGGAGGGCCAATCACAGAGCCCTCCTGCCGATTCGAGATGCAGCGTGGCCGGGGGACATGAGCGCATCTGGGCTGCACGGGCACACTTCTTCTGAGGGACATTCAGGGACGAGATGCCCACCCGGCCGTTTATATGCAGTGACTGCATGGGAGGAGGTTACAGAACATTTTGGCGGTTTGAGGGAGGAGGCTTCCCTGTTGGGCATATCACCACTGCAGAAAGTCGCATTAGAGACACAGAGGATCAACTCCCATCTTTAACTACTTCAGTATCGGATACATTCACCCCTTTCTGCCCAGGCCAATTTTCAGATTTCAAACCTGTCATACTTTGAATGATGATTACTTGGGCATGCAACATAATTTGTTTTGAGACTGAGAGGGCGCAAGGTATTGGTGGTATTTAATCACCACTGGGCTTTCTATTTTTTTGCAAAGTAAATACATTTTGGAAAAAAAGTTTTTCTTAGTTTCTGTTAAAGAATTTTGCAAATAAGTACATTTTCTGCATGAGTTTAGGCCAACATTTATACTGCTACATTTCTTTAACACTTTAAAAAATAACCCAAATCAGTGTATGATGTGCGTGTATGAAAGGTATTAAGCCTATAAGCTATGGTACATATAATTGAAAATTGATCAATCCTGATGTACTCACTGCGTATCTCATTTCTTGAGGCCAGGACAATACAAATACCCCCAAATGACCCCTTTTTGGAAAGTAGACTCCTCAAGGTATTTAGTAAGGGACATGGTGAACTTTTTAAAGTGGATGTAAACCCAATGTCATCTTTTCTAAACTACTGCCATAGGGGTTATCTATAAGGAAATACATGCCTCCTGCATGTATCTTTACCTGTCAAATGTCTCCCCTCTGTCTGTTACGAGACCCGAAAAACTGCATATTCTGTGGGTGGGTCTGTTGTCTGGAGCGGTGGAGTTGTGATGTCAGTAGACTCCCCGCCCACCTCTACACTCCTCCTGTCAATATGCATTTTCTCCTGTGTATTTTTTACACTGAACTTCTGCTATGATCTCTAACATCCTGTGAAAAGACAGGAAAGTAACCACATGACTTCAGCATGACAAATCATGCTGAGATGTGGAATAGCCAATCCTTGCAGAGCTGCTGAAGAAAGGAGTGGGGGTGGGAATTAAAAAATAATGCATGTCTTAGGCTAGTGCACGAGATATGTAAATCACCTGTCACTCACAGCAAGCGGGAGGATTTGACAACGTTTTTCTCTGTTTGTCAAGTTTTATCTCACTGAACAATAAAAGAGGCTTGCTCAGAGCTGGATTAACTCTTTGTGGCAAGACTGGGCTCAAATAATAGGAAATCTTATACTCTACATTATGACATAAAAAAAAAAACATTTTCGGGTTTACATCCACTTTAAGGTTGTACATTTTTTTCCTCACAGTTCTTTGGAAAATGAAAAAATAAATAGAGGGGTCCAAAATCAAAGAAGCAGCTTTGGGCTTTCAAGGAGCATAAATTACACATGTAATTTCCTGACTACCTTTCACATTTTTGAAAGCCACAGAGCATCAGGACAATGACAAAATGACCATATTTTGGAAAGCAAATACCCCAACATATATTCTTTGAGGCATAATGAGTCTTTTGAATGTGTCATTTTTGCCACAAGTTTTTGAAAATTATATAAAGAAAATGAAAACTTTTTTTACACAAACTTGTCAACTTATAAGATATTTCTAACACACAGCATGGACATACCAAGAATACATTTTGCTACTCCTCCCAAGTATGGCGATACCACATGTGTAAGACCTTTTCAACGTCTGGACCCAACATACATTTTGTGTAACACAAAAATTAACCAACATTGTATAGAAAAAAATGTACTGTAATGGTTGACTCTAAGAGTGGTCAGTGAATATAGCATAGTGTAGCTTCACCTATAACAGTACCTGTTCCTAAAAGCCAATCAGGCCTAACCTACTGGCACGTAGCTGCACCCATAGCACAATGCCTTCCTGACAGCTCCATGTAAGCACCGCTGGGTATAAGCTTCACCCCCCTATGCTTCCAGGACCTAACTCATAACTTTTAGCCCACTTGCAGCCTTGCCGTTCTTTTTCCTCCCGTGCTCCTCTAACTAGCCGGTCTTAAGGGCTTGCTGTCCATCCATGCGTGTGGATTTTAGCTGGACGTGGTCCCTGGTGTACCGGCTAAATGACCCATAATCCAAGGAGCCTCACTGCTGGTCCTCAGGGACAGCTTTTATCATGGCTTACTGCCTTGTCTGGGGTCTGCTGAGTCCATGTGAAGTGGGCAGCATTGTCAGCAGAGTCTCCGCTAAGCAAGTGTGTCCCCGTTTTTAACTGGTAGGTGGAGGTTGGGTGAGCTAAATTTAAAAATGTTTTGTATCCAAATGTATGCTGCATTGCTGGGTATTGTTATGCCTTGCTCCCTGCAGCCACTGTGCATACCCCTGAGCTCCTCCACAGAGATTACTCTGCTATACAGCTTCACAAAGTAATATTTTGTCTGTTTACACATGGCATTAACCCATTGGTGGCTTATGTTTGCTTTACTATTTTGCCATTATGCCAACCCCCTCAAAAGACCAGCATTCCCAGAGAAGGTAGAGGAGTCGCCCGTGGATGACTACTGTAGCCAGCTATTGCCAGACATCCTTTTATATTGCTCTCCAGTTTTTAAAAAAACAGTGAGAAGCATGCTTTATCATGTCTACATTTCCCTTTCTGGGTTTGTTTGTGTACATTGCAGAGTATTATTGTAATTCTGTTGCAAATGCCTATCTTTTGTTGCTGTTCTGAACAAAACTTTTTCATTATGTCTTGATTCCTGGCAGGGCAAAGTTTAGTTCATTAACCCCCTGGTGAATCAGGGCTGCAGATGGAAGCTTCATCCTCCCCCTAGCAGGAGTTAACCTTTTAGGGTGTGTTACTAAGCAAACTATGTTTTACTGCTTAGAATTATTTTTGCGAGCTGCTTTGTTAAGCAGCAGGCAAAACCCTGTAAGGGGTTACATATTCTGGCAATGAGCAGTCTCAGAGCTTTCCCAACCGAAAAAACAACCCTCTTCCGGCTCTTCAAAAGAGAGGATACAGATGAACATGACTGTTGGAATCTTGCCTTGTTCAAGCAACCAGAGATGAGGATGATGACACCTAACAGGTTGTCACATTCATTAAACAAGTGGCCAATATACTTAAAAGGAGTTATTTCCACTTACCTTGTGAAGGGGTTATATGTTCTGGCAATGAGCAGTCGTATAGCCTTTCCAGACAAACCAGCCCTCTTCAGACTCTATAAAGAGGGTTCAAGCAGCCAGGGATAGAGATGATAACACCCAACAGGATGTCACATTCAATAAGCATGTTGTCAGTGTGCTATAAAGGAGTGGTTTCAAATCACCCTGTGAAAGGGTTATCTATTCTATCAGTGAGCAGTCTCCTAGCCTTCCAGGCAAACAATCTTCAGACTTTTCCAAAAAGAAGATACAGATGAACATGGCAGTATAAGCCCTGCTGGTTCAAGCAGCCAGGGATAAAGATGTCGACACCTACAGTAACAGGTTGTCGCATTAATTAAACACACGGTCAATACATTCTAAAGGAGCTGCTTCCACTCGCTCTGTGAAGGGGTCATACAGTATATTCTGGCAATGAGCAGTCTCTTAACCTTCTCAGGCAAATCAACCCTTGTCAGATTCTTCCCAAGAACATGTGGATGAACATGACTGTATGATTCCTACTTTGTTCAAGCAGTGATTAAGATGGTGGTGACTAAGTTGTCACAATTAATTAATTAGGCATGTGGTCAAGAAAGGAATTCTAAAAGGAATTGCTGAATTCACCCTTTGCAAGGGCCAACTATTCTGGCAATGTCCAGTCTTCCTTTCAGGGCCATTAAAAATGGTCTCAGAACCTTCCCAAGCCAATCAATCCTTTTCAGTCTCTTCTGAACAGGAATATGAGGACAACCTTTTTCCAGATTTTTTTATTCCTCCTTTTGTAAGGTTGGGGAAATGTCTTTAAATAGAAGCAAAGCTGTGGAAGTATTTCAAATGCTTCCAGAGGACGGCTTGACAATTCCCCTTTGGTGACTGAACCAAGTGCTCGTTCTACAAGATTGGAGCATATTGTCACAGCAGGAAGTCAAAGTTATGCCCTAACAGGTCCAGGGTTGGGAATCACCCATTTGGTCAGTGTGTCTCTTGTGGGATTGGTCAGATACATGACCTTACCATCAGAAGGTGCTTCGGCCTTCAAGGACGCACTCAATCACTGCATTGTTCTTGCTCTTAGTAGGTGAAGCCTACATTATTAGCAGTCAGTTTGGCTTCCTGCCTCAAGATGAACGTCTGTAGAATTAAAGGAGACTGAAGTTCAAGAGTCAGTTTCCACACTCACTCCAGAGGTTAGCTTCTGCATTTCTGGCTGGCAGTCAAGGAAAAACTGGTAAGCCAGCACATAATCCAAGAAGTCAAAGAAGAGCTCCATGTCAGGATGCTTTCTGGTAGTTTGGGGATTGTGCCACCCACACCTGTCCTATGGGCACTTTGGGGCTCCTCTTTGGACATAGGTACAACATTGGTGATGGACATGTGGTCCCTTAAAGCAAGCATTTCGCGCCATATTCAGAGATATTTAATCCCTCATGTCTCAGATTTAGCTGCAGAAATAGCTGTGCTCCAGCAGGTCAGGTAGGGTCAGTTGAACTCTCGTCCTCTTTCAAGTCGAGTTTCTGGACCAGTGGCCTAAACTTGTGGTTGGAGAAGCGAAATTTTCTGCAATATCATTCCCTTCCGACGACCTAGTGGCTGGTGGTGCAATCGGACACCAGCAAAGTAGTTGGGGAGCCCTACAAGAGCAATGGGCTCAGAGCCAATGGCCTTTTTCAAGGGTCCAAGATGGTGTCCAACATCCTGAAGTTGAATTTGAGAGCAACATTTCAGGCTCTTCTATCCTTCAGTCACCTCATCCGGGGTGGACCTGTCCTGGTGAGATTAGACAACATGACTGTGGCCTACAAGGGGGCACTCACAGTCAATCCCTCTTGAAGGAGGTGTCTCCAATTCTAAAGCTGGGTCCAAGTCAATCTTCTGCAGCCTATGTGCCTGGCCGGAAGAATCTTCAGACAAACTATTTGTCCAGGACATTTTTGGACGACAAAGAATGGTCCAGACTGTTGCAAGTCTTTTGAGAACTAACAGAGCTGGGTAATTTCTTCCAGAGGTAGACCTGTTCACATCCCCAATCAACACCAAGTTGCTTAAGTTCAATTCCAGTGTCCAGATTCCACAGACAATCAGGATGGAGGTGCTGATCGCAGAGTGAATCTCCAAGACAGCTTATGCCTTGTTGCTGCTCCCTCTGATTCTCAGCTTCTTGCTGAGGCTGTGGCGGGGGAAGGTGACAATTCTGGTGATGATTACATCTGGTGATGATTATTGATGATGGTGCCTCTTCTCATAATGAGCGTCAAGGATTGACTCCCTCTGCTGGTAAGATCAAATCTTCTCCAAAGGCCCATTCATCCAGCACCCGACAGGCTCAAGCTGATGGCTTGGGTCTTGAGAGGCAGAGATTAATAGATCTTGAATGCTCTGTAAAGGTTGTGAATGCGCTTACAAAAGTAAGAAAGAACGGCTCAAACAGTGCCTATAGTAGAATATGGGAAATATATAAAACCGTGCTAGCAGCCTATATCAAGCAATATACATCCTAATACACAGTGCCTAATGTATCAATGTTAAATGTCTAAAAGTGCTCAGGTGCTTCAGTGAAAAGTACAGCAAAGTGGAATCAGTGAAGCAGCTCCCCTTTGGTGTCCCCACTCACCAAAATTATTGGATCCTCAGCTTCCCAGTGTGGGATGAAAAAGGCATTGATCAAATGATCTGGGGATATGCTGGATGGTTCCTCAGTAAAATCTTGCAGGGAGACGTTTTAAGACAGGAAGGATATACCACACTCCATAGATGGGGAAACAGAGAGAGAACTCATAGTAAAATAACGTTTGGCTTCAATTATCAAGCGCATTCAATGCACAACTTACAGGATTTTGGGCAAAAACAGGCATCAGTAAAAAAATCATCCGAGCTCACAGCTGCATGGCGTGCGTTCCACGGAGATGGAAATTTGGGTCAATGGTTGACACAAACTGGAAGTACGTCGACGCGTTTCGCCACTCCTTCAGGGCGCCAAAGACATCACTTCCGGTTCCATTACAATCTATTTATATCCTAGGGAAGATAGAACCTCCCTCTATGCAGTAAAAAATGACCAATTACGATCTGTGTACGGAAGACAGACACTCACTTCCTCTTTTTACATCATTTCCTGTTGCCAAGTATAAAACTTTAATAACAAACACTTGAAAAGAACAATTTATCTGATTAGTTATATGACAACAATGAAAGCAACTAATGCGATAGACATCTGCAAAAGATTTCCAATATATAACAATAGACATTATTTGAAAAAGAAAGAAAATGAAAAAAAAAAAAATATAAAAATTTAAATAAAATTAAAAATAAATAAGATAAAAAATAAAATAAAAAAATAAATAGAAATATTTTTATTTTATTTCTTATTTTAATTTTATTTATTAATATATTTTTTTTTATTTTTATATTTTTTTTCGTTTTTTATTTTCTTTTTTTTCTTCTTTCTTTTTCAAATAATGTTTATTCATTGTTCTTTATATATTGGAAATCTTTTGCATATGTCTATCGCATTAGTTGCTTTCATTGTTGTCATATAGCTAAACAGATAAATTGTTCTTTTAAAGTGTTTGTCATTAAAGTTTTATACTTGGCAACAGAAAATGATGTAAAAGGAGGAAGTGAGTGCCTGTCTTCCATTAACAGATCGTAATTGGTCACTTTTTACTGCATAGAGGGAGGTTCTGTCTTCCATACACAGATCGTAATTGGTCATTTTTTACTGCATAGAGGGAGGTTCTATCTTCCCTAGGTTATACATAGCTTGTAATGGAACTGGAAGTGATGTCCTTGATGACGCCCTGGAGGAGGGGCGAAACGCATCAACGTACTTGCGGTTCGTGTTAACCATTGATGCAAATTTCCATCTCCGTGGAACACACGCCATTCAGCTGCGAACTCGGATGAATTTTTTTACCGATGCCTGTTTTTGCCCAAAATCCTGTAAGTTGTGCATTGAATGCACTTGATAATTGATGCCAAATGTTATTTCACTATGAGTTCTCTCTCTGTTTCCCCATCTATGGAGTGTGGTATATCCTTCCTGTCCTAAAACGTCTTCCTGCAAGATTTTACTAAGGAACCATCCAGCATATCCCCAGATCATTTGATCAATGCCTTTTTGATCCCAGACTGTGAAGCTGAGGATCCAATAATTTTGGTGAGTCAGGACACCAAAGGGGGAGCCACTTCACTGATTCAAAAGTTTTGGAGCATCGTTGCACTTTTCACTGAAGCACCTGAGCACTTTTAGATTTTATGTTTTTGTTTTCTCTTAACATTGATACATTAGGCACTGTGTATTAGGAGGTATACTGCCTGATATAGGCTGCTAGCGCTGTTTTATATATTTCCCATTGTTTAAGGTTGTACCACCTTTGTGCAGCAGCTGTGGTGGTCCTATTAATTTTCATTAATTTTTGTTTATTCATATCTCACTATTTGAGTTAACTCTCCAGCGCTAGTTTTTGAATTAGCTGTGGTGTTTTCCCTCGATATGGAGAAAGCATTCGACTCTGTTGATTGGAAATATATAGCGGCAGTATTGGATAGGATGGGATTCAGGCCCAGGTTCTTAACATGGATCAATTTAATGTATAGTAGACCGGTGGTGGCGCCTCGTATTGGAAAGGCAACGTCTGAATTTTTCTCAGTGGGTAGAGGCACGAGGCAGGGATGCCCCGTCTCCATCCTTATTTGCTTTAATGATTGAGCCCCTGGCAATAGCTGTACGTAAATTCCCAGAGGTCCACGCCCTAGAGGACGAAGGTATCTGTGAATGCACTGCTTTATATGCAGATGACATGTTACTTTTTTTACAGGACCCTGGTCCATTATTGCGAGCGGTTTTTGCCATACTTTTGACGTTTGTGAGATTTTCGGGTCTCAAAGTCAACTGGATAAAATCCAGTGCAATGGCAATTGATGCTGGAGCTCAGTCGTCCACAGACTCTTCGATCCCTATAGTATGGGTCAACAAATTTACTTACCTGGGTGTACAGATATCTTCTAAAGTGGGGGATTATATGTCGCTTAATACCCCTGATTCCGCTGGTGAAGCAAAGACTGGAGGCTTGACAAAATCTGCCCCTATCTTTGATTGGGAGGGCGAATCTTCTAAAAATGAAAATCCTACCTTTATTCTTATACTTCCTCCATATTATGTGTTCCATGGACTTATTTCCAACATATAGCCTGTTTAGCACATTTTTTTGGCCTGGGTAGCACCCTAGAATTAGTATCTATACTCTACAAGAACCTTCTGGATCCGCTCCGCTTCCCCAACGATTTGGGGGCGATCCAGTTCAATGCAGAGGGTTTCTCAACCAGGTTGAGGTATACTTTGAGATGCTGCCCCAGGCATTTCCCACGGACAGAAGAAAAGTAGGTTTCGTGATATCTTTGCTTTCTGAGAGAGCCTTGGCTTGGGCAAACCCTCTATGGGAGATGCAAAAACCCATGGTTCTGAGTTACCCAGAATTTATGGCTTCCTTCAAAAGGGTATTTGACGTTCCCGCACGCTCCACTTCTCTGCTGCCAAGAGCCTCATGTCCATCGAACAGAGTATGAGAACTGTTGCCGATTACACCATTGAATTCCGTACTCTGGCAGCAGGGGTTGCTTGGAACAATGAGGCCCTCGTGGCTGCCTTCTCTCATGGTCTCGCGGATAACATCAATGATGAGATAGCAGCCTGAGATATACCCACTGAGCTGGAGAGGTTGATCACATTTGCCATCCTCATTGACTCCAGACTCAGAGAAAGACCCTGTTTTAAGGAGCACTGCCGCAAGCCTCCTGTACATTTGTCTCCGAGCTTTGCAGTCCCACCCTTGCCTCCCTCACCTCCCATGCCTCCTGGTACCTAGTCGGTCTGTGAAGATGAACCCATGCACTTGGGCTTTACGCGTCTCTCTGCTGATGAGAGAGCGATTGTGCTTTTATTGTGGCCAGGCTGGTCACTTTTTGAAGTCTTGTCCTACCCGTCCAGGGAACGCCCGAAACTTGAGATCCTGTCACGGACAGACCTTAGGTGGCGATGTTTCACCTTCAGTTTCCCAGAAAGATAAGCCCCTGGTTTCGGTTACCCTGTCTTGGGCTGAGTCATCTGTCGAGATACAGGCTCTAATCGACTCTGGGGCTGCAGGCCTGTTCATTGATGCTGCCTTTGTATCGAAGCACTCGATTCCGCTGCAGCTGCGTGACACTCCACTTGCCATTGAGGCTCTTGATGGGAGACCTCTACAGCCTGCCCATGTGACTCATGAGACTGTTCCATTGTCCATGGTCGTAGGGGCCTTTCACCATGAGATGATCCAATTCCAAGTTATTTCCTCACCTAAGTTTCCGCTGGTTATTGGTTATCCTTGGTTAAAGAGGCACAACCCTTCTTTTGATTGGCTCCATGCTGAGGTTCTGTCCTGGTCGCCACAGTGCAGTGAGAGATGCTTCCAGAAGGTAGCCAAGGTCCTGTGCACGTCTTTACTTTCCTCCCTGCCGGAGGAGTACTGCGATTTTAGCGATGTCTTTGACAAAGGTCAAGCCGGTACTTTGCCTCCACACCGGTCATATGATTGCATAATTGACCTTCAACCTGGTGCCATACCCCCTCGTGGCCGGGTTTACCCTTTGTCAGTCTTGGAGGATAAGGCCATGGAGGAGTATGTTGCAGACGCACTTTCTCGTGGTTTCATCCGCAAATCCTCGTCTCCTGCTGGTGCTGGATTCTTTTTTGTGAAGAAGAAGAGTGGTGAACTGAGACCTTGTAGCCATTATAGGGGTCTCAATCGTTTCACAATTAAGAATGCCCCTCCCATTCCGTTGATTACAGAGTTATTTGACCGCCTCAAGGGAGCAACGGTTTTCACAAAGCTTGATTTGAGAGGGGCATACAATCTCGTCAGGATTAAGGAGGGCGACGAGTGGAAAACTGCGTTTAATACCAGACCAGGTCATTATTAGTATCTTGTAATGCCTTTTGGCCTTTGTAACACTCCGGCAGTTTTCCAGGAGTTCATTAACGATGTCCTCCGAGATTTGTTGCGGTTATGTGTGGTGGTTTATCTCAACGATATCCTCATATTTTCCAAGTCCCTGGAGAGCCACCACACAGATGTCTGTCATGTGCTTCAGAGACTCGTCTCTGGTCAAGCCCCTGACTGATATAACCAGGAAAGACGGCAACCCACAGAGTTGGTCTTTGTTTCTGCTCCTGCGTTGGCACACCCTGATCCTACGTTGCCTTTTATCCTAGAAGTTGATGCTTCCGAGACTGGAGTTGGCGCCCTTCTGTCTCAACGTCCTAACTCTGAGTGCGCTATGCATCCGTGTGGCTACTTTTCCAAGAAATTGTCACAGGCAGAGTGCAATTACAAGATTGGTGACAGAGAGCTGTTGGCGTTCATTTTAGCGCTGAAAGAATGGAGACATCTCCTTGAAGGTACCACTGTGACGGTTCTCATTCTTACTGACCATAAGAATCTCACATTCTTGTCTGAGGCTAAGCGCCTCTCTCCCAGAAGGGCGCGGTGGGCTCTTTTCTTGTCGCGTTTTAATTACACTGTCTCATTCTTACCCGATACTAAAAATGTAAGGGCTGGCGCCTTGTCACGACAATTTTCCTCCACTTCCAAGATGGAGTCGGTTTTGGTTCCTGTGAATCCTCCTGATCATATTCTAGGTACGGTTCACACCAGTCTTACTTCTCCTTTGGGTGACAAAATTCTTGCTGCTCAGGTCGATGCTCCTCCTAAAAAACCTTGTGACCACTGCTTTGTTCCAGAGAGTCTTCGTACTGTACGGTATTCAGCTTGCTTTCTCCTCTGCGTATCAGTGGGCGGCATAGTGGAGTAGTGGGTAGCACTCTCACCTAGCAGTAAAAAGGGTTGCTGGTTCAAATCCCAACCACGACACTACCTGCCTGGAGTTTGCATGTTCTCCCTGTGTCTGCGTGGGTTTCCTCCAGGTAGTGTGACGTAAAAGTGTGGCTCTTCCTTACGCGTTTCGTCACTGGACAGTTTCAAAGGTCCCCTTTGAAAACGTCCAGTGACAAAATGCGTAAGGCTGGGACGACATTTGGGAGGTACCTTTTAGGGCGCTGGAGTTAGTCAGGGATCGCCTTATCCAATTTAAGTTAATACACAGAATTTATTACACCCCAGCCAGGCTTGCCTCAATGGATCCACGTCAGCAGAATGTTGGAGATGTACAGCCTCACCTGCTGACTTTGACCATATTTTTTGGCACTGTGGGGCAAACAAAGATTTTTGGATGGGGGTCACAAACACTTTAAGGGAACTTTTGTTGGTGCGGATTCCCCTCACCAAGCCGGTGTGTCTTCTGGGGTTGGTGGAGGATTTGGTACAGAAGAGGGCACAGAGAACATCGTTGTCTATTACTTTATTTTATGCACGGAAATCAGTTGTATTGTATTGGAAAAAACCTGATGCACCGTCACTTGCATTTTGGAAGGGTATGGTCAATAAATCAATACCTTTCGATAAAGCAACCTATGCGGCTCAGGGATGTCAGAAGAAGTCTGACGGTGTGGCATGGGTGGCTGGCAGATTCATCCACTGTTGGTTAAGGTTCTCTATGGAACATTCAACTACATAACCAAAGGAGTAGCTGGGTGATAAGTAGGTCTGGTTGACAATTATTTTCCTGTTGATATCGAAGGTTAGAGGGAATGTGTTTAATCCTTCTATATGGGAATAGGTGGATTGCACAAGGGAGGGAGAGGTGGGGTGGTTGGGAAGGGGGTTGTTTTGTTAGTAGTTTATGTATAGTGTATGGTCGTTGAGCCTGGGTATGCCCAATAGGCTTTATGTTGTACGCTTATTAGGGGTGAACTCATGTTCGACTCGAACATCGGCTGTTCGCCAGTTCACCGAACTGCGAACAATTTGGGGTGTTCACTGCAAATTCGAATGCTGCGGAACACCCTTTAAAAGTCTATGGGAGAAATCAAAAGTGCTAATTTTAAAAGCTTATATGCATGGTATTGTCATAAAAAGTGTTTGGGGACCTGGGTCCTGCCCCAGGGGACATGGATCAATGCAAAAAAAGTTTTAAAAAACGGCCATTTTTTCAGGAGCAGTGATTTTAATAATGCTTAAAGTGAAACAATAAAAGTGTAATATCCCTTTAAATTTCGTACCTGGGGGTGTCTAATGTATGCTTGTAAAGGGGCGCATGTTTCCCGTGTTTAGAACAGTCTGACAGCAAAATGACATTTCAAAGGAAAAAAAGTAATTTAAAACTACTTGCGGCTATTAATGAATTGCCAGTCCGACAATACACATAAAAGTTCATTGATAAAAACGGCATGGGAATTGCCCACAGGGGAACCCCGAACCAAAAAAAAAAAATGACGTGGGGGTCCCCCTAAATTCCATACCAGGCCCTTCAGGTCTGGTATGGATATTAAGGGGAACCCCGGCCAAAATGAAAAAAAAAATGGCGTGGGGTCGCCCCAAAAATCCATACCAGACCCTTATCCGAGCAAGCAACCTGGCAGGCCGCAGGAAAAGAGGGGGGGACGAGAGAGCGCCCCCCCCCTCCTGAACCGTACCAGGCCACATGCCCTCAACATTGGGAGGGTGCTTTGGGGTGGCCCCCCAAAACACCTTGTCCCCATGTTGATGGGGACAAGGGCCTCATCAAAAGTACCCCTACCATTTCACAAAAAAAACTATCAAAAATGACAAGAGACAGTTTTTGACAATTCCTTTATTTAAATGCTTCTTCTTGCTTCTATCTTCTTCCTCCATCTTCTTCTTCTTCTGGTTCTTCCTCCGGTGTTCTTGTCCGGCATCTCCTCCATGGCGTCTTCTTATCTTCTTCTCCTTGGGCCGCTCCGCACCCATGATGGCATGGAGGGAGGCTCCCGCTGTGTGATGCTTCTCTCCATCTTTTTCTTCATCTTTTCCTCTTCATCTTCTTCTCTTCATCTTCTTGTCTTCATCTTCTTTTCGGGCCGCTCCGCATCCATGATGGCATGGAGGGAGGCTCCCGCTGTGTGACGCTTCTCCTCTTCTAATGGTTCTTAAATAACAGGGGGGCGGGGCCACCCACTGACCCCGCCCCCCTCTGATGCACGGGAACTTAATGGGGACTTCCGTGTGGAATTCCCCGTGATGTCAGAGGGGGGCGGGGTCACCCGTTACGTAACCCCATTAATATTTTAAATAAAGCATTTAAATAAAGGAATTGTCAAAAACTGTCTCTTGTCATTTTTAACATTTTTGACAGTTTTTTGTGAAATGGTAGGGGTACTTTTGTACCCCCTTACCATTTCACACAGGGGGGAGGGCCGGGATCTGGGGGTCCCCTTGTTAAAGGGGGCTTCCAGATTCCGATAAGCCCCCCACCCGCAGACCCCCACAACCACCGGGCAAGGGTTGTGGGGATGAGGCCCTTGTCCCATCAACATGTGGACAAGGTGTTTTGGGGGGCTACCCCAAAGCACCCTCCCAATGTTGAGGGCATATGGCCTGGTACGGTTCAGGAGGGGGGCGCTCTCTCGTCCCCGCCTCTTTTCCTGTGGCCTGCCAGGTTGCGTGCTCGGATAAGGGTCTGGTATGGATTTTTGGGGGGACCCCACGCCGTTTTTTTTTCAATTTTGGCGCGGGGTTCCCCTTAAAATCCATACCAGACCTGAAGGGTCTGGTATAGATTTTAAGGGGGGACCCTACGACATTTTTTTTTTATTTTGGCCGGGGTTCCCCTTAATATCCATACCAGACCTGAAGGGCCTGGTATGGAATTTAGGGGGACCCCCCACATCATTTTTTAAAAAAAATTTTGGTTCGGGGTTCCCCTGTGGGGAATTCCCATGCTGTTTTTATCAATGAACTTTTATGTGTATTTTCGGACCGGCAATTCATTAATAGCCGCGAGTAGTTTTAATTACTTTTTTCCTTTGAAATGTAATTTTGCTGTCAGACTGTTCTTAACACGGGAAACATGCGCCCCTTTACAGGCATACTATAGACACCCCCCAGGTACGAAATTTAAAGGGATATTACACTTTTATTGTTTCACTTTAAGCATTATTAAAATCACTGCTCCCGAAAAAACGGCCGTTTTTAAAACTTTTTTTTGCATTGAGCCATGTCCCCTGGGGCAGGACCCAGGTCCCCAAACACTTTTTATGACAATAACTTGCATATAATCCTTTAAAATTAGCAGTTTTGATTATTCATGTTCGTGTCCCATAGACTTTAACGGTGTTCGCGTGTTTGAACAAATTTTTTGCCTGTTCGCAGGTTCTGGTGCGAACCGAACAGGGGGTGTTCGGCTCATCCCTAACGCTTATACTAATAATAAAATTATACTGTTTTCAAGCTGCAATTTGGTTGAAACCTCCCCAAGGGATGGTTGTTCCTGAAGTGGGATCTCCCATTGGTGTTGGACATTTTTGCATCAGATGCCTTCAAAGTGGCCGCCCCGTGGTACCTCTTGCTGAAAACTGCTTTCCTGGGGGCAATTACATCGACCAGAAGAGCGTCAGTATTAGGGGCCTCGGGGTTTAAAGAACCCTTTCTCACGTTCCTCCCGGACAGGGTGGTACTCCTGTCGATGCTCGAGATCATGCCAAAGTGGCCTTCAGAGTCCATATCAGAGGTTGTCCTTCCTACGTCCCTTTTGGGGAGTACCCAAGGAAATAGCCCATCGGACATGGGCCAGGCTCCCACTTGTCATTCCATTTGGAGCGCATAATGATTTCACGGTGGCCACAAGATTATTGCCTCTTAGTTGGTGAAGCTCAACTCCTTGGCCTACAAGTTCAAAGGGTTGGCTGTGCCAGGGGGATCACTGCACTCTCCACTAGAGGGGTTGGCAAAAAGGGTGGAGAGGAAGGCGCACCTTAACATTATAAGACCACAATTTATTGCACAAGAAATGCACTTACAAGATAAAGGAGATAACACGCATGTCTGTTGTCAAAAACATCATCCTCAAGGGGTGCCTGCTACCCAGTTTTTCATCCAGGGTCCAAAGGTGCTGTGAGAGGCTGGGCTGGGATGCAGGAGGCGTCCAGGAAATCCGAGCTGCCTGGCGTGGACCGCACTGGAGGAAATGAGGTCACCGGAAGGGCGGGCTGTGATCATAGAGAGGAAGGAAGAGTCCTAATCCCTAATAAATAAAACTGCATCTTATAATATGGTGTGAAATATATAGTATAATATATAGTATACTGTGAATTTTATAGTATAGTGAGAATTTCAATCTCCTCATTTAACCACCCAGGGTTGAGAGTATTTAGGAAATATAACCAAAAAGTTTCTTGCTTGCATAAACATTTAAAACGTTCTGCTGCGGGTAAACTGCTGGGAATTGCCTCAAATCACCCACACTTTGAGGCCAACTGTAGACTGTTGATGTTTTCCAAGAAATGTTTGGGAACACATTTTTATTTTTGATATTTTTAAATAAAAAAATATATAAATTATTATTTATTTAAAAATATTTATCAAAAAATAAAAATATAAACATAACTACAGGGAAAAATTAGATTATAAAAATGACTGGAGCGAACGGGTCGGATAGACCTCAGCACTGACATGTGCACATTGAGCAACAAGTATACAAATATAACAATACTACTGAGAGTATACAATAAAACCATGGCAAAGATAAAAACAGGAGAGGTTACAATATAAATGTGTGAAACGTGTGTATAGGGAATGGACAACAGGAGAGGGGGAGGTTGGGGGAGACCAGAAGAAAGGGGGGGAGAAAAAAGGGGAAGGGAGGGGAGGGAGGGAAGGGAACAGATGGGGACACATAGGGAAATAGTAAACACCTATAATCCTGGACTACAATGTACAGTATAAGAAAATAGAAAGAATTATCAAGCGACATTGGCATATACTTCTGGCAGACAAAAGACTACAAGATACTCTATCCACTAACCCTAGATTCATATATAAGAGAGCACCGACCCTTCGGGACAGAGTTGTGAAAAACATATTAGATCCACCTAAGAAAAACTTTACTTTCTTTACTGGAAAAAGCTTCTATCCTTGCAAGAGATGCTTTGCATGTTTGAGAACCAGGCGTCCAAATGAAAAGATATTTAATTTTACATCCACTAGCACGGGAGATACATATGACATCAAAGAGTTCATCTGTTGCAACCAGAAGGGGCTGTATATGCCCTGGAGTGTAGTTGCGGCTTGCAATACATCGGTCGCACCAAGAGACCCCTAAAGGTGCGCATTAAGGAGCATGTCCAAAACATTATCAGCGGATACGACAAACATAGTGTATCCAAACACTTTCCTTTATGCAACAATAAGGACCCCTTCCATCTGAAATTCTGGGGAATAGAACCATATATCAAACACTGGTGGGGGGTCATAAGGTGAGGACCCTCTGCCAGCTAGAATCAAAATGGATATTCATACTAGACACTTTCTCGCCCAGAGGCCTGAATATTAAATTTGACCTCAATTGCTTCCTCAGTGATTTTTAGTATTTGTACTCCATAGTTTTCACTCCTTTGTTTACTTACTATTTCTCTATGTGTCCCCATCTGTTCCCTTCCCTTCCCTCCTCCCCTCCCTTCCCATTTTTTCTCTCCCCCCCTCCTGTTGTCCATTCCCTATACACACACGTTTCACATATTTATATTGTAACCTCTCTTGTTTTTATCTTTGCCATGGTTTTATTGTATACTCTCAGTAGTATTGTTATATTTGTATACTGGTTGCTCAATGTGCACACGTCAGTGCTGAGGTCTATCTGACCCATTTGCTCCAGTCATTTTTATAATCTCATTTTTCCCTATAGGTATGTTTATTTTTATTTTTTGATTTTAAAATAAATAATAACGATATATATATATATATATATAGATATATATATATATATATATATATATATATATCTATATATATCTATATATATATATATATATATTTTACTTGGTATAGATATATGCCATTTTAATCATGTTTCTATAGTATTACCATTTATTCTAGCCTGCTGTGTCAGCTCTATGTTCAACCTATTTTTTCCTTTTGCTCTGCTGACATCATTTTCATCATCCCGTTGTCACGGCCGCGCTCTTAAGATTGTTTACACACTCCATGACTACGGTCTGCCAGCAGCAGTTTTCCTTTGACTGACGGCCGTGCTATATAGTAAGAGACAACCAGGAAAATGGCCGCGCTCATGGTCTCTCGCAAAATGGCCGCCATCTATCATTATACTGAGCTACAGGAAAATGGCCGCTCATTGTAACTAATGTTAGAAACTATTTAAAGACATCTATTGTGCCTTCCCTTTATATCCCGATGAAGTCACGTGACGCCACGCGTAGGGACGGGAGAGGCACTCTATACTGGCTTAGGCAAACAAGCTCGCCGCTTGTAGAGATAAGTGGATTGTTTTTACTTGCTATGTAAGTACCTTCACTGCTATCTAATAAATACCAACTACTGTTAAAAAAAAATACTACACTATCCGGTTCCCCTTTTTTACTTCTCCTCCTGCACCTGCTGAGAGACAGACAACCACAAGGAACCTTATCTGGTCCAGGAACATAAGAGAGAGTCAGCCATTACCAGTATTTATGCGGTTACCTCATTGCCTCAAGGTAAGAGGCCACTTCTCACCAGTGTGTGTTTTGTGCACAAAGAGGAGATATCCATTTTTCCCAGCACCTTATGTCACCACTTGCACATTGGAATACTCTTTCACAGAAAGGAGATATATTCCCCATTTAACTTTACTCACAGTTTTTTTGCATTGTATACACTATTGATTTGTTTGGACTATTTAGTTTTATTTTTTGCAGTTGACGCAAATTTGCGTATGATGCACATTGTTTGTATTTTGCACAAGTTTTCTTGCACTTTTGCACAGGAAGATTGTTGTTGCTGAATTTGCACATTTTTGCTTATTTTGCACAATTTATTCAGTTTCCGGATATACCATACATATGTATACTTAGCTTACTGTTATTATTAATTTACCTTTGCACTTTGATACTATCACCCAATATTATGTTTTATCACATTGCACGGACTATAGAAATTTTATTATAGTAGTCCTTTATTTTTATATTTTGGATTTTTATGTGTATTGACACCATTTATTTATTTTTATTTATTCCACTGACCTTTGTACTACTACCTTTAGCAGCATACTGTGGTCTATCACATTGTACCCTACTGTTCTATAGAAGTCCTATCACAGTAGTCCTATATTTCTGCATTCTAGTGTACTGATACCATTCATTTTACTTTACCTCTTTGTGTACTGCTACCTTTAGCAGCACATTTTTTCTACTCGTCTTTGGAACAGCTCAGCACCAACCCCTATCCTTATTTTATCACCGTATGGGCTTGGCTTGAACCACATTCAGTGCTTGCAGCAGTTTCACCTCTAACTGCTTCTATCCCACATGGTAGCGCAGGAATAATCATACAGTTTAATGTGTAACATAGCTTGTAGACTCCAACTTTAACACAAACCAATTATCACACACTTATCAGAATTTTTTTTACCAAAGACATGTAGCAGAATACATTTTGGCCTAAATTTTCAATGAAATTTGATTTTATTGTTTTTTTTTTTTTAACAGAAAGTAGAAAATGTATATTTTTCCATGCTCTACCCATTAACGTCCCCAAATCCAGATTAGAAGCTCTTCAAAGAGACATTAACAGATTTGGTCAAATAAAAGACCAAGATGCAGTTACTCTCTCATGTTCAGACCACAAAATAAAGGTGGACTTGGCCTCCCAAACATTTGGCAATACTTCTTAGCAACCAAACTCACACAAATGGCCCAATGGTTTGCCCCTACACCATATATTCCATGGCTAAACTTCGAGTCAACTTCAATCTCTCCACACTTCTTACAAGGTTTATTGTGGTCCGATTAAACTCTCACCATAAAATACTCAAATTAAATAATATAGTTGCCCACTTTCTTCAAATATGGCTTAAAATTGATAAAACCTTCAAACTATCATCAGATACCCCACCTCTAGCATCCTTTCTAGGTGACTCTAGACTTTTACAAAACCACAACAACAATTTATTCCCTCAGTGGCGAAACAATAATCTGACTACTCTAAGATCACTGCATCCATACAAGACATTCCCCTTCCTTCCCTGCAATCTAAATACAACCTTCCCTCCTCTGAACTAATAAACTACCTCCAGATCAAAAACTTCTATACTGAACATTACTCGTTAATCATCCAATCCAAAACTACACTATTTGAACACATCTGTATAAATTCCTCAAGAGATAAAGGCTTGATTTCCCTACTTTATAAATATCTCAACAACATCACGATACCTGAAAAATCTAGCCCAATGCTACACTGGGAAGCTGACCTAGACAGTCGTATCCCCACAGAAACTTGGAATACCATGACAGATAATCTTCGCAAATGTAACATCTTTTAGAGAATCGCCTATGAAACTATTCACCAGACTGTATCCGACACCCTAGAAAATCCACTCCTTTTACCCGGCTGAACCCGGCACATATCTTCATATTTTTTGGAGCTGTGGGCACTTGGAACCGGTGTGGAGGGCTGCCGCTAGTAAAATAGAATTGCAAAAAAAAATCAACCTCTCACCACAAATATGCATACCATATGCGACAATTCCAGATATACCACCTTCCTGTGTTAGACTGATTCACTCCTTATGCAGTTCTATCCAATGGATGATAGCTCTAAACTGGAAATCCAAAAACTTACCTTGGCCTCAGGTTCTATCCAGGATGGAAATGCTTAAATTATCTGAAAGAATCCACCATATTCTTCATGACAGTATGCACATCTTCAACAAAAAGGGATTCACTGGGTTTGATAACTAAATCCTACACTATTGCGTTTTGCTTTCCCTATACTACTCAGATGTTTTTACCAATATTCTCGACTCATTTCCATAGAACTACTTTTCACTTTTACCAATATTACAATTTATAAGGTTATGTTGTACTCTCTCAAAATTGGCTATATACCTGAAGTGTATTCAATGGATACTATATACTGTTTTTTTTTAATGTACATTACTGTGTATTCAAAAGATATTGTCCTCATGACTCTGTAAACATTTTTTTTGAATCTTCCAAATAAAACTTTTGTAAATAAAAAAAAAGAAAATGTATATATTTTTTTAAATACTCACTCTTTTTTCGCTTATATAAAAAAACAAAAAACAAAAAAAAACCCAGTGGAGAATAAATACCACCAAAAGAAAGCACTATTTGTGTGAACAAAATGACAAAAAATTTATTTAGGTATAGTGTAGCATGACTAATTGTCATTCTAAATGCGAGAGCACTGAAAGCTGAAAATTGGTCTGGGAAGGAAGGGGGTGAAAGTGCCCAGTGTTAAGGTGGTTAAACATAATCCAATGGTGTTGCTTTAGAAACCAATCAGCTTCTAGGTCTCTTTTTTTTGTCAAAGTTTAATTGAACAAGCTGAAGTTAGAAGCTTTTGCACTCTCCGGTTTTAGTAAATCAACCCCACTGTGTAGTTTTTTCAACCTTTTTATCTTTTACTAACCTTTTCTACATACAACTATTTTAGTGAAATGAAAACCATAGGTATAGTTTTTTTTTTCATAAAAAAATAAAAAAAAAGCCCACAGGCAAAATTAGTAATTTAAACTCCCAAGCTTACCTGTTTAGGAATCACTGCCACCTCTTGAGACTGACACAAAACTGTAAAAACTCCAGGATGTCTGGTGGAAGACGGGATCACACTGAGATTTATGCCCCAAACCAAGCGTGAATGCAGTTCCAGAATGGAGACTGTTTCCGAAGAGACAAAGATTGTTTGCTCTCCTAGGATGGAGTGCGAGAGTGGAGATCGTACCTAAAAATAAATGTCATATAAACAATCAGATATAAAAATAATATCTTAGTAAAAAATGCTGCATACATTTCTCTGTGTGATGGTTAGAGAGAGATCCGCTTGTCCTCTCCTGCAACATAAACCACATGGACCTACCACAATCCATTCCCAAGATTGGAAGACGTGAAGATTCTCCTCATAAAAGGTTCCTTTTTTTGAAAAAAGTTACCCATCTATGGCCAGCTTTAAGGATGGGACTGGGGAGTAACGTTTACCATAATTACCAGATTGCTCAGAGAATGTGAGTTGGAGTAGGAGGCAGAGCTAAAGCAGAGGAGATTCACTCACCTGATGTGTTCTGTATGAGGACTCTGGAAGTGTGTGCTTGGGGAGCACGCCTAATGTAGGTCAGCTAAAGTTTACTTGGCAGAGGGAATAAAGGAGATGCTTCCAGCAAGTGTGTTTACAGTAAGGTTGCACCGATACCGATACAAGTACCGATATCGGTGCCAATACTGAGCATTTGCATGAGTACTTGTACTTGATACATGCTTGATCCAATACATGGGCAGCCGCTTCTCATCCTCTCCCTCCCGTGGCTGTCAGGGAGATCGTGCTTGTAACCCCACCGACTGTCCCCCTCAGAGTATCCCTCTGTGCTCCCTGGGACGCTGTGTCCTGCTCCAGGTCTCCCTCTGTGCTCTCCATGTCCCTTGTGTCCTCCCCTGGTCCTCCTCCGGGTCCCGATCCGTGTCGTCCCCAGGGTCACGCTCTGTGTCCTCCTCCAGGTACCGATCGGTGTCCTCCTGCGGGTCCCCCTGTATCCTCCCCGGCTCCTCCTCCGGTCCCCCCTGTCCCAGATCTGTCAGGATGGAGAGCGGACAAAGAAGCCAGTAAATCTGTCATTTACCGGCTCCTTCCTTTTCTGAATGGACAGAGTCAGTGATCACTCCATTCATCTCCAGTGCAGCTGAGGCTGCTGAGAAAGAGACTGGGGAATCGGTGTACTCAGTCCCTTTCCCTATCTCAAAGAGGAGATATCAGTGGTCTGTTTAGACCCCTTATATCTCAACAAGGCCCCCCCCAACAGGGCCGATAAAAAAAAAAATATATAAAAAAAAAAACAATTGTACTATTTAAAAGTTAAATTGTAAAAAAAAAAATACTGACACCATCCCCCCCCCCCCAAAAAAAAAGCATTGTAAAAAAAACTGTAAAAAAAAAAAATGGTAAAAAATAAAATTGTAAAAGAAATAAAATAAAAATAAAAAACTACTGACAGTCCACTACTCATCAGTGCCACCGTCACATGACATTAAAAAAAAGTATTGGTAATCGGTATTGGCGAGTACTTGAAAAAAAGTATCAATACTTGTACTCGGTTTTAAAAAAGTGGTATAGGTGCAATATATAAAAAATATGGGGTTGTGACAAAGAGATGTCACCAGAAAGGTGAAGAAGAGGAGGGTCAACCACGGTTTAATTTTAGCAAAAATAACAAGGCTTTATTGATGTAACATAATTAATCAAACAAAAGGCTCAACAAGAGTGGCCTAGTGGCCATATCCAGTGAACCACACTCCTACAATGTACCAGTTAAATAAATAAAAAAATTCCACTGTAGAAAATTGACAATATTGTCGTTAAGACGCTAGGCTCAGAGAACCCCCGCAGACTCCATTTCCAGGATGCCAGTTCCAGGGTGGTGGTGCTAGAATTAGGGAAAGTCCTACATGTAATCACTGTCTCCTCCAATATCCGTCCCAATTATTATTGATATCTAGTGTCCATTAGGGCGATTTCTTATGTATATCAATAAGGTTTTATATTTGTTGGATATAGACATGTATAACAGTTAATTCAATTTTCTTACTTCCACATAACATATTGTAAATGATGGGATATACAGTGGGGAACTAGTGTTCTATTATATACAGCTTCAACATCTGTTTCTGACTTTCTGTTTTGAAGCCCATTTCAACTCTCTTGCGGAAGCAAGAAAATGGAATCAATCGGCAACCGGAATAATGTTTGTTGACTGTGAGAGTAAACAGTGGGAACGGAAAGTATTCAGACCCCCTTAAATTTTTTACTCTGTTATATTGCAGCCATTTGCTAAAATCATTTTAAGTTAATTTTTTCCTCATTAATGTACACACAGCACCCCATATTGACAGAAAAACACAGAATTGTTGACATTTTCCAGATTTATTAAAAAAGAAAAACTGAAATATCACATGGTTCTAAGTATTCAGACCCTTTGCTGTGACACTCATATATTTAACTCAGGACAGGTGCTGTGCATTTCTTCTGATCATCCTTGAGATGGTTCTACACCTTCATTTGAGTCCAGCTGTGTTTGATTATACTGATTGGACTTGATTAGGAAAGCTACACACCTGTCTATATAAGACCTTACAGCTCACAGTGCATGTCAGAGCAAATGAGAATCATGAGGTCAAAGGAAGAGCTCAGAGATAGAATTGTGGCAAGGCCCCCAAGCACACAGCTAAAATAACGAAGGAGTGGCTTCACAACAACTCCGTGACTGTTCTTGAATGGCCCAGCCAGAGCCCTGACTTAAACCCAATTGAGCATCTCTGGAGAGACCTAAAAATGGCTGTCCACCAACGTTTACCATCCAACCTGACCGAACTGAAGAGGACCTGCAAGGAGGAATGGCAGAGGATCCCCAAATCCAGGTGTGAAAAACTTGTTGCATCTTTCCCAAAAAGACTCATGGCTGCATTAGATCAAAAGGGTGCTTCTACTAAATACTGAGCAAAGGGTCTGAATACTTAGGGCCCTGTGATATTTCAGTTTTCCTTTTTTTAATAAATCTGCAAAAATGTCAACAATTCTGTGTTTTTCTGTCAATATGGGGTGCTGTGTGTACATTAATGAGGAAAAAAAAAATAACTTAAATTATTATAGCAAATGGCTGCAATATAACAAAGAGTGAAAAATTTAAGGGGGTCTGAATACTTTCCGTTGCCACTGTTTACTCTCACAGTCAACAAACATTATTCTGGTTGCTGATTGATTCCATTTTCTTGCTTCCGCAAGAGAGTTGAAATGGGCTTCAAAACAGACAGTCAGAAACAGGTGTTGAAGCTGTATATAACAGAACAGTAAGTAGTGCAAAGACTCTCAATGAAAAAGGCAAAATTCATCTACACAGCTGTGTTTAACAATGCAGTAAGCTGGAGGAAGCACTTGAGAGATTAGGCAAACTACACAGTTAATAGCATGTCCTAGAGTTATCGCAGTAAAAGCAGATAGATTTCACCCTATACGGGCGCTTACCCCTCCTTGTATCATTCAGTACTGGTAGCGAAATTACTTCACAGGAGAGTTTCTCTAACCATGAGTTATGGAGATAACTGTGGTGCCGCTTTATAAAGAAATGGGGGAACTAATGTGCAAAACCAAACTGTATAGAATAGGATATATAAGGATGGGAGAAGCTACCAACATATAAAAGTGTTCCCACACAGATAAAATATACGAATAAGTGAAGTATGTGGCGCTAACTAAAGTGCAGAAATGAGTCAATATGTATATAGATACAAAATAGAACCACTCACACACCTGACAAGTAGGCGTGTAGAACAGAATAGGCAAGTGCAAGTGAAAATTAAAATAACAAATCTTCTCTACTCTTCTCTAAATCACTGGTAAAGTGCACCAATTCCACAGATTCCAAACAGCAATCTAAAATAACATCCAGTGTGTATATAAGGTGCATCAAGTGAAAAAATATATGACAATCCTAGTCTAAAGATATAATGACATAAAAAAAAAAAACGTGAAACATAAAAAATTTCTGAATAAATCCACTGTTCTCCTGGAGTGAAAAAGGTGAAATTCAAAAAACAGTATAATCAAAGTCCAACATGTGATTAACACTAATATGAATAAGTTCACATATATAAGTTCATGAATTAAATCCATGTGTAAAAAAAATTGTGCAAAAACAACTTTCGATCAATGTCAAATTCCTCCAATCATATATAATATGCGTGGTGCGCCACACGATTCCCCCAGCCTCTCACCTCAGATGGAGACCCCTACGTGTCGAGTCAAGCCTTCAGTACAGAAAACAGCAGATCCCAGCACAACGATCGATTTCCAAAGATTGTCCAAACAATAGTGGATTTTTGGGGGTGACTCCAGGCTTAACCGATGCAGTGAGGACATGAAATAAAAGAGGGTGGCTCTATCGTGTAGTATTTCCCAAAAGTATTTTATTAAAACAAAGAGTAACTTACAGTTTAAAATCAGATAATTCAACAAATAGCTGAGTATTTCCGGTCTCGACCGGAAGTGACGACACCTGGCTCTTCCCTGACGCGTATCGTCACTGAACACGTGACTTTATCAAAGGGTAATCATCATGCTGGAATTGTGGGGAAAAAACTGCGCTACAATAAAGTTGCAAAGTGAAAAAAGGACTGTAAAGCTGCCAACACTCAAACATACAAGGTTCAGAGTAAATATAAAGGTGACAGTTGTAGTTTTACCACACCCAGGGTACACGCTTACACAGTTTTTATTTAGTGCCACACGGTCACCTTTATAATCATCATGCTGTATGTCATATTATATATTTACATATTCAAGTCATGATTGTATGTTTTCCATAATTGTCTCTCTAATGGGCTCCATTGAATACATCTGACCATGTCCGAATACCTGCCTTCATGTATAATTATTATTTTTGCATACAATATAGAGCCATTAGTTGGTCTCCATATAAGTTTTCAAAACTCCCCGTGTGCTTCTATCAGCTAAGGGTAATCAGATTATTAGTAATAAACAACATTGCTGCTATACAATTTCCCCATCTTTCTCATGCGGGGCTTGGCCCTTCCCCGCCCAGCGCACGGGAGCCCGTCGTTCCCCCCTTTTGGGGGGGTGGCGGGCGTCTGTTACATGTGGCATGCCTGATCACCCCCTGGTCACCCTCGGGTTGTCTGTGTTTTTGCGACTATTTTGCGCCGGTGGGCTTGATCTGCATGACACTTCCCCACGGCCTTTAGCGATGGGTTGGCGCCATGCAGGCCTTGCCCTGGGGGTCCCCCTGTATGTTCCCCTATGGTCCCTTCCACATGCTTTGAGGTTTATTTTTTATTTTTGATGTTAGCTGATTCTTGGTCGTTCAGTGGTTGCCGTGGGAATAACTGAGGGCACGCCCCTACTTTGTCTAATTTGCTGCGACACTGTACTCGCCTGACTTCTGGGCGTCGTGAATTGTTTATTCGCCCCACTCTGAGTCATGGTGAGATGATGTCATCTCGTTATACGCGATGACACCGCATATGGCTGTTAACATACTATGCTGACACCAACTGTATAAGATCACTGCGCATGCACCGGCGGCCTTTAAAGCCCGCGGATGGCGCATTGTTCAGTGAAAACTTTGCCTCTCAGGACCAACAACGTCCCAGCCACCTGTGTCCACATACCTGCTCTAAGTAAACAGTTTGTTTTTCTCTTTTTCTTATTGAGTTTTGGCTTTTGCCCTAAATGATATTCTGAGAAGGTGGAGATGCCTTGCTTCCCTCCCCTCCCTTCCTTCATTTATAAGAATTCCAACTGACGATATAAACATTAGAGTTATCTGCCTTTAGAATCAATATCCCTTTAAGGCATGTAAATAGGGGATCTGTAATATACTCACAATGAAGCCCCATACTGTCAAAATAATCACAACATTAACATCATTTGTGTATATTTATATATATTTTTCATATATTAATTTTAATTATAACAGGATATTTTACTATCCCTCAGGGCTTTTCTGTGGCTGCGCCATGGTGGTTATCCCGTGGGGACCTTTGTGAGGGCTGTTCTGAGCCCAGATGGGGTTCATCGTTTTTTCGATGGACAAACAACGGCAAACTTATTTTTCTATGCAAACCTTGTTTTAAAATATTTCTCTACAATTCAATGTCAGTATGTATGTTGGAGATGCTCATGTACTACAATGTTGATGCCGCCTTGAAAGATGTTTTGTTAAAACTATTGTTGCTTTCTTTCAGAATGTATTTATACCTTCTCTTATAACGCCTCTGAGGAAGGGATATTTTTCCTGAAACATGTCAGGTTAATGGAGGAAATTTACGTTCATTGGAATTTGTAACAATGTATCATGTGCAAACATCTCCTTGTTGTTTCATATAAAATGTATTGTACAAACTGCTGCCATGTTTGTCATTACACATGCGCTTTAACCATTTTTCTAAATAAATGATATTTTATGAGATATGATTTTCTTGTTGTTCGCTCATAAAGTCCTATTGTACCGGGGGTTACTTGTGTCCCTTCTTAGGGTCCTTATACAATAATTATTTGGGACGTTGGCAACACTCCATTGAGAATAGAACAATTCTCTTTGTGGTTCACCACTTATACTGGATGTTGCTTGTTGGTAACCATCAGCTATTTATATGAAATAATGTCCAATTCCTGCTTGCCTGCATGATTACTACTACATCCTGCCATCTTGGGGAGACACTCAAAACTACAGTTTAGGTAAAGTAAGACAGGAAAGTTACCAGTAAGAGGAGAACATTAGAGATACCCCATACAATGGATTGCCACAGCTAGTAGAAAGTCCACTATTCTAAACTCTGGCAGTCATTAGCTACTTGCATGGTTAGAAAACTATTAAGTTCAATTGGGTTCCCAGTGGGGGAATTGGGCATGCCGGGTAGTGTGAGGGCGATCCAAAGACCTTGTTATGAGGTCCTTAAGTCATGGAAGGGGGAAAGTTTATCCAAAGGTTATTCTTCAGAAGTTATTTATTTTTTATTTTCTGTTTTTATTATTTATTTGAGAAAATGATTCAATAGGAATATTGTTTATTAGTCACAAGAGGACCCACAGAAGTATTGTATTTAGAATCACCATAATTATATGTCTATTGTCCAGTGACACAGTTACCGTGAACGCACAGGGGTGACTATAACCTTTCTAGGGCTCAAGGAAGATTTTCAGGCTCAATTCATTGTTCAAGCCAGCCGGAGAGTATTGAGCTTGAAGATCCAGGATTTTTCTTTACGGAGGAGAACAGTGTCGAAGTCTCCTCTCCGGTCGCTCAGATCAAGGGAGTAAAAGCCTTCACTTTTAGCCCTTGTGTTTTCCCCTGATGGTACTGCAAGAAGTGCAAAGCCACCGGGGTATCTTACCTGAGTCTTATACTTTTCAGATGTTCATTGAATTGAACCCTGAGCTGTCGTTTAGTCTTACCTATGTACAGTTTTTTGCAGGGACATTCCAAGACACAGAGGACCCTGGTTGTAGCACAATTAATGAATGACTTGATTTCATACTCATGTTTTGCTCCAGAGTCCCTAAATACCTTGGAATGATCTACGTACTTACAGGTACCACAGTGGCCACACGGAAACATGCCCTTGATTTTGGGCATGTCTGTGAGCCAATTTCTGCTTTGTGGGTGTTCAAATTCGGATTGGACGAGTATATCGTCCAGGTTCCTAGCCCGCTTTGGGTCTATCACCGACAATCTTCCTCAGGCAATCAGAACGGGTCAGAATATGCCAATGACTTGAGAGTATAGAGTTGACTCAATGCCAGTGTGTACCATAAAGGGGTAATTATTCTCACCGGTGCATCAGTTTCTACTTGAATTTTTTCCCGGGGCTGAAGCAGGTCAATTCTCGACCTCTTTCCTGCAATTTTTTTAGCCCTTCTAAGTACACGGTGGGAGTATCCCCTTTCTCTGAACCTCCGGTATAATTGTTTAGATTCGCATCTATAGTCATCCTCGGTGGAACAGTTCCTCCGAATCCTGAGGAACTGTCCCACCGGGATTAACCCTATCAGGGATCTAAGAAGGTGGCTATCCCCCTGAAGTAGTGTGTTGGCCGCTGTTACTTTTCTAAAGGTTTTGGTGGTTAGGCATCCATTTGAGAGCCTAATGGACAGGTCAAGGAACGATATCTCACGTGGATCGGCCACAAACGTCAAGCGTATATTGCGGGTATTGTTGGCTAGCTCGTCCATAAAGACTTTCAGTTCCGATCTAGAACCTGCCTTTTGATGACGAAATTAAAGCCACATTTGATATACAATCAGCTGGACCTGAGCCCCCGGCGCAAGACGATATCAGACCACTATTTAAAGAGCATAAAAAATTGATTATTAAATCATTGAATCAGAAGTGGAACATTCTCTCACTCGAGTCATATCAATAGGGGGATAATCCCCCTGTGCTCTCAGAGAACGAGTTGAGCCTGTGGCTCACTTACAGACTGAAAAGTTTTTGGAAAAGTGGAAAAAACAATGCATAGACCATGGAATTAAGGTCAAGAAACTTATAGTTGAGGAGGAGAAAGAGCAATTAGGTACTTTACAGCAACAGATTCTAGAAAGTAGTGCCAAACTAGAGCCCCTGAAAGAGAGTGTGGACTTTAACAAATTTAATGAGATCCTTAAAAAGGAAATAGACAACATGCAAAAAAATCTAAAAACTACTAAACAAATTAAATTCGAGAAATCTTGATGACTGGGCCAGAGGCAAGATCTTCAACCTAACCACCGGGAGTGGTAGGAGTCGCTCTCATCACCAAAGACATTCTGCACGCTCAGGAAGCGAGTCAGATGGGCAGAACTCAGGCAGTGAAGATGAAACACATCACACAGTGACTTTTTTAGAAAAAGATCTCCTGGAAGTGGAGGGTACCCCTCCACCCAATAGTATATTAAAGGAAGTCAAACCAGGAACAGGAAGAGGAAGGAATCAAGGAAAGGGAAAGAAGTACAAGGGGAGAACCAGAGATCAGAACGTACGACCACGAGGAGTCAACGACTTCCCCGCTAGTGGTCTCTGCGTCAGCACGCATAATGACTAGGGATCTAAAAGTCATTTATCTCTCTAGTTTTAAATTGAAACAAGACACATAGACCTATTGAGTATAGGCTTATCCTTCTCTCCCTCTATAGGCATGGATCACTTTGAGGTCTATAAGTATCTGTGCCTATTTTTGAGGAGGGTCTACTTCAAACTACTGTATGCTGACAAACCAGCTCCAGTTAATATAAAGACTAGTGGTACAAACTATGATGATACTGAGGCCCTAGATCAGCTGATGTCATTGCTGGAGGAGGGCGCACCCTCCTCTGATGATGAGGAGACAAGTGAAACAATAAACTGGAGGAGAAATGCGGGTCTGAAAATCCGGTCAACTAGTATGCCACAGTTTAGAAAAAACAAGTGGCTGGGTGTCTTCTTGGACATTGTACAGGAGGACCTCGAAACAACTGACTGAAAAAATCTTACTGGGGACAATTTGTCAAGTGATGAGCGAAAGGCCCTTAGAGAGTTACAGAATGCTGACGAAATTGTTATCAAGCAGAGTGATAAAGGGAGCAATGTAGTCCTTCTTTCAGCTGATATGTATGAAAGAAAGGTACGCCACCTTCTTTCAGATGAACATACCTATGCCAAACTTGACTACAACCCCTTCAACTCTCTCGTTGACCTCATTAATGATAAATTACGATGGGCATTTGAAGCAGACCTTGTTACTAAAAAAGAAAGGGACTACCTAATGGTCACTGATTTTAATCTACCAACATTTTATATAATCCCCAAAATCCATAAAAATAGGGATAGTCCCCCGGGAAGGCCAATCGTGTCAGCTATAAGAGGCCCCCTCGAAAGGGTGGGCAAGTACATAGACTCTCTTATTAAAGATCTAGTACAAACACTTCCCTCCTATGTACACAATACGGGCGATGTACTCAACAAGATAGCCGACGTGACCTTCCCGGAGGACTCCCTTCTTGTGGGTATAGATGTGGAGAGTCTATATACGTCTATCCCACACGAATGGGGTATTTCTGCTGTTTACCATTTCCTTGAACAGCAATTCCCACAAATGGATTCCCAAAATGAGTTCATTATTGAGCTTCTGGAATTGGCGCTTAAACACAATTTTTTCCAACTCTCAGGGTGTAACTTCCAACAGTTGTGAGGAACGTCCATGGGAGCGCCATGGGCACCCGCCTATGCCTGCCTTCACCTGGGTTGGTGGGAGGAGGAGGTTGTTTATGCCTCGATGTACATTGGCCACGCTAGGCCCTGGCTAAGGTACATCGACGATGTACTGATGGTTTGGGCAGGTTCTAGATCGGAACTGACAGTCTTTATGGACGAGCTAGCCAACAATACCCGCAATATACGTCTGACCTTTGAGGCCAATCCACATGAGATATTGTTCCTTGACCTGTCCATTAGGCTCTCAAATGGATGCCTAACCACCAAAACCTTTAGAAAAGTAACAGCGGCCAACACACTACTTGAGGCGGATAGCCACCACCCTAGATCCCTGATAAAGGGAATAGCGGTGGGAAAAATCCTCAAGGTTCGGAGGAACTGTTACATCGAGGATGACTATAGATGCAAATCTAAACAATTATACCGGAGGTTCAGAGAAAGGGGATGCTCCCACCGTGTACTTAGAAGGGCTAAAAAAATTGCAGGAAAGAGGTCCAGAATTGACCTGCTTCAGCCCCAGGAAAAAATTCAAGTACAAACTGATGCACCGGTGAGAATAATTACTCCTTATGGTACACACTGGCATCAAGTCAACTCTATACTCTCAAGTCATTGGCATATTCTGACCCATTCTGACTGCCTGAGGAAGATTGTCGGTGATAGACCCTTGATGGTAGCAAAGTGGGCTAGGAACATGGACGATATACTCGTCCAATCCGAATTTAAACACCCACAAAGCAGAAATTGGCTCACAGACATGCCCAAAATCAAGGGCATGTTTCCGTGTGGCCACTGTGGTACCTGTAAGTACGTAGATCATACCAAGGTATTTAGGGACTCTGGAGCAAAACATGAAAAAAATTAATCAAGTCATTAATTGTGCTACAACCAGGGTCTTCTATGCCTTGGAATGGCCCTGCAAAAAACTGTACATAGGTAAGACTAAACGACAGCTCAGGGTTAGATTCAATGAACATCTTAGAGGTATAAGACTCAGGGCAGATACCCTGGTGGCTTTGCACTTCTTGCAGTACCATCAGGGGAAAACACAAGGGCTAAAAGTGAAGGGCCTTTACTCCCTTGATCTGAGCGACCTGAGAGGAGACTTCGACACTGTTCTCCTCCGTAAAGAAAAATCCTGCAGCTTCAAGCTCAATACTCTCCAGACGGCTGGCTTGAACAATGAATTGAGCCTGAAAATCTTCCTTGAGCCCTAGAAAGGTTATAGTCACCCCTGTGCGTTCATGGTAACTGTGTCACTGGACAATAGACATATAATTATGGTGATTCTAAATACAATACTTCTGTAGGTCCTCTTGTGACTAGTAAACAATACTCCTATTGAATAATTTTCTCAAGTAAATAATAAAAACAGAAAATAAAAAATAAATGACTTCAGAAGAATAACCTTTGGATAAACTGTCCCCCTTCCACGACTTAAGGACCTCATAACAAGGTCTTTGGACCATAGGTCTCACCCTCACATCACCCGGTATGTCCAATTCCCCCACTGGGAACCCAATTGAACTTAATAGTTTTCTAACCATGCAAGTAACTAATGACTGCCAAAGTTTAGAACTTTCTACTAGCTGTGGCAATCCATTGTATGGGGTATCTCTTTATGTTCTCCTCTTACTGGTAACTTACCTGTCTTTCTTTAACTAAACTGTAGTTTTGAATGTCTCCACAAGATGGCAGGATGTAGTAGTAATCATGCAGGCAAGCAGTGATTGGACATTATCCCATATAAATAGATGATGGTTACCAACAAAGTCCAGATGAAGTGCACGGCTAAGTGCACGAAACGCCTCGACATAGCTGACGCCAGCTCACCCCCTGAACTCCTCTTTGGCTCCTAGTCCAGGAATGTAAGATGTCCCCTTACTGTTGAACACTCTGGGACTTAGCGGAGATTTACTTCCGCATTCTCTATTGGGCCAACTCGGCCACCGTAGCTCTGCATTCCAGCCGCTGTTCTGGAAGCCGTTTGGAAACTTCCTCGCAATCACCCGTGAGGCCTCACAGCCACTACAGCAACATACTGCAGACGCCGAGAAGCGGTGGATTAGAGGAAATTTATCTCACTCCTGGGCCAGACAGCCATTTCTACTAAATACCAAACGGACGAATAAAAGCAAAAAGGCACCACAATATGTATATAGATACTAAATAGAACCGCTCACACACCTGACAAGTAAGCGTGTAGAACAGAATAGGCAAGTACAAGTGAAAATAAAAATAACAAATCTTCTCTACATCACTGGTAAAGTGCACCAATGCCACAGATTCCGAACAGCAATCTAAAATAACACCCAGTGTATATATTAGGTGCATCAAGTGAAAAAATATATGACAATCCTAGTCTAATGATATAATGACATAAAAAAACGTGAAACATAAAAATTTCTGAATAAATCCACTGTTCTCCTGGAGTGTAAAAGGTGAAATTCAAAAAACAAAGTCCAACAAGTGATAAACACTAATATGAATAAGTTCCCATATATAAGTTCATGAATTAAATCTGTGTGCAAAAAAAAAAAAATGTGCAAAAACAACTTTCGATCGATGTCAAATTCCTCCAATCACATATATAATATCCGTGGTGTGCCACACGATTCCCCCAGCCTCCCACCTCAGATGGAGACCCCGCATTCTCTATTGGGCCAACTCGCCCACCGTAGCTCTGCGTTCCAGCCGCTGTTCCGGAAGCCGTTTAGAAACTTCCTCGCAATCACCTGAGAGGCCTCACGGCCACTACAGCGCCATACTGCAGACGCCGAGAAGCGGTGGATTAGAGGAAATTTATCTCACTCCCGGGCCAGACAGCCACTTCTACTAAATACCAAATGGACGAATAAAAGCAAAGCGGCACCAGTGTTATCTCCCGTAACTCACGGTTAGAGAAACTCTCCAATGAAGTAATTTCGCGACCAGTACTGAATGATAAAAGGAGGGGTAAGCGCCCGTATAGGGTGAACTCTATCTGCTCTTACTGCGATAACTCATGGACGTGCTATTAACTGTGTAGTTTGCCTAATCTCTCAAGTGCTTCCTCCAGCTTACTGCATTGTTAAACACAGCTGTGTAGATGAATTTTGCCTTTTTCATTGAGTGTCTTTGCAATACTTACTGTTCTATTATATACAGCTTCAACAACTGTTTCTGACTGTCTGTTTTAGTTCAATCTGATTTTATTGAAAAAGAAAGCATACAAGAAAAAGTACTTCACATATACATCATTAGTAGTAGTAGTGTTGATAACAATAGATCCAGTGTATTCGCAGTATACATATTGTAGTACGTTATGTGTGCAGATCACAAGGAAAAAACATCGTTTTAATTAGCATAATGAGATATAACAAGGATAACCAAAGAGCCCTCACCATATACGGGAGGGGATTACAAGTAAACTTCGTGTGTTTTTACAATCAACTTATTCCAGGAACCTGTTATGTTGTATAGGATTAGCTTGTGCGGGTCGTATTCTGCATCTGGATTTTAAGGAATACATTGATATGAAAAGGAGAAGGATTAGGGGGAAAGTAGAAAAGCAGAAAGGTTAGGAACAGGAGTCGCTCCAGTATGGTCATGGGGCGGTACCGTCCAGGTTGCCCTCTGCCCAGGGGATGAAGTCCGATGAGTATCGGAACATGGACCACGAAGTCCACGTAAGAGAGAACTGGTTGTCTTTATTAGATTCCTCTGCTAACAGGCGTTCAAGGTCCCTGATGCGGTCCACCTCAATAGCCCACTCCCCCAGGGAAGGTACAGTTCTTGACTTCCAATATCTTGGGATCACCATTCTAGCAGCAGCCAAGAAATGGCGTAATACATCTTTTTTAATGGATTTGAGCGTGCCCGGGAGCATGGACAAGAGAGCTATCTCGGGTGAAGGAGAGAGAGCCGTTGCCATCAGCCTGCAGTATAGTAGGAAGATCTGTTGCCAGAATTTTTGTATGGGCGGGCATTCCCACCAAATGTGGAGCATGGTGCCCCTGGAGTTTAAACATCGCCAACAAGTATCTGGGTTTGTCAAGTTGAAGTGATGTATTGTCGAAGGGCATCTATACCACCTCGTCACCAGTTTAAACCCCTTTTCTTGAGTTTTAGTGGCTAGGGAGAGCTTGTGTGTTAGAATAAAGCATTTTTGCCAGTCAATGGGGGAGATGGAGTGTTGGAGATCTTTTTCCCAAGCCTTCGTGTAGGGTGGGAGATCAGGGTGAAGAGCATTCAACAAAAGGGAATAAAGCTGTGATACCACGTGTGTTGGAGGATCGTTTTGGAGGAGCATATCCTCGAATCCTGTGGGTTCAGCTAGAATATCTTGTATTGAATGGAAGGTTTGGATATAGGAAGTCAGTTGTTGTTTCTGAAGCCATTGCATAGGGTATCTAGAAAGCGATTCGGGGGGAGTATCTGGCATTAGAGTGGGGTCTGTATGGAGAACCTGAGAAAGCCTCCTATGGTCTTCTTTCCGCCAAGGTCCAAAGCTTGTCACATGCATAGCCGGTGGGAAGGCTGGAGTCCCAAATAGGGGGGTCATAGGTCCCGAAGGATTGGATATGTTACCTCCAGAGTTTAGGTGATCCCAAATTTGGATCGTTTGGCGGGTGAGGTCACAGAGGGGGAGTGAACCCCTACGAATTGCGGGTGTGGTCCATGGAAGAGCTGAGAGATCAATGGAGTTCATATGGCTTTCCAAGTGAACCCAGAGCTTAGTCGTATGGTTATGGAACCAGTCCAATATGCGAGTAAATATTGCTGCCTTATGATACAATGAAGCGTCCGGGGCTCCAGCTCCCCCTCTCGCTTTCGGAAGAGATAACGTTTTGTATCTAATTCTAGGACGGGCTGAATTCCAAATAAATTTAGAGAACAGCTGGTGCAATTTCCGAAAATAGGAGTTAGGTATGTATATAGGGATTGTCTGAAATAGGTACAAAAACCGGGGAAGGACATCCATTTTCAAGGTGTTCACCCTACCAAGCCAGGAGAGTCGTTTAAATGTGTAGTTAGACAGATCGGCCTGAGTTCTGAGAAGTAAGGGGGTAAAATTCTTGGAAAAGAGTTGGGATACATCCTCCGGTATCTGAATACCGAGGTATCTGATGGAGGTGGATCCTGTTTTAAAGGAAAAGGCAGTAGAAAGCCTGCGTAGGTCCGACTTTGGCAGAGAAATATTGAGAATTTCCGATTTATTATAGTTTACCTTAAAGTTACTGACTTCCCCGAATCTCTGGAACTCCTGCATCACCGAGGTTAAAGACAAGTGTGGACGTGTCACAAATAGAAGAAGGTCATCTGCAAACAGAGCAAGTTTAGTTTGAGTGGGTCCGACTGTTATTCCGTGCACAGAGGGATTGTTTCGCAAAGCAATGGCTAAATGTTCCATGGTAAGAACATACAGGAGGGGAGATAGGGGGCATCCCTGTCGTGTCCCGTTAGAGATAGAGAATGCCGACGACAAAGAACCATTCAGTCTTATCCTAGCGGATGGAGAAGAGTATAGGGACATTATCCTTGAGATCATGTGGGCTCCCAGTCCTATTTGTTGTAGAGATAACCGAAGGAATTGCCAATCTACTCGGTCGAATGCCTTCTCTGCATCGACTGTTAAGAGGCATAAAGGAATATCATGGGTTCAGGCATAGTTGGATAAAAGAAGGGTTTTCAGGGTGTTATCCCTTGCTTCTCGGCCACTCACAAATCCTACTTGATCCAAGTGGATCAAACTGGGCATCAATGGTTGTAACCTGTTGGCTAATATTTTAGCGAAAATCTTCAAATCCACCCCGATCAAGGATATTGGCCTATAATTTGTACATAAAGTCGGGTCCTTCTCTGGTTTTGGAATAAGGGAAATATGAGCCTCAAGTGTTTGTGGGGGAAACACTGAGCCCTCTGATACAGAATTGAATACTTTAGTGAGGAAGGGAATAAGGAGGGGAGCAAATAATTTATAAAACTTTGGGGTAAAGCCGTCCGGCCCTGGGCTCTTGCCAGTTGGTGTACTTGCAATGGCTTTCGCAACTTCATCTGTTGTTATAGGTGTTTCAAGTTCGGTAATGATGTCCTCATCCAAAGTGGGGAGCGCAGTTTCCCTGATATAAGAGGACTTGTGCTCCTCTGTAGTAGGGGGGGAGCCTGACGATTGGGCCACAGGTATGTTGTATAGGGATTGATAAAAATCCCTGAATGTCTGCGCAATCTTAGAAGGTGAGGAGATTAATTCTCCATGCGGTCCTTGAAAATGGGGGATGAAGGTAGAGGATTTTTTTGGGTGCAGGGAGCGGGCCAGTGACCTGCCACACTTGTCTTGGAATTTATACTGATGGAAAGCAAGTTTGTCCGCAAATGTACGTGCAGATGTCTCATATAGTCCTCTGAGATGTAATCGGGCTTTGGAAACCTCAGTAAGCGTTTCGGTTGTTGGGGAACGCTTATGGTCAGTTTCCAGGTTTCGGAGCTTCTGGATTGCATCCACTATAGCGGCTGAGCGTTCCCTTTTCAGATGAGATCCTAATTGAATGAAGGTTCCACGTAATACTGCTTTCAGTGCCTCCCATTGGATGGGGAGCGACGTGGTATCTTGTGCGTGGTCCCCAAAAAGTTAGAGATTGTTTCCGAGATACGTGTAATACAGTCCGAGTTAGCTAGCAATGAGTCATTCAAGCGCCATGTCCACTCCTTGATAGGTGAGGAGGGGAGCGAGAATGTCAAGTATATAGGGGAGTGGTCTGACCAGATCATAGAATCTATTTCACACTCAGGAGACCAGTCTAGGCAACTGTGGTCACTCAATATATAGTCTATGCGACTATAGGTCTGGTGTACCTGAGAAAAATGTGTGTAGTTACGAGTCTTGGGGTATAATACCCTCCAAACGTCTACAAGGCGTAAGTCATATAGTACGTGTTTCAGGGCCCTCAATTTGGGGAATGAGATACGTGACCTTGAAGTGGAGGAATCTAATGTTGGCTCCAGGGGAGTATTAAAATCTCCACCGAGGATGAGTTTGCCCTCCATGAATTCAGATAAGATCTTCAGATACCGCAGAGCCGATGGAACTTGGTTAACATTTGGCAAATATATATTAGCTATCGTAAATTTAACTCCCCACAGCAAAAATTTCACAAAGACGTACCTTCCCTGAGGGTCGGAGAGATGATCGAGCAATTCAACGGGGAGGCTTTTGTGAAAAGCTACAGATACTCCCTTAGTTTTCTGGGATGGATTAGTACTATGGATCCATCTGTTAAAATATCTGTTAGAGCAAGGGGTGGAGGCTGATTGAAAGTGCGTCTCTTGCAAGAGGAGTACATTAACTTGGCATTTATGCATTTGATATAGTATTTGTCCCCGTTTAGAGGCAAAATTGAGTCCATTTACATTGTATGAACATAATTTTAGTCGAGGGTGAGACAACACTGTATAGACCATGGTGGAGCGAAGAAATAGAAAAGAATTTGAAAGTCTAGAAAAAGAGGGGGAGGCGGTTGGGGAAGATACGGAAAAGAGAAGGTAGTTGCAAAAGGGGAAGAGGAATGGAGAATGGCTAGAGGACACCTGGGAAAGGTGTCTCAAAAGAAAATCTAATGTGTTCGCAACAGCAAAACACTCCGTGAAATATCACGTGCTAGGCACAAATCGTGCCAAACCTATTTGGGGAAGGAGGTCGGATTAGAGAGGTCTGAGTTGTGATCCCGACAACATAGCAGGCATATATAACGTATATGTGTCACACCCGTCTATCATAGTATATTGAATACTTAAAATTTTAGGATATAGAAGAACATGGCATATATCTAATCAGTGTTTGAAAAAACATTTTAAACACCCATAATCAGTCAGCTATCATCACAAGCAAAAGTATGTATAACAAACATTTAAATGATGTAACATTGAGGAATTCAACTAGTTCTATGGTGTAGGATAAGTTAGGCCCTGGACTGAGAGGAGACTAAGAAGCCCATAACAGGTAATAAGGTATCTTCTGGAAGACTCCCAGTCAGTCAGCGGGTTCCCAGGCCCAAAGAACTAGAAAGGCACATTGGTTACAGGTATCACCCCAGAGACTTAGAGGTGGGCTCCACTCGGGCCAGGCCGCATCCCGAATAAAAGAATCATAGGGTTCTGGAAAATTGGATAACAGAGCAAGGTCTCTTAAGGAAACGATGCTCATAGCATTCAATTTGGTCGTGGTATGGTCCATGTGTGGATAAGTGTACATTTAAAGCTAGGGACGTCTGGTGTCGAGTGGAGCTCCCACGCAGCCATAAAAAGCAGTAACATTACCACCGTCTAATCTACACCCTTCTTTAAATGTAACTGTAACTGTCCCATTAAGGGCAACAGAGCACCCCCCCACCTCCTGAGCTTAGTAGACTTCTATACTATCCCTGTAAATGGAGTGGTATAGTTAGTATGAGTTCATAGGAGGGTACAGAGAAAACACAGTATCATTGCAAACCTGGACCAGTCCCTTAATGAAACTGTGGAGTGAAAGGTGTAGATCCATTGTAAAACATTGAGCAGGTAGAACAAGTAACAGTGTTGACTCACGTGGGGAGCCAAATCAGTCTTCCGGGGATGTTGGACGTCTTGCTCTAGGACCAAAAGAAGCAGATCTAGATCTTGAGCGTCTGCGACGTTGTGGGAGAGGGCCCTGTAGTTGTTGACGATCTTCTGGAGGGTCTAGCCAGTTCGGGATGCTGATAGGGTCTTGTGCAAGGAAGGTGAAGAAGGCAGGAAGTTGTTCAGGGTCCGACAGAACAAACTTACAGTTGTCGTCTCGGGTTACCTTGATACTGAATGGATGGCCCCAGGTGTAGGAAGCCCCTGCTTGACGTATCAAATCCAAAAGTGGGCGGACCACCCGTCTCATGTATAAGGTGTTGCGGGAGAGGTCCGGATAGAGGTGTACTGTAGATCCATCGAATTCTACAGGACCTAAGCGCCAGGTCTTACGCATAATCTCTTCCTTGAGGGTATAGTAATGGACCCGGCATAGGACATCGTGGGGGCGGTCGCTGCGGTCTCCCCCCATGCCTCCCACTCTATGCACTCTGTCCAGTTCAATAGGGGATGTAACTTCCCTGCCCAGGACCTGGTTGAGGATAGAAACGACAGTGGGTTTTAGATCAGTACCTGAGGTTGCTTCCGGCACTCCCTGTATCCTAATGTTGTTCCTGCGGCTCCTGTTTTCGCTGTCCTCTATGCGGAGTTGGTGTTGCCGCAAGCGGGATAAATGTGAGGTGGTTGCAGATTCGAGGGCCACAATACGAGCCGTATGGTCATCTTGGGTAGTAGCCAGAACGGATACAGCATTCTCTGTTGCTGAAACCCGATGCTGGAGGGCTTGTAGTTCTACATGGAGGGAGGCTTCCATCTTGGACGCCCAGGATTCAAAGTCCGCCCTAAAGGCAGAAAGAAGGGCTGTAGTCGCAGAGCCGGCTGATCCGCCCGAGGCCGGAGGAAATAGCTCCGCGGGGCCATCTTCGGAGGGGATGTCAAGGGGCATAGCGGCCATTGAAGGGGCCGAGGGCTCACCCATAGCATCCTTGTACTTTGAGGAGTCCATGTGAGCCAGAGAAGGAGGTTTAGATTTGCCTGGGGTGCGACTGGCCGCCAGCTTGTCCTTTCCCGTGCGGGAGTCGAGCGATGATGTACGTAGTAGGTAGCGCTGGATTGTACCTTGCTGCAGCTCAGCGGAGTCAGAGGAGTGAGAGCTTGAGGATGACATAGAGATTCCGGGTGTAGGTAATTTGCAACACAGCCTGATAATGTCGGGAGAGCACAGAGCTCAGTGGCCCATTTCTTCAGCCATCCATCGTCAGCCAGGAAACATGGTATCTACTATGGGGGATAGGACGGTCGCTACCTGCGACTCTGGAGCCAGGACTGCGTTCCCTGCTAGTTTTTGCACCACAGTATGAGATGGAAACGTGTTGCAGAACTATGGCGAGGTAGCAAACTGTCAGCCAAGGAGTATTTATTCTGAGAAAAGGGTTACAAGTGGCAGCTGGGTCCTCTGGGCAGTTCTTGTGACAGTGTAGATACACAGTGATCCAGGAGCAAAGGGGTTAAGGAACAAGTGCATACACTGCAGCAGGGTGAAGCAAAATGGCCGCTCCACGTGGCCCCAGGGTTAGTGTTATAATCCACCCCACGAGTGGGGGTAAATATTAGTTTAGTCCCTTTCTGAGGTCACAGTCTGCTATATCAGGGCACCCTGGTGTTTAGATTGGCCCTGGATTGAGCACAGGAGAGATGGGGAAGCTACTGAGGTGTAGTAAGATGGCCGCCACTTACTGTGTGTGATGGTAGTCCTACAGGCTGGCATGCAGGAGTGGCACAGGGGAGAATGCAGGCTTCGGTCAGTAGGCTGGGCTGCTCTGGTGTCTGTGTGGAGGTAGATCCAGGTGCGGAGTAGCCAGGAAGGCCTGGATGTGTAGGCCGGGTGCACCAATATGGCCGCCGCCGCGGCCTGTAGTTAAAACGGCCGGAACACGGGACCGCCGTGTCAGCGGTCCCAGGCTAAGCCGTCCTGGTGTTCGTGTAGGGGGAGAGCTAGGTGGTGTGCGGCCAGGAAGATCCGGATGCGGCCTGTGCGGGCCGGGTGTACCAATATGGCCGCCGCTCCCCTTGTGAAGGCCGAAGCCGCGGCCTGTAGTAGATTCAGCCGGCTCTCGGGAGCGGCGTGTCAGCGGTCGTAGGTGACACCTCAGTGTGCAGGGAGACCCCCGGTTTAGTGAACGTGGCGAGGCGGTCCTGCTAGGGGGAAAAGGATGGAGTTATTCCCCAAAATGGCAGGAGCTCTCACTGGGCACGTCTGTTCAGGTCTCCAGCCGGCCACGCACCCCTCTGGCTGTCTGTTTTAAAGCCCAAACTCTCTTGCGGAAGCAAGAAAATGGAATCAATCGGCAACCTGAATAATGTTTGCTGGCTGTGAGAGTATATATCTAACATCGTTTACAATATGCTCAGCCCTTCCTTCTCTGAGCTGGCTGCTCAGCTGTTGGCTAATTGCCAGCTCCTATCTCTCTCCACAGTTACCCAGCTGTTGCTGATTCTACTCATTAGTCCTGCCTACTTAAAGTTGTCCAGCTCACTTGATCTCTGCCTCCATCTTTGTCATCATCACAGAGACTTTCTCCTGCGTTCCCAATGAAGACTTGCTCGGCTGACGTTCCTTCTGGCTCCTGATCCTGCTTGCTGTACTACTACGTTTATCTCTGGCTCTCTGACATTTGCTTGGCTGACTACCCGATCCAGTTACTGAACTCTGGCTTGTTTTGACTACGCTTACTCTGTTTACCTTATTATTATTATTAAACAAGTGTGATTTAACTTTACTTCTGTCTCAGTCTGATTCATGGTTCCTGATAGTAGGCGAAGGCCAGGAATTCAGAAGATACAGTCAATCCACTTGTTGGTAATATTTTTTCCAGATTGGATGAGCAAGATCACCGCATGGATCAGTTTGCCATAGCGTTACAAACGCTCCTGAGTTGCAGGGCTCACCTGGAAACTCCCACTGTGGCTGCTCCGGTACAACCTGAGTTGCAGGCCGTCCCTGCTGCTGCGCCAGTCTCTGTGCAGGCATCCGCCTCAAGTATTACCTCTATAAGAGGTATTTCTGGTGCTGCTCCACTTCACCAGCGATTTGGGGGCGATCCAGTTCAATGCAGAGGGTTTCTCAACCAGGTTGAGATTTACGTTGAGATGCTGCCCCAGGCGTTTCCAACAGACAGAAGCAAAATAGGTTTCCTGATATCTTTGCTTTCTGAGAGGGCCTTGGCCCGGGCAAACCCTCTATGGGAGACGCAAAAACCTGTTGTCATGAGTTACCCTGACTTTGTGGCCTCCTTTAAAATGGTATTTGACGCTTCTGCACGCTCCGCTTCTGGTGCCAAGTGCCTCATGTCTATCAGAGTACGAGAACTGCTGCCGACTACGCCATTGAATTCCGTACTCTGGCGGCAGAGGTTGCTTGGAACAATGAGGCCCTAGTGGCTGCTTTTTCTCATGGGAGCTCGGATTCCATCAAGGATGAGATAACAGCCCAAGATATACCCACTGAGCTGGAGAGGTTGATCACGTTTGCCATCCTCATTGGCTCCAGACTCAGAGAAAGACTCTTAAGGAGCGCTTGCGGAAGCCTCCTGTACGTTTTCCTCCGAGCTTTGCAGTCCCACCCGTACCTCCCTCACCCTCCATGCCTCCTGGTACCGAGTCGGTACGTGAAGATGAACCCATGCTCTTGGGCTTCATGTGTCTCTCTGCGGATGAGAGAGCCTTTAGGAGGAGGGAGAGATTGTGCCTTGATTGTGGCCAGGCAGGTCACTTTTTGAAGTCTTGTCCTACCCGTCCAGGGAACACCCGAACCTTGAGGTCCTGTCATGGACAGACCTTAGGTGGCGTGGTTTCGTCCCCAGTTATCCAGAAGGATAAGCCTCTGGTTTCGGCCACCCTTTCTTGGTCTGAGTCGTCCATCGAGATACAGGCTCTGGGGCTGCAGGCCTGTTCATTGACGCTGCCTTTGAATCACAGCACACGATTCCGCTGCAGCTGTGTGACACTCCACTTGCCATTGAGGCTCTTGACGGGAGACCTCTACAGCCTGCCCATGTGACTCATGAGATGGTTCCATTGACCATGGCCGTAGGGGCTCTTCACCATGAGATAATCCAATTCCAAGTTATTTCCTCACCTAGGTTTCCGCTGGTTATTGGTTATCCTTGGTTACAGAGGCACAACCCCTCTTTTGATTGGCTCCGTGCTGAGGTTCTCTCCTGGTCACCACAATGCAGTGAGAAATGCTTCCAGAAGGTAGCAAAGGTCCTGTGCATCTCTTCACTTTCCTCCCTGCCGGAGGAGTACCGCGATTTTAGCGATGTCTTTGACAAAGGTCAAGCTGGTAGTTTGCCTCCACACCGGCCTTATGATTGTGCAATTAACCTTCAACCTGGTGCCATACCCCCTCGTGACCGGGTTTACTCTTTGTCGGTCTTGGAGAATAAGACCATGGAGGAGTATGTTGCAGACGCACTTTCTTGAGGTTTCATCTGCAAATCGTCGTCCCCTACTGGTGCTGGTTTCTTTTGTGAAGATGAGTGGTGAACTGAGACCTTGTATTGATTATAGGGGTCTCAATCGTTTTACGATTAAGAATGCCTACCCGATTCCCTTGATTTCAGAGTTATTTGACCTCCTCAAGGGAGCAACGGTTTTCACAAAGCTTGATTTGAGTGGGGCATACAATCTCATGCGGATTAAGGAGGGCGACGAGGGGAAAACTGCTTTTAATACCAGTACAGGCCATTATGAGTAACTCGTAATGCCTTTTGGCCTTTGTAACGCCCCGGCAGTTTTCCAGGAATTTATTAACTATGTCCTCCGAGATTTGGTGCAGTTATGTGTGGTGGTTTATCTCGATGATATCCTCATGTTTTCCAAGTCCCTGGAGAGCCACCACACAGATGTCTGTCGTGTGCTTCAGAAATGAAGAGAAAACCATCTCGATTGTAAACTGGAGAAGTGCGAGTTCCATCGTGAACAGGTTAAATTCTTGGGCTATGTCATTTCCACTGCTGGTTTTTTGATGGACCCAGAGAAACTTTTGGCAGTCCTACAGTGGCCCCCGACCCGTGGGTTTACGTCCTCTGCAGTATTTCCTGGGCTTTGCCAACTATTATCGGAAGTTTATTCATAACTTCTCATCTCTGGTCAAGCCCCTGACTGATATGACCAGAAAGGACGGTAACCCACAGAGTTGGTCTCCGGAGTCCATTAAGGCCTTTGAGAGTCTCAAGGCTGCCTTTGTTTCTGCTCCTGTGTTGGCACATCCTGATCCTACGTTGCCTTTTATCCTAGAAGTTGATGCTTCTGAGACTGAAGTTGGTGCCCTTCTGTCAAAACGTCCTAACTCAGAGCGCTATGCATCCGTGTGGCTACTTTTCCAAGAAATTGTTACCTGCAGAGTGCAATTAGGAGATTGGTGACAGAGAGCTGTTGGCGTCATTTTAGCCCTGACAGAATGGAGACATCTCCTTGAAGGTACCACTGTGCCGGTTCTCATTCTTACTGACCATAAGAACCTCACATTCTTGTCTGAGGCTAAGCGCCTCTCTCCCAGAAGGGCGCGATGGGCTCTTTTCTTGTTGAGTTTTAATTATATGGTCTCATTCTTACTCGGTACTAACAATGTAAGGGCTGACGCCTTGTCACAACAATTTTCCTCCACTTCCAAGTTGGAGTCAGTTCTGGTTCCTGTGATTTCTCCTGATCGTATCCTGGCTACGGTTCGCACCAGTCTTACTTCTCCTTTGGGTGACAAAATTCTTGCTGCTCAGGTCCATGCTCCTCCTGAGAAACCTTGTGACCGCTGCTTTTTCTCCGTACTGCCTTGCTCAAGACTTACCATTCTCCCAAGGCAGCTGGCCACCCTGGGAAGAATCAACTTGTTTGGGCCATTTCCCAACAATTCTGGTGGCCTAGTCTACGTGCTGATATAACTGCCTTCGTAGCGGCCTGTTCCGTGTGTGCTCAGAGTAAGACTCCACGACACCTTCTAGTGGGCCTCCTACAACCCATACCCAATGAAGAGAGGCCCTGGACCCACCTGTCTATGGATTTCATTGTGGAGTTACCCAACTCCCAATGCAACACTGTTATCCTTATGGTGGTTGACCAGTTCTCAAAGATGTGTCATTGTATTCCACTTAAGAAGCTGCCCACTTCTAAGGAACTGGCTTCCATTTTTGCTCGGGAGATCTTTCGCTTACATGGACTACCCAAGGTGATTGTCTCGGACAGAGGTAGTCAGTTTGTCTCCCGGTTCTGGCGAGCCTTTTGTGCACAGTTGGGAATTCAGTTTGCTTTCTCCTCTGCGTATCACCCGCAGTTTAATGGGGCCGCAGAACGAGCCAATCAGTCCTTGGAGCAATTCTTACGCTGCTATATTTCTGACCATAACAACTGGTCAGACCTATTACCATGGGCGGAGTTTGCTCACAAAAGTGCCTTGAATTCTGCTTCCCAATTGTCCCCGTTTATGGCAAATTATGGCTTCCAGCCTTCCATGTTGTCTGACTCGTTTGTTCCGCAGAGTATTCCTGCGTTAGAGGAGCATCTCCGTGGTCTTTGTTCCACTTGGGCACAAGTTCAGGAGGCTTTGCAACATGCTAACGATAGGTACAGACTCCATGCTGATCGCAGATGCCTGCCTGCACCTTCCTACCAGGTTGGGGACAGAGTCTGGCTGTCGTCCCGCAACCTCAGACTTCGTGTTCTTTCTTTGAAGTTCGCACCTTGTTTTATTGGGCCTTTCCATATCCTTCGCAGGATTAACCCAGTGGCTTACGCCTTGGACCTTCCTCCTAGTATGCGCATCTCAAATGTGTTTCATGTCTCCTTATTGAAACCTTTGGTCTGGAATCGCTTTACCACCTCGGTGCCACGTCCTCACCCTATACAGGTAGAGAACCATGAGGAGTATGAAGTACAATCCATTGTTGACTCCCATAGGTTCCATGGGCGCATACAGTACCTGGTGCATTGGAAGGGGTACGGTCCGGAGGAACGCTTTTGTGTCTCATCCTCAGACGTACATGCCTCTGTCCGCCTCCATGATTTCCATAGATGTTTTCCCCTCAAGCCCGGTGGTCCTCTGAGGGGGAGGGGTCGTTGAGGAGGGGGTACTGTCAGGGCTGGGCTTAGCCCTTCTTTCTCTGAGCTGGCCACTCAGCTATCGGCTAATTGCCAGCTCTCATCTCTCTCCACAATTACCCAGCTGTTGTTGATTCTGCTCATCAGTCCTGCCTAGTTAAAGTCGTCCAGCTCACTTGATCTCTGCCTTTGCCAACATCACAGAGACTTTCTCCTGCGTTTCTGTTGAAGACTTGCTCGGCTGACATTCCTTCTGGCTCCTGATCCTTGCTGTACTACTACGTTTATCTCTGGCTCTCTGACATTTGCTTGGCTGACTACCCAATCTGGTTACTGAACTCTGGCTTGTTTTGACTACGCTTACTCTGTTTACCTTATTATTATTAAACAAGTGTGATTTAACTTTACTTCTGTCTCGGTCTGATTCATGGTTCCTGATAGTTATGTGGAAGTAAGAAAATGGAATGAAGTAAGAATGTGAGGTTCTTATGGTCAGTCAAAATGAGGACCAGCACGGTGGTACCTTTCGAGGAGATGCTTCCATTCTTTAAGAGCTATAATGATAGCTAACAATCATAGCTCTTTCCCCAATCTCATAATTGCACTCTGCAGGAGAAAATTTCTTAGAAAAGTAGCCACAAGGATGCATAGCGCTCTCAGAGGTGGGCCATTGAGACAGAAGGGCGTCTACTCCAGTCTCAGATGCATCAACCTCAAGAATGAAGGGTAACGTAGGATCGGGATATGCTAACACAGAAGCTGAAACAAAGGCAGCCTTGAGAGACTCAAAGGCTTTAATGGATTCCAGAGACCAATTCTTTCACACAATAGAAGTGCTTTGTCAAAACCACAGCTGTGGTTTTGACAAATCACTTTTATACAGGAAGTCCCCGAGTTACGAACACAATAGGGACTGTAGGTTTGTTCGTAAGTCGAAGTTGTACGTAAGTTGCAACATTGCATTTGTACGTGTAACTTCTGGTCTGAACACTGGATTCGTAAGTGTAACGTCCGCCTGTGCATGGATGTGGGATGTTCCGGGCGCTTGTTATGTTATCTGGGGCTCTTCTGGCCATGCAGTACTGCAGTATGGGATGTGTCCGGAGGTATCCAGGACCAGCGTGGAGCACAAGCGGCTGGCATTTGAGGCCGTTCGTAAGTAGTAATGGTTCGTAACTCGGGTGTTCGTAACTCGGAGACTGCCGGTAGTGTGAAACGCGTCAACCTACCTGCATTTCCCCTGTCTGTACCCATCCAGTGCTTTTATTATTTATGCTTCAATAAAGACTTTATACTTTACTTTCTGTGTGCTGCCGATCCGAAGATTCTATGTTCCATATGGGGATATCGTTGAGTTAAACCACCACACATTGCTGCAACATATCTCGAAGAACATCGTTGATGAATTCCTGAATAACTGCAGGAGTGTTGCAAAGACCAAATGGCATTATGAGGTATTCGTAATGTCCTGTCCTGGTATTAGAAGAAAGCCTTGCAGGACTTAAATGTCATTTTTGCATGTGTCCGCTGTAATATTTTGTTCTGTTTGTATGGTCTTATGGCTGCACCATCTTTAATGCATCGTTTAGGGTGTGCCCCCCAAATCTTTGTATGTCTTTGTCTGTCCTGGTATTAAAACGCAGTTTAAACGTCACCCTCCTTGATTCCCAATAGTTTGTATGCCCCTCTCAGATCAAGCTTTGTGAAAACCATTGCTCCCTTGAGGCGGTCAAATAATTCCGTAATCAACTGAATCGGATAAGCATTCTTAATCTTGAAGCGATGGTGACCCCTATAATAGTTACATAGTTAGTCAGGTTGAAAAAAAGACACATGTCCATCCAGTTCAACCATAAAAATATAAATAAATAAAATAAGAAATATCGTACAATCCAATATACCCAATTCTATACCCACAGTTGATCCAGAGGAAGGCAAAAAACCCCAGCAGAGCATGCTCCAATTTGCTACAGTAGGGGAAAAAATTTCTTCCTGATCCCCCAAGAAGCAATCGGATTTTCCCTGGATCAGCTTTACCTATAAATGTTAGTACCCAGTTATATTATGTACATTTAGTAAAGTATCCAGGCCTTTCTTAAAGCAATCTACTGAGCTAGCCAGAACCACCTCTGGAGGGAGTCTATTCCACATTTTCACAGCTCTGTGAAGAAACCTTTTCGTATTTGGACATGAAATCTCTACCTCTAGACATAAAGAGTGTCCCAGTGTCCTCTGTGTTGACCGTAAAGTGAATAACTCAACACCAAGTTCACTATATGGACCCCTTATATATTTGAACATTTTGATCATATCCCCCCTTATTCTCCTCTTCTCAAGAGTGAATAAATTCAGTTCCTCTAATCTTTCCTCATAGCTGAGTTCCTCCATGCCTCTCATCAGTTTGGTTGCCCTTCTCTGCACTTTCTCCAGTTCCCCGATATCCTTTTTGAGAACTGGTGCCCAAAACTGAACTGCATATTCCAGATGAGGTCTTACTAATGATTTGAACAGGGGCAAAATTATATCTTTCTCTCTAGAGTCCATACCTCTCTTAATACAAGAAAGGACTTTGCTCGCTTTGGAAACCGCAGATTGGCATTGCATGCTATTATTGAGCTTATGATCTACTAAAACCCCCAGATCCTTCTCCACTACGGATTCCCCCAGTTGTACTCCCCCTAGCATGTATGATGCATGCATATTCATTCTTAGCCCCCAAGTGCAGAACTTTACATTTATCAACATTAAACCTCATCTGCCACATAGTCGCCCAATTAGACAGTGCATTGAGGTCGGCTTGTAAATTGGAGACATCCTGTAAGGACGTTATTCCACTGCATAGCTTGGTGTCATCTGCAAAGACAGAAATGTTACTTTTGATCCCAGACCCAATATCATTTATAAAGATATTAAAAAGTAAGGGTCCCAACACTGAACCTTACGGTACACCACTGATAACCTTAGATCATTCAGAGTAAGAATCATTAATCACTAGACATGTGCATTCGTTTTCGTTCGAATGCATTTTCGTCCGAATTTCAGGTATTTTCGTTATCGTTTTAACAAACGATAACCAAGGTGCAGGATCCGAAAAACGAAAGATCCGAAATAAACAAATGCTTTATTTTCGTTGCTACAACAGTTCGATATAGATAGGAGATTCGACATGATGATGACAATAACAATCTGTGTCCATCAAACCTGTGGTCGAATGTGCCTAACCTTAACTCTATTAGTCCAAGATTATTCTACATAGAGAGAAAAGATTCGACGTAGGGGAGAAAAGATTCGACGTAGGGGAGAAAAGATTCGACGTAGGGGAGAAAAGATTCGACGTAGGGGAGAAAAGATTCGACGTAGGGGAGAAAAGATTCGACGTAGGGGAGAAAAGATAAATAAAAATAATGATGATGATGAATGTTATTGGCTGATTGTAACCAAAGAGGAGGAGCAGTAAAATAGCTAGAACTAAGTACACACGTACTTTGGCTTATGGTGTCGAAAGTTCTTAGAAGATTCGACGGGCAGGTAAACTATAAGGTGTTGTACAGTTTAGCTGCTCCGTCGAATCTTCTTTGAACATTCGACAGACACCATAAGCCTTCAATGACAGATTCGACCTTAATTTGGATTTTCGGACGAATGCAATTTTTAACGAAAAACGAAATAAATAAAAATGAATTTCGGGAGTAACTAAATAAATGTATTTTTCAGACGAAAACGAAATGTGCACATGTCTATTAATCACTATTCTCTCAATTCTGTCTTTTAGCCAGTTTTCTATCCATTTACAAACTGGTATTTCCAAGCCTATTTACCTTGATATTTACCTTACACATGAGCCGTGTGTGCGGAACTGAATCAAACGCTTTGATAATCTATACAAGGTCTCAGTTCACTACTCTTCTTCATAAAGAAGAAGCCAGCACCAGCAGGAGACGAGGCTTTGTGGATGAACCCCCGAGAAAGTGCGTTGGCAACATACTCCTCCATGGCTTTATCCTCCGAGACAGACAAAGGGTAAACCCAGCCACGAGGGGGTATGGCACAGGTTGAAGGTCAATTGTGCAATCATATGACTGGTGTGGAGGCAAACTACTTGGAATTGGATTATCTCATGAGCCTCTATGGCCATGGTCAACAGAGCAGTCTCATGAGTCACATGGGCAGGCTGTAGAGGTCTCCCATCAATAGCCTCAATGGCAAGTGGAGTGGCACGAAGCTGCCGCAGAATCGAGTGCTTAGTCACAAAGGCACTATCTATGAACAGGCCTGCAGACCCAGAGTTGATTAGAGCCTGTGTATCAATGGACGACTCAGACCAAGAGAGGGTAACCAGAACTAAAGGTTTAACTGGGGACATAACAATGCCACCTAAGGTCTGTCCCCTACAGGACCTCAGGTCGGGATGGGTAGGACAAGACTTCAAAAGGTGACCTGCCTGGCCACAGTAAAGGCACAATCTCCCCCTCCTCCTAAAGGCCCTCTCATCCACAGAAAGACGTGTGAAGCCCAACTGCATGGGTTCTAGTTCACTGGCGGACTCGGTACCAGGAGGCATGGGAGGTGAGGGAGGCAATGGTGGGACTGCAAAGCTCGGAGCCAAATGTACAGGAGGCTTCCGCAAGCAGGACTTAAAGGAAGGTCTCTCTTGGAGTCTGGGGTCAATGCGAATGGCAAACTTGATCAACTTCTCCAGATCCGTATGTACGTCTCGGGTTGCCATCTCATTTTTGATACTAGAGAGACCATGAGAAAAAGCAGCCAAGAGGGCCTCATTGTTCCAAGTGACCTCTGCTGCCAGGGTACGGAATTCAACGGCGTAATTGGTAACAGTTCTCGTACTCGGTCTGGTGGAGATGAGGCTCTTGACAGCAGAAGTGGAGCATGCAGTCAAATACCCTTTTAAAGGAAGCCACAAACTCAGGGTAACTCAGGACAATGGGTTTTTGCATCTCCAATAGAGGGTTTGCCCAGGCCCAGGCTCTATCAGAAAGCAAAGAAATAATAAAGCCTACTATGCTTCTGTCCGTGGGGGGCCTGGGGCAGCATCTCAAAGTATATCCCAACGTGGTTGAGAAACCCTCTGCACTGAACTGAATTGCCTCTTAATCACTGGGGAAGTGGAGCGGAACAGACATACCTTACATTTCGGATAATGGATTGAACAGTGCTCCAGGAGATGTTCAAAGCTTGAGATACTTTTTTTAAAACCTGACCCTGCTTTAAACCTCCTACACAACTTTATCCCTGACCTGTCTGGTGTGTTCCTTGGCTTTCATGATGCTGTTTGTTCACTAAGGTTTTCTAACAAACCACTGATGGTGTCACAGAACTGCTGTATTTATTCTGAGATTAAATTACACAGAGGGGGACTATTTATTTATTAGGGGACTTCTGGAGGCAATTGGTTCCACTAGATTTTAGTTAGGGGTATTGGAGTAAAGGGGGCTGAATACAAATACACGCCACACTTTTCAGATATTTATTTGTAAAAAAGGTTGAAAACCATTTATCATTTTCCTTCCTCTTCACAATTATGTGCGACTTTGTGTTGGTCTATCACATAAAATCACAATAAAATACTTTTACATTTTTGGTTCTAACATGACAAAATGTGGAAAATGTAAAGGGGTATGAATATTTTTTCAAGGCAGTGTAAATTCTGTATAATAATAACTTTAATCATGAAAAATTGATTTCAAATTAAGTTTGCGGGCAAATAGTTGTAAATCCTTAATCACAAAGTAGTCCAAGTCACTTGATAGACAGAAATTCAAACCCAATTTAAGAACAGATAACTCTGCTTCGGAAAATTGGGTTGAAGTTAGATTAATTATGTCAAAAGTAGATTGTGGATCAGGTTTAGGTTGTGATAAATCAGCATTTAATTGTGTACTATCCATATTTGTGTTATAGTCATGTTGATCTTGTATAGCTACATAGGATGAACCACATAATTATTCAGGTTCCCTAAAAAAAAAAAATCAATTTTGTGCTGAGATTTAGTGTTGCCAATGCGTTTTTTGGGGAGTGGTGTGTGTGGTATGCCTGTGTTTGAAATGTTCTGCTGTAGTGAAGAAACACAAAATATATCCACTTCATCTTATTACAGAGTTCATCACAAATGCAACACGGACTTGCAAAACATAATGAATCCCAGACAACTTCCAGATCAGGTGGTGGTAAATCATGAGGTGAACATAATAATTCCCTGGACACACAGTTACCACCCTCACAAGCGCAAGTTTCCTCCTTCCTCAGATGCTGGGGAACGATTTTTTACTTAGGATGACACTGGTAATGGTTCTGAGATAAATTGTGTTCCTTCACTACAGCAGAACATTTCAAACACAGGCATACCACACACCCCACTCCCCAAAGAACGCATTGGCAACACTAAATCTCAACATAAAATGGCCCCTTTAGGGAATCTGGATGCTTATGTGGTTCGCCCCATGTAGCTATACAAGATCAACAGGACAATAATAATAATAATAATAATATGGATAGTGCACAATTGAATGCTGATTTATCACAACCTAAACCTGATCCACAATTTACTTTTGACATAATTAATCTAACTCCAACCCAGCTTTCTGAAGCAGAGATATTAATTTGGGTTTGAATTTCTGTCCATCAAGTAACTTGGATTACTTTGACGTGATTAAGGATTTACAACTATTAGCCCACAAAGTTCATTTTAAATCAATTGTCCATGATCAAAGTTGCAAAGAGATGGCCAATGGAGATCTATCATCCAACTGGTGTGCTTATTCAAGAGCAGCGTTTCAAGCCCTTAAAACCCTCACATTATTGGAAGGGGAAGTATAAGATGAGCCACAAGATCTATTCCAGGATATGAATAACATAGATAATGGTGTTCCCCCCATTCAAATGGTGGTTAGCCCCCAGGAATACAAAAAGAAATCCTGTAAATGTCCAAGCACTACTAACCCTAGGGTTAAACTGCTTGTTAACCTGGTTACGAAGAAAAAATAAAGGATAGCCCCCCAGATCAGGAAAATGAAATTTACACTGATCCAGCAACATGATTTATATGCCCTGAAAACATGTGAAGGGATTATTAAATCCTCTGATAAGGGGGGAACATCGTCTCCATGTCAGATACCCAATATACCCAGATGGGTTACAGAATTCTTAAAAATTGGTACAAAAAGATATCAATATTAGATGTCTCAGCCTTTCAGAATGAATTTTAAACAATTATTGATCTAGCGTCGGTTAAACAATTGATTTCTAGAAAGCCATGTGATTACTTAAAAGTAACAGATGCTGTAACCCCAACATTTTATGCACGTCCAAAGACTCACAAATGTATCAATGATCCACCTGGGAGACCGATCAAATCAGGCATTGGATCACTCACTTATCAAGCCAGCAAAATTATAGATGACTACCTATGAGCACACGTGGACTTGTTGCCGTTATATTTGAAAGGCGCCATTCACCTATTGATGATTCTTCATAATCTTTATGTAACCAATGAGACAATTTTGGCTTCAATAGATGTGGAGGCTCTTTATTTGAGCATTCCGCGCAAAATATTACTGACCATTATTTCCTCATTCCTGCATGAGATTAGCATGAGTTGTGAGGAATGTAATACCTTCATATTGGATATCATCCAATTTGTTTTTAACATACAATGTGTTCCTTATCAATGGCTCCCACTACCTCCAGGTACAGGTTGTGGCGATGGGGACTATGTGTGCCCCATCGTAGGCAAACCTGTACCAGGGGGGTTGGAGCGATATTTATTTGCCTATAACAATATGATAGAATAACTAAACCATATTACATTATGGCGAAGGTATATAGCCAACATACTGATATTGTGGATTGGTATGAGTGAACTGCTAGTTAAGTTTGTAGATTTGTTGAACGCAAATGATTTCAATTTAATTTTCACCCTTTCCATTCCTAGATCGGCTGATTAAAAAAGCTATTGAAGGTTGCAATAAAACAGATTTAGGAAGCCCACTAAGGGCAATTCCTTATTACATTTACATGCACTTATACCCAACATCTAATTAAAAGCATGCCAATGAGACAATATATGCATATCGAAGCTGACTTTGACAAGCTATTGTTTTACAAGACTGCTATTTAGAGAGAGGATACAGTAAGATATCATTTATAAAGGCATATAAAAGAGCAAAGAGCAGTCTGAGGAACTTACTCTTATTTCAGGGGGAATATCCAAGTAATCTACACAAAATCTGCCCCATTATGAAATATAACAATTAAGCAGATCAGACAAATCTTCGCTAAACACTGGCATATACGCACTAATGATCTTGTGACCCGCAGTTTTGTTGAAGATGCACCACATCTGACTTTTATGAAAAAATTATCTATTAGCACTACCATTATTTCAAGTCATTTTTCTCCACATGGGAGACAGGATCCATGTGGATCTGTTCCGAAAGGAACCTTCAGATGTGGAACCTTCAGAGTTTGGAAGTAAAATTCCACCTGGAATTTTACTTCCAAACTCTGAAACTCGAAGACCTAGACACTTCGTCAACTACAACAGGAATATGAATAGTCTATCTATTAACTCGTGGGTGCAGATCATACTATGTTGGGAAAAAAATCAAATGAAAATTTCGGAAGCACATCAAGGATCATGTGACAGATATTACTACAGGTATTTTGGAAAGTCTATTGCAAGATATTTTGCGGCAAAACATAAATGAGTGAATGAATGAATTTGATGATATTATTTTACAAATGGAGTCAGATAAATTTATGGGCTAAAAGCAACAGAGCCTCCGGGCTTAAATGATTCAATCAGTTTTGCTCTCTTTTTGAGTTCAGATTAGATTGGTCTCTTAGATAGGATATCTATTCACATTATTCTGCATTTATATCAATATATACAATGAATGGGACATTTATGACAGTCCCTTTGGACATATGCACCAATGAATTTGTTGTGATTTTTTTTTCTTTACTTTAGATTGTAAGCGCCCAGTGGACAACTCTAATTGAAGGTCTATAGATGTTCTGAAACTACATTTTTCAGGATGCTCAACTACACTGCAGAGTGCATGAGCATCATGGGAAATGTAGTTCCAAAACATCTGGGGTACCAAGGTTCGCCATCACTGGTCTATAGAGTATATTATGTATATGTTGTTTCTTTTTCCAGTGCTGTTCTATGAAATATGTATCAAATATTTTTTTTTATTTCCCCTCCATTTATCTCCACCGCTTGCAGTGACCCTCGTAGACAGTGGAGTAATTCATAGCATTGCCATGGAGTGCCTATTTACTATATTGGTGGAATGCCCTATTGTGACGTGTTCTGCTGGTGGGCCAGGTTGTTTGTTCTGTATGATTGCTCATTGAGGCTTGTGTGGTATGTCTGTGCTTTTGTGGTCTGGTTGTAGTGGTTTGTCTTGTTTAGTTGATGGGGGTGTGGGTGAGTCCTTTTGTTGATTCTGTGTTTGGTTTGTTTGTTTTTGTTAGGTGGGCGGATGTGCTGGTTGGCTCTGTTGTCCCCGACCCTGGTCCACTGCAGCATTCTGCCATCAACTTCCGCAATGTGAACAGAATCCCGGTAGTGGCATCATGTGCGATTTGATGCCACTTCCGGGTATGCACAGATTGGTTCCTGGCACCATTTGTGGCCAGTGGATGGAGGAAAGAGGCCCGCCTCATGCCGGGGGCATTTTTTTCGAGAACACCTTTTGTATTACCATTACTAAATGTATTGAATCCAAAATGTCAAATGGATACCCATGTGCTGATAAAAAAATAATCAAGCTCTGAGTGCTCGGAGGAAAGGGGAATGATCCCCCAAAAGTATCAGCTTTCCAACCATTTGGTCCTAGGACGAGTTTCATTGTGTCCAGCTGGAGTGTATCAGTATTGCTTGTTTTTTTTTTTTTTTTTACCAGAATGTGAGTATCCGTTTGTCCTTTTGGATTCAATACATTTTTTATGGCAATGTACAGTGCCTTGAAAAAGTATTCATACCCCTTGAAATTTTCCATATTTTGTCATGTTACAACCAAAAATGTAGATGTATTTTATTGGGATTTTATGTGATGGACCAACACAAAGTGGCACATAATTGTGAAGTGGAAGAAAAATGATAAACAGTTTTTAAATTTCTTTACACATAAATATCTGAAAAGTGTGGTGTGCATTTGTATTCAGCCCTCTTTACTCTGATACCCCTAACTAAAATCTAGTACAACCAATTGCATTCAGAAGTCACCTAATTAGTAAACAGAGTCCAATTGTGTGTAATTTAATCTCAGTATAAATACAGCTGTTCTGCGAAATCCTCAGAGGTTTGTTAGAGAATCTTAGTGAACAAACAGCATCATGACAGCCAAGGAACACACCAGGCAGGTCAAGGATAAGGTTGAGAAGTTTAAAGCAGGGTTAGAAATTTAGGAGAATGAAAAAATGGACTTTGTAGGCACACGCTTAGAATAAATAAAAATAATTGACTTTTTTTTAATTGGATAAAGTTAAAAACATGGTTTACAAACACATTTTTTTTAAAAACATAATGTTATTCAGCAACCCCTAAGACAACACCTCCAAAAATTATTATATATTGATCCAAAATTATGCAATTGGAAAAAGGGTAATCAGTAGTAGCATCCAATGGAGATAAAGTGCGTGGAGTAGTTGAGTCACAGTATGGGGTCATACAGAGAATTTGCTCTACATGTTACACACACACTCGCGCTTCTCCAGGAGCTTAGATATAACAAAAAAGTTTTCAAAGGTAGCGCAACATAAAAAATTGCACAAGGATGTCGGTCAAACAAATTGTTCCAGACAATCAAAAAAGTATCAGGTAGTTAATGCAGGTGAATATTCAACACCATATAGTCCAAGAAGCATAATAGAGAGCACACACACTATGGCAGAGGGTAATCTATCACAGTGATGTAATAGGATAGATGTCACCGTATTTAGAGTCAGTGAGTATCAATGTCCAGTAATCAAAGGAGAGGTTTGGAGGCTCAAAGGGCCAATATCTCCTATGGACAGATAGAAGAATGAAGCCGTGTGTGCTCTCCTGGATTAGGTGTAGCCTAAAACTCAAAAAACAACATGAGCTTCTTAGGGGCAGATTATAGGCGTTTTTCTGCTTTTTATATCGGTGACCTTTTGACCTGTACAAAAGCACGACAAAAACGCGGTTAAAACCACTGTAAAAATCTCAGCGAAATCGCAGTAAATTGTGTGACCTTAAAACGCTCAGGTGTGAATGCAGCCTAAAGGACTCATTGCACCGTCTTAAACTCTGTGCGTCTGAGGATAAAACTACTATAACAAACTTCCTTTTGGATCACCAGACCGATGGTACCCCCGCATGACATGTTGGGTATCTATTCACTCGGTGTAACATCAAGTGTATTTTTTTTTTAATTGCGTTTTTGAAAGACCACTGCGCAAATGCAGATTAACAAAATATTGCAATGATTGCCATTTTATTCTCTAGGGTCTCTGCTAAAAAAAATATATAATGTTTGGGAGTTCCAAGTAATTTTCTAGCAAAAAATACTAATTTAAACTTATAAACATTTTTTCCAGAAAAGGCCTGGTCAGCAAGTGGCTGTAACACACGCTGAAACAGACAAGTCTAACTTATTGCACAAGATACTGGCTTTCTATAGTCAACCTTCCACAAGAATCTGTTCCAATGGTCCTCTCTCGGATCCTATTTGGATTAATAATGGCACCATACAAGGGTGCCCTCTCTCCCCCCTGCTATATGTACTTGCCATGGAACACCTGGGCATAGCCATTCAACAAGACCTGGACATCCAGGGCATTTCAATTGGACAAAAATTAATATAAGCTTTCACTTTATGTGGATGAACTCCTGTTATATGTCACCAATCCCCACATTTCTATCCCTTCCATAATCAGAACATTCCAGGAATTTGGGATTGTCAGCAACTTCAAGGTATCTCCCTACCTCACACCACTGTAAGCCGCCTTCAAGCTAATTTTACCTTCCGGTGGTAAAGAATGGCCTTTAAATATCTGGGTGTCCATATCGCGTCGACATTACCCTCTCTGGCTGATCTTAAATATATTATTATTATACAGGATTTATATAGCGCCAACAGTTTACGCAGTGTTTTACAATACAAAAGTGAGACAATACAGTTATAATACAATAAACTACAAGAGGATTAAGAGGGCCTTGCTCAGGTGGGGCAGGTGGTACAAAAGGTTGTAACTGTGGGTAATGAGCTGATGGAAGTGGTAAAAGATTAGTTGGAGACGTGATAGGCTTCCCTGAAGAGGTGAGTTTTCAGGGATCGCTTGAAGGTAGCAAGAGTAGAGGATAGCCTGACAGGTTGAGGTAGCGAGTTCCAGAGGATGGCAGAGGCTCTGGAGAAATCCTGGAGATGAGCATGGGAGGAGGAGACGAGAGAGCTTGAGAGTAGGAGGTCTTGAGAAGAGTGGAGAGGATGGTTTGGGTGATATTTGGACACAAGATTGGTGATGTAGCTCGGGGCAGCGTTGTGAATGGCTTTGTATGTTGTGGCGAATTTAATTCGCTGGGTGATTGACAAGTCACAGTCTACGATTACACCTAGTACCCTGGCGTGAGGGATACTATACCGCCTTACTACATACCATTTGCACATGCCTCAAAACCTATGATAAACCACACATTTTCCGGTTTGGCTGTATGAATGCAGTGAAAATGGAGGTCTTGCCAAAACTTTTATATACCTTTCAGGCCATCCCTGTCCCCCCCTGGCTTTTTTCAGGCCATCAACATGGTTATATGCACTTTCGAATGGAGCAATAAGAAGCCCAGATTTTGGCAATCTATCCTTTCTTTACCCAAGGTCGGGGTGGGGTTGCCCTCCCTCAAGTTGCCCTACACTAATGTGTGTTCCGCCTTCGCATAGTAGACTGGTATCATATCAGATCCACATTGAAGCGGACTTAATCTCTTCAGACCTTATTCTCTCGAGTTGCCATAACCCCCTAATAGCCTAGCTCAAGTACACGCAATTACAACATTGCCTTAAGCAGTTCTCCTCCTCTGACCTACTGACGAGGGATCCCACGGAGTTCGAGTCATTACTGTCTCGGTCCACCAGACCTGATCGCCCACTCTCTCAGATATATCAAATTATATTATAGGAATATAATCCGAAATCCACCTCCATTTCTTTCCAAGTGGGAGCGGGAATCGAATATACCGGTGGATGAAATGGAATGGGTCAAAGTAATAGCATTGTCATACAAACTGTCGGTTTCCTCTCATGCTCAAGAATGCAACTACCGGATTCTCACCCACTGGTATTGTTGCCCTATGACTCTTCATAAAATTGATCCCATTTCTAATGTGTGCTGGCATTGTTTGCAGGCCCTTGGCACCATGCTCCATATTTGGGGTACCTGCCCACGCATTGTCCCCTTCTGGGACAAAATACTGCAATTAATGTATATGATACTCTGGTGGGGGACAAATACCCTAATCACCTCAAATTACAGTAATCTCTGTGCTGTCAGGCTCCTACAAAATCAAGAAAAGTTTTATCAGACACTTTTTTAAGGCGGCTTGGTCTGTTACTGCCAGAAGCTGGCGCCAGCCCGAGCTGCCTGGGTTTGTGACGTAAAAACTATTGAATGTATGGAAAGAATGCTTGCTTGTGAGCAGGATAAATCTCAGGCCCACAGCCTTAGCAGGACTATTTGAAACCACTATTTTTTGTTGCTCTTCCAACTTTGCTCCTAGTTATTTCTGAGAACCCTGCTATTATCCACCTGGTTCATATGCACTAACTTCCCTAGTGTGACTATTTCTCGCATTATGGAATGTTGTTCCTTCTTTTTTTCAACATGTATCCTACCTATGCTGTTGTCAGTTGCCTAGATGTGCACTATTTGTGTGTGTTGGTATAAATCTGTTAACTTTACAGTTAGAGAGAGAGAGAGCTGTGCATGATGTCATAAGCCTAGGCTAATGACCAGACAAGAAAGAGGAAGTGTGCTGTATAAGATATTTTACTATCCAAAGTTAAAACAACAAAGGCAGAATATTAAATAGATGGAAAGTTGAAAAAAATGACTGAAGGTCCGCTTTAACATATATCAGTATACACCCAGTCTTCCTCATCCTTTGTAATGCAACAGAATGTTTAAATAAGTGTGTTTCAAAAACTCTCCAGCTCACATGTGGTTAAACCTATCAATTTTCCAAGGGGTTAATCCAGCACACTCATTTCCCATCCGAGACCACATATGAAAAACCAAAAGTGACAGAGAGCAAAATCCTTTTGTTTATTACTTCAAAGAAAGTTCAGCACACTTACATTGTAATGTGTCTACCCAACACATTATGCCCCGTACACACGAGCGTATTTTCCGACGGAAAACGCGTGATAGGACCTTGTTGTCGGAAATTCCAACCGTGTGTGGGCTCCATCACACATTTTCCATTGGAATTTCCGACACACAAAGTTTTAGAGCTTGCTATAAAATTTTCCGACAACAAAATCCGTTGTCAGAAATTCCGATCGTGTGTACACAAATCCAACGGACAAAGTGCCACGCATGCTCAGAATAAATTAAGAGACGAAAGCTATTGGCTACCGCCCCATTTATAGTCCCGACGTACGTGTTTTACGTCACCGCGTTCAGAACGATCGGATTTTCCGACAACTTTGTGTGATCGTGTGTATGCAAGACAAGTTTGAGCCAACATCAGTCAGAAAAAATCCATGGATTTTGTTGTCGGAATGTCTGATCAATGTCCAACCGTACAGGGCATAAGGATTACACACATATACAGTGATGTGATAAAGTATTTGCCCCTTCCTGATATTACACAAAGATAACCCAAGTAAATCCAAGATGCAGTTTTTAAATTATTTCATTTATTAAGGGAAAAAAGCTGTTCAAACCTGCCTGGCCCTGTGTGAAAAAGTAATTGTCCCCTCCCATGCTGAATCATTAATGAACTGTGATTAACCACAATTTTTTGGAGTTAAAATTTCACTTGCCACATCCTGGCCTGATTACTGCCAGACCTGTTGAATCAAGAACTCACATAAATAGAAGCTGTCTGACAAAGTGAAGCACGCTAACAGATCACAAAAAGCCACACATCATGCCACAATCTAAAAAAATTCAAGAACAGATTAGAAACAAAGTAATGTACATGTATCGGTCTAGGAAGGGTTTCAAAGCCATTTCTAAGGCTTTGGAACTCCAGTGAAGCACGGGGAGAGCCATCATCCACAAATGGAGATAACTTGGAACAGTGGTGAACCTTTCCAGGAGTGGGCGGCCTATAAAAATTACTCCAAGAGCATGACGACTCATCCAGGTCATCATAAAAGAACCCAGAACATCTAAGATGAGAGTTCATGATTCAACAATAAGAAAGAGACTTTGCAAAAATGGTATCCATGGAGAGATCCAAGGCCAAAGCCACTGATGAAAAAAAAGAACACAAAGGCTCATCTCACATTTACCAAAAAAAATCTTGATTATCCCCAAGACGTTTAGGCAAATATTCTGTGGACTGATGAGATAAAAATTGTACTTTTTGGATGGTGTGTGTCCCGTTACATCATCATACATCAGTCAGATATGGTGGTGGTAGCTTGATGGTCTGGGGCTGCTTTGCAGCTTCAGGACCTGGACGACTTACCATAATTGATGGAACCATGAATTCTGAGCTCTACCAGAAAATCCTAAAGGAGAATGTCCAGCCATCAGTTCGAGACCTCAAGCTCAAGTTCAGTTGGGTTATGCAGCAGGACAATGATCCAAAACACAACAGCAAGTCCACCTCCACATGGTTCAAACAAAGCAAAATGTAGGTTTTGGAGTAGCCTAGTCAAAGCCTGGACTTAAATCCAATTGAGCTGCTGCATCATGACCTAACACAGGCCGTTCATGCTGGAAAACCCTCCAATGTGGCTGAATTAAAACAATTCTGCAAAGAAGAGTGGGCCAAAATTGCTCAACAGCAATGTAAAAGACTCATTGTCAGTTATCGCAAACGCTTGACTGCAGTTGTTGCTGCCAAGGGTGGCACAATCAGTTATTAGGTTTAGGGGGCAATTACTTTTTCACATAAAGCCAGGCAGGTTTGGACAGCTTTTTTGCCTTAATAAATAAAACCATCATTTAAAAACTGCATTTTGTATTTACTCGGGTTATCATTGTGTAATAATAAAATTTGTTTGATGATCTGAGTCATTTAAGCGTGACAAATATGCAAAAAGAAAAAAAATTAGAAAGGGGGCAAATACTTTTTCACAGCATTGTAACTTGGAAGCACTGTTGGCTCCAGCTGCAAAACCAGGCTGGACACAGGCTATGTGGGATGATGTCAGCCCAGGAGAGCCCCGCTCTACGTCTTTTGATGTGATGTGAGGTCGTCTTCAGGAGTGGATCAAGCCCCTTATCGGGTTATCTTTTTTCACTGGACACTTTTTGGAACTTTTTATTTATATCCTGTGTAGGTGAAGACAAAGCTGCTCCACAGTTTCTTGAAAAGATATCACATCGTTATGTAAGAAAGTATGTCACATTTCTATTGGCGCTGCTGAAGGGGCAGTCAGGGAGCTCATGCTAAACATGGACGCCGGCACCAGGAAGTGACTTTTTTGTGGCCCACTACTTTAGGGTGCCCCTTCAGCAGCGCCAATAGAAATGTGACGTACTTTCTTACATAACGATGTGATATCTTTTCAAGAAACTGTGGAGCAGCTTTGTCTTCACCTACACAGGAGCTTTTTTACAATTGATATTGTGCCATTCAGTCCTCATGAGCTCTCAATACAAATACTCTTCGGGGGGTTGATACCGTAATCATCCTTTTTGCTTGTGATGATTTTCATCCATGAGAATATACATCCCTCCCTACGGGTGATCAGGCATCCATCTGGACTACACAGGGGGGAGTCACTTCTGGGGGCACCCCTCCTCCCCTCTTCTCTCAGTTGACGCCTCGTATCCTGCGACTTCCCCAGAACTCTATTACAGAGGTTGCTTTTATCGTGAATATTGTTGTTGAATAATTGAAAAGCCTCGTCCATTTTCCTGATGAAGCCTTCTGGGCGAAACATGTTGAAATTATGTGGACGTGGTTATGCTTTGAACTCTTGGTGACCACAGTTTTTTTCATTGTCAATATTAGGTTGAGGATGTATACCTTTGACTGTGAATGTAAAACTGTTCTCACATTTTATCGTATATATTTTTTTGTAAAACTGCTTTAATAAATATTTGAGATATTTTTAGTAGATAATGTCTTTTCCTATATCAGGGGTACCTTTAAAATCCCATTTTCTACATATTTTTTGGTTTACTACTTCAGGGATGATGGTACATATATAAAAAAACGTTTATAAACACTGATCTCTACCCATATAGTCTATTGATTTCATGTTGTTTGTTTCATTTTTGAGTCTTCCATAAGGAATCATCACCTTGAAGGTCATTTTCTTTAAGCACTGCACCTTTCTTATATACATGGTCTTTATTGTTGTTCATCAATTTTGTGCTGGCTGCTTAAGAGGCATTCATTTATCTATCTGTTGTTCAACCAACAGGCCGAATTACAGAAAAAGGGGATCATGGGGCCCAGGTATTTGGATAGACAGTAGGAAGTGAACGATACCATATATAAAGCATATGTCATGTAAGGTCTATAGGGGACAGAGGGCCTTTACGTAATGTAGGAGGAATCCATGGAAGGGCACAAAGGTTGATTGGATTCATATGACTTTCTAATTGAACCCAGAGTTTATAGGAGGAGTGGTGAAACCAATCTAGTATTCTGGTAAAAAAAAGCTGCTTTATGGTAGAGAGAGGCATCCGGTAACCCTCACCCTGCCTCAAGCTTTCGGCAGAGTCAATACTTTATAGCGAAGTCTAGGGCGAGCTGCATTCCAAATACATTTTGAAAATGGGTGAAGTATCCTGAAGAAGGATGAGGGGAGATGGATGGGAATTGTTTGGAACAGACAGAAAAAGTGTGGATTATCATCTATTTTGAGAACATTGACTGTCAAGCCACGAAAGGCTTTTTAACATGTATGAGTTATAGGTCCATCTGCGCAGTTCCAAAGCCAGCTGGGCTCGGGGAGGGAGGGGAGGGGGGTGTTGGTGGCGGCGCGCGGTGATGTCATGACATTGCTTGCCACTTTTTATAAATTGGAACAGGGCTGGAGAGGACTGGTGGTGGAGGACTCAAGATGACAAACTCAGAGAAGTGGTAGTGATGACTCAAAGCAGAGAAGAAGTGAAACACCTGGGGCACCATCTGACTGAGCCTGCCCTGCACCTGAGCGAGCAAGCATTCTTCTTGTTGGGGGGGCATTGATGTAAGGGGGGAGAGAATACATTTAGGTAAGGGGGGGCACACATAAAGGTTCCCCCTTATATCAGTAACCCCCCCCTTACCTTAGTGTATTCATTTTGCGGAAGGTGGTCTGTGGTCACCAGAGCCCCTCCCCCAACATCAGAGTTCCCAGCATTCCCTCTAAAATCAGTGTCCTCAAGAGTTCCCCTTTACATCAGAGTCTGCAAGATTTCCCCTCACAGTGCAAGGGGGAACTCTGCTGACCCGGATGTAAGTGGGAACTCTAATGTAAAGAGGAACACTGCAGACTCTGATGTAAAGAGGAACTCTGGAGACACCAATTTAGGGGGGGAATGCTGGGATACACCTTATATCAGAGTTCCCCTTTATACCAGAGTTCGCATCATTCGCCTTTACATCATGGTCTGCCGCATTCCCCTTTACATTAAAGTTCCCCATACCATCAGGCACACATGCACTGTAAGGGGAAATCCTGCAGTCTCTGATGTAAGGGGGAACTCTGTGGACTCTTGTGTGAGGAAGTAGGGGTTCTGGTGATCAGAGACCCCCTTACATTAGAGTTCCCCTTTACACTGTAAGGGCGAACTCTGTGGACTCTGATCTAAGAAAGAACTTTGTTGACTGTGATGGAAAGGGAACTCTGGAGTCTGATGTAAGGGGGAACGCTTTGGACTGTGATGTAAAGGGGAGCTCTATGGGCTCTTGTGTGGGGGGGCTTTGGTGACCAGAGATCCCCTTACATCAGAGTTTCCCATTACACCAGAGTCTGCAGCATTTTCCCTTACTTTAGAGTCCTCCTTTACATCAGAGCCAACAGTATTTCTTTTTACATCAGGGTCTGAAGAGGGTCCCTTGCCATTGTAAAGGGGAACCCTGCAGACTCTGATGTAAGGGGGAACTCTGTGCTGGTTTATATTAACTAGACTTTCACGTAAAAGGAGAAATATGTTTTTTTTTTTTGCCTTTTGTTCTACTTTAAGCACATTGGTAATCACACTAGCAACGTGTTTGTAGCTTAAATATTGATATTTGCACTGAAAACTAATTTTGGCAACATTTTTGAACTGTCAGTTAAAATGTTATCAGTAATTTTTTGTGCTGAGCCAGAGGAAAAGTCAGTAATTTTTTTGTATCGTGTCAGTAAATTTCACTTCAGGAAGTTGGCAACCCTGCTTGTCGGGACACTACTATATGCCATGTTTCACATATTCCTGGTGCTTTCTGTTCCATGTTTTGGGCACTACAGAATTTACTACCCGATTTCTTTTCCATATGTTCAATGTTCATCTTAATTACAGCACCCTCAGTTTTGCTGAGAGACCCACACCTTCATATATCTTGAGGCACCATCTCTGATGTACTGTATTTCTGTTTGATGATTTTCTTTATATGTCTTCTTTACATAGCCCCATAAGTTTTATACCAAGGCTTGTTTGGGATTCTAAGTTCACCCCAGGCTGGAGGGGTGAATGGGGGGGGACTTTTTTTTTTTTTTTTTATGTTTATTGTTGGTACTGGTCAACATTTCTTATCTTTGCACATCTGTTTGGCCTTATGATGTTTTTTGGTCACTGGTTTATGTATTTTCTCTGTATACCCACATATCTGAGATTAAGCTCTATTTCCAATTTAACCCTAATGATGCCGACCATCAAATGTTTCTTGTGGAATATTAAGGGTTTAAATTCCAATTCAAACGTATTATACTCTACATTTGCTAGACAGGTGAGCATACTACTCAATCTCAGGCTGGTTCCGGAGAGTTAATTTGTTGTTTTTCATGGCTTGATTGAAGATACAAAAATTATGTTAATTGGATTATATATATACACCTCCAATTGCTACAACTCAGGTGTTGCCTTGGTTAATACAAATAGCGGAATACACGACCAAAGCCTCCTATGGCTTCAATGTGGTTCACAATCCTAATAGATTTAATGTTGCCCCATGTCTGGAGCTGGAAATATCCCTATATTCAGGAGTACTCATGTCACTCTTCTAGCCACAGAACCATATCTTGGATTGATTTAGTTCATACACCACAATACGCCAGTCCTACTATTCTATACCAAGTTTGCAACATATCTTTGCTACCTAGGGATATTTTCCACCATGCACCTGGTTTACTACATTTGACTTTGACAGAGGTCCCTATTAATAAATTGTGGAAATTATTACCTCTTAATGGACCCCACTCATATAAATGAATGCTTTGCCAAATACTACCATACCTTATATTTCTCCAGGGCCTAATAAAACAGATGGGACTTACTCCAATACTTGGGATACCACAGAGTTTCCAACTCTTAACTGCCCAACGACAGGCTCCACATAACCCCATAACCTTCAGAAAGTTCCAACTTACCATAGCAGCACTCCAATCAAGTAAGACCCCAGGACCTGATGGTCTAACAATAGAGTTCTATTTAACCTAAATGGAAGAATTGGCACTTCACTAAATTCTAAATAAGTACTGGCGCAAAGGCTGACTGCAGTTTTCTCTATGTTGATACACGCAGATCAGATGGGCTTTATGCCTGGCAAAGAGACTGATACCAATCTCTGATGGATTTTTACGAATATCTCAGTGCTCAATTCAAGTGGGAGTCCTAGCGTGGTTGCGTCCCTTGATGGGGAAAAAGCTTTCCATTCTATAGAATGGGCTTACCTTTGGGAGGTTCTTCATAAATTTTGGTTTTGACCTGGCTGCAGAAAATATATTCAGAACCTAAGGCCTTGGTGCCCACCAAAAATATATTATCCTCATCATTTTTATTGGGTAGGGGCACTAGGCAGGGCTGCCTTCTTTCACTTGGGTTTTTGATCTTGCCCTGGAACCTCTGGCCATCCTAATCAGGGATGTGGCTTCCGTTCAGGGTCTCTTGGTTGGGCCTTGGGATGAAAAGAACTCCAGGTATGCAGACGATCTCTGCTTTATTTACTGGTCCCTCTCTAAAGTCCATGCTGAAGATAATTGATTCCTTCAGCTCATTCTCAGATATCAGAATAAATTGGGATAATTTCCTCTTATTTCCACCTAACTCCTCATCCTCCTCTCCTACTATCCCTGTTTCCCTGTGACAGATCTCTAAATTAAAATATATTGATCAACTGTGTGGGGAATTTTTTTTTTTTTTTACTTTCAAAATTATTTGGTTTAAAGAGAATACAGAATATAGTACGGTTAGTAATAAAATAGTTAGGATAAAACAAAACACAATACAAATCACAATTTATGCTCTCATAGTCGATGTCACGGTACTACTTACAGTGAGCCCACAGGCGAGCAGGTGACACAGGATCCCCCAGGGCGTGGAGTCTAAGGGCCAGCCGGTATTCTGCCAGGGACCCCCGCATGAGGGTTTGGGCTTAGCTGCATGCTGATACCAGGTCACGACCTCTGGGTTCACCCTGCTCGCTAGAGAAGTACCAGAAAACACTGTCAGACAAGGATGGATGATGCAAAGGAGAGCCGGATAGTTGGTACACAAGAGATCAGTTCACAAGGGGTCAGGTTAAGGCAGGTTACACAAAGGGAGCTCAGAAACAAATGTTGCTCAAGCAACCAGAACTGGTTTGAGAGGGATTTAAATAGAGAAGCACATGAGGGGCTGGACAGAAAGTAGCATGAAGGAATCATATATTAAGCAACAGGTGAAGTTGGCGACACCCATAGCTGCAGAGTGCAGCAGAGCTGAACACAAGCTAGTGGTACAACAGGTGCCAGCCGGCCTACAGCAGTAAAGGTGAAACCCAGATCAGCTCCGCAGCTGATCTGTGACAGTACCCCCCCCTCTCACGAGGTCCCCCTACACAACTGGGGGCTGGCATGGAGGGAAATTTCCGATGGAATCTGGTCACCAAACGTGGAGCTGAGACATCGGTGGCAGGAACCCAAGACCTCTCCTCCGGACCATAGCCCTTCCAATCAGATAGAGTAGCCTCCCTCAGGAGTACTTGGAGTCCAATATTTCTTTAATTTCATACTGATCCGTGGTATCAGCCACAGGGTGAGAAGAAGGGCGAGAGAAGCGATTGAGGACCAGTGGCCTGAGCAGGGAGACATGGAAGGCGTTGGGTATCCTGAGATGAGAGGGCAGACTGAGCTTGAAAGCGACGGGATTGATCTGACGGAGAATAGGAAATGGACCAATGAAGAAAGGGGCAAATTTCATTGAGGGCACCCGGAGTCGGATGTGCTTGGTAGAGAGCCAAACTATCACCAGGCAGGAACTTAGGACCAGGACGGCAATGACGATCTGCTGCCATTTTATGCCTGGAAGCAGCTAGACGAAGATTCTCAGAGACTTCTTTCCAGATGGAGTTGAAGGACCTTTGAGTTTCAGCTGCTGCTGATACAGGAGGAGAAATGGGAACAGGAAAAGGGAACAGATGGATGCTGCCCGTAAACAGCGAAGAAGGGAGATTTTCCAGAACTGGCATTGGAGTGACGGTTTAAGGCAAACTCTGCCCAGGGCAAAAGGTCCACCCAGTCATCCTGGTGGGCTGAGATGAAGGCACGGAGAAAACATTCTACATTTTGATTGACACGTTCCGTTTGCCCATTGGACTGGGGATGAAAGGCAGATAAATCCAATTTAATCCCAAAGGAGCTGGCCAAGGCTCTCCAAAACCGAGCAGTAAATTGAACTCCTCTGTCAGAGATGATATGTGAAGGCATCCCATGAAGACGAAAGATCTCCTTAATGAAAGTTGTGGCAAGACTGGGAGCAGAAGGTAGGCCTGGGAGAGGAATCAAGTGACACATTTTGGAGAACCGATCCACCACTACCCAGATGACTGTAAAACCTGTTGAGGGGGGCAGATCTGAGATAAATTCCATGGTAATACAACGCCAAGGTATATTGGGAACTGGTAAGGGCAAAAGAAACCCAGCAGGGGTGGACGTGAAAGATTTGGATAGTACACAAACCGTACAAGCTCGAACATATTCCTTGACATCCTTACGAAAAGAAGGCCACCAGTAACGACACTGAAGACGGTCACAAGTACGAGGTATGCCAGGATGTCCGGAGAACTTGGAGTCATGTGCAAGGAGTTTGGGACGAAGTTCGGGAACTACAAAAGTTTTACCTGGAGGCTGCTGCGTAGACCGGAGCTGAGTGATGTGAAGGGATGATGGGACCAGGCTCTAGGTGATTCTCAGAATCGTGACATCAAACGACCTGGACAAGGCATCGGCTCGAAGGTTTTTGGCACCTGGACGAAAAGTTGAATTTAAAGCGGGCGAAAAAGAGGGCTCAGCGAGCTTGACGTGGGTTCAAACATTTCGCGGATTGTAGATACTGCCGATTTTTATGATCAGTATAGATGGTAATACAATGGGGAGAACCCTCTAGACGATGTCGCCATTCTTGAAGAGCTAGTTTAATAGCGAGTAGCTCACGGTCTCCAATGGTGTAGTTCTTCTCCGCATCAGAAAACTTCTTGGAAAAGAATTCGCAAGGCTGAGACTTGCCCTTCTGAACTTGAAGTAGGACAGCACTGACTCCTACTGAAGAGGCATGAACCTCCAAAGAAAAGGGTTTTGTAATGTCCAGACGTAGGAGAATTGGGGCAGAGAGGAAGGCTGCCTTAAGTTTGAGGAAAGCATCAATGGCTTCAGGGGACCAGAGCTGGGCATTGGCACCCTTGCGGGTGAGAGATGTAATAGGGGCCACCAAGGTGGAGTAGTTACGAATGAATTGGCGATGGTAATTGTTGAAGCCCAAAAAGCTTTGGGTGGCTTTAAGACCAGAGGGCTGGGGCCACTCAGAGATGGCCCGAAGTTTGGCTGGGTCCACGAGGAGGCCCTGTGACGAGATTATGTAGCCCAGAAATGGAACTTGTGTTTGTTCAAATAGACATTTCTCCAATTTTGCATATAGACAATTGTCCCATAGACACTGTAGCACAGCTTTCACATGAAGACGATGGGTAAGTAAGTGTGGTGAGAAAATAACAATATCATCCAGGTATACAACACAGACATACAGAAGGTTGTGGAAGATCTCATTAACCAAATTTTGGAAGACCGCTGGGGCATTGCATAAGCCAAAGGGCATCACAAGATATTCATAATGTCCGTCCCTGGTGTTAAAGGCGGTCATCCATTCGTCTCCTTCCCGGATTCTTATTAAATTGTAGGCCCCTCTAAGATCCAGTTTGGTAAAAACATGAGAACCTCGCAGTCTGTCAAAGAGTTCTGAAATTAAAGGAAGAGGGTATTGGTTCTTCACAGTGATGGCATTAAGGCCCCTGTAGTCGATGCATGGACGGAGTGAACCATCTTTTTTCGCTACAAAGAAGAACCCGGCTCCAGCAGGTGAGTTAGATTTCCTGATGAAATCCTTTTGCAGGTTTTCCCGAATGTATTCAGACATGGCTTGTGTCTCGGGGATAGATAGAGGGTAGACTCGGCCTCGGGAAGGAGAGGTCCCAGGTAACAGATCAATGGAGAAGTCATAGTCTCTGTGAGGAGGAAGACGATCAGCGGACTTTTTGCAGAAAACATCTTGGAAAGACTGATATTGGGAAGGCAACATGGGAGTTGTGGAGGTCTCAGCCAGAGGAATGGAAGGAGAAGGTAGCATCTTGGAAATACAATGCGTAAGACAATAGGAGGAGTTTTAAACCGGATGGGGCTCAAAGGGAAGAAGGAGCCATCTACTGCGGTCATGGAAAGGGGTATAGTATAGCCAAGACAACAAAGGCAATGCCCAACTCGGAAGCTAAAGGTTGTTCAATGAAATTCCCGGCAGCACCAGAGTCCACTTATGCAGAGAGTTGATAGGCATTTTGAGCCCAGTGGATAGCCACGGGAAGGGTGAAATGAGGGAAGCGGACAAAATTAAAGGATCGGTCTAGATCACCTCCCTCTGAGTGACCTAGACCCTGGAGTTTCCCGGATGGACTGGACAGGTGTTCAAAAGATGTCTTTTATCGCCACAATAAAGACACAAGCTCAATCCCATGCATCGGGCACGTTCCTCGGGAGTGAGGCGAGTTCGCTCAAGCTGCATAGGTTCTTCCAAGGTGGGAGAGGTGTAAGATGGAGAGGGTTCCACAGGTCTTTGGACTACCTGTGCTGGACGGCCAGCAGGGAGATGACTGGATCTGGATTTCTCCAGGGACCGCTCCTGGAAGCGAATGTCTATTTGAATGCTCAATGCAATTAAATCATCCAATGTGATTGAATGGTGCGTCCAGCGAGTTCATCCTTGACACGCTCAGATAGGCCTTGACAGAAGGTAGCAGTAAGGGCCTCATTGTTCCATTTGAGTTCAGCGGCCAGCGTACGGAATTGACCTGCGTATTGATTACTGTCATACCTTGCTGATGAAGACGAAGGAGGGCCCCAGCAGCTGAAGACACTCTGCCGGGCTTGTTAAAAGTTTTCCGGAATGCATCCAAAAAGAGCTGGAGGTCGGAGGTGATAGAATCATGTGATTCCCAGAGTGGGGAAGCCCAAGCTAGCGCATCACTGGAGAGGAGAGAGATGATATATGCGACTTTGGTGCGATCAGTTGGAAAATGGTGGCTGGAAAGTTCAAAGTGGATAGAACACTGATTAATGAAGCCCCAACAAGCCTAATGCTGCAAACACACGAGCGGACTTTACGGCAGACTTTGTCCTGCGGACTTTGACGGACTTTCCAAATGAACAGACTTGCCTACACATGATCAACCAAAGTCCGACGGATTCGTACATGATGACATACGACTGGACTAAAACAAGGAAGTTCATAGCCAGTAGCCAATAGCTGCTCTAGCATCGGTTTTTGTCCGTCGGACTAGCATACAGACGAGCAGACTTTTCGACCGGACTCGAGTCCGTCGAAAAGATTTGAAACATGTTTCATTTCTAGGTCCGTCGAACTTTTGGGGAAAAAAAGTCCGCTGGAGCCCACACACGATTGAATTGTCCGACGGACTCCGGTCCACCGAACCAAGTATGCCGTAAAGTCCGGTCGTGTGTACGCGGCATTAGGATCGCCAGAAAAACGAGGTGGCGGCGGCAGATGCAGGCAGGAATTGCCAGGTGTAGCAGGTAACACGGGAGCAGCTGAAGCAGAAGCAGGAACAGGACGAGCTGAAGTTGCAGCGAGTTGCAGACGATCCAGACAGGAGGCAAGATGCTAAAGAAACAGCAATTAAGATTATAGTAAACTAAAGCGCTAATGGAATATATAGGTGATATCGTGATTTGTATTATAGTGTTACAAAAATATAAAATTTATAGTGATGTAACAATATAAAATTCTATTAAAATCTGTTATAGGTGACGTGATATTCCAATTCCAATAATTCCAATATTCAAGTGATAAAATTAGATATTAAGATGATGAAAAAAATTATTAATATTCAAAAATTGATGGTGTGTATTAATATTGCACTTCTCCCTCAAACAAATTAATTTACATAATTTGTATAAAGCTGCACTTCTACCATAGTGTTCTGATACCACTCAAAGAAATTAAAATATGTAAAGTGAGGTGGTGCGCTAAATACGCTAACAAAATTCAGTGATGAAAATAAATCCGTAATTAATAATAAATAATTGAATAATACATGTATACACAGATAGTGGTAATTAATTCAAATAGCTTATATTACTACTAAAAACTAAACCAATCTACGGTTGATGTTATCTCATAAAACATTCATATAGTAGTCCCCAATGAGTATAAATATCAAGTCCATAAATTATCTTTTAAAATAAAAACAGCTGGTGTTCACTGGAAGATTGGTTTTCTCCCTTAATGGATAGAGTTCAGCCTACATTCCAATTACACCTTAAAATGACTCACTGAGTTTTTGGTGATCCGCTGGTATTTTGGCTCCAATAATTCAATTTCGTTCATGCAAATATAAAGAAAACTTTCATTGCGCAGTGAACTCTTCAATTAGAGCATCATGGCAACACAAACAAGGTGCACTCACTGTATAAGTATCACATTAGAGCGCATAGAGCAGTCAGCCGCCCACCGCGATCTCCTCCTCGCTCTGATCTGCGATTATGAATCAAAGCACTACAAAGCACTACGGATGACGTCACTTGGCTCCTCCCAACACGTTGCGTCACATGTCATGTGACTTTATCAACCCTTGAATTTTGTTAGCGTATTTAGCGCACCATCTCACTTTACATATTTGAAGAACCAGCAATATTTGCTCTTGATTTGCTTGCTGGGAGTTAAGTCTCTGAACTAGATGTTGCATTTGATCCTCGGTCAGTGGCCGATTCTCAGAGGTGCTCATGGCTTGAGCAAACTGTCACGGTACTACTTACAGTGAGCCCACAGGCGAGCAGGTGACACGGGATCCCCCAGGGCGTGGAGTCTAAGGGCCAGCCGGTATTCTGCCAGGGACCCCCTCACGGGGGTTTGGGCTTAGCTGCGTGCTGAACCCAGGTCAGGACCTCCGTGTTCACCCTGCTCACTATGGAAGTACCAGAAGACACTGTCAGACAAGGGTGGATGAAGCAAAGGAGAGCCGAATAGCGAGCCAAGATCAGGGCGGGCTGCAGACAGCGTAATTAGAACAAGCCGAGTCATACACAAGAGATCAGTTCACGAGAGGTCAGGTTAGGGCAGGTTACACGAAGGGACCTCAAAAACAAATTTTGCTCAAGCAACCAGAACTGGTCTGAGAGGGATTTAAATAGAGAAGCACATGAGGGGCTGGACAGGAAGTAGCAGGAAGGAATCATATATTAAGCAACAGTTGAAGTCGGCGACACCCATAGCTGCAGAGTGCAGCAGAGCTAAACACAGGCTATTGGAAAAAGAGGTGCCAGCTGGCCTACAGCAGTAAAGGTGAGACACAGATCAGCTCCGCAGCTGATCTGTGACAGTCGATACCACGCCTAATGTACATACATTATTTGTATTATGGTTGTAATAACTATAGTAGACAATTGATAGAAACCAGCATTTATAGTCATGTTTCTCGATTGGCGAGATATTTGATTGATACTGCCCTATTTACCCCAATGGGATCAAACTGTAAATAAGGCCAATAGAAGTAGAGAACATGTATCGACTTATTCCTAGGAAGTGAATAACCTGTGTATAGGGAGAAGTTAGTTTATAGTAACATTTTTAGAGAAGGGGAAAGTGAGGATAACGTCAGCACTTAAGAGTGTAGATACGTTTCTTTCAGTTGATTAGAAGCTTTTGGATGGATGATCCAATTATACTAATATTTCTTAAATTTATTTGTGTTATAATTTTTTTCCTGGCTAGCATTAATTCGTAATGACCTTGTATATTCAGTCTTGAAATAACATCAGTGAGATTGGGAGCTTCTATAGATTTCCACAATTTGGTTATTGTAAGTCTTGCAGCTATCAGGATGTTAGCAACTATTATTTTGTATTGTGGTGGAAAGAAGTCTAGGTTAATATTTAGTAGAGCCATTGCTGGATTGAGTTTGAGTAGGTTACTCCTTAGGGAGGTGATAAATGACGATACAGAATTCCAAAAGCTAGATAGGTTTTTACAACTCCATAACATATGATACAAGGAGTCGGTTTGATTGTTGCAGCACCAGCATATTGGGGTTGAGGAAGGGAACATTTTTGATAATTTGTAGGGAGTAAGGTACCATATGTTCATTATCTTTTGGGCATTATCCCAATGTTCATTACAAGATGAGGCTTTATTACTAATGGACATGGCTTTATATCAGGTTTCTTCTAAGACTGATGGGGACATGTCTTTTTCCCAATTTAGCATGTTGGGATTTTTCTCAAACTTATGCCGCGTACACACAAGACTTTCTGACTAGGTCTGACGGACTTTCTGAACCAACAGACTTGGCCACACACGATAGGACTAAGTCCTTTCATAAGTCCGTTCGGTTTGAACGTAATGACGTAAACGGGACTAAAAAAGGAAGTTCAACAGATTGAAAATTGATTGATAAATCGCTCAACTGACATAAATTAACTAAAAAAGGAAGTTCAATAGCCAGTAGCCAATAGCTTCCCTTTCGTCGTATGTGGTCCGTCGGACCAGCACACAGACAGTTTTCCCAATTTTAGTCCTTCGGACAGATTTGAAACGTGTTCTATTTCTAGGTCCATCTGATTTTTTTTCCCGAAAAGCTATCGGACTAGCCCACACACATCGGATTGTCTGCCGGACTAATCCCGTCGGACCTAGTCCACCGGAAAGTCCGCTCGTGTGTACGCTGCATTAGGGTATGAAGACAATGTTTTATAAAAGAAAGCAATACCTTTAGTTTTTATTTTTTTTCTTATTCGTAAGGAATTTCCAGACTTGGGTAGGGACTCTCCAACCTTCAGTAGGTTTAAATTATTTCAAATGTTTCCATTTATGAAGCTTATTGTGTAATAATTCTTTATCTTTTGGGGTCATAAAAATTATAACCTTGGTCAGTCCATTTTTTCGTAGATATTCAAGCTTTACAGTAGTCTAGGGCTTTCAGTGGAATAGGAATAATCTGCGATTCTTCTGAAAGGTGGAAATTAGAAGAAATTGTTTCCATGCTAACAATGTAGCTTTAATAGTTAAAAGCTTAGGCAAAATTACTTTAGGGAACTTCGTGTAGGCTATCAATAAGGGCAACATACCATTTCCTTTGGTATATTATTTTTCTATGGAAAGCCATAGTTTATCATCTGAAGGTGAGACCCAGTTTTTCACTTGATCTAAAAGTGTGGCGAAACAGTACTTTGGGATGTCAGGTAGGTTCATACCTCCTTTATATTTAGTGGAGGTTAACATTGAGAACGCTATCCTGGGTTTTTTACTGTTCCATATAAGATTTCTTAATTTAGCATTTATTTGTTTAAAAAAACTCAATGGCATTGGGATAGGTAAGGAACGGAATTTCATCTCCCATGTCAGAGGTTTTTTCAGTACCTCCAGTTAAGACATGCCATCCAGTCTCAAACTCATGCACATACATTCCAATATAACATGTCCACTATTTTGTCTATACTTCAGAGTGGTAATACTAATGCTACCCATACACCTATCGAAAAATTGCTCGAATGAGTTTTTGAAAAACGAACACATGGTCGTGAGAGCAAACGATTTTGCCATCATGTAATGACTGAAAATTGATTGATAAGTCACTCAACTGACATAAATTAATACATTTTTCGTTCGTTTTGTCACATAAGCCCAGTGCAAACTGTTCGGGCGAGAAACACATTAACCTTTCAATTTATCGCCCGTTCGGCCGAAGCTTTCCAAACTTCTTCGATTTTTCGACTCAAAAATGTCACAACCGATTTTTGATCTGTGCCCATTACCTAGACGATAAACGAACGAACTGTCCAAATTGCAGATTTTCGAACGATTTTTCCTCTAGTGTATGGCCACCCTAAGAAAGGCCTTATTTCCCAATTTTATTCCACTTTCATGCTAAGTTTCAAGCATTGGTGGTTGTTCCAGCTAAAGAACAGTGGTCCAAAGATTTGGGTCCTGTAACAGATAACCAGTAGGAAATGGTGTCGTTTGCACTCTCACAGGTTAGCTTATCCTCCACCCACAAACTCACAGTTATGTTTTCTGCATACCATACTGTTTTCCTGGCATCGTACGTAACAGTGGACCTGCCACCTTGATTCACATGATGTGGAGATGCCCAAAACTTCAAAGATACTGGAAAGAGGTTCTGACTACTGCAAGATCTGAAAATTTCTGTTGAAATGTATTCACTTACTGATCTGTGTAAAAATGTCCTGTTTATGTATAAAACAAAACTGCCTGTGTCACATCTGATGAATTTTGATTGATAAAGATGGTTGTTACAAGGAATAGCACAGGGGTGTAGAGTGTTCCCTATATATTACAATTACACTGTATATTGTAATCCTCTTCCTCCTGCATCATTAAAAGCGGAACTTAACTGTGTCAGCACAACAAACTGAAAATGCCATTTAATTAATTTTTAATATTCAAAGCAAACCCACCCATCCATACATTTCTCCATGATTTATTTTGTGGAGAAATAACTTTGAAAAACACCCCCGTTTAGCTTTGATTTAATTAATTCTGGATAGATTATTGTCCTAAAAGAGGGAGACTGGCTGGTGTGTCCTATATTGGATTGTACGTAGGTACAGTGTATTCATTATGATCAGCCAGTTATTATATTGCTTATGGCTGTATGAAATATATGCAAGATTTAGAAGGCAAGGCACTGATTGAGTGTTTAGTATATTTATATTGGACTTTCTCTTAAGAAGTTATTTGGATAATTCATTTTTAGAAGGCTTATGACTCATTTTTAGCAGGCTTGACATTTAATTGTAACTTAGAGATTGAAGTGTACGATTCTTGGTATTGTAAAAGAAAGGTCTAAAAAACGAATAAAAATTATCGGAAAAACAAAAATTGTTGAAATATGCATTGACCCATCCTACTATATCACAGACAACCTTGACCCTCTGTTAATCATTTCCCATCCAGGCCAATTCTGACACTTCTCTCCTACATGTAAAATTCATCATTTTTTGCTAGAAAATTACATAGAACCCCCAAACATTATATATTTTTTTTAGACCCTAGAGAATACAATGGCGGTTGTTGCAACTTTTTATCTCACACGGTACTTGCGCAACAATTTTTCAAAAACATTTTTTTAGGGAAAAAAAAACGTTTCATGCATAAAAAAAAAAAACAAAAAACAAAAAAAAACATTAAAATTAGCCCAATTTTTTTGCATAATGTGAAAGATGAAGTTATGCCGAGTTAATAGATACCTAACATGTCACCCTTCAAAATTGCACACACTCGTGGAATGGCGCCAAACTTCGGTACTTAAAAATCCCCGCTTTAAAATTTTTTACTGGTTATATGTTTTGAGTTACAGAGAAGGTCTAGGGCTAGAATTATTTCTCTCGCTCTAACATTCGCGGCAATACCTCACATGTGTGGTTTGAACACCGTTTTCATATGTGGGCGGAACTTGCGTATGTGTTCGCTTCTGCCTGCATGTAGCTGCAGGCATCATTCAGATATACCCGCTCAAAGTCAAGGACGTCCTGGGATGTACCTTGGGCGGGAAGTGGTTAAAGTCATCTTACTCGAAAGAGTAATGAGCCTAATGCATGGCTGTCCCTTTCTCTTAGTCCAGTGGGTTGTGTAAATCTTCTCAAAATAGCTTTCCTACCCACATTTTTGTATCTTTTTTGGCAAACGCCTAAACCCCTACCTAAATTATTTGAGAAGATAGACTGGATTATTTTATTTGGTAAGGGAAAACTCCTAGACTAGCCAAATCTACTTTGCAATTGCCTCTTACTAGAGTAAGTTTTGCCCTTCCAAATTTCCCAACATATTACTGGGCGGCTGTCCAGTACAATGGTAGTTTGTTCGGCCACAAGATCGGTCACCTTGGAAGCTGCACTCTTAGGATCCTACTCGGAATTCAGCAACTAATCTTTTAGCGATCCTCGATCTAACCTGGCCATTGCCGTTCCTATGCGTACAACTCTTACAGTTTGGAGACAAATAAGAGCACAATTTCATGTTGTGGACACTTTCTCTCCACACACTTCTTTGGGGGAACCCCAATCTACCATATCTTCACAGAATCCCATACCCCCAACTGTGGGCTAGATATGAAATGAAAAACCTGCATCAGGTTAAGCCCTAAGGTACTCTTCTGAACTATGATATCCTTAAAGCCTCCTATGCTTTACATAACGTAATGTTTTTCCACTTTTTGCAACTGAGACATGTAGTTACTGATCAGTTCCCAGCACAAATCCTCTTAGCTTTTGACCCAATAGAAGACCTGATATCTAATGAGGAAAAGCCCAAACCTGCTTTGTACTCCAATTTGCATACCATAGACAGTCTAAAACAACACACTTTCAAGAATGGCAGAGCGACATCCCCATTGTCAGAGGAAGAGGACTAGGATGAGGACGAATGTCTACAATATCTGACCAACATGATATTGGCTAAGGACAGATTCATACAACTCAATATGTTGCACCGTGCCTATTAAACCCTTCACAGGCTCTCCAGGATTACCCATCGCGGGCAGCTACCTGCTATCAATGTGGAGTTGGCACATTTCTGGATGTGGTTTGGGACTGCCTCCAGCTTCAGAACTTACACTATTACACTCTGATGTTTTTCACTGGGCATTATGGACAATATTAAAACCTCCTGCAACAAAAAGCTCTTCATTTTGTATACTGCCTATTATATAAGGCGGGAAATCCTTTTACATTGGAGATCTTATACCCCGCCTATTTACTGTAGCTGGAAGACATCACTCAATGGGACTTTACTTCTATACAAACTTACCTATGTTAGTTGAAGCTGTCATAAAAAATTTGGAAAAATCTGGACAAACTGGATTGATGCTCAAGGGTTATGTCAAAGCACAGCCCGCAGAAGAATTGGAAAAATCTGCTAATGCCCAGCAGAATCGTAGATTCGCACATAGAAATTCGCCATTGGCACATAGAAATTTGCCAATGCTAATATACATGTGCAAATGGGCAAGAACGGCCGGAAAGATTTATGTGCCAAGGCGCATGCAATGCATGACAGATTCTGGGGCCCAGTGGCCTATTTTAACCAAGCAGCATCAGCCACTAGTTGCTGGATGATCTTCAGCACCCCCGTGAGTTCCTGTTCTTGATACTATTGGATTTCCTGTTATCGACCCGGCTTGCCTTTGACCGGTCTTGTCTCCATGCAGTTGTAGCTGCAGTTGCTACAACCACTTCACCTGTCCAAAAATGCTCAGCCCCTGCTTGTACTGTGGTAGTTCCACCTCCTGAACCAAGGGTACCCACTCCATAACGTTTCTCGTGTGACCGAGATTCCGCATAAGCGGAAACAGACACTGGTTACAGCATAAAAAACATCCCAGTGTAAAACAATAAAAAAGAGAAAAAAATTTAAATAAATAAAAACACCCCCACAACAAATACAAAAGGGTAATAACCCAGCCCTGATACAGTCTTGCCTAGACAGAAATGCCCACTACATTACCCTCCAGCCGGAGGTGTGATTTATAGTGGTTCCGTGCAGTGACTCTCCTTTCTATCGTACAGGAGAATGTCTGCTCATGTGGTCCTTCCCTCCCCGACTCCCCCATTCCCCCACCAGGAGGAATAGTAACCTCTAAGTATATGAAAAGTTCATCTATTGAGAAGAGCTTTACATTGGTCTCCAGCTATCCCACACTCTTCTAGCACTCCAGTGGATGCATTCTTTGAGGCTACCCACAGCGCAGGGCCACTGCTGAAGCTACTCTCTATACCTTGCAACAAGGAAGGCGCCCTGTATAAGACTACACAGTGGACTTTTGTAAAAGGCCTGCAGATACAGGGTGGAATGATGCCGCTCTCAAATATCAGTACCGGCTTGGCCTGTCCGAAGCTCTCAAGGACGAGTTGGCATGAGTGGAGACCACTGCCACACTAGAGGGGCCCATTCAGCTAGCCATCTAACTTGACAGACGCCTGTGGGAATGACAGTCGGAACATGCACAATCCTTCCGGCCTTCATGGATGCTGCCGAAGATCCCATCTGCTCCTGCACCTATGCCTGCCACTTCAGTTGCTCCTGAAGGAAAGCCTATGCAAATTGGTGTCGTCTGTTCTGGTCTGACCTCTGATGAAAGACTTTGCCGTCGGCAAGCCAACCTCTGTCTACTGTGGAGGAGCTGGACATTTCCTTTGCAACTATCCTGCGAGACCCAGTAAGTCTTTTTCCCGCGGCCCAATATACCTCCACGTCACCTTGTTCTCCATGTCTCATTACAGGTGGCAAAAGGGGAAGTCCGACTTCCAGCAATAGTTGATTCCAGGGCATGCAGTTGCTTTATGGACATTACCCCCTTGCAAAAGACTTACAGATTCCCCTGCAAGATAATAAACAAACTTGAAGTTCATTTGGCCGATGGCACCACTCCACGATCTGGGTATGTTACACAAGAGACTTTACCCATACTTACCCTAACTGACTCAGGCCATCAAGAATTCCTTTGTTTTGTACACCCATGTTTCCTGTGATTCTAGAAATACCGTGGCTGCGGGCACACAACCCACAGATAGACTGGAACCAAGGGATGATCACCTTTAAATCAACCTACTGCCTTCAGGATTGCTTTGTGCCTAAATCCATGTCACCTACCAGTTGCCTTGTTGTCCAGCCTGTTTCCACCTCCACAGAAAATTTATACTCAGCGCTGCCTCTCTAAACCATAAATGTACATATACTCGCATCAAATATGTGTCATATGACAACATGTATAACAAAGTGCCAATATAGTGCAAAAAAGTGCATTCAATAAAGTTTGAAAAAGTGCAAAATAAGGTGCAATCAATAAAGTTCATCAAGTGTGAGGTACAGGGCTGGTGACACGTTGATGTAATCTTGGTGACTTCCTGTGCTCCCTTCCTGGATCCCCACTCCCCAGATAAAGATGATAAATACGCCTGTGTGTATCAGGATAGTGTCTCCTGTCCAGCAGATATGTAGATTGGTTGTGCCTCATCTTCTCTGCCACCTTGGAGCTGCACAGAACCCACGTTAAAAAGGTACTACCCACACTGAGGGAACATGGACTCTATGCGAAAGCTCTATGAGAAGTGTGAATTTGAAAAAACGTCCATACAATTCTTGGGCCTAATCATTTCCACTAACAGGGTGGCCATGGATCCCCAGAAGGTATCTGCCACCCTGGAGTGGCCAGCCCCCACCAATAAGAAGGGCATCCAAAGGTTTGTGGGGTTTGATAACTGATTAAAGACTTTTCTAGCATTATTGCCCAGCATTATTACTCAGCAGACTCGCCAACACACCAGTTTCCAGTGATCCCAGGAAGCCCAAGCGGCTTTTGATAAACTAAAGGTTTTATTCACCTCAGCTCCTGTTCTGCAGCACCCAGATCCAGCTCTGCCCTATGTCCTGGAGGTCGATGCATCAGAAGTCGCCACAGGGGCTGTCCTGTCCCAGCGTCAAGGTCCTAAAGCATTACTGCATCCAGTAGCTCTTTTTAAAACTAAGCCAGCCGGAAAGAAATTTATGATGTGGGAGATCGGGAACTGCTAGCCATAAAAGTCTCTCTAGAAGAATAGAGACCTCTACTAGAAGGTGCAGCTCATCCCATCATGATATTCACAGATAATAAAAACCAGGAGTATCTTAGATCTGCCAAACGTCTAAGGCCACGGCAAGCCAGGTGAGCTTTGTTCTTTTCGAGATTCAACTTTTATCTCACTTATTGCCCAGGGTCGAAGAATGGTAAGGCAGATGCTCTTTCACGCATGTTTCCAGAGACTGTCACCCCCAGCACCATCTTGCCCCCCCTCAGAATGTTCTTCTGATTCAGCCTGATCTAAGGTCAACCCTCAGACAGGCCTCTACTCAATGCTCAGAGTCCAAAATCTCTACACTCAGAAAACAGGAAGGACTCCTGAGGCATGAAGACAAGATTTTTATGCCAGAGGGAGCCAAACTCCAGGTCTTCAAGACTTTCCATGATCACCAGCTTGCCGGTCATTTTGGGGTCCATAAGACATCTGAGCTGATTCAACGATCCTAATGGTGGCCTAACCTGAGGCAAGACTGCAAGGACTAGGTGGGTTTCTATACAACCTATACCCGAAATAAAGGAAGTCGCACGCAAGCGTGGGGTCTGTTAAGACCATTGCCAGTCCCGATCACCCTTGGAAGATGCTATCCTTGGACTTTATAGTGGATTTACCCTCTCCCGAAGGTTTCTCCACTATACTAGTAGTGGTTGATCACTTGTGGAAGATGGCCCCCTGGTGGGTACTCCCTCGGCAATGGATACAGCACACGTCTTCATCAAGAAGATTGTAAGATTACATGGCCTGCCAAACAGCATTGTCTCTGCGGGAGGAGTGCAATTCACCTCCAGGTTCTGGAGGGTTCTCTGCAAAGCCTTGAATATCAAAATCTGCATGTCATCCGCAGAGTAATGGCCAAATGGCCAGAGAGAATAAATCAAACGTTGGAGCAATATCTTTCATTATCTATCATTGCTTTTCTACATTCTCAAATAAAATAAAAAGTGTAGCGCTATAAACCCAAAAATTAAGTAATGAATGTGTCGAAACCTAATATAGTGTATAAACATATAGGTCAAAACAAAAATCAATAGGTGCATATGAACAATATGTAAAAATCTATCACCTAAAATAGACATAAGTATAAACTGCACCATAAAGTAACACTGTGTTGTGTATCAAAACAATACAAAGTAAAAAAACTAATTAATAAATCTTAATTATCAAATATAAACATTAATAGAGTATAATTGGAAGACCGTGAAGGTCCAACCAATCTAACACCATGAGATTTTGTGAATAAAAGTGTCCTGAAATATAAAAAGTCCACAGTGTTGGTTTTGTAGAGAAAACATGAAGAAAAAACCACCACCAAAAGTCTATGGAGGTTAAACGCTAAAAATGGTGGATCTGTAGCTCCCCAGGTTCACAAGTAGAAAGAATCAACTGGCAGGTAGGTGAACTATGGAAGAACCACATGTGGACAGAGGATCTAAAATGGTGCAGGGGCCATCACCGGAGACATCAAGAGGCTTACCGGAACTTTATGACTTGAAAAGACATACGTCATACAAGTCAAAAAGGCTTATTGACCAACCGGTCTGGACGATACGTCTCTTCAGATGCCGTCAGCATACAGCAGAAGGGGGGCGTGATAATAAAACTTCCAAATCCATAGGCATTCCGATATAAGCCAAACGGGTATTCATATGTCATGCAAGAATTAAAAAAACTCACACAGCGTGATAACATTTAAACAATAGTTTATTAAAAAATGTAAAATAGACTCACATGTTAGAAGATCAAAATCAGCTCAAATATCAAATAGCAGTAATCGTGAGGGGTCCACCCAACACGTTTCAGCTAAGGAGCCGTCATCTGGGGTGTGGAACCCCTCACTTCACCGCTTTATAAATAAATGATGACCCCCATTGGGAGTGCCATAGTACCGGAAGTGCAATGAAGTGATATCACTTCCGGTTCTGGGGGATCATAAATTGATATTTTAACTCCCACATACATGGCGTCAAAAAGATCAATATTAATCACAAATAAAGCTAAAAAACTTACAAAAATCCTAGAAAAATAATAAATAAAAAATACATAATTAGATGCAGAGTGGCTTCGTTCACTACCCGGAAGTGCTCCGAAAGCAAATCAAGCCTCGTTCTGGGCATAGTGCTGCGGCGTCACATCATCCATGGACATTGCGGCACCGCTGCGCACCACCCACAGGACCAAGCCTCGCTCCATAAGCAGCGCCACGACGTCATCCCCCGCACAAGCAGTGCGGCGTCGATGCGCTCCACTCAGTAAGCCGAGAATCGCTTTCCTACATTCTCGCTGAGAGTGGCATTGTTACATAAGTGATAGCATGGTGTGAGGATGGCCGGTCCTTCGTCGGGAGTTAGCGAGGAGGGCAGGGATCTGACACCCGCGTTTGTCACATATTGGCTGGCAGTGTAGTGGAATAGTTTTGCATTAAGAGCATTCAGTGCATTGTTAGGAACTAGCTCTGCACTGAAGGATTGTAACCTTTGTGGAAACAGTCCTTAGAGACAAGCTGGTGCATTTTTTGTTTTTTTTTCTTAAAGAGAGACATACAGCAACAGCTCCTTCCTACACCTTCTTCCTATCTCTGCTTTCTGTTCTGCTTGCAATATGTCTGGGTTATCAGGATATAAAAAGATCAGAAAAAATGAACTGACTGCTGAGTGCGCAGGAAGAGGAACTGACGTCAGTGGCAAAATTCGTGAAGACTTGATAGTTGCCCTACAGGAGTTTTATATCCGGGCAGACCAGAATTCGGGGGAAACTGGACCAGAAAGGGTTTCCGCTACTCCAGAGCCCAGAGGCAGAGGCAGCCTCACCAGATGAGCAGGCAAAGACTTACACTGGAATACCATGAATTACCTCCAAGCCACCGCATGAGCAGGCCAGCACCAGATTGCCTGAAACCAGCATAGACTCTCCTCAAATGCAGGAAATGCTACAACGCATTAGGGAGACAGATCCTCTGGTGTCCATGCAGTTTCTCGAGCACCAGGCTGCGACCGAGAGGCTGCAGAACGCCAGGCTGAGAGACAGGCGGCGCAGAGGGAGGCTGATCGTCGGCACAAACTGTTGATGACTAGGCCCCAGCTGCAGCGACAGGCTCAGAACCTCGGATCCCTAGAGCACAGGAATGCCTCTCTGCCATTGACCCCGGCAGCTAAAATTTCCATTGTGGAAAAGGACAGTGACATTGATATGTATTTACTGTCGTTTGAAAAAACTTGCCGTCAGTACCATCTGCCCCCAGCACAATGGGCCCGGTACCTGACACCAGGGCTACGAGGCAAGGCCCTGGATGCTTATGTCGAACTGTCAGCAGAGCAGGACAACGATTATGAGGCCCTAAAGCCTGTGATCATCCAAAAGTTTCAGCTAACCCTGGAAGTGTACCGGAAGCATTTTAGGTTCTTGCAAAAGGGGCCTGGGGACTCATACATGGATGTGGCAAGTTGTTTACGCACCACATTCCGGCAGTGGACTAAAGGCTTGAAAGCCAATTCTTTTGAGGCCCTGGAAGATCTTATGATTGAAGTTCAACTTTTGCACATCTGTTCTACAGACATTAGACAGTTTGTGCTGGAGCGAAAGCCAACCTCTGTCAAAGCAGCCGCAGAACTGGCAGATACCTATATCCACTCTCGGGTATCTGACCATTGCAAGAATCCTCCGAATGGCTGAAAAGGAGGGAAATCACACATGGCAACCCCTCCTCTGCCTGCCAACCAAGTTCCTCCATGGCTGGAACCTGCAGTTCCTGGTGCCAAGGCATTCCTGACTGATAACCGCAGATGCTACAACTGTGGGAAAGCCGGACATCTCAGGACGCAGTGCCCTGAGCAGAAGACGAGGGCATTACCTGACCATCTGGCCAGCAACCCTTCTGCTGTGCTGTTCGTCAGTGGGAAACCTCCAGGAACCAATGCCAACTTGCAGCCAGTCATCGTAGCCAACCGGACTGTAAGAGGCTTTCGTGACAGCGGAGCTAAAGTCACTTTGGTCAGGCCAGAGATGATAGAAGAAACAGACATCATCCCAGAGAAGTTTCTTACCCTCACTGGAGTTGGGGGGACCCGTGTACCCTGTGCCTACGTTTTCATCGATTGGGGTGCCGGAAGTGGAATGAGAGAGGTTGGCATCTCGGAGGAGATCCCCACTGCTGTGTTGTTGGATGCCGATTTAGGTACCCTCGTTTCTTACTATGCCCCTGCTAAGAGCACCAAGGATGCTCCCACAGAACTCTCTGGAACTACCAAGGTACTGTTTACAGATGTTGGGCTAATATCTGGGTAACCTATGGATGGACAGGGAGGGGGAGGGTGGAGTGGAAGTGCAAGGTCCTCCTCCTTCAGAGACAGGAGAGGAGAACCCCTTGCTTGTGAAGGTAACTGATGTATGTTCCAATGATGCTGCACTGGTAAATGTTAAATGTGATGATGATGATAATGCATTACCAATATTGATGGTCACTCGCAGTGCTACTAAGGCAGCCGAGGTGCAGGCCCGGGTCGCAGAACAGCAGGAGGAGATCTCTGGGCCCTCTCCCTGTTCTGACCCAGTGGACCTCTGTTGAGCCCCAGCAGCTGTCCTTGTTTGCCACAGGACTGCTGGCTGGGACTTGTTGTTCCGCCTTTGAAACAGCACTGCAGACAGACCAAACACTAGCACAGCTCAGGAGTCTAGCTGATCGCCCCCCTGCAGAGAATGACAAAGGGTCTACTCGGACAAATGGAAATGGTACAGAAAAGGTTTTGCCTGCAGAGGGGAATGAGGCTGACATAGGTAGCAGGCAGCTGGTTGTACTCAGTCAATTTAGGGGACAGCTGCTAAAAGTGGCTTATGAGATTCCCCTAGCAGGGCACTTGGGGGATCACTAAGACCCGGGGGCGGTTGATACACAACTTTTAATCGCCTGCGACATAGCTGACTACCGTCGGTCCTGTGTTACCTTCCAGCAAGTCGGCAAGGTAGGGGATGTACACAGGGCTCCTACCTTTGCCTGTGATTGATGAACCTTTTAAGAGGGTGGCAGTGGATATCTTTGGGCCTCTGGCCATCCCTAGCAGTTCAGGCAAACGTTTTATCCTGACAGTTGTAGACTATGCCACAAGTTATACAGAGGCGAAGGCTCTCTCCTCCCTCCGGGCAGACAAGGTCGCTGATGCTCTGCTGGAAATCTTCACAAGAGTGGGATTCCCGGCCGAGCTCATTAGCGATCAAGGCCCTCAGTTTGTGTCCGACTTGATGCAAGCTCTCTGTCTGAAAATAGAGATGATGCATATCATGGCCAGTCCTTATCATTCACAAACGGCTTGTGCAGGCGTTTCAATGGCACCTTGAAACAAATGTTGTGCACCTTTGTGAACTCCCAGGGCAAGGACTGGGAACGATATCTGCCTCATCTGCTGTTTGCTTGCAGAGAGGTGCCTCAGGAAGAGAAGACGGCAGAAGGCCATTCATGTGAACATGATCAAAGCCCATCATGAGCGCGCGGCCTGTCATGCCGGTCTGCAGCAGGCCGGAGCCTGAGGAGGCTGATCCACTTCTAGACCTGCTAGCTGACACCAGGGAGGTAGACTCAGAACTCCTGTTAAACTCCAATCTTACCACCACCCAGGTACCTGGGCTGAAGAGAATGCTAGCAGTACATGGTAGCAGGTTTATGGGAAAACCTGGAAGGACGCACCTCGCTGTCCACCAGGTGGACACCGGGGCACATCCTTCCATTAAAAAGTCGGCCTATCGCGTCTCCCTGGAGTTGCTGGCCGACATGAAAAGGGAGGTGGAGGAAATGCTGCAGCTGGGGGTGATTCAAAAGTCCCCCAGTGCCTGGGCGTTCCCAGTAGTCCTGGTCCCCAAAAAGGACCAGACGACCAGGTTCTGTGTGGACTACCGGAAGCTGAATGCCATCACCACTGCAGATACCTACCCCATGCCCCAGATTGATGAGTTGTTAGATAGGCTGGCAGCTGCCCACTATATCACAATCAAGGATCTGAGCAGGGGGTACTGGCAAATTCCTCTGGCCCCTGAGGCTCAGGAAAAGTCGGCCTCCATCACCCTGTTCGGCTTGTTCGAATTTACCGTCATGCTGTTTGGGATGAAGAATGCCCCAGCTACCTTCCAGAGAGTCATGAATGACTTACTGGAGGGGCTGGAAAACTTTGCAGTAGCCTACCTGGATGACATTGCCGTGTTCAGCCCTACCTGAGGAGAACACCTGGTGCACCTGTCACAGGCCCTGGACCAACTGACATATGCTAATCTGACTGTCAAAACCAGCAAGTGTCAGATCGGCATGACTGAGGTGCAGTACTTGGAACACCAGGTAGGAGGAGGCACCCTGAAAAACGAGACAGGGAAGGTTGAGGCCATCCTGGCCTGGCCGACCCCCCAAACCAAAAAGCAGGTTATGTCTTTCTTGGGGACGGCTGGCTATTATTGGAAGTTTGTATGTAACTATAGTAGCCTGGCAAAACCTCAGACTGACCTAACCAAAAAGAAACTGCCCAAGGTGGTGTCTTGGACACCAGAATGTGAGCAGGCATTTCAGGCCTTGAAGGAGGTACTGGCCAGCGCCCCTGTGCTACAGGCTCCAGACTTTACCCGCTGTTTCCTAGTGCAGACGGATGCCTCTGCCTATGGATTGGGTGCAGTCCTGAGCCAGGTGGATGATGCCGGAGAGGAACATCCCATCCTCTACCTGAGCCGGAAGCTGCTTTCCCGGGAAGTAGCATATGCTGCAATCGAAAAGGAGTGTCTTGCGATCATGTGGGCTCTCCAGAAGTTACAAACGCACCTTTATGGATGGCACTTCACTGTGATCACGGGTCACAATCCCTTGAGCTGGCTAAATTGTGTTGCTGGGGAGAATGGCAAACTACTTCGGTGGAGCTTAATTCTGCAGCAATACGATTTCGCTATCCAGCATAAGAAAGGCAGCACCTATGGCAATGCTGATGGGCTGTCATGAAAAGCCGAGCCTGCAGGAGAGTTGCGTCAGAAGGGAAATTGCAGTTCCCTCCCATGCAACCACCTAAGGGAGAGGTGTAATGGCATGTACTGGACACACGAAAATCTGTAGCTAGCAGCCATGTTTGAGGACCTTACATCAGCCATGACAGCATGGCTAACAGTTACACATTGCAGTAGAAATCTGAACCCCCTTTCCTCCCCCCTTATTTCCAGGAATTCATAGGCTTATACTTCAAAAGAGCTGTTATCTCAACATAGAGAAAGTAGAACCAGGCTAGGTCTGTAAAAACAGCCAATGTCGGCCTGGCAGGATGTCCAGGCCTGTCGTAAAACTGTCATCCTCTCAATTCAGAGAACCAACAGATACTGGTCGTAAATACCTTAATGCACATAGATTAAACAGATGAGGATAGTTCTGAAATTTCAGCATGTTTCATAACTTCCAAATTAATAATAGCACAGCCATAATATGGACAGATAATTCCTCAGATAATTTGAAACTTTCAAGTCCAGACACCCCTATGTCAGATCATATGGGAAACCACTGGTACCCCTTATTCCTCCAAGGTAAACTAGACATTGGAGATCTGGCATGTGTGTATTTGTTTTGAAGCAAATGTCAAGCTGATCAATAATCTGCGTTTGTCACGGGGGGTTCACCCAATAAGTTGTTAAATAGGGTCTCCAAGGTCGACTGTCGGTCTTCAGAGCCATCTGGTTCTGGTAGGCCCTGCACACGGATGTTATTCCTGCGGAGACGATGGCCAGCTCCTTGTAGTTGGGTGCAATGAACTGCCAGTTTAGTTTCCTAAATCTCTTCCGCCATCTCCACCCTGTCTGCAAAGTGCTTAAAGCAGAGTTCCACGCAAAAGTGGAACTTCCACTTTAAGCACTCCTCACTCCCTTACATGCCACATTTGGCATGTAATTTTTTTTTTTTGGGGGAGGAGTGGGTACCTGGTTTTCACAGGTACCTCCTGTCCCACTTCCTCCTTCCGTTGCTTGGCCGCCTAGGCGACTCCTCCTCTCCCCCTAGGCAGTCCCTCCCTCTCTGCTATCCTCTGGGACAGGTTGCAGGTCCCAGAAGATTGTCTGGCCACTAGGAGAGCGCAGCGCGGCTCGCGCCCGGTTGTGAAGCCGCAATCTGTCACAGCTTGGCGGCCACAGGTGTACAGACGGAGAGAAGGTGAAGAGGAGCGAGACTTCGGGCGCCCGCATCGCTGTATCGTGGGATAGGTGAGTGGCTGTTAATTAAAAATCAGCAGCTACACTTTTTGTAGCTGCTGACTTTTAATAAACTGAAAAAAGACTGGAACTCCACTTTAAGATCCGTTTGGAGGGCTTGAATTTCAGTACGGCATGTAGATTTGACATCTTCTATTAACTGCTTAAATTCCTCCTTAGTAGGAATAACTTGGAGATAAGAATGCCAGGAAGGAGGTACTTGGTGAAGGGGGCAGTTGCCGCCATCTGTAAAAGCAGGTGGGGGGAAGAAGGTAGCAATTGTGGCACTGACATAACAGCACGCTGAGCTTGGTGGACAGGCAGCAGAGGAGGGTCCCACGGTTCATACCAGGCCGGAGTATGTGGGGGAGAGGGAGCAGGTGGGCTAAATCCCCCTCCTTGGAGAGGAGAGTCATTAGTGTAGTTGTGAGACACAGGGGGCTCTGCAGCACCCCTGGAGGAGCTGGGTACCGGGACCGAGGCAGCCTCTGAGACTTGGGAGAAGCGGGCACTGAGGTGGAAGCGAGGTGAGATGCGTCACTCCGCATATGCTTGGCCGCTGGCATGTGCTGGGGTGGGGTTGCAGTGGGCCAGGAAGAATGGGGGAGTCTATGGAGTGGCCTGAGGATGGGGGGGACCCAGGGCTTTCCCCATGCAGACAGAGTTTTGATGCTGTCCGCAGCAGACGAGGGAAGTTGTCGGAGCATCGTGTGTAGGACAGGGGGACCAGGCTGGGTGAAGTGGCCTGTGCTCCACACAGTGCAGCAGTGAGGGAGGACTCACCGCTCCCGCTGTTCGTGGAAGTCTGTCATTCAGGGCCAGCAGGTCTGCGGGGACCCGATCCACCTCCAAAGCCGAGGCGGAGAGATGTGGGAACGAGAGGTAGAGGCATCTGCCCATCTTGTCTGCTCCACCCGGCAGCATGAAAGTCCCCAAAAGTGCGATTTGGCAGCAGGCTCAGGGAGAGCTGAGCTCCTAAGCATCCACGCAGGTCGGCTTCTGGTCACGCCCCCTCGTTTTTTTTTTTTTCTTAATGAACAGAATGCATATTGATAAAAAAAAAAAAAACTTCTGCTTTTCAAAACACTTTTTTTTTATTTAAGATTTTTATTGTCATATGCACAGAAAGTACAGTTTACAGACATCGGCAACATATAACCAAAAGTACATATATCGATACAGAACAACTATTCCATTCAGATATTATCAAATATCAGCACATGTACATACAGCCTTTAGATTTTCTTTATGTAGAAACAAACCAGAAAAAACAAATGAAGAAAACAAAAACCCCAAACCTTTCAGAGTGAACCGCTACCTCCCACGTTATACCATACACTTTGCGGTATGCTCTAATGTACCATAATGCTACACCCGTAGCAATATATACAATGAACTAGCAACAAAAATATTAGACACATATTATCCTCTCTCTTCTACCAAGAGCAATATTCTACCGTGTCCAGGGACTCCACCCATCTAGTCCATATTCTAGTACATTTTTAGCTTCATATGTCATCCTGAATAAGTTGACATTGGAATTAACCAAAGTTTTCTACGCTGATAGTGTAATGCCGCGTACACACGGTCGGACTTTTCGGCTATAAAAGTCAGACAGCCCGTCCGACAGACTTTCGACGGACTTGCGGCGGACTTTCCAACGAACGGACTTAAAGTGGAGGGCCACCCTAAAAAAAAAAAAAAAAAAAAATCCTAAAAAAAATTTAAAAAAAACATTTGAAAAAAAAAAAAAAAATAAAATTTAAACTTACCTAAACCCTTGTTGCTAGGCAGTCTTCCTAATCTACCTCTTCCTATTCCGCGGTGTGTTCTTCTCCTTGGTGAGCGGCCCCGTTGTCTTCTGGGAACTCCCAGAACACCACGGGGACATGCGCAGTAGGAAACTGGCAGTGAAGCCGCAAGGCTCCACTGCCTGTTTCCCTTACCTAGGATGGCGGTTCCGGGACCCGAGAGCCGAGGGACGGGTCAGCCTCGGGCAGCCGACATCGTGAGCACCCAGGATAGGTAAGTACTTATTTAAAGTCAGCAGCTACAGTGTTTGTAGATGCTGACTTTTAAATTTTTTTTTTCAGGCCGGAATCCCGCTTTAACTACATACGATCACACAAAAGTCCGATGGATTCGTACGTGATGACGTACACCGGACTAAAATAAGGAAGTTGATAGCCAGTAGTCAATAGCTGCCCTAGCGTCGGTTTTTGTCCGTCGGACTAGCATACAGACGAGCGGATTTCTGGGTCTGGCGGAGATACGACGTAAAGATTTGAAGCAAGTTCCAAATCTAAAGTCCGTCAGATTTGCGACTGGAAAAGTCCGCTAAAGGTCTGGTGGAGCCCACACACGATCGGATTGTCCGCCAGATTTGGTCCGTCGGACCAGTCCGGTCGAAAAGTCCGACCGTGTGTATGCGGCATAAGATTTTCTGTCCATATCCAATTTAACACAATCAGCTTACGTACATAAAAGAATAGCAATCTCAGGAAGTTTTTTTACACTTTTATCCATGAGCTCATCCACATTTATCCCTAAAAGTCCTATCATATGCTGCCATTGTGCTCTTGCTGGGTGTCCAGTGTGTTCCTGTTCCTTTAAGGGGGATTGGGCTGCCTCCAGGCCCACCTGCCCCTCATCTATCCATTTGATGCATGTGCTTCCATTGTGGAGATGCTTATAAATTCAGTAGCATTAGGACCGCAAGCATACACAGGGTGCCATGAAGAGGCCTTGCAGCTTATGCATGCATTTGCAAATGCGAGCTAATTAAACCCCTGTTTAACGCAGACTGTTGGACAGGTTAGTTTGGTCAGTTGGCAGACTGGTTTGCGAGTTGAGCTATGGAATGTCCTGTTTTTGTCTTTCATGTGATTGCCCTTCCATGTGCTCCTTGCTGTGAGGGCCAGTTATAGGTGAGGGCAGGGGTCATTTGTTATTTGCATATATTTGAAAGATCAAAAGGTATCCGCTATAAACTGAGTGACTTGAGACCAAAGCGGACAAACTTTGTTGCACTTCCACACCATATGGAGCCCTCGGCCTCTAAACACTTATGACGCATAGGGGTTTCTAGTTTCCCCATTTTGAACAAAAGCAAAGGTGTATAATACATCTAGTGCAGATATCGTAACTGGATCATTTTGTTCTTAGCAGAAATAACTGTGTCTACTTAAGAAGTACCTCCTCCCACAATTTGTCTGTCAAATTCAGTATAATTATGCACCATCTTTCCCTAGTCCTATGACTCTGTCTGCCCACTACCCAAGTTGGGGTGGAATAATAACTAGATATCAGTTTATTATGTTCAGGTCGTAACAAGATCTTTTCCAAGCTAGTATTGGTAAGTCACTGAATCTGTCCCAAACTGACATTGTGCAGCATGTTGCAGCTGGGCATATTGAAAATGCCAAGAATTAGGTATTCCCCGCTCATCCTGAAGTTGTTCAAAGGATTTAAATTTATCTGCCACATATAGCTGGTGAAGATATTTAATCCCATACTGTGCCTACCTATGGTCATCTTCTAGTTTAAAAAATTCACCTAAACGTGGGTTATACCAGAGTGGAGCATTGGGAGAGAGGTTTAAAGATGTTTCCAATATTTGTTTAAAACACATCCCCAGAAATCTGTTTGCCTTTAGAACCACTTTGAATGAAATATGAATGGTACAACACCACTGTGTGCTAAACCATTAAAACTGTGTAATGCCCAGATAAAATGGCTGTGCAAGGACTAAAGCAGTATATAGGCATAGAGAATAAGCACTAAAAGCACAGCAATTCACACTTAAAGGACAATTCGAAATTAAGGGAATATCCAGTGAAAAAAACCCACCACAGGTGTGTCCCGCCACAAATATTACGTGCTGAAATGGCTACACAAAAATGTGAACAGCAAGTAAGCACCACACAAATCACCAGGTCCCCACAATGTGCACCACTACTAGTATAATGCGTTCACCAAATTGGATGGCTGCACAATAATGTGGACAGCAAGTAAGCATCAGCGATCCACACTTTTTAGAGATAGTCCCCTTTAAAGTGTTACTAAACCCACAAGAGTAAAATCAGTCTGTATATGCAGTAAAACATGCTTGTTATACTCACTGTGGAACCTGTTAATCCTCTGCATTGTGTAAAAAGGCTATTTGATCCCATCTTCTCTGATCCTTCCCTTCTTCCACAGTCCCCAAACATTTTTCTGATAGAACAGAGCCCTGGAGGCAAGCTGCACATGCTCACTTTGGTGTGTATTGCTAGAGATTGTTTTTTTTTCTTGGGAAAGTGCATGTGATTTGCACAGGGCAAATTTGCATGGTCCATACAGAGGGTCAGAGGTGTTGCAGCCACATAAGACAGTCAGAGTAGAATGAAAACTCCTCCTACAAGCTTTAACCAGACACTGATATTCACAAGACTGTTATATACTGCTGATGAAAAAAGTATTTAACAGTGTATATTTACTAAAACTATTGCATTTCCATGTTCTGTGTACTGTTAGAGACCAGATATAGTGAATGCAGGTCCTGGGGTTAGTATTATTATTTATTATTATACGAGATTTATATAGCGCCAACAGTTTACGCAGCGCTTTACAATGTATAAGGGGGACAACACAATGACAGTACAGTTCAATACAAAAGGTACAGGAGGGCCCTGCTCGTAGAGCTTACATTCTAAAGGGAGGGGGTGGTGGTACAAAAGGTAATAGCTGCAAAGAATGATTTGATGGGGGTGGCTCAGGGACAGTTATGTGGGTGTGGGATAGGCTTCCCTGAATAAATGAGTTTTCAGGGATCTCCTAAAGGTGGACAGGGTAGGGGCTGATCAGACATACTGGGGCAGGGAATTCCAGAGGATGGGAGAGGCTCCGGAGAAGTCCTGAAGGCGAGCATGGGAGGAGGTAACAAGGGAGCTAGAGAGCAGGAGGTCCTGGGAGGAGCGGAGGGGGTGATTTGGGCGATATCTGCAGATGAGGTTGGTGATGTAGATGGGGGCGATGTTGTGAATGGCCTTGTATGGTATGGTTAGTATTTTGAATTTTACATGGTGGGGTAGGGGAAGCCAGTGAAGGGATTGGCAGAGGGGAGCAGCAGTCACGGATCGATTAGTGAGTTGTATTAGTCTAGCAGCAGCACTAATAATAGACTGAAGGGGGATGTGTTTCTGGCTGAGAAACACCATAAAGGAATTCTGGACCTGAAGACTTACCACCATATCCGTCATCCAAGCTTTAAATGACCCACCAGACTGAAAAGCTGGGGGTCATTCTGATCTGGTGAGTGGGGATACATGAGGGGGTGTTGCACACCTGAATTTTTCTGAAGCACCTTACATTTCCTTCACTTTGGATTGGAGCACCTTTAGTCACTTTATTTGGACTTTATTTTCACTTATTGTATTTGGACTTTTTTTCCTTTTCGGTCAACAGATTTTCACTTACTGTGTTTGTGAGCGCTATATTTATAGTTATATGTTTTTCAAGTGATTAGCACTTTGTGTATAGCAGCTGCATTTTGAATTATTATTTTTTGTTGTTTGATACACCATTAGCGCGAGCGTATATATTTTAACAATACAGAACTGCTGGCTTACTGAAAAGTATGTCCATGTACAGTATAGTATGCACTCAATACTTGGTCGGGGCTCCTTTTGAATGATATACTGCATCAATGTGGCATGGCATGGAGGCGATCAGCTTGTGGAACTGCTGAGGTGTTATGCAAGCCCAGGTTGCTTTGATTGCGGCTTTCAGCTTATCTGCATTATGTCTGGTGTCTCTCATCTTCCTCTTGACAATACCCCACAGATTTTCTATGGGGTTTAAGTCAGGAGAGTTTGCTGGCCAATCAAGCACAGTGATACCATGATCATTAAACCAGGTATTGATACTTTTGGTATTGTGGGCAGGTGCCAAGTTGCTGGAAAATGAAATCCGCATCTTCATAAAGCTGGTCAGCAGAGAGAAGCATGAAGTGCTCTAGAATTTCCTGGTAGAGGGCTGCTCTGACTTTGGACTTGATAAAAACAGTGGACCAACGCCAGCAGGTGACATGGCCCCCAAATCATCACTGACTGTGGAAACTTCACACTGGACCTGATGCAACTTGGATTCTGTGCCTCTCCACTCTTCCTCTAGACCAGTGGTTCTCAACCTGGGGGTCGGGACCCCCTCGGGGGTTGAATGATGATTTGCCAGGGGTCACCGAATCCTGGGTTGTTCCTGAAGCCCGCACTGCTCTCCCAGCCTTTTTGCGGCCACCCAGCTGGGCTGTTCTTGGAGCCCGCAGCCGCCCACTCAGCCTCTTCGCAGCCGCCCATTCAGTTCACGGCATACCTGTGATTATAGTTGCCATTAAAAGTCCCCACTACAGTTCTCAGATCAGCAGATGACCTTAAACAAGAGCACCTAAGTTGGCTAATCAGAACTCCCCCAGCATTGCCACTCAACCCATCTCCCCGCCAGCACTGCCACTCATCCCGTTCCCCCCACCAAGGAGTAAGAGAAGGAATAAAAATATAGAATACATAGAAGGGAGAGGAAAGAGAGGGAGGAATAAAGAAAAAAGGGAGAGAAAGAATAAGAGAACAAAGAAGACGGCTAGAGAGAGGGATGGGGAAAAAAAACAAGAAATTAGGATAGAGAGGGATAAAAGGGAAAGAAAGGAGAACAGAGAGAAAGAGTGGTACATCCTAAAATGTACCATAAGGGATTTTAATACTGTACGAGTGGAAGGGACTCAGGGAGCGCTAAATATCTGTGGGTTGGGGGCGCAAATGACTTGTCTTGCCTTGGGTGCTGACAACCCACGCTACGAAAATAATTTTACTGTCAGGGGTCCCCACAACTTGGGAAATTTTATCAAGGGGTCACGGCACTAGAGAGGCTGAGAACCACTGCTCTAGACTCTGGGATCTTGATTTCCAAATGAAATGCAAAATTTACTTTCATCCAAAAAGAGGACTTTGGACCACTGAGCAACAGTCCAGTCTTTTTTCTCCTTAGCCCAGGTAAGACTCTTCGGACGTTGTCTCTGGTTCCGGAATTTCTTGACACAAGTGATGCAACAGTTGTAGCCCATGTCCTGGATATGTGTGTGTGGTGGCTTCTGAAGCACTGACACCAGCCGCAGTCCACTCCTTGTGACTCTCTCCCAAATTCTTGAATGACCTTATCTTCACAATCCTCTCAAGACTGCGGTTATCCCTGTTGCTTGTGCACCTTTTTCTAACACACTTTTTCCTTCCACTCAACTTTCCATGAATATGCTTGGATACAACACTCTGAACAGCCAGCTTCTTTAGCAATTACCTTTTGTGACTTGCCCTCCATGTGGAGGGTGCCAATGACTATCTTTTAGACAACTGTCAAGTCAGCAGTCTTTCCCATGACTGTGTAACTTACTGAACCAGACAGAGACCATTTAAAAGCTCAGAAAACCTTTACAGGCGCTTTGAGTTAATTAACTGAGTGTGACATCATCAATCTACAATATTTAACTTTTTCACAATATTGTATTTTTCTGAGGTACTGAATTTTGGGTTTTCACTAGCTGTAAGCCATAATTATCAAAATAAAAAGAAATAAATGCTTGAAATATAAAACTCTGTGTGTAATGAATCTATATAATATACGAGTTTCACTTTTTGAATTGAATTACTGAAATAAATTAACTTTTTGATGATATTCTAATTTTTTGAGATGTACCTGTATATAGTGTAGTATTTATTAGGAATGTGGATAAAAACAGGTTAAAAACAACAGTACACAAAACTTAGCTCTAAGGCCATCGCAGATAACACCATGCGGCGGCAATAACATCAGCATTCTTTCTTTCTCCACTTCATCTCAGTAGCACGGATGTCCTGCTGCCTCTTTGCAGCCACTTCCTGTCTACATGCATGCATTCTAATAATGTCTGCATGTCATTTCCCAAGATAGGTTTCCTGATTGTGAAAGTGACAGAACATTTTTATGTAATGTGTGCTGAAACAACTGCTTTTATCTCCAGTAGAAGACATGGTGACAGGGTGATCATGAACAAGCAATATTTAGAGATGGAGACACGGACCTTCATGACAGCACCAACAGATATTTTAATGAAAGATGCAGAATTATGACCAAAGTGGATGTTGAATATGACTTGAAATTAGATTAACATGCTAAAGTGTATATGGGAGTTTAGTTACTGGATTTACACAATTTAAATTAACACATTCAAATGTATATACATATACATATATATATAAAATAATAATCATGACCATGTTTTTGAGAACAAACTATAATTTCAATATAATTTTGTTCTACTTCATTAGGTGGATGTATATTTCACTTGTACTGCCAATATGAGATTAAGGAAGAAATAATATTCAACATGTATCACAAACTTCAAGCAAACATGATTTTTACAACTCATTTTATTACCTCAACAGATGTAACCCCAGGCTGCTGGCCAATAAGAACACTCCCTTCCTCCTCTAGACGTGCTATACGTAAATCTCTGACGACAGCTTGGCTTCTTATTAAAGGAGACACATCCAAAAGCCAATCGCTACCCATGAAGTAGATCAGCTGATGACTACCATCCAGGGAATGAGCCACAAAGTGGGCAAGAAAGCGTACTTGAGCTCTTTGATACTGAGCCCGACAGCTCTGGCTATTGCGATCTGAAGCAATTTTGCGTTCTCCATCATTTTCATCCTGAGAGTAGCCAAAAGACCTAGGAAGATTAAAAAGATACTAAGTACAAGATATATAATATTTGACTAAATTATTAATGCAGTGGTGATTATTCTAATCATAATACTTGGAGAGTTCAAGCTTCATCTCTCAAATCAAAGCAGTAGAATCTTGGATCACAATGCATTATTTTGCTGGAACAATTCCAGGTAAGATCATTTTATAGCAAATGGGAACAAAGGGACATTGCACGCCTCCAGCTCCCCCCTCCGCTTACCAGGGCTTAATCGTAGAGGTGAGAGGAGTGGAGCAAGACTTTCCTTATTTATGCATCATCGGTAGGTGTTCGCCCGTTTGGCGTTCGTGGGAAATTCGAGCGCCTCGCAATGCCCTATAATGCACTGCGAGATCGCAGTGCATCAACGTCTGATGATTGGCAAAGCATGCACCTTTATATGCGCATATTCATGTGTCGGCTCGGAACGAGGCTTGACACGCTCCCTGTCTATATTTTAGAGGTGACGCAGTGCGCCGCCAGTGCCCCTGGACGACGTAAGTTATTACGAAACGCGTAGGACAGAGCGACGCGCTGACGTCACCTCGCACTCCACTCGTGTATCCAGTTGGAACGGGCTGTCTGTTTGTGCTCCGGCCAGCACAGCAGACGTTCGGATTTTTTACATCTATTTTCTTGTAAGTGCATTTTCTTTCTTATTAATAAAGAATTGTTGGTTTTACACTATTGGAGCATTTTTTCCTCCTATGTACCACGACATTTCCCTGTTGATTCGAGCCGCTGCAAAGTGACTTCCCACCATCTGGTGTCTGTTTGCTGGTCCGTGGAGCTGATGTTCAGTATCACATATGCTTTCCTTGATCCCCTGTGATGGGGGGATCATGGTTTTCCGGTAAGGGCGCATTCTTGTTGACTTTTGGTGGTGGATTTCACATATTATTTGAAGACAAGAATCGATTCATCATCATTTTTTCACATTTTGATGGACTTTAATTTATTACTCACTGGTGCACACTATATTATTTGGTTTACTGATCATTGATCATCCGCTATTGTTTTGCCTATTGATCACTGATTCTTTGTTACTACATATTTTCATATTTGCATGGTATATCAATTTTGTTGCATGTTATTTATCGGTTTTGGTTTATATGTACACATGTAACACTCATCACGTAGGTTTATATACATATATGTTATATTCACTATATACTTATTTTCAAGGGTAGCGCGATTTTTTATTTTTTCTAATTTGTGTGTTATATTGATGCTGTACAAATTAATTGCTGCTCCCCAAGTGATGGTTAGATGTTTATCATCTTACCACCACCTTCTTGACTTAGTCTTTAGTTCCTTTAGCGTGGTTTTTATACAATTTTTCCATACTTTTGATCCATCACACTAACTGCGGCTTGGAACATTCACTCATTCCAATTTTCACGATGGATATATTTGAATTTCGGGCTAGGAGGGTTGTTGACACTGAGGGTGTGTTTGACTCTAACCCCATGGCCCCCGACTCCGATGTGAGTGGCCTCTTCATGAGATTAAAGAACCTCATGATATCAGAGGTCCATACTCAATGGGACATTGCTTTCTTGGAGACCTACATCAAATCAGCTATGGTCCCAAGAAGCTTACGGTGGGAGGTTACCCCCCAGAAAGGGGAACCTAATTTGGATGGCTGGTTATAAGTACTTTAATGACGCTGGGGTGGACTTCTTGCGCTTCCTTGTGCAAAGGAAGGGTGAGAAGCTCACACGGCTAGATGAGGAGATTAAACTCAAAGGAGAAACTAGTACCGTTTAACAATAAGGAAGAATATAGGGAAGGTTCTAAATCCTTGTTGAAAACTCTTGAGAAAGAAGAAAGGGATCAAAAGTTCAAAAAGAAACAAAAAGTACATTAAGGACACAGAGGACTATAAATGTGGCTATGTGTTCACTTGGCAAAAAAAGATGGTCATTGGGAATGAAGGTACTGACTCTATGGATACCTCGTCCCAGGGTGCATCATCTGGTAGAGTGGGCACTGTTCCCACACCCACTCAGCAGAGGAGGGTGTCTTACCACTCACCGAGGAGGGACACCCCGTATAATAGAAACTCCAAAAACCATTAACACAAATCCTCTAATAAAGGTTCTGTTCAGACTCCCAATAGGAAGTCAGGACAGGTAAAGTGGGCTCGGGCCCCGGAGCGTGTCCCACCTCAACGTTGGGATGACAACCCAATGAGACAGGGCCCCTATTCCCCCTTTTGCGGTTACGAACAATCAGGTCCTCCCCCATATGGTGGGGATGGGAGGAATCAGGGCTTTGACATCTCTATGCAGAACTGGTTCTTTCCTCTTTCTGATATGGAGGCGCCTGATAACTTCGGTTCCACCGCAAGAGGTTATGGATTTAACACCCCAAGGAGAGATATGGGTCCCCACGGACAGGGTGATTTTAGACCAAGATATGACCAACCAGGTCCTGATTATCATCGTGAACCATATAGGAATCAGCCAAGCACTAATCAGTACCCTAGACTCCCTGGGAACCAGCACAATCAGGGCTGGGGTTTTCCCAGGAACAATCAAGGCCGCAAAAGGCCCATAGAACAAAAAGAGGGACTAGAGGGGGGAGTTGCCTCCGGTCAACAAAAGAGAAAGAGAACATAGGGGCAGGGATCTTTAATTTAAGTAAGCAAATATTAACAGTCCCTGAGAAGAAATTGCCCCATAAAGGTCTGAAGTTTGCTCCGCCTAGGAGCCTGAGCAAATTCCAGACCTACATGGACATTCACAAGTACGTACGCAAACTAAATATCAAACGTTACTTGGTGTCCAACCCCGTTAGGAGTGACCTTGGTGTTGAATCTAGGTTTCAACACTCTGGCCTTTCAAACGCCTCTCTATTCAATCCCCCTGGTGTTATGGCACCCTCTATTCGGGTGTTCAGGGATGTAGTCCTACGTGATCTGGATGACATCAAAGTGAGAAAATGCAAGATGCAGAAGGACTTGGAGGTGGGTTTGGATTCATTATGCCAAAATAAATCATTGGTCATTCGTCCAGCTGACAAGGGGGTAGGGATTGTGGTTCTAGATCGCTGTGACCACCTCAAAGAAATGCATCGGATCCTAGGGGATAGTGAGACTTATACCCCTCTTAACAGAGATCCTGTATCTAAGTATAAAAGGGAATTAGAGGGCATTGTTGAGAGAGGTTTTCACAGTGGTATCCTCACCAAAAAAAGAGAAATTATTCCTTATATCTAGTGCCTCCCGTACCCCAGTCATCTACTACCTCCTTAAGATTAATAAAAATCAGTCTTGCCCCCCGGGGCGCCCCATAGTGAGTGGCATTGACTCAATTATGTCCCGGGTGGGCAAGCACATCGATTATTATTTACAGCCCTTGGTGAAGAAAATACTGTCTTACATCAGGGATTCCAAACAGGTTATTAATATACTGTCAGGGATTATTCCCAAGGATGGATTATGGTTAGTAACGGCGGATGTGACCTCGCTCTATACCATCATCCCTCATCAATTGGGTCTGGAGGCTGTCAAACAGTATCTTGAGAGGGACTCGAATCTTGTTTCAACACAGATCGATTTCATCATGGAGCTTCTGAGCTTTGCTGCCACGCATAACTATTTTGTGTTCGAACAACTGTTTTTTTAGACAAGATAGGGGTGTGGCTATGGGGGCTAAGTATGCCCCTAGCTTGGCCAATCTATTTATGGCCAAGTGGGAGGACGTCATCGCAGCCCAAGACAGACCGGAGGTTGTCTTATGGGCAAAATATATCGATGACGTCCTCCTCCTTTGGGATGGCACCAAGTCTGATTTGTTAGAATTCATGACACTCCTTAACGGTAATGATAGGGGCATCAGATTTAATTTTGAAGCAAGCCTAGAGGAGATCAATTTTCTGGATTTGACGATTTCTGTTAAAGAGGGAACTTAATTACATCGACTTTTTTTAAGCTGACGGATCGAAATTCTTACATATCCTCAGACAGTTGCCATCATGATCCTTGGCTTAGAGCTGTCCCTTTTGGACAATTCATGAGGTTTTTGATAAGCAGGCGGCTGTTTTGTCAAATAGATTTGTGGAAAAGGGTTATGACCCACAAGCACTGTCCCAGACCCTAGATAGGGTGAGACAGATGGACAGGCCATCACTTTTGGTGGATAAACCACAACAGCCGATGGAGAATAAAGTGTCCTTACCCTTCATTACCACATATTCAGTGCAAGCACATACAATCAAGAGATTAATTCAGAAACATTGGCACCTTCTTGCTAATGATCAAGTCTTGAGGGGCTTATTACCAGACAAGCCTCAGAGAGTCTTCAAGGGGGTTTCTTCTCTTGGTAACAGAATTGCCCCTAGCATTCAGGATCCCCCAAGAAAGCGCAGACATTTTTTTCAAAATCTTACCGGGTATTACCGATGTAGGAAATGTCAAGTCTGTTCCCTCAACAGTTGTAGAGACAGAAAGATTAGTGGATTTGTTTCTACTAGTACCTCACGGTCTTTTCAAGTTAAACCCTTCATCACTTGTTCTTCTGAGGGAGTCGTGTACCTCATCCAATGCCCTTGCGGGCTACAATACGTGGGGAGGACCAAAAGGGCTCTTCAGGTTAGATTAAATGAACATATTGGCAACATCAGAAGGGGGTTCAAAAACCACTCAGTCTCTAGACATTACGATGAGGTACACCACAGGGACCCCTCCAATACACATATATGGGGATAGATAAATATATACCCCACTGGAGGGGCAGCTCATTGGTTAGGGAAATTTCCAAATTAGAAATGTCCTGTGTGCATCGTCTAAAAACTTTTGTGCCCTTTGGCTTGAACGTAGACGTTGATGTCAACGCATTCAACAACTCTTGAAATGTTGACTTGAGCCATTACTTATATACATTTATTAATTTTGTCATTTGATTTACATAAATTGAACTGTTTTTATTGATGGTTATGTTTATTGTGAATATGCCTATTGTGTATATGTTTGGCAATCAGTCATCGTTTCAAGCCCTCATATGTAACAACCTACCTGAGGTGGCCCTATCTAAATACTGGTGACCATTTTGGACGATGCGGTTCGACTGATGTGTCCATTTTTTAGATTCGTTGTTCATTTTTTAGCCACTTTATTTGGATATTTTTTGGCCATATTGGCTGATCATATTGTTATGGTCTATTCAAGTGTTTTGGGCGGACTAATTATCCAATCTGCCTATCAGACACCGTTTGATTTACTGGGTGCAGCATGACACCCCTGCACCATTTGATAACCTTTGGTGCATGGGTGTATGTTGTATATTTATCATGTTCACATCCCCCTTTTTTATATACATATTTTTTTATTTTTTACTTATTTTTTCTGTTGATTTTTAGAATATATATATATATATATATATATATATATATATATATATATATATATATATATATATATATATATATATATATATATATTCTTTGTTTTTCATTTATGGTTTCTGCAGTGATTAATATTATGGTGATGTAGATCACCGCCATTTATTCATAATATCTGGGGCGATCTCATCCATACACAGTCTTTTTAGCTTTATTGACTTAATATTCAAGTTGACCACTAGAGGTTGTCTGAGCCAACTTTGGTTGTGACACTTCTAGACACACTGGAGCTGGTTCCGGTGGGTGGGGGGACGATCTGCTAATGCACCTGTCCCATTTTAACATTTTTAAACATTTTTTAGTATGTTTTGTATTGACCCTGCATACCCGGGTTGGGTTTAACCACTTGGTATATGCATGCGTTCCGGTCGATGCTTCTAGCTGCACCTGAACGTTTAAGTTTCCATTCATGTGGGAAGTACTGTTATTGCGCTGTTATGCATGCGCATATTCCTGTGTTGGCTTGGAACGAGGCTTAACATACTCCCTGTCTGTATTTTAGAGGTGATGCAGTGCGCCGCCCGTGCCCCTGGACGTAAATTATGAAACGCGTAAGGCAGAGCGACGCGCTGACGTCACCTTGCACTCCACTTGTGTATCCAGTTGGAACGGGCTGTCTGTTTGTGCTCCGGCCGGCACAGCAGACGTTCAGATTTTTTACATCTATTTTCTTGTAAGTGCATTTCCTTTCTCATTAATAAACAATTGTTGGTTTTACACTATTGGAGCATTTTTTCCTCCTATGTACCACGACATTTCCCTGTTGATTCGAGCCGCTGCAAAGTGACTTCCCACCATTTGGTGTCTGTTTGCTGGTCCATGGAGCTGATGTATCAATGATCCTTTGTTACTACATATTTTCATATTTGCATGGTATATCAATTTTGTTGCATGTTATTTATCAGTTTTGGTTTATATGTACACATGTAACACTCATCATGTAGGTTTATATACATATATGTTATATTCACTATATACTTATTTTCAAGGGTAGTGTGATTTTTTTTATTTTTTCTACATATATATATATATATACACGGTCTAATATATATATTATATATACACATACACACACATACATATACACTCTGCATTCACTGTAACTATATATACAGTGCATTCGTAGTGTATAATATACAATACAATTCAGGCGGTGTGTATATATATATATATATACACATACACACACAGTCTAGTACTGTATATAATATATATATATATATATATATATATATATATATATATATATATATATATACACACACACACATATACATACACTCTGTATTCAGTGTAGACTATATATACAGTGCACTCGGTGGCGTACAGTATATAATACACTTCAGGCGGTGCATTCATATACATATATATGAATATATACATATGTAAGCACAGCCAGGGGTTTGCACAGGCAGGGACTGCATTGGCAACTATAATCTTGGATAAAGTATTCTTATTGGATTAAGTATTACACTTCGGCTCAGCACTTCAGCGAATGCACAAAGCGAAAATCCAACAGACTACTGCAGAACATAAATAGACTACAGGTGACCTGATTCTCCATCGAATGCTTTCATCTCTCATCCAGGCTTCCTCTCAATATCACCACTCTGTATCATGCACTCCCTACTTTTCCTTCTCTCAGTTGTATCCTCTCTCCTTAAATTCTATTTCCATCACCCATCATCTCCACCCCAAAGCTTATATATAGCACCCTCACTCCTGTCTTCACCTTATCACTGCACGTATCAGCTTCTGTTAATTCTGAACCCATATACCAATAAAACCTGCAGGACACTGGGACACGTTCCCCCACATAAGTCACACCCCCATATCACCTCTCTCACCCTTCTGCTTCTCTTTACTTCTGGAGATATTTCCCCAAAGCCTGGACCGCCATCATTTACCTTCGGCCAACATACCCAGCACACCCCATCCTCTGATAGAAGCCGCAATCTACACAATCTCATTTCTATTTCTGCCTAGAATCAGCCTCCCCTTCTCCTGTGTTCTTTGGAATGCCCGCTCTATTTGTAACAAACTCACCACCGACCATGACCTATTTATCACAAACTCCCTGAACCTACTTGCAATTACTGAGACCTGGATTCAAGAATCTGACTTTCCTTCTACTGCTGCTGTCTCCTATGGTGGCCTCCTGTGGACTCACTCTCACAGGCCTAGTGGACGGCAAGCAGGTGGTGTTGGAATCCTCCTATCCTCTCAAAGCACTTTTCAGGTTCTTCATCCACCCCCCCCTTTCTGTCCCTCGCTTCATTTGAAGCTTACTGTATTCGTCTATTTTCTCCAGCTTCATGGAGAATTGCTCTGATCTATCAGCCCTCTGGACCGGTATCAAGTTTCCTTGATGACTTCTCTGCCTGGCCACCCTACTTTCTCTCTTCTGAAATTTCAACAATCTGTCTAGGTGACTTTAACATCCCTGTTAATCTTAACCCCTCTGCTACTTCTAAGCTGCTGAGCCTGCTTCTTTTGACATAAAACAACGGACACGCTTCAACTCTGTTGGCAACTGCCTCGACCTCATATTCTCCTACTTATGCACTGCGCACAACCTCTCCAATATTCCTTTTCCTCTCTCTGATCACCACCTTATTAGTTTCACTCTCTCCTCATCTTCCTCCTCCTTGACTTCCAACTACCAAACTATTACCCATAGAAACCTTTGCCATCTTAACCCTTCTCTTCTTTTTTTCTGCTACAGACAAAATCTCATCCTTGTCCTGCCCCAACTTGGCCACTTCTGTCTACAACAGTTCACAGTCGTCCACCCTGGATACCTTCGCCCCCCTCACTACACACAGAATAAGGCCCCGACCGCTACAACCCTGGCAGACAGACAATACCAGAAGCCTCAAAAAACGTAGCCGCGCTCTTGAGCATCTGTGGCGTAAGACTAAATCACAACAAGATTTCAGCCAATATAAATCTGCCCTCCAAAAATACCATTCCTGCCTCCACACTGCAAAACAGACCTACTTTATCACTCTCATTAACACCCTCTCACGCAGTCTCCGTCAACACTTTTCTACCATTACCACGCTACTTCGTCCACCACCCACTAACTTACTCACTGCCCAGGAGATTGCTAATCACTTCAAAAATAAAATTGAGACAATTCGTCTTGAGATCTCCATTCTACAGATATCTCCCTCACTTTACACTCCTTGTCCTCCTGCACAATCAATAATTCCCTCTTTTAACCTAGCTACTATAAAGGAAGTCACTAAACTTTTTTCTAACGCCCACCTAACCTCCTGCCCCCTGGACCCTGTTCCTTCTCAAATACTACGGTCACCATCTGGCTCTATCCTATACTCTAACTCATATCTTCAACCTCTACTGCCATCTTCCCCAACCCTTTAAAAATGCTCTAGTCGCTCCCATACCAAAAAGGCCTCACTAGACCCCATCAATCTTAAAAACCTAGGACCCATCTCTTTAGAGATCTCTTCAGCCGATTAAAAAAGCGGGCAAAAGCTATTAGTACTGATCCAACCCACCCAGGTTACAGTGTGTTTGTCCCACTGCCATCAGGGAAAACATATAGAACACTTAAAATGCACACTAATCGCTTAAAGCATAGTTTTTTCCCTAGAGCCGTATTGTCCATAATCCCATCAGGTACAGTGTTTTAGGAATTTTATGTAGAATTTTAACATTCTTTTATTTATTTTTATATAACATTTTATATCTTGATATATTTAAATAGAAATGTGGGCATGTGCTGGGAGTATGTATGTGTGGTTTTCTTGAGAAATGTTTTATTGCTGCTGTAAAAAGTATCTGAAAAAATTTTGTTGTATGTATACAATGACAATAAAGTATATCTATCTATCTTTACTCCCTTTTGCCTCCAAACTCCTTGAACGTTTAGTCTACAACCGACTGAGCGACCATCTCATTGAAAATAACCTTCTTGATCCCCTTGAGTCTGGATTTCGCCCACAGCACTCCACAGAAACTGCCCTTCTAAAACTCACAAACGACTTACTAACAGCCAAAATCAACGGTCATTATTCTGCACTCTTACTCTTGGACCTTTCCGCTGCCTTTGATACAGTTGACCACCCCCTCCTCCTCAAAAAACTAAATTTGCTTGGTCTCCATGGCTGCTCTCTGTTTTGGTCCGAATCTTACCCATCTCATCGCACCTTCAGTGTCACTTATTCTCGATCTACACGTCCTCCCTGGGTCAGCTGATAGCCTCCCATGGCTTCCACTACCATTTATATGCTGATGACACCCAAATCTATCTCTCTGCCCCTGAGCTCACCCCATCAGTCTCCTCATGCATCAATGATATATTAACAGACACATCAGCCTGGATGTCAAAACAACTCCTCAAACTGAATCTATCTAAAACCGAGCTCTTAATATTTCCTCTCCCATGTTCCCCTTCCCTGACTTCTCTGTCAAGATCAATGGCACATCTATCAGTCCGTCCCCACATTCCAGGGTGCTAGGGGTAACCTTAGACTCTGAACTATCTTTTCAGGCCCACATCCAATCCCTGTCCAAATCATGCCGCCTTTGCCTCCGCAACATTTCCAGAATATGCCCCTTTTTAACTAATGACACCACCAAGCTTATAATTCACTCCCTGGTTATCTCTCGCCTCGACTACTGCAACTCCCTCTTCATTTGATTACCTTTACATAGACTATCCCCCTTCAGTCCATAATGAATGCCTCTGCAAGACTTATCCACCTTACCAACTATTCAGTGTCCTCCACCCCTCTCTGCCAATCCTTCCACTGGCTTCCACTCACCCAACGAATAAAATTCAAAGTATTAACAATAATTTACAAAGCCATTCATAACTCTGCCCCCAGCTACATCACTAACCTAGTCCCAAAATACCAACCAAGCCGCTCTCTTCGTCCTCCCAAGACCTCCTGCTCTCTAGCTCCCTTGTCACCTCCTCCCATACTCACCTCCAGGATTTCTTCAGAGCTTCTCCCATCCTTTGGAACTTCCTACCCCAATCTGTCCGACTGTCCCCCAATCTATCCATCTTTAGAAGATCCCTGAAAACCCTTCTCTTTAAAGAAGCCTATCCTGCTTCTAATACACTGTTTTACTTTCTCCATCAGCTCATCCCCCACAGCTATTACCTTTTGTATTAAATGACCCTCCCTTTTTAAACTGTAAGCTCTAATGAGCAGGGCCCACCGATTCCTCTTGTGCCAAATTGTAATGTAACTAACGTCTGCCTTTATTTTGTTAAGTGCTGCGCAAATTGTTGGCGCTATATAAATACTGTATAATAATAATATATACAGTCTTGTGTGTATATATATATATATATATATATATATATATATATATATATACACACACACACTCTGCATTCAGCGTAGACTATATATACAGTGCATTTGGCATGTACAGTATATAATACACTTCAGGCGGTGTACACAGTATACAATACAGTGCAGCGCAGTGTACAGTTTCTAATACAGTGCAGGCAGTGTACACAGTATATAATACAGTGTGTACAGTTTCTAATACACTTCAGGCGGTGTACACAGTATATAATACAGTGTATACAGTTTCTAATACACTTCAGGTGGTGTACACAGTATATAATACAGTGCAGCCGGTGTACAGTTTCTAATACCACCATCAGGCGGTGCACACAGTATATACAGTGCAGGCGTTGTACAGTTTCTAATACAGTGTAGGCGGTGTACACAATATATAATACAGTGTGTACAGTCTCTAATACACTTCAGGTGGTGTACACAGTATATAATACAGTGCAGCCGGCGTTGTTTCTAATACCAGCATCAGGCAGTGTACACAGTATATAATACAGTGTGAACAGTTTCTCCTATTAACTTTATTTTTATTATTCTTCAAGTATCAAAAAGAGAAAATACAGCGGTATAAAATAACGTATAACAATTCAAAGACAAAACTGTTATTATTTTATCTACCCTATCCCTCCCAACCTATCTCCCCCCCCACACACCACGCAATTATTAATTATGCATATATTTCTATTAGTCACCAGGCCAAAAAAGTAAGGGGAAAACCATTTCCCTGGGATGGAGAAATATGAAAGAGGAGAATACCTAAGCCCACATAGGGGCAGGAAGCAAGAGCAAGGGAGTGGCAAGGAGCGAGAGAGAGAGTCTCCACCATCCCCTTATAGGGAGTACCCCATCTCATCCACCCAAGGCCTCCACATTTTTTCAAACTTATTATAATTACCCTGCCTAATACATCTAGTTCTCTCATTACAAACCATTGAATTAATGGTCTCAACCCAACTCTCCACTGTCAGAGGGGGTCTGAGCCTGCCATTGCTAATAATTTCCTTGCCTGAAACAGGCATCTCAGCACTACTTCAATGGCGCCAGTCGGAACTTTTTCTTCCAAGCTTCCTAATATGCAAGTCTTGACCTCCGGTTCTAGTGTGGTTCCAAAAAATTGTATTTGTCCTAGCTACTATCTCCGCCCAGCATCTAAATAGCCTTACATCTGGGGCACTCATCATTCTGTCTCCTTCCAAATTTAAATATTTTTTTGGGGGTATAATAAACTCTATGAATTAGGAACAAATGGGATACCTTCTGCGAAGGAGAGATCGAGACCAAGTCTCCACGTTCTAAGATCCTATCCCATTGTTCCATAGTCATTGCCCCCACATCTCTCTCCCACCCTGCTTTACTCCTAGATGGCCCTGCTACACTTATTATTCTAACCCCCAAACCAACATACAACTTAGAAATTAATCCTTTAGTTGCAGCTGGTTTAATTATTTTTAGAAGCATGGAGATCTGAGTCCATTCAATGGTTTGTGACCTAAACTGTGCTTGAATAGCCTGCCTAATCTGCAGATATTTATAAAATGCCTTATTTGATATATTACATTTCCGTCTTAAGTCCTCGAATGTCTTCATGAGGTTACCCTCATATAACTGAACCAATCGGTTAATACCCTTCCTCTCCCATTCCCTGGGCCTCTCTATAACCCTTACTTCTGCCAAATTTTTATTGTCCCACAAGGGGGTATATCCTGTTACTCCATTATATGCCATTAGTGCCTTTGTTACCTGCCATACTTTACTAATTTTATCGTTGGGCATCTATGAACAAATGAGTCCACCTCTACCAGTACACTATGTGGAGCCCCCATTATCATCATTTTATTACAAGGGTTCCCCCCTCCCAGGTCTCCACAACCCATTAAATGTTGTAACTGGGATGCCAGGACATATGATCTCGGAAGCGGTACCGCCATACCTCCATCTTTAATCGGTAATTGCATGGTTCGCAATCCAATCCTCGATTGGCCCTTCCTCCAGATAAGTTCCCTAAAAAGGGATTCTATTCTCTTGAACCACTTCTGACCTATCCAAGTGGGAGAGTTATGGAACAAGTATAGAACCTGCGGTAGCCATATCATCTTTATTAAATTACAACACCCGGCCACAGATATAGGTGTTCACCGCTCCAGAATGATTGCCTCTCCTGAGGTCAGCTGTCTCCACAGTTAAACAGGGTGCTGGCTCTGTTTGCAACAGAGATAATGGAGAAAAATGAAAGGCTGGATAGCCGCACTCCAAATACTCACCTTTATTGAAAAGTAAAATTAAGGCATCAAAGGTGGGTACAGACTAACTGCACTGCTGCTGACATGTTTCACACCAGGCACGGTGCTTAGTCATAGCTAATCATATGACTAAGCACATGCCTGGTGTGAAACATGCTGGCCACAGATAGAAGGAGTCGGATCCAAATATCTCTCCTTTGCTTTAATTTAAGTAATAGTGGGACTAAGTTATCATTAATGTACTGGTTTATATCGCTTGTGATCAAGACCCCAAGAAATTTAAATTTGGTAACTACCTCCAGGTGGGGAGCTCCAGGCAATATCTGGTTATCGAGTGGGTCAATCGGCAACAAAGCCAATTTCTCCCAGTTGACAACCAGACCTGAGAATCGCCCAAATTCATCAACCATTTGTATCACTGTGTTTAACTGGGTATTAACATCTCCTAGAAAAAACAGATCGTCTGCATACAGTGCTATCTTGTCCTCCTCCATTTGCCGCCGGAATCCATGTATATCTAGCCGTGATCTAGTCATAACTGCTAGTGGTTCCATTGCAAGAGCGAACAATAGAGGGGACAAAGGACAGCCCTGACTCGTCCCTCTCTCCAGCTGAAATAATTCTGAGTATTCATTGTTAATTTGTAAGTGTGAACAGTTTCTAATACACTTCAGGCGATGTACACGGTATACAATACAGTGCAGCCAGTGTACGGATTCTAATACAGTGCAGGCAGTGTACACAGTATTAAATACAGTGTGTACAGTTTCTAATACACTTTAGGCAGTGTTCACAGTATATAACGCAGTGCAGCTGGTGTACAGTTTCTAATACAGTGCAGGCGGTGTACACAGTATATAATACAGTGTGTACAGTTTCTAATACACTTTAGGCAGTGTACACAGTATATAATACAGTGCAGCCAGCGTACACTTTCTAATACCACCATCAGGCAGCTAGTGTACAGCTTCTAATACAGTGCAGTCGTGTACAGTATATAATACAGTGTAGTGTGGTGTTATAAAAAAAAAAAAAAAAACATCATGTCCGGAAGGCCACCAAGGAAAGGCAGACGCTCACAGGCCACTAAAAGAGGACAAACAGCCTTTGTGTCAGTGGTGGTCCTGGACATGGTGCATCCTCTGCAGGCGGGTCAGGCATGTCCTTTTTTTCTGCTGCTGAGCGTGTTATTGAGCCATAATGGGCAGAAGAGTTGGTGATAATGAAGCTGTCCTCAGCCTCCTCATACTCTGTCACCCAGGCTCATAGTATTTTGCCTTCCAACACAGCTGCCAAAGTGGCCTATTCCACCGGCTCCTTGTCCACAGTTACTCCTTCCATAGCCCCACCATCATGACCAGAATTATTCGACCATAGTGTTGGTTACATGCTGCTGGAGGATGTGCAGCAAATTGAAGGCTTCGATGTTGGTTCCCAGGTTGAGGAAGGGAGTAGAGTGAGCCTAGAGAGAGGGTGCCACAGAAGGATAAGGAACTGGCAGCCATGTTCCTCCCAGCTGCAGCATACTGCCAAATTTGCTCCAGTAATGAGGAGGGAGGGGATGATGATGTCACTGACTGTACTTGGGTGCCCGAGAGAAGAAAGGAGGAAAGTGAGAAGGCACGAATCCAACGAGGCAAGATGTCCTCCAGGGGTCGACTTAAGGGCAGCCACCCCATAGCACGGAGCTCTGCAGGTGCAGGCCGCTGCTGACTCCCCGCTGACTTTCAAAAGTTCCTTGGTGTGGCCTTTTTTCGTCATGTGTGCAGTAGATTGCACCGTTGCTGTTTGCAATCTATGTCTGAAGTGGATAAAGCATGGCCAGAACAGCAGCCGCTTGGGCACCACATGCTTGACAAGACAGATGACGACCTGCCAGGCAGTTCATTGGCAACAGCACCTGAAAGACCCACATCACAGAAAAAAGGCGGACTTCTCCTTGCTCCTCATCTGGGATCTCAAATCCTACTATACCTCCAGTCCTCTCAAAAACCTGCACTGAGAGGAATGAAGGCATAGCAATAGGTGCCACAAGTACTTGCAGCCAATCTGCTAGCAGTACACCACCAGTTGATTTCAGCAGGCAAATTTTGCTACCCCAGTTGCTGAATCGTAGAAAAAAAATTCTGCCCCAGCCATCCACATACTCAGCGTCTAAATGTTAGCTTGGCCAAATTGCTAGCACTGCAACTGCTGGTAGACTCTGCCCCCTTTCGTGAATTTCTGGAATGTGCTGTACCACAGTGGCAGGCTCTCTACATTCATGTGGAAAGCAATGTTTTGGCCTTGTTGGACAGGGCAGTCAGCAGCAAGGTTCATATTACCACTGACTCATGGTCCAGCAGGCATGAGCAGGGATGTTCCCTTTCCTTCACGGCACACTGGGTAATTCTGCTGGCAGCTGGGAAGGATGCAGGACAGAGTTCAGTGTTGGAGCTGGTGGCGATTCTGCCACAACACATCTGTATTCTCCCCTCCCTCCCTCCTCTTCTTCCTCTATGGCATCTTCTGCAGAATTGACCTCTGAACCAGCAGTGCACCATAAGCGCTCAAGGGGCTACGCAAGCAGTCAGGTTAAAAAATGTCATGCGGTGCTTCAGTTGGTCCTCCTAGGGGACAGGAGCCACACGGGGGCAGAGATTCTGTCAGCTCTGCAGGAGCAGGCTAAGAGGTGGTTGACGCCACAACAGCTTGAGCCAGGAATGGTTGTATGCGACAATGGCACCAACCTTTGCTTCGCCCTCCGACAGGGACACTTGACCCATGTTACATGCTTGGCACATGTCCTAAATTTGGTGGTGCAGCATTTCTTGACCAGATACCCAGGCTTACAAGATCTCCCGAGGCAGGCCAGAAAAATCTGTGGTCATTTCCGGTGGTCATACAATGCCAGTGTTCGGCTGGCTGACATTCAAAGGGAATTTAACCTGCCCACCAACTGCCTTATTTGTGACATGCCCACCAGGTGGAACTCAACATTGGCAATGCTGCAGCGGCTGCACACAGCAGAGGGCCATCAATGAGTACCTGTGAGAGTATGGAACCAGGACAGGGTTAGGGGAGCCTGGCTTCTTTTCGCCACAGATACTGATCAAGGATGCATGCACTGTCCTGCCACCATTTGAGAGGGCCACAAAAATGGTGAGCAGCGACAATGCATGCATCAGTGACACTGTTCCTCTAGTCTTCCTGCTGGAGCACATGCTTCATGGAATCATGGACAGGGCACTTGAGGCAGACCAGCAGGAGGAAGAGGTGGACTCCCTTTCTTCTCAAGGCCCCCTTTATGCAGATAGCATTCCAGTGGGGCTGCAAAACACACAGGAAGAAGAGGAAGATTGTGTTAGCATGGATGTAGAGGATAACACGCAACAGTCTTCAAGGGATGGTTTTCAGTCCCCAGAAACCCAAGGAGTTGTACATGGCTAGGAGGAGGTAGTTCCTGATAATGTCATCCTTAGTGACCCAGAGGACTCAGAATCGAATGCCTCTGCAAACTTACGCTGCATGGTCTCTGATTCTGCAAAGCCTGCAAAAGGCCCCTAGGATTCGTGGTATCAAGGAGAGGGATCATTACTGGCTGGCAACCCTTCTTGATCCACGTTACAAGGGTAAAGTTGCAGAACTCATCCTGCCTTTGCAGAGGGAGCAGAGGATGAAACATCTTCAGGAGGCCTTGAAGAAAAGTTTGTGTAAAGTCTTTCCAGACCCTGGAAGGTTACCATTTCCTGGTGCTGGACAACGTGTTTCTGAGGCTTGGTTCGGTCAGAGGGAGAGCGGTGGAGAAGGTGGCTAGCTGACCGATGCCTTTAAACAATTTTTCAGTCCTCAGTGCCAAGGTCTGATAGGTTCAAGCAACCATCGCCAGCGCTTGCATTATATCATGCAGGGGCAACAAGCAACCATCGCCAGCGTCTGCATTATATGGTGTCTAGGGGCGACAGCAGATTTGGAGATCTTTCCAACAGAGCATCCACTGGGTTACTGGGTCTTGAGGATGGAGCACTGGCCAGAACTTGCTCAATATGTAATCAAGCTACTGGCCTGCCCTGCATTCAGTGCTGCTGGAGGGTTTGTAATGGATCAAAGAGTGCGTCTGTCCACAGAATCTGCTGATAGGCTCACATTTATAAAATTGAATCAGTCCTTGATCAGCAGCTATCAAGCACCCGATGCTATGTAACTGATTGAATTTGCTATGGATCTGGGTTCCCTTGAGGACTGCCTATCATACGCCTGAATCTTGATGATGCTAGCTTCCAACAATATTTTTGGTTTAAGGCACCACCAACACCCAAGGCCCAATTTTTCTGCCCCTGTTTAACCACTTGCCTACAGGGCACTTTCACCCCCTTCCTGCCCAGACCAATTTTCAGCTTTCAGCGCTCTTACACTTTGAATGACAATTACTCAGTCATGCAACACTGTACCCAAATGAAATTTGCGTCCTTTTTTTCACACAAATAGAGCTTTCTTTTCGTGGTATTTACTCACTAGTGGGTTTTTTATTTTTTGTGCTATAAATAAAAAAAGACTGAAAATGTTGTGAAAAAATGCCTTTTTCTTGGTTTGTCATAAAATTATAATATTTCTTCATAAATTTTGGCCAAAATGTATTCGACTATATTTCTTTGGTAAAAATAACCCTAATTAGTGTCTATTATTTGGTTTTTGTGAAAGTTATAGAGTCTACAAGCTATGGTGCAAATCATTGAAAATTAAATCACACCTGATGTACTGAAGACCTCATCTCATTTCTTGAGACACGAACAAGCCAGGAAAGTACAAATACCCACAAAATGACCCCATTTTGGAAAGCAGACACCCCAACATATAATCTATGAGGCATAATGAGTCTTTTGAATGGTTCATTTTTTTCCAGAAGTTTTTTGAAAATGTGGAAAAAAAAATGAAAACGCATTTTTTTCCACAAAGTTGTCCACTTTTAAGATCTTTTCAACACATAGCATGTACATAGCAAAAATGACACCCCAAAATACATTCTGCTACTCCTCCTGAGTATGGCAATGCCACGTGTCAGACTTTTACACAGCCTGACCACATACAGAGGCCCACCATTGAAGTAGCACCTTCAGGCCTCCTACAAGCATAAATTACACATCTAATTTCCTGACAACCTATTATTTTTGAAGGCCCTTATATTTTTAACACATAGCATTTACATACCAAATATTACACTCCAAAATAAATTCTATTGAGGAAAGGGTAAAAAAAAAAAAAAAAGTATTACCTGTTTTTAGTAGTGTCCCCAGAGGAGAGAATTGGTGCAGGCAGCAGGCAGGGATGTGCTTAGCAACAATAGTAATTATCCAGGCAGCAGGAAGGAATATTGTCTATAGTCAGCACAAGGATATCGTCAGCACAGCCAAAGCATTTGTCCATAGAAATTGTCCAGGCAGAGACAGCCCTACCTCTCCAGCCCTTCATAAACATACTGCCTCTTGCTACAGCTAATTATTTCCATAGTCCAGGTAGCAGGCAGAGGTGTGGTCAGTTTATGCTGCAGGCAGGGGGATGGCGGCAGTAAGTCAGCAGCAGGCTGAGGGCCGCAATCAGGTAAGACCTGTGCACAGGGGTAGAGGCTTCGACCCACCCAAATCTCTATGAAGCTTCCGGACTCCAAAACCTAATTCAGAAATTACGAAACCCGGAGACAACAAAAAAAAATTTGTTTTCTCCATCTGGAAAAACATTTCTGGAGCCCCTCACGCGAGACCCCTGTGTCCTACAGTAGCAGGGCAACAGATCAGTCCAAGCGGTAGGCAAAAGCATAGTCTATAAAACAGGCCAGGGTCAGATGAAGTGCAAGCAGTCCAAGTTGTAGGCAGAAGCGTAGTTGGTAAAACAGGCCATGGCCAGTTCACATGTAAGCAGTCCACACAGTAGGCAGAAGCGTAGTTGGTAAAACAGGCCGGGGTCAGTTCACATGTAAGCAGTCCAAACGTTTGGCAGAGGCATAGTCAAGAAACAGGCCAGGGTCAGTTCATGTAGAAGGCAGTGGCATGGTTATTTGAGGAAGCATGGGAAATGGTCAGCACAGATGATGAAAATGAGGAAATGGTTAAGAATATGGGCTAATATTTTAGGGATGTGTGATATAGTCTGAAGCATTCACCAATGCAAAGGCCGGGTTCGGAGGGACACTGGGGACAATGGTAGCTGGTATCTCTTTGAAATCCTTTATTGCTGCATACTCCACATCTTTTTTGGCGTCTTCGGCCTGCTTCAGATGGTGGAATATGGTCCGGGAAGTGACGTTCATGAAGTCGGCTAATAGCATCAGAGCGAAGGTTTTCTGGGGGGGGGTCTTTGATGGTAGATGAGGGACGTGACAACTTCTTCTAAGATTTTCAGGAAGTGGGCAGGGCTTTCGGTGGATTTGGTGTAAATTATGTAGGCATTATAAATTGCCAAATTAATTAAACAGAGTGCTACTTTCTTGTACCAGAAACGGGACCTCCTTATTGCTAAATAGGGCTGAAGCATTTGGTCCTTGAAATCCACCCCCCCATGTACAAATTGTAATCTTGTACACATTTTGGCTTTACAATGGGACCTCGTCTTCTCTGAACTTCAACTGTAGTGTCGTCATGGATGATGGACATCATGTACACATTCCTGGTATCCTTCCACTTCGTTGCATCTCAAAGTTGCTCTTTCTCCCCTTCGCAATTTCTTATTTACTATGGCTTGTGGGAATCCCTTCCTATTCTTTCTGGAGGTTTCACAGGCCAGGGATTGTGCGAGGTATAGGTGTTTGAAAAGGGGCAGGCTTGCGTAGAAGTTATCCAGGTATATGTGGTAACCTTTCTTCAGCAGTGGGTATGCCAGGTCCCATATAATTTTACCAGTTGTGCCCATGTAGGCCGGGCACTCAGGGGGCTGGATCTGGGAATCTCTTCCTTTGTATATGCGGAACGCATACAGATATCCCGTGACTCTCTCGCAAAGCTTATAAAATTTCACTCCGTATTTGGCCATTTTGCTAGGAATGTATTGTTTTATTCCTAGCCGGCCTGAAAAGGGTACCAGGGACTCATCTACACATATATGCTTATCGGGAACATAGAGTTCTGCAAATCGTTGGGAAAAGAAATTAATGAGTGGGCGAATTTTATATAATTTATCCTAATTTGGATGATTGCGGGGAGGGGGCACTGGGTGTTGTCACTGAAATGAAGAAAGCATATTATCATCTTGTATCGGGACCTGGACATTACAGAAGAATAAATGGGCATGTAGTGAATGGGGTGGGTGGACCAATAGGCATGTCCTTCATTTTTTTTTGTAAGCCCCATGTTTATGGCGAGTCAAATCCTTTCACTCAAATGGACGGGCGTATGAAGAATGGGGGTTGTTGGCAATATGCTGCTGGGCATATAAATTGGTCTGGTCCACGATGAGGTGCAGCAAAGTGTTGGGCAAAAGTAAATGAAAACAATCAATTTCAGAAAAATGTTGGGTATTGGCCTGCACACCTGGCTGTGCGGTGAAAGGGGGAATTCTTGCTGATTCTGAGTCGGAAGGCAGCCATGGTGGATTGGCAAGACCATCTGGGAAATATGTAGCGGCCCTGGCTCTTGGGGGACGTGGCACAGCAGTGCTGGTAGTTGGGGTTCCTGTGCTGGCGTGATGCTGCGGAAGTGCTGGTACTGGGCATTTCTTGTGGCCTTTCGCTGGCAGCAGCTTTGGTATTGGGCCTTTGGTTTTGGGGTCTATCGCTGGCAGCAGTTCTGGTACTGGACCTGGGAATTTGATCCTGGGGTATATTGCTGGCGGCTGCCTGGTTTCCAGAGCGCCGTGCTCTTTTAGGAGCGATCCATTCTTCCTCTGATTAGTTTGCCGATCCACTACTATCGATCAGTACAAATGATGAATTTGATTCACAATCGGTAACTGAGGGGTTACAGTGTTCTGGCACCACCAACACCTAAGGCCCAATTTTTCTGCAGAGTATATAGTGCAGTCTGTATAGCATATATACTGCAGTTCAGAGTATATAGTGAAGTCCGTATTATATATATACTGCAGTTCAGAGTATATAGTGCAGTCAGTATAGTATATATAAAACAGTGCAGGGCATATAGTGCAGTTTACAGTATATAATATAGTGTGCTGAAGTGGTTAAGGGGAAATTAGGACAGAATTAAAGAAAAAAAAAAAAAAAGGCATAGGTTCCCCCCAGTCCATACCAGGTCCTTTGGGTCTGGCATAGATTTTAAGGGGAACTCCACGGCAAAATGTAAAAAAAATTGGCATGGGGTCCCCCCCAAAATCCATACCAGACCCTTATCCAAGCAGGCAGCCTGGCAGGCCAGGTTGGGGGGGGAATGAGCGAGGAATGGTTCCCCCCTATAGAACCATACCAGGCCGCTTGCCCTCAACCTGGGGAGGGTGCTTTGGGGTCAAGGGCCTCGTCCCCACAACCCTGGCCCGGTGGTTGGTTTAACAAAGGGGCCCTCAAATCCCACCCTCACCTATATCAATGGGTATAGGGTACATTGTACCCCTACCCATTCACCAAAAAAAGTCTCAAAAAGTAAAAAGGGTCTGGTATGGATTTTGGGGGGAACCCAACCCAATTTTTTTTTATTTGCTGTGGCGTTCCCCTTAATATCTATACCAGACCCTGTTAGGACTGAGTTCACCGGCTGGTGGCACTGTGGTTCTCTGGGCAGAAAGCTGCAGTTCCAGTGTCCACCAGCAGGTGTTTCCCAGAAGCCAGCAGGTTTTGATCAGCCACACCTGGCTCCAGCTGCCAGGTGGATATTTAGGGCTGCTCCTCCCTTCCCCCAGTGCGTCACTATCCTGTCGATTGCCCCCTTGCTATCAGATCCTTGTGCCTCCTCTATCCCGAGCCATCCTGTACCTCTACCTTGCTCCTGCTCTTGTACCCATTCGTGTTTCCCTTCCCTGCATCCCTGTTACCTTTATTGTAGATATTGCATATAGATAGAAGTTAGGTTCATTTGTTTTTTTGTCTTTTGGGGTTTGTTTTTGCTGTGTATGTTTATTGGTGTGTGTTTCACTGTAAATATCACTTTAATGACATATACTTTGTTTGGTCTCAGTTCCCTTGTGTAGCTACGTGTCTGGTCTCCTTAGCCGCTGATCCCTGACATAATAGTGATGCCCACTACGACAAGATCCGCTACACTTAGGGACTGAGAGTCAGTTGCTTGAGTTTTTTGCCTTTGTCAGAATGCTGAGAGTGAAAGTTATTTGCTGTCTGCAACTTGCAGTAGAGGAATAATAATTTTTCTCATTCGCTTTGGCAGAATCTCACTGAGGAGGAGCTGTTGGGAAGCATTCTGACTGCGCATGCATTAGCTGTTGAGGGCAGATTTTCCCTTAGTGAAGTACAACCTTTGATTCAGGTCTGTTCTGAGCTGTTTTTTCAGTTTACCTCTCATGGCCATGATGTTTTCACTCCCCCATTTACTTTGTACCAGGCTGGATTTTTGGGATGGTTGCTGAAACTTTGTGCAGGTTCTTTTTTCCAGCAGTATTGAGCCTATTTACAACAGGTGGTGTTGGATTGTATTGCTTCTGCGCACTGTTTAATTGAGCAATGTGAGCAAGGAAGAGACAAACTGACTTTAGTTCACCCTCTGCTACAAGCTTGGTCAGTGATCATATCCCCAGTACTAGATGAGGCACATAAAATCAGATCTGCTGCTAAAGATCAAGAATCTGTTACTGAGCATTTCTTACCTCCTGAAGATCAGTACCCTGCCATCAGTAACCACAATTCCTCTGTATGTAATCCATTGGAAGCTCACCCTGCAGTACCGTTGCTCATAGCAACATCTCAGGCCTTTTCCTGTACTTCTGCTACTCTTCCCTATATTTCTCCCAGTACTGTTAATACCTTTCCATCAGCAGTACACTCTGGTCAGCACAAATCAATTATGTGCAGGACTCCAGTATCCAAGCTCAAAAAGAAACAAAAAACTTTTCTCCTGCTCTTACAACTTTGTCTATGTATTTGGATTTTCCAAGTCCTGGAGGGAATGCTGGGTTACCCAGAATGGGGAACAAAGGAGTCTTTAGTGGAGAGAGTGGCAGAGATGCTGGATATTTAAGGCTGCTCCTCCCTTCCCCCAGCGCGTCACTATTCTGTCGATTGCCCCCTTGCTACCAGATCCTTGTGCCTCCTGTATCCTGAACATTGTTGACATTTTTGCAGATTTATTAAAAAAGAAAAACTGAAATATCACATGGTCCTAAGTTTTCAGACCCTTTGCCGTGACACTCATATTTAACTCAGGTGCTGTCCATTTCTTCTGATCATCCTTGAGATGGTTCTACACCTTCATTTGAGTCCAGCTGTGTTTGATTATACTGATTGGACTTGATTAGGAAAGCCAAACACCTGTCTATATAAGACCTTACAGCTCACAGTGCATGTCAGAGCAAATGAGAATCATGAGGTCAAAAGGAACTGCCAGAAGAGCTTAGAGACAGAATTGTGGCAAGGCACAGATCTGGCCAAGGTTACAAAAAAAAAATCTGCTGCCCTTAAGGTTCTCTCCTCAGTGCAAGACACATGAAAGCCTGCATGGAGTTTTCTAAAAAACACCTGAAGGACTCCAAGATGGTGAGAAATAAGATTCTCTGGTCTGATGAGACCAAGATAGAACTTTTTGGCCTTAATTCTAAGCTATATGTGTGGAGAAAATCAGGCACTGCTCATCACCTGTCCAATACAGTCCCAACAGTGAAGCATGGTGGTGGCAAGTAGGGGTGCTGTAGGGGTGTTTTTCAGCTGCAGGGACAGGACGACTGGTTGCAATCGAGGAAAAGATGAATGCGGCCAAGTACAGGGATATCCTGGACGAAAACCTTCTCCAGACTGCTCAGGACCTCAGACTGAGCCAAAGGTTTACCTTCCAACAAGACAATGACCCTAAGCACACAGCTAAAATAACGAAGGAGTGGCTTCACAACAACTCCGTGACTGTTCTTGAATGGCCCAGCCAGAGCCCTGACTTAAACCCAATTGAGCATTTCTGGAGAGACCTAAAAATGGCTGTCCACCAACGTTTACCATCCAACCTGACAGAACTGGAGAGGATCTGCAAGGAGGAATGGCAGAGGATCCCCAAATCCAGGTGTGAAAAACTTGTTGCATCTTTCCCAAAAAGACTCATGACTGTATTAGAGCAAAAGGGTGCTTCTACTAAATACTGAGCAAAGGGTCTGAATACCATACCATACCATAAGATATTTCAGTTTTTCTTTTTTAATACATCTGCAAAAATGTCAACAATTCTGTGTTTTTCTGCCAATATGGGGTGCTGTGTGTGCATTAATGAGGAAAAAAATGAACTTAAATGATTTTAGCAAAATGGCTGCAATATAACAGTGAAAAATTTAAGGGGGTCTGAATACTTTCCATCCCCACTGTAGATAGAAGTTAGGTTCATTTGTTATTTTGTCTTTTGGGGTTTGTTTTTGCTGTGTATGTTTATTGGTGTGTGCTTTGAAAAAATCCTCTCAAACACAGGTTATTTAATAAAGGAGCGTTAGGGGAATATACGTGGGCTGTAGCAGATGGAATAATTTTGAAAGTTTAAATATTCGCAGTGTCATAGATACTGTAGAATATCTGTACTGACCCTGCCCATCATGGATTGACGATGGATCAGATTTTGTAGGGATTCATAGGAAGAATAGCAGCTTCCAGGACTGTGGCGGAATTATCAGCTTTAGGGTAGAACCACCAATGTTGGCATGGGTCACTTGAGAGGCAAAGTTTGAAGGTTAAGGGCTGCGAGACCTCCTTCCAAAATAGAGAATTGCAGTGTATCTTTAGCAATCTTAACTGCTCTACCTCCTCAAATAAAAGACGTAATGATAGAGTCAATCTCTTAAAATTGGCGTTTAGGCATATATACCGGGGAATTACTAAATATGTAAAAGGAAGCATGGCAGGAAAATCATTTTTAATATATTTACCCTGGCTAGTAGCGTTAAGGGGTGATTAGAAAGGAGAGATGAGGGCGCTCTGGTGAGGTTGGGTATCCAGTCCTTAGTAGCAGTGGAGAGATGCCACTGAAGGCAGCACTTTGTAGAGAAGAAGCAGCACTGGACGGTCATAAAGGAAAGAGAAAGGCGCCTCCAAGTGCAGTGGTTAAAAGATTTATTACAGGCACAATGGGATTAAAAACACCTACAAGATCTGACGAAGGAGCTGTGCATGCTCGGAAACGCGTTACTGCCCACCACCTTCAACTGATGTTGTCATGAATCTGCAATAAAGTTTTATGCCCTGTGTCTGCTTACCTCTGGTCTGTGTATCAGCTGTAGCCTCCCTGACGGTATACCCGAGTGTGGCTCGGGGTTAAATTTCAGTCCCAATAGCGGTAACCCCGAGCCACACTCGGGATTACATTGCAGGATCCTGGTGCGGCGTTACTTATCTTGTCCCCAGGATCCTGCGATGTCCCCCGCTGTGTCTGCCTGCTCTGTCTCCTCCGAAGCCTCTCCGTGCCAGGCTCCGTTCCCTGCGAGCGTCGCAACGCACGGGGGCGGAGCCTGGCGGCAAATTCAAAAAAATTTACAAACCATAACACATACAGTACTGTAATCTTACAGATTACAGTACTGTATGAAATTATTTACATCCCTTTTGTCCCCAGTGCTTTGGCCCATGCCCTGCATGCAGTTTTATGTTATATATACTGTTTTTTCTGCCTGGAAACTGGAGATTGTCCATAGCAACCAAAAAGTGTCCCTTTATGTCAAAAGTGGCTTTAGACCAGCTAGAAAACAGCGATAGTAAATTAGAACACTTGCAGAATTGAGCGATAGTGAATCGTGGGGAAATGTATTTTATTATTATTATTTTTTTTTATTATTTATATTTATGTATTATATTATAATTTATGTTTTTGTGTTTCAAACTTCATCATGCCCGGGATATCTACTAGACTCTTGTTTGGACAGATTTAAGTGTATTATTGTTAAGAATTACAGGCCTACAATATATAACGCCAAATTTCCATGCAAAATAATTGTACCGCTTTCAGCACCTAAAATCCGAAATAATCATACTGCCAGGGAGGTTAAGGACTGCACTCTCACACCTGCATGTTTAAGTAATCTTCTCTCAGTGTGGCTCCACCCTTGCCTCTAACAGGAAACACTATTTAACAACGTGCACTCCAAGCCTGCCTTGCCCAAGCAATAGTGTGTTTAGGCTCCCCTGTGTGTTTCCTGCCATGTGCTTTACGTTTGTTTCCGTGTACAGACTTTGGCTTGTTTCCAGTCCATCCCTATCTGCTTGTTACCCCGACCCTGGCTTGTCCTTCTGACTATTCCTTGTTGCCCTGCACTGCTGCTTCCTCTCCATCCACCAGAGCCTGCCGTGAGTATGAGCTGGGAGACCGTGGGGGCCGAGACCAGGAGTCAGCTGCAGCGAAGGCCATCCTCAATCAGAAACCCTGGTGAAAACCTGCTGGCTCTTAGATTCAGTGCCCTGGGGAATCTTATGCTCTAGCTCCCTGTTCGATCCGTGTCAGTGCTCAGGTGGAGCCCCTTTCCTGAACCACCCAGAGCTCCATCCGCAGCACTCAGCCGAAGGATCCACAAGCTCAGCGGTGCGCTTCTGACCCCAGCGGTGTGTATCTGTCACCTGCACTCAGATGTCGCATCGGCCGCGTGCGTTCCAGCTTGGTTCCAGAATCCGGGCCGCCTCATCGCATCTTCACCTCCTCGCCAATCTATGTCACCAGGGACTCTGACAGCTGCAGGATGGCTCTCTCAGCCCCCCAGACGAGGATTACAGCGATACGCATGAGGACAAATTATTATATGCCTATGACCTCTTACGATCTTGTAAGTGTTTTAATCCCATTGTGCCTGTAATAAATCTTTTAACCACTGCACTTGGATGCGCCTTTCTCTTTTCTTTAAGGGGAGATTAGAACAAATCTTTAGGGTGCTTTTAAATTTACTAATGAGAGGGTCTAGGTTATTCTTGATATATAAGGAAATAGGTTGCTGCACTACAATGCCCAAATAGCAGAAACTATAGACAATTTTCAGTGGACATGAGGGTGGATGGCGAAGTATTGCATTCTGATCTAACAAAAAAAGGAGAAATTTCTCCAAATTTACTTGAAAAGCACAATAATGGCCAAAGCCTTCAATAATATGCAACAGTGTAGAGAGAGAGGATTGGGAATCAGCTAAAAAAATGTGCATGTCGTCCGCATAAAGGGACACCTTTTCCTCAAGACCGTTAACCACCAGACCAGTAATAACCAAACTAGACCATATCAATTTCAGCTAAGGGTTCTATTGCCAATGCAAACAGCAATGGTGATAGAGGGCATCTTTGTCTAGTGCCTCTTATTATAGGGAAGGATTCAGAAATACAATTATTCACCCTCAGTCTAGCCCTTGGTTAACAATAGAGCAATCAAATCCACCTAAGCAATCGCCAAAGCCAAACTTCGACAGTATCTTTTGTAGGTATGGCCATTCGACTGAATCAAAGTGCCAAGACAGCTCTAAAGCCCATGATATCATGTTGGGCCTGCACAATAGTATAAAGCCTACATAAATTGATGGCGGTTGATCGGCCTAAGATGAATCCGGTTTGGTCTGATTTTATAATAGTAGGAATTACTTCATTCAACCTACGGGCAAGAACTTTAGCCAGAATTTTGACATCTGAATTAATTTAAAAATAGGGCAGTACGACTCACACTATAGATGGTGATTTATGAGGTTTCGGAATAAGTACAATTTGCGCTTCCAACATAGAGGGTGGCAACTGCCCATCTTCAAGAGCAAGATGTAAATGAGAGATCGGAATTTCTTTATATTGTAAGTACCACTCTATAGGAAAGCCATCCAAACCTGGCGTTTTATTGTGAGTGAAGGGCCTTTCCTATTTCTTCAGTCATTAAAGAAGCATCTAAGAGCGAAATCTGCCTTGTGGATAACTTAGAAAGATGGATATCATAAGTAATCATCCAATTCTACAATTGTATAATGATATCTAGTAGTGTATAACGTAGAGTAAAAAAAACAAAGGCTTCTAATATTTTGTTAGTTTGTTCCACTATGATGCCAGTAGAGGTTTTAATTCTAAGGATAGTGTAAGACTGAAAAACAGGTCTTGAGAAATATGCGAGAACAGGGCTATTTGTATCCCCAACTCAAAAATCTATTGATTTTGGGATAATCATTTTTTCTTTTTTTTTCAATATCTTTTATTGAATTTTCTTTATTTCATATACAAAGTTAATAACATACAAAAAAAACTAAAACTAGTTATCAGTAACCTCTCGTTCACCTGTGTCCCCAATTCCTCCTCCCATTTACCGATGTATGGCGGCTTCCCCATCCCACCCCTTTGCATCAAAGTTTTATATAATATAGATATCCCCCTCCTTTTTGCTGTGGCCGTGCAGAGTTTCTCCATCAGAAGCAAATTATCTTCTGACCGCACTGATTGAGGATGGGATTCAAAGAAATGTTTCAGATGGAAATACCGCCATTCATCTATTATCAAGTCGTTTTTTTTGTTTTAACTCTTGAAAAGTGCAAAACCTACTCTTCACCATAATATCCTTTAATTGTGCATTCTGCTTTTTAATCCAGTTTCCAAACAAAACTGCTTTTCCCCAGTGGAAAATACTCAGTGTCCTTAAGTGCAATACATGGGGAATTATATCTCCATTTTTCTTTTTTGTGTATCATATCCCAAATCTCTAGTACTTTCAGTGTCATCTCAGGTGTTTTCTCTCCTATATTCCTTAAATGTGCGGGAACCCCAATTATTTTCCCCAACGCTGTCTTACTAATTGTATTTTCCAATTCCACCCATCTTTTACCTCTGTTATTTTTTGCCCAGTCTATAGGAGAACCGCTTTATGACAGTTCTTTAAATCTGGTACCCCCAGGCCCCCATCTTCTGTCTCTAGTTAATACTTGTTGGCTTATTCGCGGCTTTTTCCCTTTAGAGATGAACCTGAGGAGTATCGTGTTCAATATTTTAAAGTACCCTTGTGGGAGGGGGATCGGCAGCATCTGGTATTGGTACATAATCTTCGGTAGGAGGCTCATTTTAAATATATTAATTCTCCCCAACCATGACACATGTCTTGATGCTATTTTACTCAAGTCACATTTAATTTCATTCAGCAAAGGCAGGAAGTTTGATTGATAAAGCATGTCCAGGGATGTCGTAATCTTGACCCTTAAATATTTTAATTCTTTTTCTCTCCAGATAAATGGAATCTGAAATGTATTTTAAAATTTGATATTTCTCCGTAGTGTTTTAATCTTATCAAATTGAGAAGTTAATCTGGGTAGGGTTACAAAGAACAAAATATCGTCGGCATATGCGGCCAACTTAAGTTCCTCTTCCCCTGACCTAATCTTCCTAATGTTTACATCCGGTCTTATTTTTGCCAACAGCGGTTCAAGTGACAGTACAAACAGTAGGGGGGGCAGGGGACATCCCTGTCTAGTACCATTGTACATTTCAAAGGGTCCTGAGACAGAGCCGTTTAGTTTCACCCTTGCTGTGGGATACTTGTAAAGCGCCCTGATCCACTGCATGTATCTGGTACCCATTCCCATTTCCACCAGGGTATCTTACATGAACCCCCAGTCTACCCTGTCAAATGCTTTTTCAGCGTCAATTGACAGGAGTAGACCGGGTGTCCCAGATTCCTTTATTTTATGTACCACCAGAACTGTTCTAATGCTGTTGTCCCGGCATTCTCTTCCAGGGACAAACCCTGCCTGATCAGTGTGTACCAACTCATTCATTATCGGTTTTAGCCTGCCTGCCATTACCTTTGCAAACAACTTCATGTCGACGTTCAACAATGAGGTAGGCCTATAACTAGAACAGAGTGAGACGTCTTTTCTCTCTTTTGGTATTATAGTTATAGCCGCCTCTAATGCCTACTTTCTTATTGCCCACTTCGTTCCTATCCCATTTATATATAAACACAGTTTAGGAAACAAAATCTCCTTAAACTTTCTGTAATACAGCGTCGTCAGGCCACCCGGGCCTGGGCTCTTACCTAAGGGAGTCTCTTTTAATATTCTCATAACCTCTTCCTCTGTTACAAGTTCTTTCAGCCCTCTCATTTGATCTTCTGAGTCTAAGTCCTCTAAAAAATCCGGTGTATTAATCTTCCTTTTTTTTTCTGCTCAGGTGTTTCATCTTTATTAATGGCATATCATTTTGCATAATATTCCTGAAATGTTCTAGCTATGTCTGATGTGTTGTGAACCATTGTTCCTGTACTATCTTGTATTTTTTCTATGTAATTTAATGCTATTTTCTTTAACATTCTGGCCAGGGACTTCCCAATTTTATTTCCCCAAAGATAACTTTCCTTTTTAATCTTATTATAGGCCAACCGTGTATCCTGCTCGACTAAATCTTTCAGTTCCTCCCTTTTACAAATAAGTGTCGCCATGATCTCTGCATTTCCTGTTTTTTTATGTTGCAGTTCTAACTCAGAGATGTCTTTTATCAAAGTATTCCTTATCCTTATACCAGCCTTTTTTCTTTCTGCTCCTAATTACATCAGTATACCTCGGACATAGGCCTTATGGGCTTCCCACAGTGTGGCTTGTTATTTCTTCCGTGTCATTAATTTTAAAGTAGCACTCTAATTCCTGCCTCATCCTTTTTTCCACCTCTTTATCCTGTAGTAACTCTTCATTTAATCTCCAGGCAGGTGGTCTATTTAGATTCTCCTCTATCTTAATTCCCATCATTGCAGGGGCATGATCAGAAAACGTAGCGATTTCAACATTTGTATTGATAACTGTCTCGAGCAATCTGTGATCAACCAAAAAAATCTATTCTTGAGTACGTCGCGTGTACAGAGGAGTGGAATGTGTAGTCTCGACGTTTCGCATTTTGCGTTCATCAATTGTCTATCAACTGATTCTGATAAAGTCTTTTTTAAAACCTTCCTCTGTACATTCCCAGTCCTCTGTACACTTGACGTACTGTCGAAATCATACAAACATTAAAAGCTCTGCCCAAGATAGTTTATCCTTTCCTAAAGTCCATACATTTTTTTATCACATTTATTGTATATTTTAATCGGATTATTATTTGGGCAATAGATATTTGCCAGGAAGTACTCCACCCTTCAAGAATAGATATCGCCCTTCTGGGTCTGTAATTCTCTCTTCCAAGGTGAACCTTACCCCTCTGGCAAATGCTATAGCTATTTCTTTAGCTCTTTTTGTTGGGGAATCCCCATAGTACCAGACTGGATAATCTCTTGATTATTTTCAGGTTAGAATCCTGTGATATATGTGTCTCCTGTAATAGAACTACGTCTGCTTTGTAGAATTTGATCTCTCTTATTATATTGTTTCTTTTTATAGGAGTATTTAAACCACGTACATTGTATGTCATAGTGTTAAGGATAGTCATCTCTGCGCACCGTGCTCCAAGACATCTCTACTCATCTCCCTCCATCACATCTCTCCCTTCCATCTCCAGGAGCACTGTGAGCAGAGACCGCCCCTCCCCTTCTCCCCATCTTGATCCTTTCCAGAGCAGTACCCCTGTGACCCCCCTCCTCTTTTCCCAGCTCCCTTCTACCCTCCCCCCCATCTCTGCTTGAGGGGTAATTGGCCTCCCCGTGGCCCATGGATCCGAGGCCCTCCATCTCCTTGTGGCCCTTCGGTTCCCCCCCCAGAGGTTGAACTCTGCTTGTGGTCCCGTGTCAGACCTGCTACCCCCCCTAAATAGGGGTGACCATTACCCCTCCCCGAACACTTTACTCAGTCTCTTATCTTACACTCTTCCCCCTCCCCCCCAGTCCATTCCCGGGCCCCCCAGTTCTTTGTTTCTCAGTTTTTCTTCTTCGGTGCAGCCAGTTTCTTTTTTGTAATCGGCTGCCATCTCTGTTCCTCCATAGGCAGGGTATTGTTTTGTGCTTCCCACCAGCCTGGGATTTCGACTAGTGGTATGTCCAGCCTGTTACAGAAGAAGGCCATATCTTCTGGATACCTGAGAGTTGCTGACTGGCCTTCTTTTCTCCCAGTTAGGCAGGCTGGAAAGCCCCAGGAATACTGTATATTATTTAGCTTCAAATGCTCCAGTAAGGGTTTAAGTATTCTTCTTCTGGCCAGGGTCTTAGCTGCTAGATCTGGAAATCTCTGCAGAGTGGACTTTTCATATTTGATCAACTGTTTATTTGTTAAATTCACCCAGATCTGCTCTTTATCCTGAAAATAATGAAATCTTGCTATTATGTCTCTTGGTATTTCTGCTGCCAGTGCGGCTGGCTTTCTTACTCTGTGGACCCTTTCAAGGAAAAGATTATTTTTTTCAGTTTCTGTTAGGCCTAACATGTGCCCAAATATATTATCCATTTTTGCTTGTAAATCTTCCCCTTGTATATCTGGGACTCCCCTTATTCTAAGGTTTTTCCTTCGGTTACGGTTTTCCTGGTCTTCCAGCCGGTACAGTGTGCATCTATGGTCTTTTTGTAATCCTGCCATTTGATCTTTTAACTCATTTATTGCCACTGCTTGTAAGTCCAATTGCTCCCTCTACCCTTCTTAGAATGTGGTTTAGGTCACCGCCATTTCTCCTTTAGTTGGCAGTTTTTTTTTTGTCTAGGTTCAATTACCAAATTTTCCTCTGTGGCGGCACATATGATTGTTGATATATCTGTTGTGTCTGATTCCTTGGGTTGCTTTCTCTGACCATTTTTTTGTGCTCCCTCTGGAAGCTTACTCTTGGCCCCTGTCTGTTTCCCCGGGCTCTCTGTCCCACCATCCTGTGTCATTTTTTTTATGGAGCCTGGGCTCACACTCACTTTGGGGGGGGTTCGCACTTGCCCCCTTATGGGTTTCCCCCTCATCCTGTTTTCTTTAATTAAACACAGGTCCGGTGTAGTAATTCTCAGAGATATCAGTTATTCCCCTTTTACCATCAGTACTACCGGGCATAAAGAGGCCCAGTGGCGTCAGGGGTGAGTGGCTAGTTTGATTAGTGTGTGTGACCCTGTCTGCAATCCGGTTTCCCCACTGGTTAATGCAGTTGTTCTCAAATTCAGTTCAGAGGTTCATTAGTGTATTATAAACACGCAAGACTGCCTTCCTTTTCTCCACTCGTATTTCCTGATTTACAGGCACTGTGTGTTAATCTTGCATTCAGTTGTAAGATGTCACATTCTGAAAATCTTTCCTGTTAGTGGGGAGGGTCTCACCATCCCTTCTCTTTAACCAAACAGCCTCTCAGTTTAGTCTTTAAATCCACCTTTCATCCGTATTGATTCATCCTTGTTGCATCAGTTTTCTATTACACGTAGTTCTACAGAACACCTCCGGGTATACAGTCTGGCCAACAAAAGAACCAAGGTTCCAGCTCTAAAAAGTGTACCAGCAATGTTCAGCAGGGATATCTCCCTATATCACAGTGATCTAGTCAGTCCAACACTAATATAAAGGAAAAGCAAGCCACTCACCCCCCTGTTGGTTGCACTCTTCCAGTAGCAGCTTCTGTTGCTGTACCTATTGTGTTTGTTCCAGCCCTGGGTTCGGAAGCTCCAGGAAAGCGGAGAGGGGGGAAGGGAGGACCACCAGAAGCATCTCCTGTCTTTCAGTCCGGTGGGCAGACTTTGTCTCAGCAGCACGTCTCCTCTCTCTTACCCAGCCGAGACCAGCGCTGTTTGTGGTCACTCTCCCTCCTGCGGCTTGTGCCACACGAGGAACAGGTGAGCTCCTGGAGTACTGCCTTTTTCTATACATATCCCGGGGGGCACTGCGGGCTCTCACAGACACTCCGGCAGGTGCTTCTGTATTCTTTCTCCGGTACACATGCCAGGAAAGCAGGAGATGGGGGGGGGGGGGGGGGCGGGGGATGAAGAGGAAATCCCTTCCTCACTCACATCGGGAAAAGTTTGCGGGCTTCTTGGGTCATCAGCAGCAGTGTCTGTCAGGTTCCCACATCAGGCTCGCCCCGGGATAATAATTTTTTCTGAGTGTTCCAACAATACTAACTCCAATTCCCTGGATTTATGTCACCATGTAGAATAATTATCAGGAGTAGGGGAAACAACTCTGCGAGTCTCCTAGGCACGGAGCTCTTGTTCTGCATCCACTAGTTTAGACTGAGCCATCTTAAGGGCCGTCCCAATAGCCGCAGCAAATGTGCAGTGCATGGCATCTTTAAAGGCATCCCAGACCACAGGTATGGAGACATTGTGTCTGTTAGTGACGCAGTAGGAGTTAATTTCAACAAGCCCCTTCTCTGTTACCGCTGAATCAGCGAGCCAAAAAGGACTCAGCCTCCAGACCCTAAAGGAACTAGACATACCCAGAGCAAGGTCCACCAATAAGAGAATGCTCAGATATTGCTCTAGGAAGATATCCGATTGCAGTCACCATACCAAGTATTGAGAAAGTAAACATACAGTATCTCACAAAAGTGAGTACACCCCTCATATTTTTGTAAATACTTTATTATATCTTTTCATGTGACAACACTGAAGAAATGACACTTTGCTACAATATAAAAGTAGTGAGCGTACAGCTTCTATAACAATGTAAATTTGCTTTCCCCTCAAAATAACTCAACACGCAGCCATTAATGTATAAACCGCTGGCAACAAAAGTGAGTACACTCCTAAGTGAAAATATCCAAATTGGGCCCAATTAGCCATTTTTCCTCCCCCAGTGTCATGTGACACGTTAGTGTTACAAGGTCTCGGGTGTGAATGGGGAGCAGGTGTGTTAAATTTGGTGTCATCGCTCTCACTCTCTCATACTCGTCACTGGAAACGCTGATCCACCAAGCTGTCAGACATCTGAATACAGAAGGATAACCAAAGCACAAGAGAAGCGAGCACTCCGTAAAGCCAGAGCTGCAAATACTGAAACAGTGGTGCCCACACATGTCTGCCCTGTATGTGGAAGAACATTTCGTGCCTGTATTGGTCTTAACAGCCACCTGTGGACACACTGTGGACAGCCAACAACCTGCTAGATGTCAAGGTCCTTTTTGAAAACGACGGACGAACATCATTGTCGATGTTGGAGCCCCTGTTTAAACAAACGCTATATGACTTACCTGTAGTGGGGTGGTCTTATTTAGTCAGTGAGTTTTCTGGTGTGGCGGTGTCTTTTTTAAGAATTCATTGATTGCACAGTACAACAGCACTTTATGGCACAGTGGAGAATAATTTGATTGCATGAGACTTTTTTTGTGCACGGACATTTTTGTTTTATTTAATTTTAAGTGGTGTTCATATCCACTTATACTGTATATGCACAATATTTAAGGTTATTTTTTTCTTCTTTTTTGACTGTTACTATAGACAATTAGCTTCAAACAGATAAGCACTGTATAGCCACCTATTGACCAAGCCTTTTCTGGCACTTTTTGTTTATATAATATAATATAATATTATATATACACACACACACACATATATATACAGTGTCTTGAAAAAGTATTCACTTTGAAGCAGAGCATTGGTCTATCACATAAAATCCCAATAAAATACATTTAAGTTTTTTGGTTGTAACATGAAGTTTCAAGGGGTATAAATACTTTAAGACACTGTATTTTAATCATACGAATATCATCAACAATGATGAATAAAACAGAATATAGTGAAGCCCGTACAGTATATAAAAAGTGTATTTAAGATACACTTACATCAAGGTACAGGTAAACGAACATCAGAGCTTTAAAAACGTCCGCGGCTCTCAGCGTGCTTGTGTCTTTGCCCACCTGACATGTTTCATCCTATTGGACATCATCAGAGGTGTGGCCTTAGGACACAAGCACACTTTTTTTGTCTGATTTACGAATGACGTGAAACCGGAAGTTAATCATCCACGATGGCGCGTCAACCGGAAATAGGATGTTGGAATGCTTCACGTGAATCCACCACCGGGAAACCAAGATAATCTCTTGTCGGGGGGCATGTCCGGATGTAGACCATACAAGACGTGTTGCTGAGGAGCTCCGCTGATCCTGACTCAATCCGTTGCCATCCTACACAAGAACAAGCTTGGTGAGCCTCCAAACTCTCCCTAACTGTCCCTGGGCATCCCCTGCACTGACCCCAGCAGAAATTCCGGAGCCCGGCCGGCCGATCACGTTTCCGCCGGGCCGCGGCCGGCCCCACACAACAAAGTCCCGCCGCCATTTTGAGGCCTACAGAGTCTCCGGCATCCCCGGGCTCGAGTGCTGCAATCCGCGGAACGAGCGGTGGCAAATCCTCACCCACCTGTGGCGGCTTTCCTGAGGGGTGACTGGGCTGTGTGGATGTCCGAGGGGCCGCATGAGAACATATAGAGGCCGATTCCAGGCACCCGCGGCCATCTTGCGGCCTACCGAGCTGGGCGCATCCCCCACGCTTCGTGCCATGCCCCAGCAATATCATACTGCCTTCCCTGGGTCCACATCCTTATAGAAGCCGTGTCCTACCAGAGGCCCTGACCCTGTGCAGGCAGTTCAACATCACTGCACCCTCCATCCTGCTCCCTGGGACCCAGTGCATGCCAGCTGGCACCCCCAAGGCACTCCTTCATAACAGGGTACACTGCGGATGGGCCCTCCCAAGACCCGCTGCTCACAATCCGGCAAAAAGGCGTCCCATACCTTTCCGTCAGTGGCCACCTTGTCCAGGCGGCAGCCAGCTGCTGTGATGGCAGTGAGCACGCAAACGGTTGCAGAAACGGGGGCTATGGAGGCCCCCACGGGAGCAGAGATCTCTGCAGCTCCAGGTGAAGGCGCTCCAGGAGCGACACTGAGAACCGCCTCAGACGAAATAACATTTGCATACTTGGTTTACCCGAGAGAGCCGAGGGCCCCAGATCAGCTGAATTCACTGAACAGTTATTATCCACCTTGTTTAATCTCGGAAATAAGCCGCCCACATTTGTAGTGGAAAGAGCCCACAGGGTCCTGCCACTCTCTCCAAGACCTGGGGCCCCAGACCTTTTTCCCCCAGATTTCTCTCAAGAGGTGCAGCGGCACTGCAAGTCTTTCACGGATGTGAGACACAGACTTTGGGGAAAAAGGAATACGTTTTGGCCTTCTATATCCCAGCAGGCTGAGGATCACGGATGGGGATAACACCCGCTTCTTTGACACTCTCAAGGCTGCTGCGGCGTGGTTGGATACCCGCTAGTGTCATACTACCAACTGGTACGATGATGGACATACAGCAAGCTGGGATCAGTTAAGTATCTTGTCCTCCTACAATGACCTACCCTTGCCCCACGATGACTTCCAGCGTCACCCACTATTTGTTTCTATGCCTTTCTGCACTACTGCACCTCACCATTGTCCTAACCCTCTATTTGATACCAATTGCTGATTGGACTAATGCCCGCTCCTCCTGCCTGAGGAGCTCCAGCAACTACCACATGGACCTTTGTCTTTGAACCCTGAACTGTGATCCGTCCCAATTTTCCATTTCCACCCTGACCCCCCCCACTCAGGTCCTGGTGAGGACTTCTGTTAGTTACGAGCCCATACTCTGCAATTGCCAAGACCTGTAATAGAAACTTCCCCCCCTTTTGTGTCCTTTTCTTTTTCAAATTTTGGACACAATACTACAGTTTGAGTTTACAAAACTGTTTGTGACCCAAGTTCTAGGGTCCATCTACTGAATGTAGGATATTTGTTCTTTTTTGGGTAAAAAACATTTCCATTCCCTTCCTCAGTTTTGAGAAGCTGATGGGAACTAGTAGAATAAGCACCCTGTGCTTGGGCTGGTTTTTGTTTGAATTTTTGTTATGCGGGGAGTGTCAGTTCTGGTACACAAGAACTTCCCATGTGTAATTGAAGAGATATGCACGGACCCCAAGGGTAGGTTCGTTCTCGTAACGTTTACCCTGTGGTCACAAAAATGTATTGTGGTAAATATGTATGTCCCTCCACCTGGAGAGGATCACCTCCTTTGTCCTGGGAAGATTTTGATCATGGGTTTTTTTTAACGCCACCATGTCGCCCGAGTTTGACAGACCTACTCCCACTATAAATCACTGTACAGAGCTTTCCACCTGGGCCCAGGCAATAGGCCTAGATGAAATTTGGAGATGGAAGCACCCTACTACCCAATCCTACTCCTGCTTCTCAGCTTCCCATAAGACTGCCTCGTGGATAGACTTGGCATTCGCGAACCCGCTCCTGCTGGCAGATGTGCTAGATGCAAAGTACTTACCTAGTGGGTTGTCAGATCATAGCCCCCTGGTTGTGACATTCTGCACCCCTGCCCCCCCGTAGCGCGACTCTGTGGAGGCTGGGTGCAGAGTGGATCTCCCATCCCGAGCTTGCACATGAAATGCCAACGATGCTGAGTGAGTTCTGGGAGCGGAATACTGGGTCCTCCTCCCCAGATATCGCTTGGGACGCCTTCAGGGCCTACACTAGGGGGCAATATATTTCCTCCATCTCAGCTATCAGAAAGAAACAGTCAGTACAGACTCAGTCCCTACAGCAGACGGTAATAGATCATACTAACACATACAATTCAGACCCTAACCCAAGCCACTTTGATCTTCTGGCAGCCGCCCAGAGGGAACTGAACCTGCATCTGGCAGAAATCACTAAGCTAGATACATATAAAAATAAGCAACGATTCTTTGAGCAAGGTGACAGAATTGGCAGACTTCTAGCCATGATGGCCCAACATGACCAACCACTCACACTAATTTCTACAATAATCACCCCGGAGGGTGAGACGGTAACAAATCCCTCAGGCATACTAAAAGAATTTAACAACTTTTATTAAACTCTCTATGCCTCCGGTCTGCCCTCCGACTTTCGGCCCGAGGAGCTACGAGACCTGTTGGATCCTCTGGCTCTTGGCTGGCTATCGGACGCAGAACGAGAGGCATTGGTGCAACCATTCACAGCCTTGGAGATACTAGACGCAATCCAATCATTCCCCTCCAGAAGGGCACCAGGCCCAGACGGGCTACCAATTGATTTCTATAAAACGCATGGGGGAGATGCTGTCACTGCAGCTGGCATCAATCTATGCAAAATGCCTTTCGGAGGGCAAATTACCAGAATCTTTGTATCACGCTCATCTGACCTTATATATAAACCTCAGAAAGATCCTACTTCCTGCGCATCATACAGACCTATTGCATTATTAAATAATGATTTCAAAATTCTAACAAAACTCCTTGCTCTTAGGTTATACCCCATGTTACCTTCTGTAATAGACCCTGATCAAACAGGTTTCATGCCCAGTAGAGCCACGTAGGTCAACCTTCGTAGACTCTTTACAAATATCAATGCCCAACACATCAATCTTAAACTGTTGCCTAATTAGATATTGAAAAGGCATTTGACACCGCTGAGTGGCCCTTCTTATGGGAGACATTGCGTAGGATGGGGTTCCCCTTGCTTTTCATTAAATGGCTTCAGGTGATATACAAGTGCCTTACCTCCTCGGTGCGACTGGGAGGGGTCAACTTCGGGCTGTCCAGGGTGACAAGGCAGACCTACCCTCTTTCCCCGGCATTATTTGCCCTTGCCATAGAACCAGTGGCTGGGGCATTGCGCACTACCCCACATATCAAGGGTCTACGCATTGGTCTGCTGGAGGAGAGGGTGGCGGTATTGGACTGAGGTGCTAGATATGATTACTCTGGTTGCCTCAGTTACAATACCGATGATGATGGAAGTGTGCCTCTTGGGCCTGAGAGAAACAATAGTGCGAAAAGAACCTATGGTACCTTCCTTGGCTCAATGGAAACGTCTCATAAATGAGAGCCTTCCACTATACAAAGACACATATAAACAGACGATGCCCCCTGAAACATGATAAAATTTGGTGCACATGGCTTGCTGAACCTACTACGGCTTAAGGGCCAAGAGAAAAGGAGAACGAATAAGGTGTACATATAAGCATTTTCATACGAGCATATTCTTATGTTCCTAAATATATGAACAGAGGACGGTATGCCTGAATAGGCAATAGCTGACTTCCGAAAATAAAAGGAGACATCAGTAATCCTAGCTATCTAGCAGCACTCCGAGTAAACATACTTCGAGCCATAAATGATCTGACATATTAACCAATCCGATAACTGTTAAGCACTTAATGGTTGGTGTTTATGTGTAATATTTGTTTATCTTTGTTTGTTCGAAAATACAATAAAAAAGATTTAAAAAAAAAAAAAGACAATCTCTTGTCAGTGACTAAAACTAGCCCAGGAAATGAAAACGGTCACCCATACATTCCTTTATCAATATACTAGAAGCATGAGGGATGCAACACGACTTTGCTAGAGGCTCCCCATTGCTACTGTTCAGAGTTTCAAAGTCCATGAACACAAATAGTAAACAATGTAAAAAACATCCCCCTGGTATTAGGACACAGCCCCCCAGTGCACATATTATAACTGCAACATCATGATATTAACCAAATACATGAAAAAATTAAAAACAAAGACATGTTTAAATCTAAAAATTAAACTAAAAAAAATATATATTATTAAAGATGGTAAATATAAACAACATTAATCAACCATTGCTAATGAAACTATTTAGGTCCCAATTTAACCCAAAGGGAATGTAACATTTTAGGTCATAGATCCAGCGAGTTTCCATATGTGAAATCTCTCTCCTAACAACACTACCTCGCAGTGCGGTGTAAATCTATCAATAGCAATAAAAGTTGTACCTGCTGGATTTTCGTTGTGACATACAAGGTAGTGTTGAGAGACAATATGTTTGGGGAACCCCTTTTTAATATTTGCCACATATTCCTTAATTCTAACGTTCATGGTTCTTATTGTGTGGCTTCACAGGGGTGGAACCCCTCTGAAGATAACTTGTGGGAGGTCTGAAAGAACTGGACCCAACATCCTATCATTTTTCAATACAGCCCAATGTTTAGACATTATCTTTATTGATGAGAGTACGTAGTAACCTGTGAAATCTCCCTGGAATTAGTGTGTCAACAAATCTAATCTTTAGAGCGGAAGCTTGTTCTAGAAGTTCATCTTTAACAGTACAATTCCACTTTAAGCGAATGAACTGGCTTTTAGGAACTGATTATAACCACTTTGGGTGATGACAACTCCCCTGTCCAGTAAAACCATTCCTGTCAGTGCTTTTAAAGTAAGTCGAAGCAATGAGATGTCTGATCTCGAAATTCAAATCAAGAAAATGGATTTTAGTTTGACTAACTTTATATTGCAAAGAGATGCTCAAACCATTATTATTGAGCTGCTCCATAAAATTAGCAACGTCATGTCACCATCCCACAGGAGGAGGTCATCGTCTTTATACCTCCCCCAGAAGACTAACTCAGGTCCCCTGTTGGAATAGATGACATCCTTCTCCCATTTAGCCATAAACAGGTTTGCCACACTCGGGGCAAATTTTGCACCCATGATGGGCCCTCTATTCTGAAGATAGAAGGACCCTAAACCAAAAATAAATTATGAGACATGGCAAACCTGAGTAGACTCAACACAAAATCTCTCTGAGAGGAAAGCAAACTGACATTTTTATTTTTTAGCAGAGACCCTAGAGAACACAATGGTGATTGTTGCAATTTTTTACATCACACTCTGTATTTAAAAGATGATGTTATGCCAAGTAAATAGATATCCAACATGTCATGCTTTAAAACTGTGCATGCATGTAGAATGGCAACAAACTATGATACTTAAAAATCTCCATAGGCGACTCCTTAAAATTTTTTGCAGGTTACCTGTTTAGAGTAACAGAGGAGGTCTTGCCCTAGAATTATTGCTCTAACGTTCGCGTTGATACCTCACATGTGTGGTGCGAACACCGTTTACATATGAGTGCGTGACTTACGTATATGCGTTCGCTTCCCTGGAAGTGACGTCATTACATTGCTCCGGTCCTCCAAGATCTGGTCTCTGTTCACCTCTATGGCCAGCCATGGGAACTGCCAGATCGTTTCCCAGGCGTGCCGGTAAAAGCGGTAAGCCTGAGAAACACCAACAAGAAAGCCAATCGCCGGCTGAAAAAAAACATAACATAGTTATGACTGACAGCTTCAGCCATAACCCTCCTAATCCACTTGCAAGCCGCAATGCATATTTATGTATTGTGGCCGGCAAGTGGCTGGTTGGTTGGTGAGGTTGCATAAAGACAGCAGTCCATCCAGTTCAACCTGTGTAGGTGTGTGTGTGTGTGTGTGTAGAAAAATCATTTCCCATACCCCCTTAGTATTAGTACTTAGTACCCTCTAAGTGGATATTTAAATATATATAACTTCACCTAATGATTTGACCAGTAACCCACTATCAGTCCTAGAATGACAAAGCTCACCCACCTTTCTGTATCAGAATAACAGGAGCAAGGTAGGATGACAAAAAACCCTCCTTCTACTCTTCTTTATAACATGGGCATCTTGATGGGACGCAATGTGCGGGGATGGGGACAATTGTGGGTGCTCACTCAGGTTGAACTGGATGGACTGATGTCTTTATTCAACCTTACTAACTATGTAAAATAGATTGGAGTGGTTCTGTAGTTCTTAAAGATAGCTGGGAGCAATGTAATGAATAACAGTCACCACAGGCAGAGAGCACAAGTATCAGCTCTCATGATTTCTGGCAAGCTCCAAGGGTATCTAACTAAGATACTTAGCTAACAAATGTAACAAAAATGTTTAATAGACCAAAGGGAAACAAATAAGAGTATTTCATTGTTAGGGTTTACATAAACTTTATTAAATAAGTTTGGGGCATATGATGGGTTCCCTAACGGAATATACACTTTAAAATTGTAATTCTTACCCTGAACTTGGCAAACGTTGTAAGTTTGTGTCTGAGACCTCGACTCTCAATGGAAGCAGAGGTACCCAAAGAGAAAGAGAAAGAGAGGAACGTAGACGTTCTAACCAAAACTCCACCTTCACATCCACAGCCCCCTGAGTTTCCTTACCACCAACAAACAGAAAATCACAGCCATCTGACACCTGGAAAGAAAACATGGTTACAGAGAGAAACATCAGTCTAGTGCAAATTGACACACATCAATTTTAGAAAACATTATGATACAGACCTGAACAATCTGTGCACTCGGAGTTTCACAACCTGCCTGTTTGGTAACATCAACCACATGTCCACCAGCTTCCAAAGCCAGCACTTTCACCGGGATTTTCTGAGAAATGCCAGTTAGGAGGGCTGTGTTTAAAATCTCATTTGACTGCAGAAGAGAGAAAAAAAAACATAGAAATAGTGCAAGAACTAAAGGGTATTTCAGATATAATAGAGAAACAGCGAGCTGAATCATGTATTGCTTTCTTTTTTGACTCGTGTGCTGTGTCGGCCCATTCATAAGGGGCGCACGGGCGCCGCCCCACCATCCATGCGTCCGGTTCCTTGATCTACATGCAGGGCGCCAGGTGCAAGGATTCCAAGCAGGGTTTTTTTCTTTTTGAAGCACATGATTAGAGCCTGACGCTCTAATAGGCTTAAAAAAGGGTGGACTCGGAGCGCAGAGCACTGGGCCCGAAGCCCACCCAGGTTAGTGACAATAGCGAATGAACATTCGCTATTGTAACACTGATTTCCCTTCTGGTCCTGAGACCCGTTACCCGATTGGCCAAAAGGAGAGCGGATTGGCCGCCAGGAGGAGGGAGGAGACGCAGGGGAAGTGAGGAAGCAGCTGACCCCCGGAGAGCTGCCTGCAAGATGGGGTAAGTGCGGGGCTCAGACTACTGACTAACAGACCGGGGGGGGATCCGTGACCCAGTCGGCCAAGCTGGGGGGTGGATTGTTTTCCGCCCCCCCCTAAAAAAAAACACCAGCCGCCACTGCTCTTGTGGGAAGTAGCAGTGAGATTTCCTTGCCAGAGTTCCCTTTCAGCTGCTGTAATTGGATTTCCTAAGATATATAAAGTAACGGTCGATTCGGCCTGCAACAAATTTGCACAATTTACCACCAGCGTTAAGGGAATTTCATTCCCGCTGGGAGAAGGCAGTGATTATTGCCAGCGGCTATAACAGCCGCTAGCGCTAATCATAAGAGAGTCTGGCAGGCTGGTTGTACCCAAGTTGATTGATCAACTTGGTACATTCAGCCTGCCGGTTCGAATCTCCGCCGGTTTCTGCTGAACAGGCCGAGATTTGAACTGTGTTTTTTGGTTTTAATCTGCTCAATTAAGCATTCTGCTGAAGAGGCCAAGATTTAAATTGTGTATGGCCGGCCTAAGTGTCCATATACATAAATAATCAATTTTAGGTTTTAATCTGCTCAATAAAGCATTATATAAACCCCAAAATGTTATATATTGCAACTTACCAGTCTTTAGGTCTTGTGGCTGCATTTGTTTCCTTTGCTCCATGCACACTATAGGCTAAAAAAAGCCAGAAAAACGATGGATGAGAAACTCTCATAATAGCGTTTTTGTGCCAGCTTTTAGCAGCAGTTAGGAGCTTTCATTTTTTTTTTTTTCTGCTGATAAATCGCTCCCAAAAATTAAAAAAACATTTTTTCTGCTCCTTAAAATTATATTAAAGTTTTTTTTGTTGTTTAAAAATAACAAATGTTATACTTACCTGCTACGCGCAGTGGTTTTACACAGAGCAGCCCAGATCCTAAACTTCTCAGGTCCCTCGCTGACGCTCCTGATCCCTCCCTCCTGCCCCCAGAACAAGCAGCTTGCTATGGGGGCACCCAAACCAAGCCACTGCTCTGTGGGTCTATTCAGACACTGAGCCATGGCTCGGCCCTGCCCCCCTCCTCATTTGCTCACTGACTTTCACTGACAGCAGCAGGAGCCAATGGCGTCCACTGTTGTGTCTCAGTCAATCTAGAGGGAAAGTCCTGGACAGCCGAGGCTCTCATGCAACATCGCTGGATCGAGATGGGGCTCAGGTAAGTATTAGGGGGCTGCTGCACACTGAAGGTTTTTTCATCTTAATGCACAGAATGCATTAAGATAAAAAAACCTTCTGCCTTTAGAACCACTTGAAGCTGAAGCTTCAAAAACGCTTCTAAACTAAAATAGTGTGCATAGACACATATGATAACGCTATTTGCTTTGAAAAGCTCAAAAGCTGCTGCTAGGAGCATTTTTTTTAAGCTAGTGTGTATGGAGTTTAAGTTTTAAGAATGGCTGTGTAAAATAGACCACAGAGAGATAGCTTGGAAAGCTGATAAGATTTTAGCTCAGTGTACAAGAATACCGGATTTCTATCAGGATTAACAGGTAATTTATGCACCTGCAGTACTCCTGTTAATTATCCCAAAAAAGAAAATGAATGCAGCCACCACATCTAAGGACTAATTAACTGCAGTATTTGACTAGTAATATGCAGTATATGAAATTTTTGGTTTTTGGATTTAGATACACATTACCATTTTACAGATACTGGGAAAACCAACAAATCCTCATTCAAAATTGTACCTTCACCAGTGGGATAATTGCTCTAAGATCACGATCAGATACCAAAACTTCAGCACTGCCCCGAAAACCTGCTGAAGTTGCACTTGCCACAGGTCCATCCAGCTGAAACATGATTCTTCGTGAAACAGCAGAACCTACAGAAACATTACCAACAAGAAAATCCAAGAGAGCAACAACTGGATGAGTCCTATAGAAAAAGGGGGAGAATAAAAACAAAAAAAAAATTACAACTCTGACAATTGAAAATCAATACACACTTTTAGAGAACTTTAAAGTAAAACTGAAGGCAAAACCTTTTTTCCATTTTGGATAGATTAAGGAGGGTTTTAACCCCCAACTGTGTTTTCATTTTCTGTTTGTATCCCATTGGGGAGATTTCCCTTCACTTCCTGTCCCGCAGCCAAAACAGGAACTGAGAGAAAATCCCTCAAAAGTGAGGGAATCCCTGGTTGCCTCCAGAACTAATGTCCCCAATGAAAGAGTTCCCACTCTAATTCCTGCTCTGGTGACAGCTCAAAATTTGGAATTTTCTTTCACTTTCAATTTCAGTAATAACTCTAAACAGGACAAACAGAGAGTGTGCATCTCCCTAATGGGATGCAAACAATAAAAACCTGACAGGGGTTCTAATCCACCTACACTCTAAACAAAAAAAAATTTTGTTTTTAGTTATAGTAAGAATTTCTAAAGAATTGTAAATTAAAAGAAAAATCTCCGGGGGGCGTGGCCTGGCAAGGAATGGAGTAGGGCGTGCTTGCTCTGTACTTCATCCAATACTCCTTTTCCTCGCTTATTCTGCACTATTACCTCCCGCTCGCGCCCTGTACCAAACCCAGCGGGACCCCTGGAAGACCCTACACATCGACAACAGAGACTTCATTACCCTCCGACCATACAGAGGCCGCACACGAGGGTATAGCACACAGGAAAGACCGCGGCTTCGGCCTAGCTATGGAAGTCTGCAGCCATTTTGCTCCACCCGGCCTGATATTCAGCACTGCCTCCAGGCCCTTTTGCCTCATGGCCCTATACCTGCCGAGACACTCTAATTAGCCAAATACAGTGAGGGGGACCACCGTGGATATAAGGTATGACTCCGCCAAAAACACCGAAGGCCACCCTGGCTAAGTTAAACCAATATTGCCACCAGGAAAAGGAAAGTCCTGGAGAAGATAGCGGCGCCACGTGCAGCGAGCAGGATGCTCCGGGCAGCGACACAGCAAAAGTGCTCGAGGCAATCACATTCTGCCGGACATCTTTAACAGCCCAAATAGAGGAGGTCAAGGAAGATATTTCGCTTATCCGACAGGACTTTCAAAAACTCAGTGAGTGGGTTGCCACAGCTGAGACCCGCATAGGAGTGGTGGAAGACGCCATCACGCCACTCTAGATCAACTCGGATAGTATGCAGCTGCAAATCAACCAGATCCTGAGCAAGCAAGATGACATGGAGAATAGGCTCAGGAGGTGCAACCTCCGATTCATCGGACTCCCCGAGGGAGCTGAGGGAAAAGATCCCACCACCTTCCTGGAGCAACTTCTTGTTGACACCTATGGCCGCGAGGCCTTCTCCAACACCCTGGCAGTGGAGAGGGCTCACTGTATACCTGCCAAACCCCCTCCCCATGGAGCTCCCCCTCGCACGTTCATAGCGAAATTCTTGAACTACAAAGACAGAGATGCAGCGCTGCGCATGGCTAGGGAAAAAGGTAACATCCACATTGGAAACTCCAGGATCGTCATTGATAAGAAATATGTAAAGAATTACAAGTGATATCAACATTTGCCTTGTTCCTTATATGCTTTTTTCTAGCTAAAATGGCGCTGACTTATTGTTTATGCAATCTGCTTAGTTCCGACCAACACCTACAACAATATTTAAAGAAGTAGCAAAAGTTTACCATATTAGGGCATATTGTGAAAGGACACACTGTTTTTTTTGACAATAAAGCTGACGATGCACCATGAGTCACCAGTGTGCCTTAGCCAATGGCAGCTTGCCAAATACTGCTATAAAATGTAATTTGTAAAAGGGTTCCTGTGTGACTCTGCTGAAACTCCTTGCTGTGTACAGAGCTCACCCTATGTATCGGTACATTTGTAATAAATCTGTCTTCTAATCAACATGACCGGAGTTGACTGAAAGAGAATGGAATTTTACTGACATCATGGTCCTTTCGAGCCGGAAGTAAGGATTAGGTGGTGGATCGAATGGTTCCGTCCAAAATATCGGTGAGTATCAGACTACCTCTCGCCGAGACCTAGGTCCTCCCACTCAAGTTAAGTGGTAAAAAGAGGCTGGTCGGTTCCAGGATCCACACCTGACTTCTACTCCTGGACTTCTGATCCAGTCCTCCGAGTCTGTGAAAGGTAAGACAGATCTTTTCTCTTCTTTTCTCTTCTACTCGAGGTGATTTGGGTTTTTATTGAGTATGCCGGCACTGTAAGTTGATTATAAAAGATCTAGGTGACACAGGGGCCGAAGACAGAGGCACTTCGGGACGTTGCCTATGGGAAATAGACGTAGCCCGCTGTCTGAGACAGATTAAAAAAATTGAAGGTACCGAAAGATGATAGATAATTGTTGTGAATAGTGGCTACAAGTAATCTGGATAGATTACAGAGAGTCACAGTGGCCATTTCAGGTTTTTTTTCTAACTGAGTGGTGGTTGGGACAAACAGGAAGTGAATGTATGAGCAGGAATCAATCTAACTTGATCAGAAACACTTCCCCCATAGATAGAAAAATAAAAATAAATAAAATAAAACTGGACTCACTCACTCCCCCCCCCCCTCACGGACACCTAAGTGCACTTCCTCTTTTGTGTGAGTGTGTAAAAAAAAAAAAAAAATTCTGATCAGAACGTTGAGAATACTATTTGTTTTGACCAACTGTACTTTGTAGTAAATAAGGTAAAGGTATAAGTTGTTTTATATGTATATGTATATGTATATGTGTGTGTGTGTGTGTGTGTGTGTGTGTGTGTGTATATGTGTATATATATATATGTTTATTTCCTGTTTGGAGAGTTTGGACTTTGCTTTTTTATATAGATTTTGGCAAAGTTCGAGAGTAGAATTACCAGTCTTGTATTCTAAACTCAAGGAAAAAAAAACAGAGACATGGGGAATAGTTTCCCCATTAGAAGGAGATAAGAAATGTATGCATAGCAAATAACCAAAATCTGTTAAATATTGTGCTAAGTGGGAAAGGAAGTTGGGATTCAATGGTAAACTAACTGTGAAAGGGTGTCAGGAGTTGGTGGATAAGCTTAAATTGTTAGGACCCAAAGATAAAAAAAAAAAAAAAAGAAGTATGGATTAGAAATGGCGGAATACTGGTTTGAGCACGCTAGAATTAGAGTAGAAGGAAGGAGAACAAAAGAGAAATGCCAAGCCCAACTGCCCCTAGTGGACAAAGAGGCAGACAAAACGGTCAGCCCCTAACTATGACTGTTTTTAGACCATGGACTGAGAGTGACGTGCAGAAGGCTACCGAGCATATTTAACATCCTAAGTTTGGGGCCCCAGAAATCATTGAAAATATGGAAGGTCTGAGGAACAGTTATAGGCTAAACGGGGTCAAAGTGGAAAGGGCCTTAAGGAAGGTTCTAGAATCAGATTGGGCATCAGTAAAGGGAAATTGGGACCCCTGTGTAGCCACAGTGCCCCCTCAACAAAGAGGGGAACCACTGGCCCTTGATAGCATAGATTTGACAGACAGATTGACTGCCTTCTATCAGAGATGCAATCTCCGATGGGTATAACGAACTGACTGGCAAAAGATTAATATGACTGTAAAGGAAGACAAGGAAAGTGTCAGTGATTATCTAAATAAACTACGAGAAGTTTTTAAAGTGTTCTCTGGGCTCCCCAAAGCTGAGGATGTGAATAGTGCATATCAACAACAGCTAAAGATAGCTTTTGTTAATGGATTAAAACAGGATCATAAGGATTACATTGTTAAAAACATGGTTACTTACCGAACTGCATACGTTTTAGATGTTTTGCAATATGTTAAGCATTCTGAGAAGTATTTGAAAGCGATGGAAAAAAAAAATGTGAAAGTAAAGTTTTTCGTGCAAGGTGATGAAGGAGATACCCCCTTAAGAAGGAAGCAGAGGAGGGTATAGCCCCTGCAATACCCTTCTTTTTCCTGTTAAGAAGGCTCTGCCTTCCACAGGCTGGAGAATGGTACAGGATTTACAAGCTGTTAACCAGGCAGTTATACCAAGGGCATAAGGTAACTAAAACTAAAGTCCAGTTGTGGCAACAGCAGGTCAAATACTTAGGGTATAATATCTCAAAAGAAGGTCGACACCTGGATGAGGAGAGAATTTGAGCCCTCCACCAGGTGCCGAAGCCAGAAACAAAGAAACAAATTATGTCTTTTTTGGGCATGACAAATTTTTGTAGAGCTTGGATTTCTGGGTATTCAATACTGACCGCGCCCCGTTGGTCCATACATTTGAGCCCAGCACGACACCTTTACTGTATGACAATACTTTTGACACAACCTCACTTAACAATACAAAACCCATCCACACTAATACCACTTCCTACTGATGGTCATAAACATGACTGTACTGCTGCCATCGCTTTAAAAGGTACTGCCAAGAAGTGATTGGAAAGATGTACCGTTATCTAACCCTGACATGACACTTTTTGTTGATGGCTCCAGTACGAAAAATCCAGATGGCACAAGTGACACATGACAGAACAGGAAATCAGAGATATAGATCATACAGTCCTTACTGATATACAGCAGAATGTATCCCTTGGGGAGAAACAATATCAGAAAACAAAAGGTTGCACAATAATAGATAACATCTACACATCACCTGAAGGAAAGCTGGTATTGCAAAAAATCCTTATTTAGGTATGTAGCAGTATTGACACATGGAGTAACTCATGGATGACTGAGATGTTAAATAAGGTATGTACAGCCTATGGCTTCACAAACTACTAAAAAACTTTTTGTTCTCAATGCATTAGACACAATGCTCAGGGAGGCATAAGACCACGGAAAGGGAAGTTCCCTACACCGCAATATCCATTCCAACACATTTGCATGGATTTTATTGAATTAGACAAATGTGAAAAGGAAGAAATATTGTTTGGAAATCATTGATGCATTGACCACATGGGTAGAGATATTCCCCACAGGAAGTGCCGACGCCTTAACAGTATCCAAAGCCTTACTAAAAGATATCATTTCACAATTTGGGATACCAGAGAAGATTTATAGCGATAATGGTCCACATTTTGTAAATCAGACTATAAAACACCTAACAGAAGTGACGGGTATAGAAGTAAAGAATCACTGTGCATATCACCCTCAGTCAGCAGGGCTCGTAGAAAGACATAATGGGATATTAAAGAGCAAGCTAAAAAAGGCTATGGAAGAGACAGGGAAAAATTGGATGTACTGTCTCCCACTAGCTATTTTAAGCATGCACATCATCCTCACTAAAGAGGGGCTGAGTCCATTTGAAATGATGTATGGTAGACCTTATAAAATACCTTTATTACCAAATGAAACCCACACAGAGGAAGGGGAGAGAACCTTAGCAGAATACATGTCAAGGTTATTAAAACAGAAACAAATTAACCAAGAGTGTTCCATTCCAGAAGGAGAGCCCATAGGAGAAGACAAAGTACAAATCGGGTGCTCATCAAGGTGATCAGAAAGAAGCATTGGCACTCCCCTAAGTGGGACGGGCCATATCAAGTACTCCTTACTACTCCCACTGCAGTAAGAATTGCTGAAAGGAGTATCTGGATTTACCAATCCCACTGTAAAAAGGTAAATATAGGCAGAGTAGGGACAGAGAGACTGAAGGAGGGGGAAGACCAAATACAAAGGGAGGCAGATAAAAGGTCTGCTTGTCTCAACCTTGGTGAAGAAAAGGCCCTATCTAGGCCCCCCTCACTTCAGATAGGATGGTAGGGATTTTGTTCCTCGTGGGAGTATTGGTGACTCTAGGAGAGGCCTCTATACGGGGAGGTAGGAGACACGGGAGGATAGTGGAACCAATCAATTGGGAAGAGACAGGAAGAGCATTGAACCTCACCTTTGTTGAAGGAACCACCAGTACTATACAGGTGGATTTCTGCCAGATGACAGATTGTGGAGATAAGGTAGAAGCAAGTAAGCTGACCTGGGCAGATAAATACGCGTGCTACCTGGCTGGAACTACCGGGTGTACTATTTGGGATTCGGTCATGTGGACAACTGCAGCCCAGGATTGGGGATATGAGATCCCAGCAGCAGGAGATTTAAAGAATAGATTAACCATAACTAAAGCGGCCCACTCTCCCTGTACAGAACCAAAGAGTTGCAATATATTATTGATTTCCCTGAAGGACCCCAAACTAGAAGATCAGAGGTTATACCGTATAGGAGCTTGGATATCAGGAACTGACCCTTTGGGAAAATTCTTTCTTGAAGTCAAACCAAAGAATGAGACAAACAAGAAGAAAGAATTAGATAATGAGGACCAATTTAAAGTAGAGGTATTAGGATCCACAGTGAGATTCACCAATCTCACAGTGGAAGAAGCTATAACATTAGAAACAGGATACCAGGATAAGAATGAATGGCTTGAATGGTTAATATATACTGCTAACACCCTTAAAAAGAGAACTGCTTGGTCTGTGCAGGGGCCAGACCCCAGCTGGCTACAGTGCCTTTTCCCTTAAATAACAATATAGATCCAGATGGTTTAGGGTGTATGCTAAAGCTATATCAAAAAACATACAAACCTGACACCAACACTCGCTGTCACACGTCAAGTTTGTTGTTTCCCCAGGTTCAGAGACCTCAGATACCCCCTGCTGTCACGGCATACCCTGACAACTTTACTTGTTTTGCACTTCCGGGGAATGAGAGTGGCAAAGATTTGGGGTCTTTACCAGATGACTACTGCATGGAGAGGATTAACAAAATTGTAAAGGGAGAGGTTGACAACTGGGTTGAGCACGACACCCAGAGGGCGGACGTCTGGTGGTTATGCGGAGACAAGAGGCTCAGAGCGAGCATCCCAGCCAATTCCCGAGGGGATTGTGCCCTGGAACAGCTGGCAAAGCTTCTGCGCTTACTGTCAGGGTCCCCTTGGAAGACGGGTCACCGAAGGAGCAGAAGGGACACCTCTTTTGACCCCCAGATCTACATAGATGAGATTGGGGTTCCGCGTGGAGTGCCGAGCGAGTTTAAGGCTAGGAACCAAGTGGCAGCTGGACTTGAGTCTCTTCACTGGTGGGTGACAGTAAACAAAAAATGTTGACTGGATTAACTATATATACTATAACCAACAAAGGTTTGTAAACTACACCAGGGATGCAGTTAAGGGATTGACAGAGCCCTCTCTGACGGCATGGCAGAATAGGATGGCATTAGATATGGTCCTAGCAGAAAGAGGAGGGGTCTTTAAAATGTTTGGTGGTATGTGTTGCACCTTTTATTTCTAACATTACAGCTCCTGGAGGAACCGTGACTAGAGCCCTCAAAGGATTGACAGCTTTATCGAATGAATTAGCGGAAAACTCAGGTACTGATGATCCATTCACAAATTGGCTTGAAGGTTGGTTTGGGAAATGGACTGGACTTGCCAAGGTCAAGGACTTGCTAAGGTCTGAAAACCCAGTTGTGGAACGGACCTGCACTGAAGTAATAAATTGAGGAAGCAAATCTAGATATCAGAATGAGGGAATGATAAGAAATATGTAAAGAATTACAAGTGATATCAACATTTGCCTTGTTCCTTATATGCTTTTTTCTAGCTAAAATGGCGCTGACTTATTGTTTACGCAATCTGCTTAGTTCCGACCAACACCTACAACAATATTTAAAGAACTGGCAAAAATTTACCATATTAGGGCATATTGTGAAAGGACAAACTGTTTTTTTTGACAATAAAGCTGACGATGCACCATGAGTCACCAGTGTGCCTTAGCCAAATGGCAGCTTGCCAAATACTGCTATAAAATGTCATTTGTAAAAAGGTTCCTGTGTGACTCTGCTGAAACTCCTTGCTGTGTACAGAGCTCACCCCTATGTATCGGTACATTTGTAATAAATCTGTCTTCTAATCAACATGACCGGAGTTGACTGATCAGTGAGAATGAAATTTTACTGAGTCATCTTCCCTGACTTCTCTGTCGAGGTTCAGCGCCACCGCCAGGGCGAAGAGGAGGCTCCGGATAAACATCTAAAAAATTCTATGCTGTTTCCGGCTTGTCTCCGGGTCGAGAGAGATGGCCGAGTCCTCTTCTTTGAGAATCCTGAGAAAGTTCTTACCTGGTTGGAGCGCCCAGAGCCATCCAGAAGGGCAGCGGAGTGACCTGGCCAAACATGTTCATCGGCACTAGTGATCGTTGGTCGCCATTACCCACATATTGCACACTGGCATGAGAGTCTGCAAATGCACCGAATCCTGGTATGTTACTTTCTTGTTCCCCCTTGGTTGCCCCCGGCACATACCCTTTTGCTCTTGGGATCTCCTGAGACCCCCCTTTGCCTTCCCATGCCTTAATTCCACCTAACTACAACTTGCAAAGAGGGTCTCCTAAATACAGGGCCTTCTATGGACTGGTCAGTCCCTAGACATGCACTGGAGACTATAATCACAGAGCACAATCAGTCCTACATCCCATATGCATAACACAGTACATTTTTGCCCCCCCAGCAACCCGGAGCAGACATCCCTCTATCGTGTGACTGCATCGCTTTGGTTCCCATTGACCCCACGCTGCACTTTTGGTTCACAGTATAAGAAGAGCCTATTGCTCTTGGTTCGTGGGCCTCATGTCACCTGCACCGTTCATGCAGACCGATCACCGCAGTCTATTCACATAGCAGCAGGACACACTGCATTTACCTGCTCCCGGTTGTCATTTTGGTTTTGGGTACATACCCACATCAGTTGGGGAAGATGCAGGGTGGGGAGGGGGGAGGGGAAGGTTAGTTTGTACCTGATGGAATGCAATACAACGGAATGCAAGTTAATAATGATAATGTATAGATGGCAAACCTTTTATTTACATAATATGCATGTTTTCACACTAGACCAGGAATGTGGACCATATGCCCAATTGATTGAGGGACGGGCCAATTCTGTTACACGATATGTCTCAATCTCTGACCTATGGCCTCGATAAAACTGCTTACTTGGGATATACGTGGGTTTGGGGACAGGGTAAAGAGATCTGCAGTTTTCTCATTCCTCAAAAAACAACGTGCCGACATTATGGTGTTGGTGGAGACACATGTGGAGGGTCGGCTTCAGATGGCACTCCGCCGGCCATGGATCGGGTGAACCTATCATTCATCCCACTCCTCCCATGCACGCGGAGTCTCAATCTTGATTGCCAAGATGGTATATTTTGAGCTATGTAATGTTCAGTCTGACCCACAGGGACGATATGCTTTTCCTTTCTGTTAAATTATATGGTAAACCTTTCCTTTTGATGGCATTCTATGTACCTCCCCCATTTAGTTCCGCTAAAGTTACAGTGGGCTTGCTGTACATGACTCATCATCCTTTAACTCAGGCGGTGTGGCTGGGGGAATTTTAACATTACGCTGAAGCCGGCATTGGACAAACTGTTACCCTTGCCATTACCTCCACAGCTCCAACTCACACTAGATTCTCCCGACTTATCACCTCCTTTAATCTCATTGACACTTGGCGTCTTAAGTTCCCTCTCAACCGAACTTACTCATGTTTCTCGGCCACTCATAACACCATGTCCCACATAGACTTTATACTAATTTCCAATTCTCTTGCCCCAAGGTTGCTGAGAGCTGAGTTTTCCCCTAGACTACTTTCAGACCATAGCCCATACTGGATTAGCCTTTCCGTCCCAACAAACCACCCGCCTCATATGTGGCGCCTGAATCCCTTCTGGCTCACTCTGCTGTCGGAGGATGACAAGCTTGGTGACAGTTGGAGAACCTTTTTTTTTAGAGAATGACGGATCTGCATCCCCAGACATAGTGTGGGAAACCTTTAAATTACACGCACGCCTGACTCTGACCTCCTGCATCAACAGGCTGTAGGCTAATTCAGCAGCTGACTGGATGGGGCAATGCGAGATTTGTCCTCCTCTGAACAGGGCTACATAACAGACTCCTCCCCTGCTGCAGCTGCCCAACTCAAGTTACAAGAGAAAAAAAAAGAGAAAAAAAAAAAAAAAAAGAGAAAAAAGAGAGAAAAGAAAAAAAAACTCAAGTTACAAAGCAGAGTGGTCGACCAGCTACAGCACGAGACGGCCATGAGAAAGCTTTTCTTTAGCAGAAAAAAAATATTTGAGTATGGGGAGAGAGCAGGTAAACTGTTGGCCTACCTAGCACATAGCGAAGATAGACCCCCTACTGTCATTTCACTTACTGGCCCCAATGGGGAAAAGATTACAGAATCCCGAGCAGTCACCAAATTTAGAGACACATCCCAGGTCTTCACCACTGAGGCCCAACTAGAGGATCTACTAGCGGGAATCACCTTCCCACAGTTAAATGACACCCAAATGGCTATGCTAGACGCACCTCTTACACTAGATGAAGTAACCACGGCAATCATGAGCTTCGCCAGATCTAAGGCCCCAGGTTCAGATGGGTTACACATAGAATTCTACACCCAATACAGTGCGATACTTACTCCCAAATTACTGTCCCTCTATAACCATCTATTCGATAGCTTCACCCTACCCCCATCGATGAGCGAGGCGGTTATTATACTCATTCCTAACCCGGGCAAAGACCCGGGCCTCCCAGAATCTTACAGACCCATATCACTCCTCTAGGTAGATATAAAGATTTTGGCCAAAGTACTTGCCCTTCACCTTAACCAAGTGATATTAACCCTAATCAATGCAAACTAAGCTGGATTCATGCCGGGACGCAACACCTCCTTCAATCTCAGAAAATTGTATATTAACCTGCAAGCAACACATAATAATGTGGGGTTTCGGGTAGTGGTGGCTTTGGACACCGCCAAAGCCTTTGACTTGGTGGAGTGGAGATACCTTTGGGGATGCCTACGTAGCTTTGGGTTCGGACCTAATTTTATTAAGTTGGTTCAATTATTATATTTGGCACCCAAGGGTAAGGTAGTGACCAACGGGACATCCTCCCAGACATTTGACTTGTCCAGGGACACTAGGCAGGGCTGCCCACTGTCTCCGCTCCTTTACACCCTGGCAGCGGAGCCTCTTGTCATCTTCATCAGAGAAGACCCTGAGATCCAGGGTCTCTGCCTTGGATCCCTGACTGAAAAAATAAGTCTATACGCAGATGACACATTACTATATCTGGCCGACTCCACTACATCTCTCCAGAAGGCATTACATACGATCGAGTACTTTGGTCAGTTCTCCGGCCTCTAAATTAATTGGGAAAAATCCCAAATATTGCCAATGGACAGCTTCCCCTCTCCCAAGCTACAGGAGCAACTACCACTCCAGCGAGTAAACAATCAAATATCTTGGAGTACTGGTGAATAGGACACCGGCGGACTATATATCCCTCAACATAGAGCCCCTTTTCAATCTCATCAAGTCCAAAACTCAGGTGTGGGCGAGACTGCCGCTCGGTGTCTGGGGTCGCATTAATATTATTAAAATATTACTACCCAAAATATTGTACATGCTTTGGCACACACCCGTATACTTACCCTTAAAACTTTTTAAATCAATGGAGGCCATACTTAGGACATTCATTTGGGGTAGCAACAGACACAAACTGGCCTGTAGAGTCCTTAAGAACCCTACTGACCTGAATCTCTATTACCTCGCATCCCAACTATCTCAGCTATATCACATAGACAAAACCGACAGACTCAGATTCCTCACGCTCCTTTGTCCACGGTGGGCGCCCCCAACCACAGATCCACTTACTGCAATCGCAGTGGGCTATGGTGGGAAAACTCTAAAAGAGACCGTGGGTCTCTCCTTTACCAATATAGGCGCATATGGAATATTGCCACTAAAATGCTGACAACCTCCAAATACAATGACTATACCCCTCTATGGCACAATAAATTACTCTCAGAGTTCCTCTCAATTCCTGACACAGATATGGAGCGAACATGGGATATATTACTTACACCACATAATTTCCAAAGGCACGCTTAAATAACTTCGAGGGCCTCCAAAATGAGTTCATGCTGCCTGAATCCCTGCTCTTTAGATTCTTCCAAGTGCGCCACACAGCTCAAACTCAGTTCCCCCAACCTTTGCCACAGTCTGCCCCCAATGTCATTATGGCAGTAGTCAAGGGAGATGATCCACGAAGGCTGATCTCAGATTTTTATGTTATGCTCCTAACCCCAACATCAACCATGCTAGCTTACAGCCTTAAACCAAGATGGGAAAGAGAGGTGGGCCCATTAGAGGATGAGGAGTGGAGTGAGGCACTGGATTCATGCAAGACTGTATCCCTCAAACTTTTGGACAGCTTGACCCAGGTTGTACTGTATATATTGCACCAAGCATACCTTATCCCCCTAAGAGTTGGCCGCTTTAGGCAACAGTCTTCTACCTTGTGTACAATGTGTAACCAGGCGACGGGCACATTCTTCCATTTAATTTGAACATGTCCGGTCCTTCAGAGTCTATGTAGATTTCCTCCATGATGACATGGGATCCCCTCTGACCCTCAACCCCAAACAATGCCTCCTGGGAATAGTCCCCGACCCCGAGATAGACAAATTCACTAAAACATTCCTGCATGAAACACTTTTCTGCCAGTAAAATTATAGCCAGACAGTGGATGAGACCCATTCCCCCCAGGTTCAATGACAGGAAAATAGATATAAATAGCACACTTCCCTACAAGAAATTCATATACATCAACAGAGGTTGTCCAGACAAGTACAACAAAATTTGGGATAGGTGGCTTGCGTCCGTGGACACATGCACTGGGGGTTCGTAAAGCCACAACCCTTCCCAACAAGGAATCTTATGAATAGTATAGACAGAAGGTTTTCCACCCAATTGATAGTCGCTGAGTTCATTGTTTAATCTGTATGAATTCCTGCCATGTTGTGTTTACATGTTCATAAGCCATATATCTTTGTTATATGCATTTCCCCAGTATTGCCTTATAACCTGCAGAAATATGTTCAAACTGTAAATTGTTTCAATAAAAACCTTTTTTCAAAAAAAAAAAAAAAAGAAAAATCTTTAAATTCTTATAGAGCTAACACTGCACATTTTAGGTTTAAGATTTCCACCTCTACTTTATTCCAATCAAACCTTCAATGGTTATAACATTAATAAAAAGCCACAGTGTACCACTTGCAGGTCCAGGAATTACAAAGAGGCCTTCCTGTCCCTCACCTCTTCAAGATTTCCAGAATTGTAAAATCCATGGCATAGTATTTACAAGTAAAACAACCACTGACGTTTTAAAAGGTGTAAGGTAAAAAATGTGAAGCTGTTCTTGCTTATTAATGGAGGGCCTCTGGTATTGTACAAGAATGAGTGTTTGCTTAATTACAGAGCTTTAATAACAATAAGTCCTCATGCACACGGACGTTTTTACAGCTGCTTTTTTGAGCTTTTTTTGCAGCTTAAAAAGGCCTGTCTATGTTAGTCTATGGCTTCATGCCCACCTAGGCGTTTTTGAGCTGCAAGTGGCATAGGCGTTTTTAAGCTGTAAAAAAAACCCAGGACCAGTGGGTTCTGAGAGACGTTTTTCAGCTGGAAAAACGCTGAAAAACGTCATTCACCAACGTTTTTTAGCGTTTTTGATCCATTGAAAAAAAAAAAAACGCTCTAAAACGCTAACGCGGAAAAACGCTCAAAAACGCTCAAAAACGCTAAAAAAACGCTATTGCAAAAAGTTAAAAAAAATCACTGCAAAGATACTGGCGTTTTCATAACGTTTTTTTAAACAGCCTGTGTGCATGAGGGGAGAATCATCTGTTATACTTTCTAGGGCACTAACTAGTAAAAAAAAAAAAAAACCTACTAAACAGAAAACCTAACAAATGTGGAATTTACAACTACACTATTCTACCAATAACTGGCAGCTGTGAGTGAAAGGAAACATTCTGGAGTTGGTTTACTGACAGCAAATAGGCTGCTCACTTTACAAGTGAATTTTTCCTTAGCTTGGTCGATTAGATAAAGCTCTGCTGGAAAAATATTGATTTTTTTTCCTTGAATATGACTGGGTATTTTTTCCAAGGTGGATTTTCACCACATTCACTAAACTAAGGGAACATTTCCATGCAAAGTGAATATCTTATTTGCCTTTAGTAAATCAACCCAGCTTCTGACCTGTCAGCTGCATTGTTTATGGCATACTGGAGTAGCTGTGATTAATGATTATACAGCCATGTCAAAAATAAGGACCCCCCCCCAATGAAAATTGACTTTTTCAACACATTTGAACAGGCAAACCTGTCGGTGCTCAGACCATACGCTACACACCATCAAATTGGTATGCATGGCTGTCATTCCAGAAGGAAGCCTCTTGTAAAGATGATGCACAAGCCCGCAGTTTGCTGAAGACAAGCAGACTAAGGGCACGGATTACTGGAACCATGTCCTGTGGTCTAAGGAGACCAAGATAAATCTATTTGGTTCAGATGGTGTCAAGCCTGTGTGGCAGCAACCAGGTGAGGAGTATTAAAGACAAGTGTGTCTTTCCTACAGTTAAGCCTGGTGTCGGGAGTGTCATGGTTTGGGGCTGCATGAGTGTTGCCGGCACTGGGGAGCTACAGTTCATTGAGGGAACCATGAATGCCAACATGTACTGTGACATACTGAAGCAGAGCATGATCCCCTCCCTTCGGAGACCCTTCGGGGCCGCAGGGAAGTATTTCAACATGATAACGACCCCAAACACACCTCTATGACGACCACTGCCTTGCTAAAGAAGCTGAGGGTAAAGGTGATGGACTGACCAAGCATATCTCCAGACCCAAACCCTATTGAGCATCTGTGGGGCATCCTCAAACGGAAGGTGGATGAGCGCAAAGTCTCTAACATCCACCAGTTCCCTGATGTCATCATGGAGGAGTGGAAGAGGACTCCAGTGGCAACCTGTGAAGCTCTAGTGAGCTCCATGCCCAAGAGGGTTAAGGCAGTGTTGGAAAATAATTGTGGCCACACAAAATATTGACGCTTTTGGCCCAATTTGGACATTTTCACTTAGGGGTGTTCTTACTTTTGTTGCCAGCGGTTTAATCATTAATGGCTGTATGTTGAGTTATTTTGAGGGGCATTAACACTGTTATACAAGCTGTACGCTTACTACTTTGCTACAATGTAAAGTGTCATTTCTTCAGTGTTGTCACATGAAAAGATATAACATTTACAAAAATGGAAGGGGTTTACTCACTTTTGTGAGATACTGTATATGTTTTGCAGGCTATTCTTTATGTATTGCCTTCATTATTTACTATTTGAGTATGGTTAAAATAGTTTAATGGAAAATTGCCCAGGCCTGGAGGAAGCCTACTGTTCCTTTTCAGGGTGTTAAGAGATCGTATGATGGCTCTAATGCTCAACGAACAGATGTCTAGCATTCTCAAGGACTCTCATGCTAAATTTTTAAATGATTTGGGAACGTTGGCTTCAATACGCTTTCTCCTTACTTCCTCCAGCTAGTATTGGACACCTGTGACTCACCCGTCTGACCAGGGCAGCCATCAAAAATGTTAGGGTCCCTTACACAGCTTTAGGCCTGGGACCACCAACATTCTCTAGGGCCCGCCCACTGGCCATCCCACCGAATCCACCCACTGGCCATCCCACTGAGTCCGTCAGTGTACCCAATTTTATCTTAACACAACTTAATATAGGAAAATGAAAAGTGTATTCCAAGTGATTAGTGCTTAAAAGATTTAACAGTAAGAAATATATTTTGGCCAAAGAGCAGCAAAAAGACAGTCCAGTATATTTAGCAAAGAGACATTCCCATATATTAAGCATAGAGACAGTTCAATCCAGAAATGAGACAGCCCAATCCAGCAAAAAGAAATCCCCATATATTCAAAGAGACAGCCCAATCCAGCAAAGAGACATCCCTATCCAACAGAGACAGTCAAAAACAGCCCAATCCAACAAAGACCGTCACAGCCCAAGCCCACATCCAGAAACATTGTCAATTTACCATTGTGATGTCTAACAACTTGTCTCCAGACCGGTTCACGGTGAGCACTGAGCAGACCTGCAGGCGACACACAGCACAGCTCTTCCACACGGCTGAGCTGCGACTGGTGTGGTGCTCAAACCAGCATCAGGTCTGCAGGGAGATAGCAATGAAGAAGAAGGCAATGAAGCTGTCCCATACAGTATGTACAGGAGAGGAGTGTGTAGGATAGATATGAGTGGGGGGGGGTATGTACAGGAGAGGAGTGTGGAGGGTTTGAAAGCAAGCAGAGGGTAAGTATATATATATATATATATATATATATATATATATATATATATATATATATATATATATATATATATATATATATATATATATATATATATATATATGTTAAAATATTTGTGGAAATACACTTTTCATTGTACAAAATTTTGATAACACAGGGTTAAAGGGAATGGTCATAAATTACATTCACATTATCTAAACATACAGAGTGATTGGGGGATGCTTATACAGTGATGTGTGCAGGGCTGCTGATAAGCCAGTACAACTGGCCCTGTTGTACCAGGCCTAGCCAGCAAGGGGGCCCGGGCAATCTGACAGCAGAATAAAAAAAAAAAAATTCTCCAACCAGCACCCAGTCTGCCCCTCCTTTGCTCCGACTTATTTGCAGGCTTTTTTTTTTTTTAACTTTCTGGGTCCCTCTGTAGATGTTCTTGTGGGTATGTGGGAGGAACTATTTATTGTGATCCGGGTGGAAGGTCACCTCCGCAGCCGACCGCATGTCAGTGCTGGCTTAAGTCCTGGCCAGCCTGGCGGAGTGATTTATCTCTCTCCACTCATTCATGGGGAATCTCCCGCGGTGTTATGGAGCTGGGGTCTGAACTGTTCGGCAGCCGTCCACTCACTGTAACAAAGCCCCGCCTCCTAAACCATGATAGACAGAACACCGATCCAATAGCAGGAAATTGGATCAGTGTTCTGTCTAGCACGGGCTTTGTTACAGTGAGTGGATGGCCGCCAAACAGTTTAGACCCCAGCTCCATAACACAGCGGGAGCTACCCACTCTGTGTAATTAGGGTGCTGACGAAGCTGCAGTTGCGCACAGCGAGGCTGCAGTTGGGCACAGTGAGGCTGCATTGATGGCACAGTGAGGCTGCATTAATGGGCACAGTGAGGCTGCATTAATGGGCACAGTGAGGCTGCACTGATGGGCACAGTGAGGTTGCATTAATGGGCACAGTGAGGTTGCATTAATGGGCACAGTGAGGTTGCATTAATGGGCACAGTGAGGTTGCATTAATGGGCACAGTGAGGTTGCATTAATGGGCACAGTGAGGTTGCATTAATGGGCACAGTGAGGCTGCAGATGGGCACAGTGAGGCTACATTGATGGCACTGGTAAGACTGCAGACGGGCATAGTGAGGCTGCAGATGGCACAGCAAGGCTGCATTGATGGCACAGTGAGGCTGCATTGATGGCACTGACGAGGCTGCAGATGGGCACAGTGAGGCTGCATTGATGTGCACTGATGAGGCTGAAACGTGCATTGATGAGGCTGAAATGAGCACAGTAAGGCTGCAAATGGGCACAGTGAGGCTGCGTTGATGGCACTGACGAGGCTGCAGATGGGCACAGTGAGGCTGCAGATGGGCACAGTGAGGCTGCATTGATGTGCCCTGATGAAGCTGAAATGGGCACAGTGAGGCTGCATTGATGGGCACAGTGAGGCTGCATTGATCTCTTGTATCATGTCTGCAGTCTCTGACCATCTCTTGTATCATGTCTGCAGTCTCTGACCATCTCCTCTACAGTGTCTGCAGTCTCTGACCATCTCCTGTACAGTGTCTGCAGTCTCTGACCATCTCCTGTACAGTGTCTGCAGTCTCTGACCATCTCTTGTATCATGTCTGCAGTCTCTGACCATCTCTTGTATCATGTCTGCAGTCTCTGACCAATTCTTGTATCATCACAGTATTTCTTTTGGATAATCAAACTTATAACTGGCTGGAGAAAGATGGATTTCACTTGAAGGCAAACTTGCACTTTGTTTCAAGGCGGGGTCTGGGGAGGGGTCAGGGTGGGGCTGAAGGAGGCCCCGTCAGGTAGGCTGTATGGGGCCCTGTGATTTCTATCAGTGGCCCTGGATGTGTGCTAGATTGGGAGACGTGTATCAGCTATGGGGAGACTGCAGACTTAGTCGCCCCCCCACGCACACACACACACTTCCCTGCTCTGACTCTACTTGTCAGTATCTCATGTCCTGCAAACAAATCCATTCTGTAGCCTGACATGAAAGGCTACCTGCTCATCTGCACAACTTTTCCTCAGATGCAGCTCAGCTCCCTCTCTGCAGTGTCAGCATTGGCTAAGCTCCGGCTTCTCTCAGCAGGGCACTGGAGATCAGGGTGGGGGGGAAGGGGGAGGATCAGAGTGCTGGAGGGCATAGAGCGAGTGCGCAGGATATCGCTGGGAGAGACTGAAAGGATATTCAGATTTTCTAAATACATACACCGCACGGCATCACTCTCTGGGATTTCGTCTGTCCAGGTTTGACATTGACATCCTTGCGGATTTTTCTGAACGTTACTTATCAGCTGTCTAGGTTTCTTGTTTATAACCAATGCCACTGTTTTCTTTTGTTTGTTTGACAGTATATGAAGCCTTATTCTGAGTTATGTTGCCATTTCAAGCCACTGGGTGGGCAGATTGGATGCTTCTTTGTTATTCTTTTAAAAATTGAATAAACATATTTGTACCAGAAAATAGTTTAATGGACTATAAATTGATTAAATCTGCAGACTTGCCCACACATGCAGAGTGGCTAAGGTATATGGGAGACATTTAGATTGGAGCGAAGGTTATGCTTGTAAAGTCAGAAAGTTTTTTTATCCTAATGCATTCTATGCATTAAAAGGGGTTGTAAACCCTCGTGTTTTTTCACCTTAATGCATCCTATGCAAAATATGTGTAGCAATAACTCTCGGTGGAGCTGCTGGTTTAAGCGGGCCTGTCCTCTATGCTCTTCACCCTTCTTAAATTGTTCAATCCCCTTGACACAAATGTAGTGCAGTGTTGTAATTATATGAATATCAACTTTAACCCACAATATGCACTTACAGTTATAGTTACCTCTACCTGGGTGCTGGTAGCTCCACCTGTAGGAGAAATGACAACACTGCACACAAACTTCAATGATGACCAAAATTAACTCCTTTCTTTAACCACTTGACGACCGCCTCACGCCGATTTACGTCGGCAAGGTGGCACGGACAGGCAAAATCACGTATATATACGTGATTTGCCTTCCGCGGGTGGGGGGTCCGATCGGACCCCCCCCCCGGTGCCCGAGGCGGTCGTCTTTGGTCCCACGGCGATCGGAGATGAGGGGGAGGCCATCCGTTCGTGGCCCCCCCCTCGCGATCGCCGCCAGCCAATCAGATAACTTCCTTTGCTGCTGTATGCTAAACAGCAGCAAAGGAAATGATGTCATCTCTCCTCGGCTCGGTATTCCGTTGCAGCGCCGAGGAGAGAAGACATCACTGTGAGTGCACTAACACTACACACACAGTAGAACATGCCAGGCACACAAAACACCCCGATCCCCCCCCCCCGATCGCCCCCCCCCTCCCTGTCACAAACTGACACCAGCAGTTTTTTTTTTTTTTTTTTTTATCTGATTACTGCATTGGTGTCAGTTTGTGACAGTTACAGTGTTGTGACAGTGAATATTACCCCCCTTTAGGTCTAGGATACCCCCCTAACCCCCCCTAATAAAGTTTTAACCCCTTGATCACCCCCTGTCACCAGTGTCGCTAAGCGATCATTTTTCTGATCGCTGTATTAGTGTCGCTGGTGACGCTAGTTAGGGACGTAAATATTTAGGTTCGCCGTCAGCGTTTTATAGCGACAGGGACCCCCATATACTATCTAATAAATGTTTTAACCCCTTGATGGCCCCCTAGTTAACCCTTTCACCACTGATCACCGTATAAGTGTTACGGGTGACGCTGGTTAGTTTGTTTATTTTTTTTAGTGTGAGGGCACCCGCCGTTTATTACCGAATAAAGGTTTAGCCCCCTGATCGCCCGGCGGTGATATGCGTCGCCCCAGGCAGCGACAGATTAGCGCCAGTACCGCTAACACCCACGCACGCAGCATACACCTCCCTTAGTGGTATAATATCTGATCCGATCAGATCTATACTAGCGTCCCCAGCAGTTTAGGGTTCCCAAAAACACAGTGTTAGCGGGATCAGCCCAGATACCTGCTAGTACCTGTGTTTTGCCCCTCCGCCCGGCCCAGCTCAGCCCACCCAAGTGCAGTATCGATCGATCACTGTCACTTACAAAACACTAAACGCATAACTGCAGGGTTCGCAGAGTCAGGCCTGATCCCTGCGATCGCTAACAGTTTTTTTGGTAGTATTTTGGTGAACTGGCAAGCACCAGCCCCAAGCAGCGTCAGATTAGCGCCAGTACCGCTAACACCCACGCATGCAGCATACGCCTCCCTTAGTGGTATAGTATCTGAACGGATCAATATCTGATCCGATCAGATCTATACTAGCGTCCCCAGCAGTTTAGGGTTCCCAAAAACGCAGTGTTAGCGGGATCAGCCCAGATACCTGCTAGCACCTGCGTTTTGCCCCTCCGCCCGGCCCAGCCCAGCCCAGCCCACCCAAGTGCAGTATCGATCGATCACTGACACTTACAAAACACTAAATGCATAACTGTAGCGTTCGCAGAGTCAGGCCTGATCCCTGCGATCGCTAACAGTTTTTTTGGTAGTATTTTGGTGAACTGGCAAGCACCAGCCCCAAGCAGCGTCAGATTAGCGCCAGTACCGCTAACACCCACGCATGCAGCATACGCCTCCCTTAGTGGTATAGTATCTGAACGGATCAATATCTGATCCGATCAGATCTATACTAGCGTCCCCAGCAGTTTAGGGTTCCCAAAAACGCAGTGTTAGCGGGATCAGCCCAGATACCTGCTAGCACCTGCATTTTGCCCCTCCGCCCGGCCCAGCCCACCCAAGTGCAGTATCGATCGATCACTGTCACTTACAAAACACTAAACTAAACTGCAGCGTTCGCAGAGTCTGGCCTGATCCCTGCGATCGCTAACAGTTTCTTTGGTAGCTTTTTATTGAACTGGCAAGCGCCAGCGGCCTAGTACACCCCGGTCGTAGTCAAACCAGCACTGCAGTAACACTTGGTGACGTGGCGAGTCCCATAAGTGCAGTTCAAGCTGGTGAGGTGGCAAGCACAAGTAGTGTCCCGCTGCCACCAAAAAGACAAACACAGGCCCGTCGTGCCCATAGTGCCCTTCCTGCTGCATTCGCCAATCCTAATTGGGAACCCACCACTTCTGCAGCACCCGTACTTCCCCCATTCACATCCCCAACCAAATGCAGTCGGCTGCATGAGAGGCATTTTCTTTATGTCCTCCCGAGTACCCCTACCCAACGCCCCCCAAAAAAGATGTTGTGTCTGCAGCAAGCGCGGATATAGGCGTGACACCCGCTATTATTGTCCCTCCTGTCCTGACAATCCTGGTCTTTGCATTGGTGAATGTTTTGAACGCTACCATTCACTAGTTGAGTATTAGCGTAGGGTACAGCATTGCACAGACTAGGCACACTTTCACAGGGTCTCCCAAGATGCCATCGCATTTTGAGAGACCCGAACCTGGAACCGGTTACCGTTATAAAAGTTAGTTACAAAAAAAGTGTAAAAAAAAAAAAAATATATATAAAATAAAAAAAATTGTTGTCGTTTTATTGTTCGCTCTCTCTCTATTCTCTCTCTCTTGTTCTGCTCTTTTTTACTGTATTCTATTCTGCAATGTTTTATCGTTATTATGTTTTATCATGTTTGTTTTTCAGTTATGTAATTATTTATACTTTACCGTTTACTGTGCTTTATTGTTAACCATTTTTTTGTCTTCAGGTACGCCATTCACGACTTTGAATGGTTATACCAGAATGATGCCTGCAGGTTTAGGTATCATCTTGGTATCATTCTTTTCAGCCAGCGGTCGGCTTTCATGTAAAAGCAATCCTAGTGGCTAATTAGCCTCTAGACTGCTTTTACAAGCCGTGGGAGGGAATGCCCCCCCCCCACCGTCTTCCGTGTTTTTCTCTGGCTCTCCTGTCTCAACAGGGAACCTGAGAATGCAGCCGGTGATTCAGCCAGCTGACCATAGAGCTGATCAGAGACCAGAGTGGCTCCAAACATCTCTATGGCCTAAGAAAGCGGAAGCTACGAGCATTTTATGACTTAGATTTCGCCAGATGTAAATAGCGCCATTGGGAAATTGGGGAAGCATTTTATCACACCGATCTTGGTGTCATCAGATGCTTTGAGGGCAGAGGAGAGATCTAGGGTCTAATAGACCCCAATTTTTTCAAAAAAGAGTACCTGTCACTACCTATTGCTATCATAGGGGATATTTACATTCCCCGAGATAATAAAAATGATTTAAAAAAAAAAAAAAAATGAAAGGAACAGTTTAAAAATAAGATAAAAAAGCAAAAAAATAATAAAGAAAAAAAAAAAAAAAAAAAAAGCACCCCTGTCGCCCCCTGCTCTCGCGCTAAGGCGAACGCAAGCGGCGGTCTGTCGTCAAACATAAACAGCAATTGCACCGTGCATGTGAGGTATCGCCGCGAAGGTCAGATTGAGGGCAGTAATTTTTGCAGTAGACCTCCTCTGTAAATCTAAAGTGGTAACCTGTAAAGGCTTTTAAAGGCTTTTAAAAATGTATTTATTTTGTTGCCACTGCACGTTTGTGCGCAATTTTAAAGCATGTCATGTTTGGTATCCACGTACTCGGCCTAAGATCATCTTTTTTATTTCATCAAACATTTGGGCAATATAGTGTGTTTTAGTGCATTAAAATTTAAAAAAATGTGTTTTTTCCCCAAAAAATGCGTTTGAAAAATCGCTGCGCAAATACTGTGTGAAAAAAAAAAATGAAACACCCACCATTTAAATCTGTAGGGCATTTGCTTTAAAAAAATATATAATATTTGGGGGTTCAAAGTAATTTTTTTGGAAAAAAAAATATCTTTTTCATGTAAACAAAAAGTGTCAGAAAGGGCTTTGTCTTCAAGTGGTTAGAAGAGTGAGTGATGTGTGACATAAGCTTCTAAATGTTGTGCATAAAATGCCAGGACAGTTCAAAACCCCCCCAAATGACCCCATTTTGGAAAGTAGACACCCCAAGCTATTTGCTGAGCGGCATGTCGAGTCCATGGAATATTTTATATTGCGACACAAGTTGCGGGAAAGAGACAAATTTTTTTTTTTTTTTTGCACAAAGTTGTCACTAAATGATATATTGCTCAAACATGCCATGGGAATATGTGAAATTACACCCCAAAATACATTCTGCTGCTTCTCCTGAGTACGGGGATACCACATGTGTGAGACTTTTTGGGAGCCTAGCCGCGTACGGGACCCTGAAAACCAAGCACCGCCTTCAGGCTTTCTAAGGGCGTGAATTTTTGATTTCACTCTTCACTGCCTATCACAGTTTCGGAGGCCATGGAAAGCCCAGGTGGCACAAAACCCCCCCAAATGACCCCATTTTGGAAAGTAGACACCCCAAGCTATTTGCTGAGAGGCATGTCGAGTCCATGGAATATTTTATATTGCGACACAAGTTGCGGGAAAGAGAGAAATTTTTTTTTTTTTTTTTTTGCACAAAGTTGTCACTAAATGATATATTGCTCAAACATGCCATGGGAATATGTGAAATTACACCCCAAAATACATTCTGCTGCTTCTCCTGAGTACGGGGATACCACATGTGTGAGACTTTTTGGGAGCCTAGCCGCGTACGGGACCCTGAAAACCAAGCACCGCCTTCAGGCTTTCTAAGGGCGTGAATTTTTGATTTCACTCTTCACTGCCTATCACAGTTTCGGAGGCCATGGAAAGCCCAGGTGGCACAAAACCCCCCCAAATGACCCCATTTTGGAAAGTAGACACCCCAAGCTATTTGCTGAGAGGTATAGTGAGTATTTTGCAGACCTCACTTTTTGTCACAAAGTTTTGAAAATTGAAAAAAGAAAAAAAAAAAGTTTTTTCTTGTCTTTCTTCATTTTCAAAAACAAATGAGAGCTGCAAAATACTCACCATGCCTCTCAGCAAATAGCTTGGGGTGTCTACTTTCCAAAATGGGGTCATTTGGGGGGGTTTTGTGCCACCTGGGCATTCCATGGCCTCCGAAACTGTGATAGGCAGTGAAGAGTGAAATCAAAAATTTTCACCCTTAGAAATCCTGAAGGCGGTGCTTGGTTTTCGGGGCCCCGTACGCGGCTAGGCTCCCAAAAAGTCCCACACATGTGGTATCCCCATACTCAGGAGAAGCAGCTAAATGTATTTTGGGGTGCAATTCCACATATGCCCATGGCCTGTGTGAGCAATATATCATTTAGTGACAACTTTGTGCAAAAAAAAAAAAAAAGTGTCACTTTCCCGCAACTTGTGTCAAAATATAAAATATTCCATGGACTCAATATGCCTCTCAGCAAATAGCTTGGGGTGTCTACTTTCCAAAATGGGGTCATTTGGGGGGGTTTTGTGCCACCTGGGCATTCCATGGCCTCCGAAACTGTGATAGGCAGTGAAGAGTGAAATCAAAAATTTACACCCTTAGAAATCCTGAAGGCGGTGCTTGGTTTTCGGGGCCCCGTACACGGCTAAGCTCCCAAAAAGTCCCACACATGTGGTATCCCCATACTCAGGAGAAGCAGCTTAATGTATTTTGGGGTGCAATTCCACATAGGCCCATGGCCTGTGTGAGCAATATATCATTTAGTGAAAACTTTTTGTAAATATTTTTTTTTTTTTGTCATTATTCAATCACTTGGGACAAAAAAAATAAATATTCAATGGGTTCAACATGCCTCTCAGCAATTTCCTTGGGGTGTCTACTTTCCAAAATGGGGTCATTTGGGGGGGTTTTGTACTGCCCTGCCATTTTAGTACCTCAAGAAATGACATAGGCAGTCATAAACTAAAAGCTGTGCAAATTACAGAAAATGTACCCTAGTTTGTAGACGCTATAACTTTTGTGCAAACCAATAAATATATGCTTATTGACATTTTTTTTACCAAAGACATGTGGCCGAATACATTTTGGCCTAAATGTATGACTAAAATTTAGTTTATTGGATTTTTTTATAACAAAAAGTAGAAAATATCATTTTTTTTCAAAATTTTCGGTCTTTTTCCGTTTATAGCGCAAAAAATAAAAACTGCAGAGGTGATCAAATGCCATCAAAAGAAAGCTCTATTTGTGGGAAGAAAAGGACGCAAATTTCGTTTGGGTACAGCATTGCATGACCGCGCAATTAGCAGTTAAAGCGACGCAGTGCCAAATTGGAAAAAGACCTCTGGTCCTTAGGCAGCATAATGGTCCGGGGCTCAAGTGGTTAAGTAATATATTTATATAAAGAGTTATTTCAATGAATATACTATCAAACCAACGTAGTGTGATAGTATAAGAAATGATTATGACAATCAATAACAATCACAGAAATGTATATGTATATATTGGTATGAATCTATACCCGGGAGCTCCCCCTGCTCTAGACCTTAAAGTCACTATACTAAAATGCAGGGCCCTGCAAATGAAAAAAGAAAAGGTAGTCCAGACGTCTTCAGTCTTCGCTAGCTTTTATAATTGTAATCCGCAAAGGGGTTCCTCCTGGGTGTTGCGCAGTGTAATATAACACACTAAAACTGTTTTTTGTAATCCAGCAGTTTGACTAAGTGTTCTTATATGAAGAAAACCAGACATCTAGCATCCGTTCTTGAATACTGGAGTTTATTCAAGTTCAGTTTATAAAGTTCTCCAACTTCACTTGTTCCGTGGGACTATCAGTCCCAGCAACACTCCGTAACAGTTCTAACTGTGTATGCAATAGTTAAACAAACTTCTGGGTGTTAACCCTCTCACCACACGAGATCCGGGCAGATGGATGTCTCCTTTTCAGCAGTTCTCAGTCCGTATCGAGACACCGAGTCACACTGTTCCGTCCACAAGCGACCAGGAGTCCTCCGCTATCTCCCCACGGGTCTCCGGAACGATCACTTTGGCTACTCCAGCACGCTGTGATGTGATGGCAAGATCCTTGCAGCTGCTTCGCTCCTTTTCAAAGTAGGCCGCAACCCTGTAGGACACACACACCCACAGGGTTCTGCTGGCAGGCCACGCGTCCCAGGAACAAGAGACCTGAAATGGCTGCTGCTTACCCTTTTATATCCCCCCACAATGCAGTTCAGTTCTGACTTTGTCCAGGAGCATTGTGGGTGGGTCAGAGCTACAGTTCCAAAGTAAACAATGAATCACTTCCGTGTCACTAAATCCTGAGACATAAACTTATTGTACTTTATCAATTGTCCACAAGATGGCACTAACACGACTATTGTACTGAATAATACACATAGAGCTAGAAACAACAGTTGTCAGCGCCTACATATGTAAGGTAAACTTACACAGGTCTCCCTCCTCGCCCCCCCCCCCGGTCCTGCTGACCTGTACCACCGCAATCCCCGGTTCTAAGCCCTGGTATATCCGCTCCAGGAGCCCGGGGCTTAGAAATCCTCTCTCCAGTCTCGTGTCTGCTCCATAGCTGACAGGACGGGCTATGCGGCTGCTGATTGGTCGGCGCCGCCCATGTGATGGTGCTGAGCAATTAGAATGCTCTAAAATGTCCCCCTGATGAGGGACGTTTTGGACATTCACCTCAGAGGATTTCTAAGCCCTGGGCTCCTGACGCGGATATACCAGGGCTCAGAAATGGCAATTGAGGCGGTACAGGTCAGCGGGACCGGGGGGGTGGGGTGGGGGGGCAAGGAGAGGCACCTGTGTAAATTCACCTTACAGAGTTTTTTGGAAAGGTGAATTTACCCTTTAAGCCCATTGTGATTCTTTGGAGCACCGAGAGGTTCTTTTGTATAATGTGAATGTATCATTGTACTGGCTTTACTATCCATGGCACCCAAGATATAAATGTGTTATTGAGATGCTGCATTGTTGGAAGTTCTGTGAATTGCATGTATATATAAACCTATCCTTGTATATTGGTTACTCTGGAATTGTGTACGCTCTTTCATAAAAGTTCCTGACTTCGAAAAAAATCTCCAATTTTTGCACATGGAAACAAAAAGTTTTGTTAGTCTTTACAATAATAATAAGGTTGACTGAAAGCTAAGTAAAAAAGACTAGAGAAACTTAACGTGAACGTATCACCACGTTCAAATAACTTACACCAACGATTCCGTAGGGAACTTAGCTCAGTTACAGCCAACCCAATTTCTAATTTTTAAAGACACCTTACTGACTGATTGGTGTAGATCCTAACATCAATAGTGTGCAAGGTATTTGAGGGAATTGTAAGGGACTCTATACAGAAATTTTTCTGCAATGAAGATATCAATGGTGAGAACCAGCATGGATTAATGAAAACCTATTTTTGCCAGTCCAACTTCTTATCGTTCTATGAAGAAGAATGTGGGAAATTGGATGGGGGAATGCCAGTGGATGCTGTTTATCTAGATTTTGCTAAAGTATGATATACTGTACCTCATAAAACATTTAAAGTGTATGTATCCCCACATTTCATATTCCTGATATGTGTATTTTGTACCCCGAAGTGGTGTTAAAAAAAGTATCCTGTTCTCTTTGCATTTCTTCCTTTGTATGAAATACCTGGTGATCCTGTCAGTCCCCCTGCTTTTCTATTTCAAACTGACCACGCTAGGTATAGAAGAACATCGATACCAGCATGGTCAGTTATCTAACTGTGGTGGGAGCACATCCAGCCTGCCTGCCACCCCCAGCCCAGCTCTTCACTGGGAAGATCAGTGTATTGCTCTTTCTCTGCCTCCTGCTGACACGCCCCCTTGCAGTCCCTTATGTAGCTGAGAACAGAGGTCAAGTGGTTACTTATAAAAAAAAAAAAAAGAAGTATTAATGTTTTGCTTTGCATTTCTATTTTAACCGCTTAAGGACCACCCCACGTACATATACTTCAGCAGGACGGCCCTTTAGCGCAAAATCACGTTCCTGTATGCGATTTATTTCTTCCGAGTCTGGAACACGCGCACGCACCACCGGCGGCAGACAGATGTCCGCCAGGACCCGCTGATCGTTTCCGAGGCAAACAGAACAACCTTGTATGTAAACAAGGCAGATCGCCGTTCTGTGACAGGGGAAGGCAGAGATCTTGTATTTCTGCTAAGCAGGAACACGGATCTCTGTCTTCTTACAGTACAAGCATCCCCCAACACAGTTAGAAAGCACCCCCTAGTGACACATTTAACCCTTCCATTTTCATTGTTCTACCGTACTTTGTCGAGAAGTTACAAGGCATCATGATCATCAGGACACCTCCCTCTCTTGTAGGCAAATATACTTCTGTGTATAATTCTTTATTGTGAAATATCTTGAAAACGTTAGACAACCAGCACCTTTATCACCATTTTTTATTTCATCTATGTATAAGTGAGTGTAAAACTTAAAAAAATTATTTTAAAATCTCTTCCGTAGTGGTGGCCTTATTACTGCTAATTTCAGAGATAGTTGTAGGGGGTCTTTCACTGTACATTCAAGATGAGGCCAATGAGGCCAAACCAGTGTTTTGTAAAGGGGTAGAATTACATTGGTCTACAAATTTTGGGAAATTATCGACCTCCGAGATAAAATGTGCTAATTCTTACATATATTGAGTCAGGCCTCCTGGTTTTGTTCTTGTTTTGTCTTTTTATTAAAATTAAGAGATTAAAAAAAAAAAAAAAACTGACTGCAGCAATGGGAAACGGTTTACTTTATTTCTGTTTGTAAATCTTGTATGTGAATGGCCCACGTTTGGAACCATGTGATACTTTTTTGTGACAGGTTCTCTTTAGTTACATCCGTGATGTCTCACCAGACCTCCATTAAAGCTAATGGAACAATGGGATCACAGATCACCAGAAACATGGCAGGGTTTGTGTGTGTGAGGGGAATGTTCCTGGGGTGTGTGGATGCAATCAAGTGGCTGTACTCGTCCGAATTAAACACATTCAGCAACAGTCTGGGGTTTGTGTATAACCCCCCCTCCCCCACTGCAAAAGGGTTAAAAGATTTGAGTATTTTCAGCGTTGCCCTAAAAGACACTTGAAAAGACCTTATCTCTGCTGTACTTTGTTATTTTTGTTTTTTGCATCGGTACACATCCCACATGCCAGTATACAGCTTTTTTTTTTTTTTTTTTTTTTTTTAACAGTCGTTTACCTATTAACCCCAAAAATGGCCAAATTTTAACAAGATTTGCTCCCCATAAACTTCAGTGGAATTGGCCACTAAGTTCGGGTTGGCTGAATTTTAAATGAGATTCGCCAGACACTTGACATAATTAAAAGGGACTCCATCTTGCAAAGGGAGGCCTGGGCTGTTAAGTAGACTTTGGCTTCCTTTACTATATCCAAACAATGTAAGGCAATTTCTTTGTCATGTTTTTAGGAAAGAGAGGGAAGGGAGGACAATGTTCTCAATCAGGTAGACAGAGAAAACCATATTATGTAAAAAAAAAAAAAAAAAAAAAGAAAGGTTTTGGTCTCAAAACCATCATGTCCTTGTGTAAACCCAAAAAAAGTCTCTTTACAAGACAAAGCTGCTAACTCTAAGATGTGTAACAGACATGATGGCAAACCAAGAAGGCAACCTTAAAGGTGAGGTCTTCCAACGGAATGTCTATAATCATTTCAAAGGGGCATCTCTGAACAGCAGAGACCATCAGGTTGAGATACGAGGGTAACACAGGCGGTCAAATAGGGGTAATGATATAAGAAACTTCCTGTAAAAACAATTCTGATAAGGGATTGAAGGGAAAGATGTTTCTGGAAGAAGATAGATAGGGCAGAAATCTGCCCCTTGAGGTTACTTAGTGCCAGATGCTGGTCAAGACCTGACTGATGAAAGGCCAAAATAAGAGTGATAACGTATTCCTTAGGGATAAGCCTTCTGTCTTTACACTAAGCAAATCCAGCTTTTCATGTGCAATGGTATAACTTGCAGAAGTTAGGTTTCTTTGCTCTAAGTAGCGTGGAAATAACCAAATCAAAGACACTCCTATCCTTTAGGACTTGGGGTTCAACAGCCATATTACATATAGTAGGTGAGGTTGAAAAAAGAGTCCATCAAGTCCAACCTATGTGTGTGATTATGTGTCAGTATTACATTACATATCCCTGTATGTTGCGGTCATTCAGGTGATTATCTAATAGTTTCTTGAAGCTATCAATGCTCCCCGCTGAGACCACAGCCTGTGGAAGGGAATTCCACATCCTTACCGCTTTTACAGTAAAGAACCCTCTACGTAGTTTAAGGTTAAACCTCTTTTCTTCTAATTGTAATGAGTGGCCACGAGTCTTATTAAACTTTCTTCTGCGAAAAAGTTTTATCCCTATTGTGGGGTCACCAGTACAGTATTTGTAAATTGAAATCATATCCCCTCTCAAGCGTCTCTTCTCCAGAGAGAATAAGTTCAGTGCTTGGAACCTTTCCTCATAACTAAGATCCTCCAGACCCTTTATTAGCTTTGTTGCCCTTCTTTGTACTCGCTCCATTTCCAGTACGTCCCTCCTGAGGACTGGTGCCCAGAACTGGATAGCATACTCCAGGTGCGGCCGGACCAGAGTCTTGTAGAGCGGGAGAATTATCGTTTTATCTCTGGAGTTGATCCCCCTTTTAATGCATGCCAATATTCTGTTTGCTTTATTAGCAGCAGCTTGGCATTGCATGCCATTGCTGAGCCTATCATCTACTAGGACCCCCAGGTCCTTTTCCATCCTAGATTCCCCCAGAGGTTCTCCCCCCAGTGTATAGATTGCATTCATATTTTTGCCACCCAAATGCATTTTACATTTTTCTACATTGAACCTCATTTGCCATGTAGTCGCCCACCCCATTAATTTGTTCAGGTCTTTTTGCAAGATTTCCATATCCTGCGGAGAAGTTATTGCCCTGCTTAGCTTAGTATCGTCTGCAAATACAGAGATTGAACTGTTTATCCCATCCTCCAGGTCGTTTATGAACAAATTAAATAGGATTGGTCCCAGCACAGAACCCTGGGGAACCCCACTACCCACCCCTGACCATTCTGAGTACTCCCCATTTATCACCACCCTCTGAACACGCCCTTGTAGCCAGGTTTCAATCCATGTACTCACCCTATGGTCCATGCCAACGCACCTTATTTTGTACAGTAAACGTTTATGGGGAACTGTGTCAAATGCTTTTGCAAAATCCAGATACACCACGTCTACGGGCCTTCCTTTATCTAGATGGCAACTCACCTCCTCATAGAAGGTTAATAGATTGGTTTGGCAAGAACGATTCTTCATGAATCCATGCTGATTACTGCTAATGATATCATTCTTATTACTAAAATCTTGTATATAGTCCCTTATCATCCCCTCCAAGAGTTTACATACTATCGATGTTAGGCTAACTGGTCTGTAATTCCCAGGGATGTTTTTTGGGCCCTTTTTAAATATTGGTGCTACATTGGCTTTTCTCCAATCAGCTGGTACCATTCCAGTCAATAGACTGTCTGTAAAAATTAGGAACAACGGTCTGGCAATCACCTGACTGAGTTCCCTAAGTACCCTCGGATGCAAGCCATCTGGTCCCGGTGATTTATTAATGTTAAGTTTCTCAAGTCTAATTTTAATTCCGTCCTCTGTTAACCATGTAGGTGCTTCCTGTGTTGTGTCATGAGGATAAACACTGCAGTTTTGGTTACTGAAGCCCCCCGATTCACTCGTGAAGACTGAGGAGAAGAATAAATTCAATACCTTTGCCATCTCCCCATCCTTTGTAACCAGATGTCCTTCCTCATTCTTTATGGGGCCAATATGGTCTGTCCTCCCTTTTTTACTGTTTACATACTTAAAGAATTTCTTGGGATTTTTTTTTTGCTCTCCTCCGCTATGTGTCTTTTCATGTTCTATCTTAGCCGTCCTAATTGCACCCTTACATTTCTTATTGCATTCTTTATAAATTCTGAATGCTGAGGATGATCCCTCAACCTTGTATTTTTTGAAGGCCTTCTCCTTTGCTTTTATATGCATTTTTACATTGGAGTTAAGCCATCCAGGATGTTTGTTCGCTCTTTTAAATTTATTACCCAATGGGATACATTGGCTAATGCCCTTATTTAATATGCTCTTAAAGCAAACCCATCTCTCCTCCGTATTCTTTGTTCCTAATATTTTATCCCAATTTATGCCTTTTAGCAAGGTTTGTAGTTTAGGGAAGTTGGCTCTTTTGAAATTCAGTGTCTTTGTGTTCCCTTATGTTGATAAAGCCAGCGACTGTAACAGGAGGCCATGAACCAGTAAGTCTGGTCCGTTTGGATGAGGCCAGGTCTCATGCATCAGAACTTCATCAGTATGTTTGTGTACTACATTCTTCTGGGCAAATCTGGTGTGAAGAGAATCACCGGAATCCTTTCCTCCTCTTGGAGGAGGAAAGGGAGAATATTCATCGCTGGGAAGGCATAAACCAGTTGAAACTGAGTTCAATAAATCACAAGAGCTTGTAGCAGAGCTTTGTAGAAGAGGTTTGTAGAAGAGCCATAAGCAGGGTAATTACGTTTTATGAACACTCTGAGTCCAAAGGAGAGCCTGCATAGTAGTGGCCCCTGTTGGTTTTGGGAATTTGGTTTGGGAAACTGTTCTTATGGTAACTGGTACAAGCACTCCTTGTGCCTGAAGTTGGTGCAAGGAGGTCATCAAATCTGCATTTCATTGGTCTAAAGCTGGCAGACTGAAAAGTAAAAAGCGAGGAGGAGGCGGGATAGAATTACAGATTGGTCCTGGAGGTCTGGGACCTCTTAGATCCAAACTGACACAAAGGCCAACAGACATTCCCTGTTTCAGAGGAGTAGCGTCACCCCTTCATTTTTGGCTTCTGAAACCCAAAGGTTCTAGAATGCTAGAGATTTACAAAACAATTCAGGCATAGTGGCTAAGAAATCTGCTTTTCTCAGACAGGCCAATGATGAGTGTCACAGTCAGATGAAGGAAGCAGTGTCAATATAGGACAAAGGGACTACTATCCCCATGAATGGTGTTCTGTGATTCCTGTAGGCCATCTGCAGGACATATGCTATTTGGCCCTTTAGTCCCAGCATTATTACTGAGGGGATACCCAGTGAGGTATTCACAGTTAAAGAGTGTAGAATGGATGGGGATTTGCATGTCAGGAGAAGGCAAGAGTCACTAAAAACCAGAAGTTCCTTTGGCTGTGTCTCTGTCGAAGACAGCGGTAAGAATGCAGCAATGCACTGTGTGCATTCCTGGCAGAACATGTGAGTGGGAACACTTGAGAGGTGTGGCAAAGCTACTTTCTGAGACTAAGTAGAAGGGAAAACTGGCAATTTTAAAAATGCTTGCTGAGAAGCATTAGAGGCAAAATGGCAGGGGGTCCCATCATAAAGTGAAAAACACTAATCCTCCCGCCCACTAAACCACATAATGTGCTATGCCCTGCAGATAGTTTTCTTTAAAGCCAGGAATCGGATTCCATCTACAGGGAAACCCTGTTTTACTTTATCTGCAATGCTAGGCCCATGCTTCATCCATGAAGGGTTCTTTAGTGTCAGAGAACCGCAAAAATAGACCATGGCCCTGCACTCTATATGTAGCACCCTGCATCTATCTTCACACGTTCATGCTAAGGCAAGCAACCAAAGCAGAATCCAGTGACTGAAGCACTACACACAGTGGAGTTTGGGTATGGTCTCTATGGTACACACTGGGGTAACTGATCCAGAAATTGCTAGGTAGCATAAGGCAAAAAACAGATGTTGATAAAAGATTCAGGTTAAAAAAAAGTCAATGGTCTCAAAAAGAAAAAAAAATCTTTGGAGGAAAACAGGTCCATCAGCCAAGGACATTAGCTTTTTTGCTCACGAAGTAGGCGGTGTTATATGGATACACCATAGGCACAGCCCTAACACTTTAAGGGAGTGGGACATAACCCATGGTCTATGAATACCCTCCTGTACCGTACAATTAGGATAGATGTTTTATGCTTTTAATAGTGTGGATTACAATTTGCTGTAATAATTTTGCTGTGTGCACGGCTTTGTGCTAATATAGTACAAAGGCACAGTGGGAAAGTCTCTATCACAGTCATCATTATTACATTACAAGCTGCACTCCTCTACTTTTCTATTACATATGCTCATGATGTAGCCATGATTTATGGTGACATAGTCTTTCCCACTGCCGCGATACAACTCATTTGCTGCATCCCAAGCAAATAGAAGATGAAAAGACATAGAAAGTACAAAAATGTAATTACTGATGTAGAACAGCCTAACAAAACAATGTCTTGTAATTTGTCAGCAGGCATTTTAAATATAATATTGCTAATAAACTCAAATGACAAAAAAATCATAACTATTACAATTATACTTGGTAATCTGTTATAAACCAGCAAAGATATCAACCCCTTTACGCTCAGCCTGATGTCCCTTTACCTGCCTGATCACCCACCCTGCTGGCTCCTGATCACTACTGGAGACCAGGATCGATCTTTGACAGCTGGATCACTATACTAGGAGCCTACAGGCTGTCCATTAATGCATATGAGCATCTTGTGGGTGAAGTTCATCCTTTATGCTTCCGCAAATATGCATTACGTAGTCAGCAAGACTAGAGGACCAAACAAAAAAGAATGCTTTCTGGTTGATTTGGCTGAATTAAAATGTATTCTATTTTCTCACCTGCGCTCTGAAGATCCTCTATGAGTAAAGTGTCCTATAATGGTGTGATGTTTCGCTCCTTTCTGTGTCTCTGTTTTTATTGCCCAAGTATTTGGAGCAGCAGACCGAGCAAAGAGAAGCTCCAATCCAGTACGGCACCGTACCCTGTAATATTTTAAAAATAATTTTGTAAATTCAAACCTAACTGATGCTACCCAACAGGAACCATTCCAATATTGCACTTTAAAAAAACCTTGCCAAACAGAAATCACTATGTCTATTTGTCTAGAGGACCATATGTAGTGTTTGTAAGCCAGAATGTCAAAATTTATAAGGATAACATATGCTTGCCTGGGAGTTTGTTACTTAAAATTCATTACAGTCATAAGAAGTTTGAAAAAAACTGGACACGTATATGACTGAACCCCTTTTCATTTCTCAAGGTCTTTAACAGAGGAGAAAAAAAAAAAAAGAATCACTTTTAAGAAACTACAGATCTATGCATAACATCCTTCATTTTGTAACTTTTATTGCAGAGTATTAACCTACTGGTCTTCCTGATATCTCATCTATTCGGTCTAAATTAGCACATCATGTTTCTTTGTTATGACAACAAATTGGCTGCGTTCACCCTTTATTGACAAAATTATAAGAAATGGAGCAAAAGTAAAACTGATGCCTGAATTAAAGCAGAGTTCCACTCAAAAGTGGAAGTTCCCCTTTAAGGACTCCTCACCCCCTTATATGCCACATTTGGCAAGTCATTTTTTTGGGGGGGAGTGGGTACCTAGTTTTGACAGGTACCCAGCTCCCACTTTTGCTCAGGCCGCCTAGGTGACTCGAGTGGAAGTTCTCTCCCCCTTCCTCCCTGGAATCTTCTGGGACACCTCACAGGTCCCAGAAGATTGCCTGGCCATTAAGGAGGCTCAGCGCGCACCTAGCTGTGAAGCCGCAAGCTGTCACAGTGGGGTGCCCACACTTGTGATGCCAGTGCCAGGGAGAGGCAAGGGAGAGAACTGAGGGTTTGGGTGGCTGCATCGCTGGATCATGGGACAGGTGAGTGTGTGTTTATTATAAGTCAGCAATTACACTTTTTGGAGCTGCTGACTTTTAATAAACACAAAAATGACTGGAACTCTGCTTTAACCAATAAGGTTTTGAATTACTTATTTTAAAATGAAACTAGCAATCTGAATGCTGCTAAAAACTTATTTTATACAACTTTTAATAAAGCAAATCCAACTCCTCACCTAAGGCTAAAGATAGGTTGTGTCCAGTTTTGCCGGAGGCTTATTGATGCCGTAAATACCTCTCCAGGTAACAAAGTCTGGTCAGGTAAAGTAATTGTCATAAAGTCCCCAACGCTAACCCTCTGAACTTTTGGTGTGTTCACACCCACAAGATGAACCATCCCAGCAATCTCTGATCTTTCTTCATAATATTTGCATTCTTCAGATGCAGAATAATTCAGGGTCACATTTACAGGGAGGGACGGAAGAGAAAACCAGGAAGAAGAAAAGTGAAGCTCCACAATACACACATCAAGTGAAGTCTGTAAAGAACAGAAAAAAGAACATTGAAATGAAAGGATATTGGCATTGTTTTATTGATAAGTACAGTAAGTTATGGTTAGTACATTTCAAACAAGAAAATAAAAAAATGTAAAGCAAAATGTATTATATCATATAATTTAATGCTGATTATAGGGTTCATGGATCTTCACCTCAATCATCTTAACCTCAACTGATCTGAAAAAGAGGCACTGATTTAAGAAACAGCCTCATCTCCCCCCCCCCCCCCTTTAACAATATTATATTCTTTATGCAAAAGGGAAATACAGTAATACAGTGCATCCGGAAAGTATTCACAGGGCTTCACTTATTTCACATTTTGTTATGTTACAGCCTTATTCCAAAATCATTTAAATACATTATTTTCCCTTAAAATTCTACAAACAATACCCCATAATGACAACGTGAAAGAAGTTTGTTTGAAACCTTTGCAAATTTAGTAAAAATAAACATGTACAGTGGGGATGGAGAGTATTCAGACCCCTTAAATTTTTCACACTATATTGCAGCCATTTGCTAAAATCATTTAAGTTCATTTTTTTTCCTCATTAATGTACACACAGCACCCCATATTGACAGAAAACACAGAATTGTTGACATTTTTGCCTATTTATTAAAAAAGAAAAACTTAAATATCACATGGTCCTAAGTATTTGCTGTGACAAATGTCCTTTGCTGTGACACTCATATATTTAACTCAGGTGCTGTCCATTTCTTCTGATCATCCTTGAGATGGTTCTACACCTTCATTTGAGTCCAGCTGTGTTTGATTATACTGATTGAACTTGATTAGTAAGGCCACGCACCTGTCTATATAAGACCTTACAGCTCACAGTGCATGTCAGAGCAAAAGAGAATCAAGAGGTCAAAGGAACTGCCTGAAGAGCTCAGAGACAGAATTGTGGCAAGGCACAGATCTTGCCAAGGTTACAAAAAATTTCTGCTGCACTTAATGTTCCTAAGAGCACAGTGGCTTCCATAATCCTTAAATGGAAGACGTTTGGAACGACCAGAACCCATCCTAGAGCGGGTCGTCCAGCCAAACTGAGCTATCGGGGGGGAAGAGCCTTGGTGAGAGAGGTAAAGAAGAACCCAAAGATCACTGTGGCTGAGCTCCAGAGATGCAGTCGGGAGATGAGAGAAGTTGTAGAAAGTCAACCATCACTGCAGCCCTCCACCAGTCGGGGCTTTATGGCAGAGTGCCCCGACGGAAGCCTTCCCTCAGTGCAAGACACATGAAAAGTCGACGTATAATTATGAAAAAGTTAATGCGCCATCTTAAAAAAAACTAAGAACAAAGCAGCTACATACGAATGTGACAAAAATTCATAAATAGAAGTGTGTAGAAATGTAGCGCTAGTGAAAAAACAGTGTAAATATATAAAAAACATATAAAGAACATATGAATGGGAGATACAATCAAAAGGTGAAGAAGTCCCAATAAACAATAAAATAAGTGATGAATCACGAATGGGTCAGTCCCAAAAGGTGGTGCGTAAACCACAAGTGAAAAAATGTTCATGTAGGGGCCAAAGGCACAGCTGACTGAAATGTTCTTGATACAAGAAGTCAGGAACACGAGGTGTAATCTCGACAGCAAATATCACAGAAGAAAATGAATGCGTACTCTTACCAGAACCGGTGGACCTGGATGTCAGCGACACCAGATCAAACAGGCATAGATAACGGAAATCTTGGTGCAGCAGGAACAGTTCGAAGTATCCTGAAGTATTCAGCAAAGGGACTGGAACAGATACCGATGTCCTCGGGGGTCAGTCATTCCCCCAAAACGATTACGACAACAATGCAGAATAAGGATTCATGCCAATGGTAGAAGCGGGAATGTGTGTGTGAGCTTGGTCGGAACAGCATTCACGATTTCTTAGGCGCCAGTCTCACTACACATGGGTTCCTTTGTTAACTGTAGAAGCATGGTTTTCACGTTCAAAGGGTGGGAAATTGTGCACACTGGTCTGCATGGGCACACCCAGACACTCCCCTAGTCGTTCTTTTTGAATATACACATGCATTTTCATTGATTGAGTTTTGTAAAACACCTACTGTTTAAAGGAATGCCTGAAAAGTGCGCTTATGGGGGGCGGAGCTAGCCGGAGACCAAGATGGCCGCGGAATAGCAGAGCTCCGACCACATCGGGCAAACAGCGGCACATACCGGACCACCAGGGCCCCAATCAGGCACACAAAATGGGCGTTCTAGATCGCCTAAACCAGGGGATCAAGGTACCGTCATGCCGAGATTGAAGGCAGAGGGGTTCCATCCCCAGAAGCTGACCGAATTCTTCCCGCTGAAGCCTAGGCAAAATGGCGCCGGCGTGATATCCACGCCAGCCTCCAGACCTTCACAGAGCTTCTCTCAGAAAGGGAAATTACAAAAAAGATGCAGCCCACCAAAAGGATCGCAATCATCTCCAGCTACACCATCTTCTGCAAGCCCAGAGAAATCACGAGTAAAAATGGATGCTGCGGATGAAGATCATGAGGTGAGCTCTGCCCATGAATCATGGGATGACACTAGGTAGCTGCCAGACTCCATAGAGCACTTCCCCACCAACAACCAGCCGGTCATAGACACTGTGCTCAAGGAAATGCTGGTGTCCCTGAGGAGTTCTTTACACTCTGATATGGTATCTTGTATGCACACAGTTAGCAGAGACTTGCAGGTAGTTTCAGGCAGAGTGACACACGTGGAGAATAAAATGGGGGAGTTTGCCACTACTATCAATGCATTAGTAGATGCAAACGAAAGCAATGAGGATGACAGACAGCATTAAAGCCAAAATGGCGAACATGGAGGACAGGGCCAGGAGGAACAATGTTAAAATAAGAGGAATTCCAGAATCTGTACTGCAGCAAGACCTGCATAACTATGTTTCCCAGCTCTTTACTACAGTGTTACCAGAACTTTCAGCACTCGATTTTACTGTGGATAGAATTCACTGCCTCCCTAAGCCCACACATCTCCCTGTTAGTGTCCCCCGTGATGTCATTATGCGACTCCATTTTTACCACACAAAAGAAAAATTTATGTCAGTTTCCCGCCATAGAGAGCAGATACCATCACCATACAACGACTTGCAGTTTTATGCTGACTTATCCCAGTACACCCTCCAGAAACGCAGGAACTTAAATACCATTACCAAGGCACTTAGAAACCATAAGCTAAGCTACAAATGGGTATTTCCTATTAAACTAATTGTCACTAAGGACGGCAAAGAGCACATAATGGATTCAGTGGCCAAAGGCATGGCACTATTGAAAACATGGGGCATCATACCTGAACCGACTACACCATCACGTTACAACGGCAACAACACCACCCAAGAATCAAATTGGCATACTGTCAATCATAAGAACGCATGTTCTCATAAATAACCTGGGCCCAGGTTACAGACAAAAGCACTAACACCCGCTGAGGAGGAGTCTTCTCCGACTTGAACTGTTCTCCTTTTATTGGTCTTGAAGACCACCTTTCTCCCCACTAAATATATTGAGTGGCTATGCGCCACACCCATCTTCTTCCTACCACTGTTAGGCTGACAGCCTCTGCTTTTTTCACATTCTGTTCAGAGGTTTACTTTTTTTTACTTTTAACAGTCAAGAGTGGCCATCATTTTACTGTACCGACCAGAATCGTACTTGAGAAATCAACATGGCCACCAAGAAGATCCCAGGCTCCATTCTTCTATCGGACAAGGAACGTGACCCTGCTAACAGTAAGCGGTATCTGCAAGACATCAACCACACATCACTTATACAATTCCCAAAATGGCTATTCATTTTTTAACAATTAATGCTAAAGGACTCAATCACCCAGTGAAGAGAAGATCCCTCTGGAAGGAGGCTCTCCAACACAAAAGTGACATACTATGTGTCCAAGAAACACACTTTTGTGCCCCATCACCACCTAAATGCACCCACCCCAAGTTTCCATTCATTTTTAATGCCAACGCGGAAACTAAACGGAAAGGAGTGATGATAGCAATAAGAGACACAGTAGCTTTCAAAACCCATGAGACTATCTGTGATCCACAAGGGAGATTTATAATTTTGATTTGTGACATCAACTCCATCACCTACACGATCGTCAACGTATATGCACCTAATACCAGGCAAATAAAATTCTTCCACAAGACAATGCAGAAAATACGTAAGATACAAAAAGGACTATTGGTGATATGCGGGGACTTAAATGTTACCCCAAATCCGACAATAGACTCGACAGCCAAGCCAATACGTTCTCCACCATCTCTGAAGGCTGCACTACAGTCCTATGAGCTATATGATGCATGGAGATGCATTAATGCTAACAAACGGGACTACTCATTTTTTTCCAATATCCATAAATCCTATAGCAGAATTGATCTGTTTTTGGTGGACAAAAGGGCACTATTCAAATGTAAAACAGCTAAAATTAATAATATTACCTGATTGGACCATGCCTCGGTGAAATTGGTGGTGGGCGACCCTTCCACGCACAGACCTGCTTTTGTGTGGAGGGCTAACCCTAGATTATTTCAGGATGATTCTACCAGATATCACATAGCGAAACAAATTATAGAATTGAAACATCAAAAACTGCCCCAAAGCCTATCTAATAACCACTGGGCACTAGGAGAGCCTTTTACTGAGGACATTGGAGCAGATTAGCCGGCGGACTACTTTGTTTTCAGGCCGCGGCCGGCCTTCTACAATCTACAGCCATCCGGCCTCCACAGACATCAAAAGCTGCCCCAAAGCCTATCTAATAACCACTGGGCACTAGGAGAGCCTTTTACTGAGGACATTGGAGCAGATTAGCCGGCGGACTACTTTGTTTTCAGGCCGCGGCCGGCCTTCTACAATCTACAGCCATCCGGCCTCCACAGACATCAAAAGCTGCCCCAAAGCCTACCTGGTAGCCACTGGGCACTGGAGGAGTCCTTCCCTGAGAATATTTAAGTAGATTGGCTGACGGATTGCTTGTTTTCGGGCCGCGGCCGGCCTCACTCCACAGACGCCGGCCGCCATCTTGCGGCCTACGAGACACACAGAATCCCCGGTCTCGGGTGCCGCGGAGGGCGATCGGGGGCCCTGGGGCCGGGAGGGCTGTATCCGGAGCGGAGGGGACACCAGACAAGGCAGAGAAAGCAGGCACTGGATGCTTGCGGCAGGCCCGAGGCCTGTGAGGCCCCCAGCATCACCGCATCTTGGCGCCACGACCGGAGGTAAGGGGGTCATATAATTCACCCTCACTTAAAGTGGCCCCCCCTGGGCATATCTGACAAGTTTATAGCCAGCTCAGACCCATCGCTGACCCCGGTAACACTAGAGACTTCCAGTGACGGCCGCCATCTTACCATCTTGCGGCCTAGCTTACAAGACGGGCCCGCACTATCAGAAACTGTGCCCTGGCTGGACGGTGCTCTCCCCCTTGAACCCATACGGTGTCCCAGCCTTGCGCCCATGTTAATAGGGTGACACCGCTGCTCCCGCAGGCCTGGTCGCCCTCCCCGGTCCCCCTCATCTCCGTGGAAGATAGGTTTTGATGGAGAGAGACTAACTATGGATGGCTGAAGACCCGCACCCCTGAGTCCCGTGCTATCCCGACAGCTACAGGCTATTTACATAGCATAGCACACCCACATAATACATGGCGGCAGCTAGCTCACACTCCACGGAGCTTACCGACCCCCAACAAGGCACCATACAGAGGTATCTACTTAGAACTACGCCGATTGATCCCCGAACTCCCAAAGACAAGATGGCACCCGGCCGCAACCCGGGGAAGACCAAGCCTCCCGCCTCAGCAGCAGCTCACACGGCAGAGGACAATAATGAGAGACTTCAGAATTCTACGGGAGAGCCCTCAGCCTCCTCCACAAGGTCAGTCTCATCGTCCGACACAGGCACCGGGGAATCCCAGTCTGCTACGCATTCCCTATCAGGAGAACCCATTAGATCGGAAGCTGCTGCCCTCCTCTCTGCCTTCAGAATGGATTTCGAATCCTGGGCAAGCAAAATGGAAGATTCCCTCCACGTGGAGCTGAACGCCCTGAGGCAACAAGTCACAGCTAACGAGGAAGCAGTATCGGTCTTAACCACGGCTCAGGATGACCACGAGGCACGTATAACAGCCCTTGAATCCTCATCCGCGACACATCTTAGGCGCATACGTCACCAGCAACTCCGCATAGAAGACAGCGAAAATCGCAGTCGCAGAAATAACATTAGACTGCAAGGCATACCGGAGGCAACATCTGGAGCAGAATTGAAACCCACTGTCATAACTATCCTCAATAAAGCACTGGGAAGAGAGGCAACATCACCAATTGAACTGGATCGTGTTCACAGAGTAGGAGGACCAGGGGGGGCCCGAGATGGTCGCCCCCGCGATGTTCTATGTCGGGTCCACTATTACGCTTTAAAAGAAGAGATCATGCGAAAGGCATGGAACTTGGGTCCTGTTGACTTCTTTGGTGCCCCTATTCACCTATACCCTGACTTATCTCGCAATACGCTGTATATGCGTAGAGTGGTGCGCCCTCTACTTGACCTTATACGGCAAGCTGGAGCTACCTATACATGGGGTCACCCCTTCAGCATCAAGGTGACACGGGGCGGCAACAGGTTTACGCTCTCTGATCCAGACCAACTGCCCGACTTTTTCCTCTTTATCGAACAAGATCCAGTGGAAGTTTTGAACTGGTTAGACCCTCCAGAGGATAGATCAGGCCAGGTGGGACTTGGTCCACTTCCACAGCGCCGCAGACGTCCTAGGTCCAGATCAGTTTCCTCTGGCCCAGGGATAAGAAGACCTACTTCCCCAGAAGATTAACTCAACAGTTAATTAGAGACTGATGGCTTGTTTTGTCTCCACTGGTTCTTTCCCTGCTCTTTGCCAATTTACAATTTGGCTGGGGTTCGGGTGAGAACATAGATTGGAGTCAATCTTATGCCTCTCATTATGAAGAGCGTCAGGTAATGCGAATGTCTACCAATGCTATGTTTTTGTGTTTTTCTTTTTTCCTTTTTATCTGACGTTTTTCTAAAGATGTTTTGCATTGTCTCAGATTGATTCCTCTCACCTTCCCATGATGATATATGCAGTGGGGGAGGTGTAGCGGGAGTGGGGGGATACCTTCCTCGGAGGGGGGTTTGGTACCCGGTTTTACTCGGTCTCTGCTACAGAGAATATAGGGTTTAAAGGACGTTACACATGGAGCAGAGGATTGCCCCCATGGAGGGATCCCCCACTCTCCCTGCCCTCCATATACCCACCCAATTGTCTTGGCGCAATAACTTTCTTTATATACATGAGACAATGCAATAGTTTTATATATACCTCAGGGTTACTTATTTAAATCCAATGCACACACTTGGTTGATTGTTATCATTTGTTGTGGTTAAGCTGCCTTATGCCCCACACTCGTTTTAAATATCAAGTGTGCCACACATACTACTTGCATGCCTGATATGCTGTCGGGAACACGGCTCAGACCCATTCATCTCGACTTTTCCCCCACAATAGGACAGGCACGGTTTGTGCCTAAAACGTGAATTTTCACGCAGTGTTCTGCGTTCGCGGACACATTAGTTTTCCAGACACATCTTTTTAGGTGTCTTTTCATTTATATCGTATTTCTTCCATTATCCTCACGCTGCTTTCATTTTTCTTCCTCCCCTCCCTCTCTTCCCCTCCTTTGTCTGTTTATCTTTTTCTTCATCTCTTCTTTCTTTTTCTTTCCTGCTCCCTATACCTTTCCTCCATATCTTAATACTTTCTCCCTTTTACAGCTTTTGGCACTCCAGCATGGCTCACACGGTGACTTTGCGCCCACACCTGAAACTTTGTTCGTATAATGTAAACGGACTTAACATAGCGTCGAAACGTGGGCAAATTCTATATCAGATGCACAAAAGACAGGTCAGCATACTCTTGCTGCAGGAGACCCACTTCCATTCTGACTCCACTCCTTCCTGCTCCAATAGATATTTCAATAGATGGATACACAGTACCAACCCGACACAAAAATCTAAAGGAGTATCTATTGCGTTTCATAAAACACTCCCTATTGAGCTGCTTGATCAGGTGACGGACCCCCAAGGCAGGTATGTCTTTGTAAAAATTTTATTATGGGGGACTAAATTTACAATTGCCAACGTATACTTGCCTAACACACACCAAGTCCCATCAGCCTTGCAATACCTAAAGATTTTGGCGGGTTTCACGGAGGGCAAGCTCATACTCGGAGGGGACTTCAATACTCCCCTGGATCCACTTTTGGATTCATCGACATCCCGTTCGTCTATATCCTTTCCAAAAATACGGGCCCTAAAACGTACCATCTACAATATGCATCTCATAGACGTATGGCGAATACTGTACCCGGACTCACGAAACTACACACACTTCTCCAACATCCACCAATCATACAGTCGTATAGATTATTTTTTAGTCGAGCACGGCTGCTTAGATTGGTCCCCCAATTGTGAAATAGACCCTATGGTTTGGTCCGACCACTCACCCATATTCCTGACGCTTACAATCCCCTCTACACCAATAAAAGAATGGACATGGAGGTTAAATGACTCTCTCTTGACTGAACCAGGGTTTGAAACACAGATAGCAGAGACGATATCAAACTTTTTCACAGATCACACATCTGATGACACCTCACCACCCATGAAATGGGAAGCATTGAAGGCGGTATTACGGGGTAGGTTTATTCAGATGGGTGCTCGCATGAAAAAAGAACGTTCAACTGCGATAGTTACGGCAGTACATAAGCTAAGGACACTAGAAACTACTCATAAACGCTCCCCGACGGTTGAACTGCTTACGGAGGTTTCTTCTGCTCGCACCCAGCTTAGAGAGTTATATGAGGCATCAGCCCGCACGTTTGCGAACAAACTAGCTTTTCATCAATATAAATTTAGAGATAAATGTGGTAGATCCCTGGCTCGCACCCTCCACACCAAACAACCTAACTCCTTTATACCTCATATACGGGACAGCTCTGGGAAAACTGTCTCATCACCTTCCGAGATGGGACAGGTGTTCCGGGACTTTTATCAATCCCTATATAATATACCTGCAGCGAGCTCCACTGATCCTCCCCTCACTATAGCGGAAACACAAGCCTTATACATCGAGCAAACTGCATTACCCACTCTAGATGGCGAGACGATAGAGGACCTTGAGGCCCCGATTTCGGAAGACGAGGTTGCCCGCGCCATTACTTCTACCCCATCTGGTAAAAGCCCGGGTCCTGATGGCTTTACTCCGAAATTCTATAAACAATTTGCTACCCTTCTTACTCCCTTCTTGACAAAAGTATTTAACTCCATCTCTGAACGATCAGTGTTCCCACCACAAACCTTAGAGGCACATATTACCCTCATCCCCAAACCAGACAAAGACCTGAATGTTTGCGCTAATTACCGACCTATTTCGCTAATAGGAGTAGATCTAAAGGTGTACGCAAAAATTTTAGCTAATAGGTTGCAACCATTGTTACCCCGTTTAATACACCTAGATCAGGTTGGCTTTGTGAGTGGAAGGGAGGCGCGTGACAACACCCTAAAAACACTCCTCATTGCTGATTATGCTCGGGCCCACAATATCCCATTGTGCCTTCTCACAGTCGATGCGGAAAAAGCCTTCGACCGTGTCGACTGGCAATTTCTCCGCTTATCATTACAACAACTAGGTCTAGGCCAAAACATGATCTCCAGAATAATGTCCCTCTACACATCTCCTTCCGCTAGGATTAGACTAAACGGCTCCCTATCCCCTAAGTTTACTATACACAACGGAACGCGGCAGGGGTGCCCCTTGTCCCCCATTCTTTATGTAATTGTCATGGAACACCTAGCCATTGCCCTTAGAAACAATCCGGCCATACATGGCGTTAGAGTAGGCCCACTACACACTAAAATTGCCCTATTTGCTGATGATCTACTCATATTTGTAACCCAACCACAAATTTCTCTACCCTCCATTATGCAGGAGTTTCAGAGGTATGGAGAGGTTAGTAATTTTAAAGTTAATCTAAATAAGTCAGAAATCCTCAACATTTCACTCCCAACAGCGGTTCTACAACAGCTTACGACTTCCTTCCCTTTTAAGACAAGCTCCACATCTATCCGCTATCTAGGAATCCATATTCCAACAGTCTCATCCCAACTATTCTCCAGCAACTTCACCCCTTTACTTACCAGAACTCAAGCGGATCTGACCACATATGCCTCTAAACAGCTCTCCTGGCTGGGTAGGGTGAATGTCTTGAAGATGGATGTTCTCCCTCGATTCTTATACCTTTTCCAGACCATTCCTATCTATATCCCCACCTCGTTCTTCAAAAGGCTCCGTCAGATCTTCTCTAAATTTATATGGCAGGGACGTCGCCCCAGGATAAAACATGACACAATGATTCTCCCGAAAGTCAGGGGGGGTGCGGGGGTCCCAGATGCCTCTATATACCATAAGGCAGCGGTACTCGTGCGTATAGTGGATTGGTTCCACCACTCTTCCTCCAAACTTTGGGTTCAACTAGAGAAATATCTTAATGAGGCTGATCTTTGCGCCCTGCCATGGACCCCTATGGCTGGGCGTGGGGACGGCTTATTCTGCACTGCTCTTACTCGCCAAACTCTCCAGATTTGGGACCGCATGATCTCAGCGAGTAAATTGTCTAAAATCCAGGGCCCAATGACCCCTCTCTTCGGGACTCCGGCTTTCCCCCCAGCAGCGAACAAGTTAAGATTTGGACCCTGGAGTAGGGATAGCCATAGACGTTTAGCACAGGTCTTACGCGCTGACCCATCCTTGAGAACGGACATACCCTCTCGGACGGAATTAGGGACCTCAACAATGTGGTTACAAAGGGGTCAAATAACGTCATACATACGCACTTTCTCATCCATCTCAGAGATACTGGCCGACCCATCAGACTTTGACGAACTGCTTTTACAACCAGACCCACCAATACATGTAGTATCACTGTTGTATTCCCTACTACTGAACGAATATGCCCCTGACCTTCCAACATATACACAGAAATGGGAAGCGGAGCTGCAACACTCCATCTCCCCCACTGATTGGCAAAAAAGCTTTATCCTAACGCATAGGATTTCCCTGGCAACCAAGAACCAAGAAAAAGGGTTTAAATTATTAACGAGGTGGTACAGATGCCCAGTAGATATTAAAAAGTTTAACCCCTCTTTGACAGACGTGTGTTGGAGATGCCTGTCCTCTAGCGGGACAATGCTTCACATCTGGTGGGCTTGCCCTCCAATCTGGAAACTATGGCAAAAGGTCTTTGATCTTTACAGCAGGCTGATGGCGACATCAATCAAACCCACACCAGAGATAGCCCTATTATCTATACTCCCAGGCCCCCTCAAGTCGATTAAAAAAGATGTACTGCGCCACTTTCTGGCAGCAGTTAGGACAGTGATCCCCCGACATTGGAAAACGACAGATGTGCCTTCCTTGGGAGAATGGGTGGTTGAAGTGGACCAGATAAGAGATCTGGAGCGCCTGTTGGCGGAGGAAGTGGGAAAGGAGGAGCAGTTTACCGCCACCTGGACCTCATGGTCCATGTTTCGCTATTCTGATGAGTTTTCCCTTTGGGTCAGAGATACCCCACCCTTACCCGCCGATTAGCCATGCTGGAGTGCCTGGTGCCTCAGGTACCATCCCACACTTCTACTCACGTTCTTATTTCTGACTTTTTCTGTCTCCTCTTTGTTAAGTACTGAACCGACCACTCACATATATAGTTAAAGATCATATCTTTGGACTAGCTAAATGACTTGATTATCTATAATAGGTGAATAAAAGACTTCTACAGCAGTCTAATTCGTTGAGAGGGAACCCTCAGATAACACCAACCCGCGAAACTACAAGGTTCATTATATGTTGGCCCCCACCCGTATATTATTCCTCTCTTAGAATAAAGATTTCAATATACAATATGATATACCAGTAGTTCACCGAAAGCTGTATGTTAAAATGATCACTCCTGTTTATACATGGGTAAAGTACACCTCACTATTCTATGTATACTATATGTGTTGCCAAACTGTAAAGAATGGTATTTTTCTGTTATATTCTTTGTGTTCTTACTTTTGAAAATAAACTAAGATTGAAAACAAATTATAGAATTACTGTATTTATCGGCGTATAACGCACACAGGTGTATAACACGCACATTAATTTTAAAAGGGAAGTTTCAGGAAAAAAAAAACATTTAAATAAGGAACTTTGAAGCAAAATAAGGGTCAGTGCCCATCTGCAGTCTCACCATTGCCATCAATACAGGCTTTTCAATGCCCATCTGCAGCCTCATCAATGCCCATCTGCAGCCTCAAGTCCCATCAATGCAACCTCATCAGTCCACATCAATGCAGCAGCCTCGCCATTGCCATCAATGCAGCAGCCTCACCATTGCCATCAGTGCAGCCTGATCGATGCCCATCTGCAGCCTAGAGGGGACAGGGAGGGGGGCGGCCCAGGAGAGGGGACTTCCTTTTACAGAGGCCGCCAAGTAAACATGAAATTCTCCTGTATGTAATCTGACAGCGCTCGTCCCGCCCCCCTCCCTGTCCCCTCCGAAGCATCTAAAATTGAAGTATTGGCGTAAAACACGCACGTGCTATTTGCACCCAATTTTTAGGGTGAAAAAGTGAGTGTTATACGTCAATAAATACAGTATTTGAGTACAATCAAGACTCAGTCTCTTGCCCTTTTGCCGTATGGAATGCACATAAGGCGTTCACAAGGGGAATCTTGCTCCAACAAGGGGCTAGAGACAAGAGGAGGAGGCAGCAGCACGTTGAATCACAGGTCTCCCAAATAGATCAAATTGAGAAACAAAACATGATACATACCTTCCATAAACTAACTGAAACATTAAAACACCTTCGCAATGATCTGAGACTCCTGTTTATGGATGACTTCGAAAAGGCCACCAGGAGACTCAAATTATCCTACTACACCAGCGGCAACAGAGCAGAGAAACTACTGGCCAATAAACTTAAAGGCCATAGATACAGAACCCCTTTATAAAACACCCCACTACACACATCAAACAATACCACCCACAACATATAGCGGATGCCTTCAGCCAATATTACAGCTCACTCTACAACATTAAAAACGACACCAGAGTTTATTAAAAAATTTCTTTAAAAAAGTTCTCTCCCCAAGATCACTCAGGAGCATCTCACAGACCTAAACTCTCCCATTACAAATGAAGAAGTGAGGAAAGTTATACTATCTCTACCAACAAACAAATCCCCCGGACCTGATGGGTTCACGGGAGAATATTATAAGACATTCCAGGACACCTTAATACCACATTTGGTAAGGATGTTTAGCTCTGCTGTTGCCTCTTCCTCATTCCTTCCAGAGATGTTACAGGCTTTAATAGTAGCTTTACCGAAACCAGGAAAGGAACCTGACTCCCCACAAAACTTCAGGCCTATATCTTTGCTGAACAAGGACATCAAGATATATACAAAACTACTAGCAATGTGGTTAGTGAATATATTGCCTTCTCTTGATATAGATCAGTCTGGGTTTACCAAGGGAAGACAGACTGCAGACGCTACCAGGCGTCTGATAAATGTTATCCATGTGGATGGGGAACGTCGAACACCTTGTCTGCTCCTCGCTTTGGATGTGGAGAAGGCGTTCAATAGGATACATTGGAAATTTCTTGCATTGATATTGAACAAATTTGGTTTTGTTGGCCCTATATATAGTGCCATAATGGCTCTTTATTCTTCTTCATCGGCACGAGTTTACATCTCTGGTGCTGTGTCTACTCCATTTACAATCACTAATGGAACCAGACAGGTTCCCTCTGTACATGAAGCATTACTTTTCTTTAACAAAGTATCATACTATAAGATCAACGAAACGAAATCCTACATACTAAATCTAGTAGTCTCAGACAAGGATAGCCAGGAATTGAAACAAAAATTCCCCTACATCTGTAAAAAAGATGGTATCAAATATCTAGGTATAACTCTAACTCCCAGAACAGAAGACCTTATCTCGGCAAACTACACACCCTTCCTAAATTCAATGGGGGCTAGATTAAAAGCAATAGCCCACAATGAACTGTCATGGCTTGGTAGACTGGCAGCCTTTAAGATGCAGATACTCAGCTGCTATAGCTTTTCAGAACATTGCCAATTCAACTTCCCAACTCATACTTCAATTCCTTACAACCTATCATAAACAAATTCCTATGGCAGGGGAAAAGAGCGAGATGCGCCTTTAGTAGATTTATCAAACATAGAAAAGTGGGGGGAATAGGACATGTGCATCTGCAGGATTACTATTTCGCAACCATCCTTGCACAGCTTCAACACTGGATGAGAGAAGACACCAATACATTATGGAAGGACATTGAATGTACACAAATCCCCAAAGGGAATCTTAAAAGATTTCCTACTAACTGCCCACCAAAACAAATCACTAAACACAAAACTTACCCCTCCTACACTAGCATCAGTGAGAGCATGGACGCACCTTTGCAGTTATCAAAAATGGAGTGGCATAGTGACACCACTGAAATTCCCCATATCAGCATTCACACACATAATCCCAGACCTCAACCTATCCGGTTGGAATGAAAAGGGAATATATTACCTAGATGAAATCATGGATGGCCCGTCAGTAAAGCCATTCTCCAATCTACAACAAGACTATCAACTACCTCATACTGAGCATTACAAATACACACAATTAGTCCACCTAATAACAAAGAACCCTCACCTAACCACAACACTACCCGAAAAACTGAAGCAATTCTATCAAACAAATTCAGACAAACACAAAGGTATATCACTAATATACTCGAGACTCCAAGAAAAAAATATATGTATAAAAACCCAATCCATGCTAGCATGGGAACAGGAGTTAGGGAAAGAGTATACGCCACAAAATTGGGAAAAATCACTTTGCCTTATACACACATCCACAAAAAGCACCAATTTAGGGGAAATGCAACAAAAGATATCATTAAGATGGTACCCTACCCTACATCGTATAGCAAAAATATTTCCAGGTGCCTCTTCAAGTTGCTGGAGAGAATGTGGAAATACGGGCACACTAATCCATATACTCTGGTTTTGTCCCAAACTGAGAGCATTGTGGTCCCAAGTAGAGGGGTTAATGATGGATATCACAGGCACAAAACAATCATCATCTCCAGGGATGGCATTATTGTCCTTAAAATTACATTCTATTCCCTCACCATACAGAGTGGTGATCTCCCACATTTTGCTGACTGCCAGATTATCTATCCTAAGAGGTTGGAAGGGAATAAATGCCCCTACATTGTCGGAAATAATACAAATCACACAAACTAATGGATCGTATGAAGTACTACATGCATCAGCTACAGGGTATTATGAAAGGGTGAAAAAACAGTGAGATCCATGGAAAGATTGGTACGATCGGAGAGTTTAAACTTGAAATATATGCGGAAGGTACATTATTCTAGATCACAAACGAAATGGATAGATATCACCTTGACTGTCTTATGTTTTTGGTTATGTTGATATTATTTCTCTAGTTATGTTGTCCGGTTCATACTAGCAGTTCCGTATCATAAACTATTGATAGCTACATAGTGAGTAGTTTGATGAAAACAACTAGTGGAATGTCCACGGCGACAAAATAGAGTGATCACAAGTGGGTACTCATTGAACCTTGTGCAACAACACGAGGATAATACGCTACCTCTTACTTAATGCTTTGACTATTGATACTAGTGTGAGACCATAATGCAATACGAGTTTGCATGGAGTGTAGGAAAACGAGGAACGTTAATGTTAATAATGATGACGTTGCTTACAATGTACTGTATATTTTGTTGATTTCCTGTTTCTGTCAACTAAATTCAATAAAAATTATTGATACTAAAAGTGCAATTAGCGCAAGCGACGTTAATTGTGCAATAGCGTATATTAATTTCCACAACAGCATGGAGAGCCAGGATTTTCAGAGCCAACAGATCTTCCTTCCCAGCAGACTGATAGGAGGGAGCGGATCCAGGGTCCAGGGCAACAAAACAGCTGGCCATTAGTAAGACCAATTTTATTTCAGTTTTTGAAATCTTTTGTTGTGCTGAGGCCAGGAGTTTGTTTTCTCTGTCCGCTGTATCAGGTAAATTCTGCTTTGCAAAAGAATCATTTTGTTTTTTCTCTTTTGGCATAATGACAGGATTTCAATTGTATGTTATAGTTTTGTCATTGTAGGTAGGTCTATTGATTAGGAAGGCAACCTATACTGAAGTCCTCTATAGGTCCTAACCAATACAACCTAAAGTGGTTGATATAGGTAATTGTATGCTTTGAGTGTTTGGTATAAGGAACTGTATGCTTTGAGTGTGTAATTGGTGTCAAGGTTGTATGGAGTCATTTTGTGTTTTATGTTGGAAATATTGGTTAGGGAAATAACCTATATTTTAGTCCTCTATAGGCGCTAATCAATATAGCCTAAAGTGTTTAGACTGTATACGTTTAAGTGTTCATTTGGTGTCTCAATTGTGTAGTCTTTTTTTGTGGGGAGAAATTTCGGTTTTCTAGTGAAGAAGTCTTGGTTTGTGCTGGTTTTGCAGGATTGTGGACTGAATTTCAGGTGATTACAACCACCATTTTGTGGTGGACTGAATTTCAGTTGTTAACTACTTGCCGCCCGCCCTATTACATAATGACGGCAGCAAAGTGGTTTGATAATCCTGATCATATAACATGATCAGGATTATCCGCTATTGCGCGCCCCCGGGGGCGCGCGCACCACGGCGATCGGGGATGACACTTGTCCCTCGGACACAGCGCATCCCCGATCAGGGTAAACAGCCAATGAAATGGCTGTTTACCCATGTGATCGGCTGTGTCCAATCACAGCCGGTCACCTGTCATAACAAATCAGGCACGCGCGCAATGCGTGCCACCGGGGGCCCGCAGCGCGCCGATCGGAGAAGGCGAGTGTCCTTCGGACACAGCGCATCTCCGATCAGGGTAAACAGCCAATGAAATGGCTGTTTACCCATGTGATCGGCTGTGTCCAATCACAGCCGGTCACAAGTATAAACACGGTGGCGGTTTCCAGGGATCTCTCCTTCTCTCTCCTCACACACCGATCGTGTGAGGAGAGAGAAGGAGAGATCTGATCAGTGAGTAAAACATCTATTTTTACTGTCTACTGTCTGCACAACACGAACCCCCCCCCATCAATAAAGAGAACCTGTCACAGCCCATCAGGATCTGTCACAGCCCGTCAGGATCTGTCACAGCCCGTCAGGATCTGTCACAGCCCGTCAGGATCTGTCACAGCCCGTCAGGATCTGTCACAGCCCGTCAGGATCTGTCACAGCCCGTCATCGCCACCGCCATCAGCACCACCACCGCCATCAGCACCGCCATTGGCACCATCTGGATCTGACAGCCCATCTGTCACACAGGCCGCCATCAGTACCATTAACGGTACCGCTATTAGTACCGCCATCGGTAACATCTGAATCTGACAGCCCATCTGTCATAGCCCATCTGTCACACAGGCCCGCCATCACTACCGTCGCACAATCCCGCCATAAGTACCACCAAAAGTACCACCATCATGTCCCAAAGATTTTATACACCTGAGGAGGCATATAACATACTTACCATGTCGGATGATGAGAGCAGCGGGGAGCTCTCATTATCCGATTCTGGTTCGGAATACGAGCCAGTGGAGGGTAGCGGATCGGAGTCTGAGTCAGCGGAGGAAACCGCCCCTACTAAAAGAGTAAGGAGATCAGGACCGAGATCAGAAAACCTGCCTACCACCAGCAGCGCCGGACCCCAGGAAGAGGAGCCCAGTACAAGTACTGGAATTGCACATCCAGCCCAAAGAATCCGGGCCCAGTCCTATCTTCCCGATGCCCTGGCAAACCCCTTATGGTTGCCTGCCAACTCAGGATCCGCTACAATCCCTCCTTTCACTGCACAGCCAGGTGTGCAGATGAACACTTCGAATTTTTCATATTTGGACTATTTCCATTTGTTTTTCCCAGAAGATTTGTTGCAGTACATGGTGGACCAAACAAATCTCTATGCAGAGCAATTTATTGCTGCCAACCCCAGTTCGTCCTACGCCCGTATGTTCCATTGGCGGCGTCTCACACTAGACGAATTCAAATTGTTCTTGGGCCTTACTTTTAATATGGGGCTTACAAAGAAAAACGAACTGCATGCCTACTGGTCCACCCACCCCATCCACAACATGCCCCTATATTCTTCTGTTATGTCCAGGACACGGTACGATATGATAATGCGTTTCCTACATGTCAATGATAATTCGCAGTGCCCTCCCCAAGATCATCCCAACCACGACAAATTATATAAGCTTCGCCCACTAATAAATTCTTTTACCAAATGATTTTCTGAAGTCTTTATCCCTGACCAAAATATTTGTGTAGACGAATCCCTTATCCACTTTACTGGCCGGCTGAATATCAAACAGTATATCCCAAGTAAGAGAGCCAGGTACGGAGTGAAATTGAACAAATTATGTGACCGAGCCACTGGTTACGTGTACTCATTTCGCATTTATGAGGGAAAAGACTCCCAGCTCCAGCCCTGTGAGTGCCCCACATACATAGGAACCAGTGGTAAAATTGTGTGGGACCTTGCATACCCCCTGTTCAAAAAAGGTTACCACGTATATGTAGATAATTACTACAGCAGCTTGCCCCTTTTCCGTCACCTGTATTGTGAAAAAACCCTGGCCTGCGGTACCTTCCGAAAAAATAGGAAGGGCTTCCCACAGAATTTACTAGCAAAACGGCTACAAAAGGGGGAAGCCGCATTCATGAGGAATGAGAAGGTGTTGGCCATGAAGTGGCGGGACAAGAAGGATGTTCACATGATGACTACCATTCATGACACCTTGGTGGAGGTTCAGAGAAGACATGGCCCCGTAGTAAAGCCTGAATGTGTCCATGACTGCAATCTGTATATGGGGGGGTGGATTTAAATGACCAGATGCTGCAACCATATTTGTCAACCCGCAAGTCCAGATATTGGTATAAAAAAGTTGCATTTCATCTGTTTCATATGGCCATGTTCAATTCATTTGTCTGCTATCAAAAATCACCCGAAAACCAACCCATCACCTACCTCAAATACTTTGAAAACATTGTCACTGCCCTTATTTATCAGCAAGGACCCGCCCCAGGAAGCATTCGCTCTGAGAGTGTAAGTCGACTTCATGAGCAACATTTTCCCTATAACATTCCCCCCACAGAATCCGGAAGAAGACGCCAAAAGAGATGTCGTGTATGCTCAAGTGGAGGAGCTAGAAGAGATACAAGTTTTTATTGTCCCCAATGTCCCTCCCAACCTGGCCTGTGTACCGGTGATTGCTTCAAAAATTTTCACACATCCATCAGATATTAGTTCCCCTTATTAGTAACAGACTGCCATTTCCCCATTTCAATTACCTGTGTGCATCATTTGCCTGCCACCATGTTTCTACCTTCCATGTTAACTGACCCTGGCCTGTTTACCGACAAGGTCTTTGCCTGCCGTTTTAACCACGTTTCTGACTTCCACGTGCACCGACCTCAGCCTGTTTACAGGCGATGCCCTTGCCTGCCGTTTTAACCACGTTTCTGACTTCCACGTGCACCAACCTCGGCCTGTTAAATCGGTCATGTTTTTGCCTGCTACTTGGACTGATCTTTTGCCCTTCTACTTCAGTACAAAGGGGTCTCACATATGTGAGGGGCTTCAGAATAGCGTTCTGAGTAGAGAAAATCAGTTTTTGGTTTTCTGTGTTCCCAGAACAGGGTCTGGTTGCCCGGAGACTTCAAAGAAATTTGGGTGGGAGAAGCCTCTACCCCTGTCCCCCTGGCCCTAAGCTTGATGGTCCTTCCTGCTGCCTGGACCAATACTTTGGCTTTGGTGACCATATCGCTGCCTGTAATGACCCAGGACTTTATGGACTGTTTATTTCTGCTGCCTGGACCAATACTTTGGCTGTGTTGACCATATCTCGGCCTGCTGCCTCTACAGACTATAGACAGTATTTTTGCCTGGACATCTCTGCCTGCTACCTGGACCAATGCTTTGGCTGTGCTGACAGTATCTCTGCCTGAACTAACTATGGACAGTATTGCTGCCTGGACGATTGCTTTTGCTGTCGCTGACCACATCCCTGCCTGCTGCCTGGACCGATGCTCTCCTCTGTGGACCACTAAACTACTAAAACCACAGGTAATCTTTTGTTATTTGGTATGTACATGTTATGTATTAGAAATATGAAGGGCCTTTAAAAATATGATCGGTAGTCATGAAATTATATGTGTAATTTATGCTCCTAGAACGACTGGAGGTGCTATTTGGATGTTGGGCCTCTGTATGTGGCCAGGCTGTGTAAAAGTGTCACACATGTGGTATCGTTAAACTCAGGAGGAGTAGCAGAACGTATTTTGTGTTGTCATTTTTGCTTTGTACATACTATGTGTTAAAAATATCTTATAAATTGACAACTTTGTGAAAAAAAAATGCGTTTTCATTTTTTTCCCACGTTTTCCGAAAACTTCTGGAAAAAAATGAACCGTTCAAAAGACTCATTATGCCTCATAGATTATACGTTGGGGTGTTTGCTTTCCAAAATGGGGTCATTTTGTGGGCGTTTCCATTGTCCTGGTGCTCCAGGGCCTTCAAAAGGGAGATAGGTCGTCATGAAATTATATGTGTAATTTTGCTCCTAGAATACCTAGGTGTGCTACTTGGATGTTAGGCCTCTGTATGTGGCCAGGCTGTGTAAAAGTCTCACACATGTGGTATTGCCATACTCAGGAGGAGTAGCAGAATGTATTTTGTGGTGTCATTTTGCTCTGTACATGCTATGTGTTGGAAATATCTTATAAATGGACAACTTTGTGTAAAAAAAATGCGTTTTCATTTTTTTCCCACGTTTTCCGAAAACTTCTGGAAAAAAATGAACCGTTCAAAAGACTCATTATACCTCATAGATTATACGTTGGGGTGTTTGCTTTCCAAAATGGGGTCATTTTGTGGGCGTTTCCATTGTCCATTGTTATATGTGTAATTTTGCTCCTAGAATGCCCAGAGGTGCTACTTGGATGTTAGGCCTCTGTATGTGGCCAGACTGTGTAAAAGTCTCACACATGTGGTATCGCCATACTCAGGAGGAGTAGCAGAATGTATTTTTGGGTGTAGTTGCAAGTATATGCATGCTGTGTTCAAGAAATAACCTGTCAATACAATAAGTTTGTGTAAAAAAAAAAAAGTCTTCACTTTCCCAAGAATTGTGGGAAAAAATTACAATTTCAAAAAACTCACCATGCCTCTTACTAAATACCTTGGAATGTCTACTTTCCAAAAAGGGGTCATTTGGGGGGTATTTGTACTTTCCTTGATTGTTAGTGTCTCAAGAAATGAGATAGGCCTTTAGTACATCAGGTGTGATCAGATGTGATCTATTTTCAGTGGTTTGCACCCTAACTTGTAGACTCTATAACTTTCACACAGACTAAATAATATCCACTAATTTGGGTTATTTTTACCAAAGATATGTAGCCTTATAAATTTTGGCCTAAATTTATGAAGAAAAATGACTTATTTGCAAAATTCTACAATAGAAGCTAAAAAAAGTGTTTTTTTTTTTTTTTTCGATCTTTTTTCGCTTATATCGCAAAAAAGAAAAAAAGCAAAGCAAAAATTTAGTAATTGTCATTCAAAGTGTGAGAGTACTGAAAGCTGAAAATTGGTCTGGGCGGGAAGGTGTTTAAGTGCCCTGTATTGAAGTGGTTAATACCACCATTTTGTTTCTGCTGAATTTTGGTTTCGGGTGGAATTATTCTTTTGGGCTGAACTTTAGCATTTTGTGAAATTAATTAATCTTTTTGCAGGAATTTCAGTTTTTGGTTTTAGTTGCGTTGTTTTTGTGCAATATTTCAGTCAAGTGAAAATAGTCTTTGTACTGAATTCTGTTTCCAGTAGAATCATTTTGGAGTTTTTTTACGTTTAATTTCAGTTGTTTTGCAGAGTTTTATACTGTAATTCAGTTTTGGGTAGAGACAGTCAACTTTCTGTGAGTAGGCGGTAGGAGGCATCCCCATTGTTGCTGTAACATCTAGGTACAGATAGAAAGAAGCCATGTTTTTCATTTTGAATAGTGGAGAATTCCATTGTGCTTTAGTTCCCTGGCAAACACGTTTATAGGGCTTTCGAAGCACGGGTGTACAGCATATAAACGTAAGGAGTAGATTCTAGCATAGCGGGAGGCCGTGGAAAATAGTCGGACAGCTAAAAATAGGCACTAGGCAGTACTGCTCTGAAAGTTAGTGCAAGGGTGCCGTGGACACAGGGACACGTCATAAGCAATTTGAATCATCATGAGTAATGTGCCGTCCATGCATGGGAGAAAAAAAAAATGAGGCTCCCCACTAGTCAGACAGCTGCACAACACATGAGGTCTGGGTTTGGGGTTCCAGACATGAGACTGCTTAAAGACTGGCATATATGGTCAGAGGGTACAGCAAGGTGTATTCCTTTAGAAGGTACTTTTGATACCTGGAGGTGGGAGAAACTCATCACTGAGTTTAGAACCAGACTCCAGGCTACAAAGACTTTAGACATAGCTCAGTTGTGGCTTCAGAAATCTATAATGGTGAGTGGGTTGGATGTGTAGTACATGTTTGTCTGGTAAAAATTCTTCCGCATGAATTAGGATTTAGCTACTGCTCAGGTGGAAAATAAATTCCAAATTCTTTTGTAGTAAAATTCTAGCCCACCGGAAAGAACGTTGCTGGGTAAAGCCTATTTTTGTCTTTGCTAAAAGTTGCCATTGACATGATAATGTCAAGGGAGGGGATTGCTAGCAGCCCCATCTATAGGTGCAAAGAAAAGAAACAGAGAAGAGGAAACCTGTTTTTCAACATTGTGTGGGTGGTTAAGGTATTTTTTTTTCTATTGATAAAAGAGTGAAAGCAGCATTCTGTCTGTTTTTGTCTCTATTTTGTTTGTTTTTTGTTTTTTTGTAGCATGACAACTGTGGAATATCTCCCTTGCATTTGTATCAATGTTTGTCTCATGTCTTATTCTTCTCATTGTATGTAGTAATATGTTAGAGCCATTGTATTTTTGTAGGAACACAAAACTAATGCCACGTACACACGGTCGGATTTTCCGATGGGAAACGTTCGATGGGAGCTTTTTGTCTGAAATTCCGACCGTGTGTAGGCACCATCGGACATTTTCCGTCAGAATTTCCAACAAACAAAATTTGAGATCTGGATCTTGAATTTTCCGACAACATAATCCGTTCTCGTAAATTCCGATTGTGTGTACACAATTCCGACGCACAAAGTTCCACTCATGCTCAGAATCAAGAAGAAGAGCAACACTGGCTATTGAACTTCATTTTACTCAGCTCGTCGTACGTGTTGTACGTCACCGCGTTCTTGGCGTTCAGAATTTCCGACAAGGTTTGTGTGACCGTGTGTATGCAAGACAAGTTTGAGCCAACATCCGTCGGAAAAAAAACATGGATTTTGTTGTCGGAAAGTGCGATTGAGTGTACGTGGCATAGGAGTTAGAGAGTTTCATTGTTGTCAGTTTTGAGGAATGTACAAGTTGCAATATTCCTATTATGGTCAAAGTGGAAATTTAACTTGTAAGTAGATAAAAGTATTAATAAGAATTTAACTGTGGAGGTCTGGTCAGTGAATCAGATAAAGATTATTGTATAATTGAATTGGTATTTTTAAAATCAGTCGCATTGAGCATACTGTCTTTAGACTATTTTGGAAGTTTGGAAGTTGATTTTGCTATAGATTGCTTTTTTGGTGTTAAACTGAATTGGGTGTAGCAGTTATTGGCAAAACACTGCCAGTGTTTACTATTTCTATTGTCTGCCAGGAGGTTCCCTTTCCACTATTGTTTGTTGTGTATTTACTGTCCATACCATATCTCCATTTCTATTGTTCAGCATGTCTGCTCTATCTTTTGTTATTGAATCCTTGAATTGAAAAGATGGAGGGACTAACCTGTCCAAACAGTAATATTAAAACAGGGGATGAAATACCAGATATACAGTTGTGCTCATAAGTTTACTTACCCTGGCAGAATTTATCATTTCTTAGCCATTTTTCAGAGAATATGAATAACACAAAAACATTTTTTACTCATGTTAGTGTTGTGTTAGTGGCTGAAGCCATTTATTATCAATCAACTGTGTTTACTCTTTTTAAATCATAATCACAACAGAAACTACCCAAATGACCCTGATCAAAAGTTTACATACACTGGTGATTTTGGCCTGATAACATGCACACAAGTTGACACAAAGGGGTTTGAATGGCTATTAAAGGTAACCATCCTTGGGGGCGTGTGTCCAACTTCCGGTATGTGAGGAGACTTTTCTCAGAGCTCCAGATTGCGCTGTAATCCTTCAACTATCCTGTTAAGCCCCAGGCGAACCATGGTGAAATACGGCCGTGTGTTGAGGTAACAACTACGAAGAAACTTGCTCGCTTCGCCCATGAGGCGAGCCAAGATGTCGCTCAGTCGGCTGCAGTGCAACGCAGCTCTCTAGCTTTGGATGGCCATCTGTGGACCGAGGGGGACATGGACTGGTTAGAACCAACTAACCCTCTAGCGAATCCCCTGCCCTCTCCCTCGCCAGAGCCAGGGGAGGGTTGGCTCCAGTGCACAGGTAAGAGAACCAAAACTCACGCAGATAACGGACACAATTAAGAGCTGTCATGCATCGCTATCCACACAGATCGACACCATAAGGGTAGACTTTGCCATACTGAAAGATGATGTGCACAAGATGAGACACAGGGTCACCAATGCCGAACAGCGTATTAGCACCGTGGAGGATGATCTCAACCCACTGATGGTGCAGGTGCAGGACATGGCGATGGACCAGGAGGCCAAGCTGGGGGATATCGAGGATCGGCTCCGAAGGAATAACCTCCACTTCCTGGGATTCCCAGAGGGATCAGAGGGCAAAGGCTCTGAGGAATTCCTGATATCCTGGCTAAAGCAGACCTTTGGAAATGAATGCTTTTCCCACCTGTTTGTCATAGAATGGGCCCATAGAGTCCCCCTGAGGGCCCCCCCACTGGAAAGATACCCTGAGGAATTCCTGATATCCTGGCTAAAGCAGACCTTTGGAAATGAATGCTTTTCCCACCTGTTTGTCATAGAATGGGCCCATAGAGTCCCCCTACTGGAAAGATACCCCAGATTCATGCTGGCCGGCTTCCTGTACTTCAGGGATAAAGAAACAATACTGCACAAGGCCCTCACCATGCCTGAATTGATGTACAATAACTGAATTACCAATCTTTCCAGATTTTTCTGCAGCTACACAGAAGCAATGTGCAGCCTTTCAAAGTGTGAAGCAGCGCCTGAGAGAACGCAGTTTGCAGCTATGCTTTATCCTGCCTGGCTGAGAGTGGTGCACAAAGGTAAAACACAATTTTTCACTTCTCCTAAAAGAGGCAAACCGCTGGTTAAAATCATGGGGACCAGCATAACCTGACCATACAGCTTCTTTGAGTAAGCATGCCCACATGCAGCTTGGAGGGGACCCACCAGGCTGATAGATCCATGATGAAGACCACTGTGCATATTTTATTTCCAGTTTAAATGATCCTTGCAAGTCCAAGTGCTGCCGGGCTAACATGGATTTTTCTGCAATTAACGCGGTCCACTTCTTGCTCTGCTGACTACCACATACTCACCCTTGACCTTCCTGTTTGGCTGGACTGGGAGGAATACCCCCCTATAGGGTGACTTTATTTACTGATACAATGTTTGGGGTGAAAGCCTGTGGGATGTTTGGGGCTATGGGCAGGGTGGGGGGGGGGGATGGGACTCGGGATCCTCTGTTCTGGATCACTGTTCCTTAATTTCTTTTTTATGGTTTTCTTATCACAAAGGTTTGTGCACCTTATACTGCTGCCAACAGTTACCTTACTGAATATGGGTGTGTTTCCCACTGCTGCCCCCAGATGGGGGAAAGGAGTTGTCCAGCAAGGATGAGATAGCAGCCCGAGATATACCCACTGAGCTGGAGAGGTTGATCACGTTTGCCATCCTCATTGACTCCAGACTCAGAGAAAGACTCTCTTTTAAGGAGCGCTTACAGAAGCCTCCTGTACGTTTGCCTCCGAGTTTTGCAGTCCCACCCGTGCCTCCCTCACCTCCCATGCCTCCTGGTACCGAGTCGGTCAGTGAGGATGAACCCATGCACTTGGGCTTCACGCGTCTCTCTGTGGATGAGAGAGCCTTTAGGAGGAGGGAGAAATTGTGCCTTGATTGTGGCCAGGCAGGTCACTTTTTGAAGTCTTGTCCTACCCGTCCAGGGAACGCCCAAACCTTGAGGTCCTGTCATGGACAGACCTTAGGTGGCGTTGTTTCGTCCCCAGTTATCCAGAAGGATAAGCCCCTGGTTTCGGTCACCCTTTCTTGGCCTGAGTCGTCCATCGAGATACAGGCTCTAATCGACTCTGGGGCTGCAGGCCTGTTCATCAATGCTGCCTTTGTTTCGCAGCACTCGATTCCGATGCTGCTGCGTGACACTCTACTTGCCATTGAGGTTCTTGACAGGAGACTTCCACAGCCTGCCCATGTGACTCATGAGACTATTCCGCTGTCCATGGCCGTAGGGGCTCTTCACCATGAGATAATCCAATTCCAAGTTATTTCCTCACCTAGGTTTCCACTGGTTATTGGTTATCCTTGGTTACAGAGGCACAACCCCTCTTTTGATTGGCTCCGTGCTGAGGTTCTCTCCTGGTCACCACAATACAGTGAGACCTGTGCACCTCTTCACTCTCCTCCCTGCTGGAGGAGTACCGCGATTTTAGTGATGTCTTTGACAAAGGTCAAGCCGGTAGTTTGCCTCCACACCGGCCTTACTATTGCGCAGTTGACCTTCAACCTGGAGCCATACCCCCTCGTGGCCCGGTTTACCCCTTGGCGGTCTTGGAGGATAAGGCCATGGAGGAGTATGTTGCAGACGCACTTTCTCGAGGTTTCATGCGCAAATCCTCGTCTCCTGCTGGTGCTGGTTTCTTCTTTGTGAAGAAGAGCGGAGAACTGAGACCTTGTATTGATTATAGGGGTCTCAATCGCTTCACGATTAAGAATGCCTACCCGATCCTGTTGATTACAGAGTTATTTGACCACCTCAAGGGAGCAACGGTTTTCACGAAGCTTGATTTGAGAGGGGCATACAATCTCATGCAGATTAAGGAGGGCGACGAGTGGAAAACTGCGTTTAATACCAGAACAGGCCATTATGAGTAACTCGTAATGCCTTTTGGCCTTTGTAACGCCCAAGCAATTTCCAGGAATTTATTAACAATGTCCTCCGAGATTTGTTGCAGTTATGTGTGGTGGTTTATCTCGATGATATCCTCATATTTTCCAAGTCCCTCGAGAGCCACCACACAGATGTCCATCATGTGCTTCAGAAACTTATGCCCTGTACATACTATCGGACATTGATCGGACATTCCGACAACAAAATCCATGGATTTTTTCTGACAGATGTTGGCTCAAACTTGTTTTGCATACACACGGTCGGAAAATCCGATCGTTCTGAATGTGGTGACGTAAAACACGTACGTCGGGACTATAAATGGGGCAGTAGCCAATAGCTTTCGTCTCTTAATTTTTTCTGAGCATGCGTGGCACTTTGTGTGTCGGAATTGTCCACACGCGGTCGGAATTTACTCGCACAGACTTTGTTGTCGGAAAATTTTATAGCCTGCTCTCAAACTTTGTGTGTCGGAAATTCCAATGAAAAAAGTCCGATGGAGCCCACACACGGTCGGAATTTCCAACAACAAGCTCCGATCACACATATTCCGTCTGAAAGTCCGACCGTGTGTACAGGGCATAAGAGAAAACCATTTCTATTATAAACTGGAGAAGTGCGAGTTCTATTGTGAACAGGTTAAATTCCTGGGCTATGTAATTTCCACTGCTGGTTTTTCGCTGGACCCAGAGAAACTTTCGGCAGTCCAACAGTGGCCCCAACCCGTGGGTTTACGTCCTCTGCAGCGTTTCCTGGGCTTTGCCAACTATTATCGGAAGTTTATTCGTAACTTCTCGTCTCTGGTCAAGCCCCTGACTGATATGACCAGAAAGGACGGTAACCCACAGAGTTGGTCTCCGGAGTCCATTAAGGCCTTTGAGAGTCTCAAGGCTGCCTTTGTTTCTGCTCCTGTGTTGGCACATCCTGATCCTACGTTGCCTTTTATCCTAGAAGTTAATGCTTCTGAGACTGGAGTTGGCGTCCTTCTGTCGCAATGTCCTAACTCTGAGAGCACTATGCACCCGTGTGGCTACTTTTCCAAGAAATTGTCACCTGCAGATTGCAAATACGAGATTGGTGACAGAGAGCTGTTGGCGATCATTTTAGCCCTGAAAGAATGGAGACATCTCCTTGAAGGTACCACTGTGCCGGTTCTCATTCTTGCTGATGTAACTGCCTTCGTAGCTGCCTGTTCCGTGTGTGTTCAGAGTAAGACTCCACAACACCTTCCAGTGGGCCTCCTATAACCCATACCCAATAGAGAGAGGCCCTGGACCCACCTGTCTATGGATTGCATTGTGGAGTTACCCAACTCCCAAGGCAACAATAACACTAAGATGTGTTATTGTATTCCACCTAAGAAGTTGCCCACTTCCAACTGGCTTCCATTTTTGCTCAGGAGATCTTTTGCTTACATGGGCTACCCAAGGTGATTGTCTTGGATAGGGGTAGTCAGTTTGTCTCCCGGTTCTGGCGAGCCTTTTGTGCACAGTTGGGAATTCAGCTTGCTTTCTCCTCTGCGTATCACCCGCAGTCTAATGGGGCCGCAGAACAAGCCAATCAGTTCTTGGAGCAATTCTTACATTGCTATATTTCTGACCATCATAACAACTGGTCAGACCTATTACCGTGGGCAGAGTTTGCTCACAACAGTGCCTTGAATTCTGCTTCCCGATTGTCCCCATTTATGGCTAATTATGGTTTCCAACTTTTCATGTTCCTGACTCGTTTCTTCCACAGAGTATTCCTGCGTTAGAGGAGCATCTCTGTGGTCTTCGTTCCACTTGGGCACAAGTTCAAGAGGCTTTGCAACATGCCAACGATAGGTACAGACTCCATGCTGACCACAGACGCCAGCCTACACCTTCCTACCAGGTTGGGGACAGAGTCTGGCTGTCGTCTCGCAACCTCCGACTTCGTGTTCCTTCTTTGAAGTTCGCACCTTGTTTTATTGGGCCTTTCTATATCCTTTGCAGGATTAACTCAGTGGCTTACGCCTTGGACCTTCCTCCTAGTATGCGCATCTCAAATGTGTTTCATGTCTCCTTATTGAAACCTTTGGTCTGCAATCGCTTTACCACCTCGGTGCCATGTTCTCACCCTATACAATTTGAGAACCATGATGAGTATGAAGTACAATCCATTGTTGACTCCCTTAGGTTCCGTGGGCGCATACAGTACCTGGTGCATTGGAAGGGGTACGGTCCGGAGGAACACTCTTGGGTCTCATCCTTGGACGTACATGCCCCTGTCCTCCTCCATGATTTCCATAGACGTTTCCCCTCAAGCCCGGTGGTCCTCCGAGGGGGAGGGGTCGTTGAGGAGGGGGTACTGTCAGGGCTAGGCTCAGCCCTTCCTTCTCTGAGCTGGCCGCTCAGCTGTCGGCTAATTGCCAGCTCCCATCTCTCTCCACAGTTACCCAGCTGTTGTCGATTCTGCTTGTCAGTCCTGCCTACTTAGAGTCGTCCAGCTCACTTGATCTCTGCCTTTGTAATCACAGAGACTTTCTCCTGCGTTCCTGTTGAAGACTTGCTCGGCTGATGTTCCTTCTGGCTCCTGATCCTGCTTGCTGTACTACTACGTTTATTTCTGGCTTTCTGACATTTGATTGGCTGACTACCCGATCCGGTTACTGAACTCTGGCTTGTTTTGACTACGCTTACTCTGTTTACCTTTTTATTATCAAACAAGCGTGATTTAACTATACTTCTGTCTCGGTCTGATTCATAGTTCCTGATACACGTGCACTCAACTTCTTTGGTCGAGCATGGCGAGGCCTGTTCTGAGTGGAACCTGTCCTGTTAAACCGCTGTATGGTCTTGTCACCATGCTGCAGCTCAGTTTCAGGGTCTTGGAAATCTTCTTATAGCCTAGGCTATCTTTATATAGAACAACAATTCTTTTTTTTAGATCCTCAGAGAGTTCTTTGCCATGAGGTGCCATATTGAACTTCCAGTGAACAGTATAAGAGTGATAACACCAAATTTAACACTCCTGCTCCCCATTCACATCTGAGACCTTGTAACGCTAATGAGTCACATGACACCGGGGATGGAAAATAGCCAATTGGGCCCAATTTGGACATTTTCACTTAGGGGTGTACTCACTTTTGTTGCCAGCGGTTTAGACATTAATGGCTGTGTTTTGAGTTATTTTGAGGGGACAGCAAATTTACACTGTTATACAAGCTGTACACTCACTACTTTACATTGAAGCAAAGTGTCATTTCTTCAGTGTTGTCACATGAAAAGATATAATAAAATATTTACTAAAATGTGAGGGGTGTATTCACTTTTGTGAGATACTGTATATTGTAGATACATAGATGTGATAGCGCTTATCCTAGTGCAAATATATTCCAAGGCTTTTCAGGAGGGGAGACTGACAACTTCAATGTACTCTGCTACAGTGGTACTTATACCGAAACCCAACAAACACCCTTTTGACTGGGCCAATATCACTTCTTAACCACTTGCTACCCAGGCCAATTCTGACACTTCAATTTACTCAGAACCCCCAAACATATATTTTTTTTTTAGCAGAGACCCTAGGGAATAAAATGGTGGTCATTGCAACTTTTTATCTTGCATGGTATTTGCGCAGTAATTTTTCCAAACACTTTTTTATGGAAAAAGTTTCATGTATAAAAAAAAAAAAACAAAAAACAGTAAAGTTAGCCCAACTGTATTGCATAATTTGAAAGATTTGAAATATGGTGTTACACTGAGTAAATAGATACCTAACATGCCATGCTTTGAAATTGCGCACACTTGTGGAATGGCGCCAAACTTCAGTACTTAAAAATCCCCATAGGCGATGCTTTAACATTTTTTACAGGTTACCTTTTTAGACTTACAGAGGTGGTCTAGAATTATTGCTCTCGCTCTAACATTCGCAGCAATACCTCACATGTGTGGTTTGAACATCAGTTACATATGTGGGCGAAACCTACAAGGAATGTAAACATCTCTTGTAATAGGAACAGTGCGTGACAGGTCCTCTTTACAGCAAGATCTGGGGTCAATAAGTCCCCAGATCTGTAGGCTGGGAAGCCTGAAAAAAAAATGATCCTGGCTTCCCAGCCAAGACGGTGGCATTTTTTCCAAAAAAAAAATCTCCCGTGAACACAAAAGCATAAGATTCAGGGGGCGTGGCTTAACAAGCGGAGGAGATGGTCGCATGATTGCAGAGCTCCGGAGCGGGCAGCAAATCTCCCCACACAGCGATCCTATTTTAAAGAGAATGGGCAGACTAACAAGAGGGGGAACACATTACAATCACCCTCGAGCGTCGGGATCTGCTAGGAGCAAGCAGATTCCCGACATTTTCAAGACACAGAACAGGAGAAGCATGGCGGGAGCCAAGATGGCACGGGCTCAGATGCAGGAGGAAAACGACGACTTTGACAACGCATCCCTGGCTGCTTCAGAGGATCTGGTAAGAGACCCCTCACCTCCAGAACTCCCATTAACATATGCAGCAATGATGGACATAGCAGCAGACATTAAAAAATTGTTTTCTGCTGCCATTACTGACTTAAAGGCTGACATCCTCATGCTCACTGAGCAAATGGCGGCAGGGGAGAGAGCAGGAAGGCACAGGGAGAAAGCAATTAAAAGACTTGAAGAAGTCTCCTCCACACACTCCCAACGACTCATTGCATCAAATAGGCACCTGGAAGATTTGGATAATAGAGGCAGAAGGAGCAACATAAGAATAAGGGGCATTCCAGAAACAGTAACTGCAAACCAAATAAAACCTGCGCTCTGCTGTCTTTAACAGCCTGTTCGAGAGACCATTGGAGTCTCCCATAGACTTTGACAGAGCACACAGGGCACTGAGACCTAGAGCCCCTGATCCAGCACCACCCCGAGTCATTATTTGTTGCCTCACAAGCTTTACCTTGAAAGAAGACATCCTACAAAAAGCAAGGCAAAATGAACAGGTCCTTTTTAATGATGTCACCATACAACTTTTCCAGGACCTCTCTCCCATAACACTCAAAAATAGGAGAGCAGTCAGGCCTCTCCTGGATGTGATGAGGGAAAAAGGGATACCATATAGATGGAAATTCCCCTTTGCTGTTCAGGCAACATTTAAATGGGAAGCAACATCTGCCACGCACCCCTGATGACCTACCCCTCTTCTGCAATAACATCCACATAAACCTGATAGACCTACCAGAATGGTATCAGGAATTCCGAATACCCCCCGCCAGTGACTCCCAATTCATCTCCACCCAGACCTTCTCCTTGCAAATCTCCATTTTTAAAAGGAGGTAAAAAGCAAAAGTACTATTAAACTTCAATCTTGCTACTCCTCCACAAAAAACACCTAAAACTAAGGATATCCGCTAATCCCCCCTGCAACAAAGCTGACACAGGATTACGTCATGCTACTCACTTTCACAAAACCCATTCTGCAATTTGAAAATATAATTTGCTGATAAAGTTAAGCATTCAGAACTTTCTGATTAAAAAGCATTATATTTCCATAATGCAGGTTCTTATAGAGTCACTAGATGGCAGCATTGGACTGTGAACCTATGTTGTAATAATAAATTCTGTTAACTCTGCATCACCTACTGAGCTTGCACTATTTGCAGAGCTACTCCTCAAACACTTTAAAGACACAATATGCAACGTGATCTGAGAAACTCACACCTTTCTACAGAGTTAAAGTTTTCTCAGTTATGACTACGGGATAATTTACATACTCCAATGAAAAGTGTATAAAAGGTTTTGTTCTATTTAACTAATTTTTCTTTTCTTTTTTGATTGTACCAAGTTATTCCTACACTCAATACTTCAAGGACAGAAAACACAGCTCTCGAGAACACATATACTCTGCGACCTCCAGAACTCACCTCTAAGAACTGTAATGGTTCGGTTCGCACCAGAACCTGCAAACGGACCGAAAGTTCGCACAAACTTTAGAACCCCATTAAAGTCTATGGGACTTGAACATTTGAAATCAAAAGTGCTAATTTTAAAGGCTAATATGCAAGTTATTGTCCTAAAAAGGGTTTTGGGGACCCGGTCCTGCCACAGGGGACATGTATCAATGCAAAAAAAAGTTTTAAAAACTGACGTTTTTTCGGGAGCAGTGATTTTAATGATGCTTAAAGTGAAAAAAAAAAGTTAAATATTCCTTTAAATATCGTACCTGGTGGGTGTCTATAGTATGTCTGTAAAGTGGTGCGTGTCGTACCTGGGGGGTATCTATAGTATGTCTGTAAAGTGGTGCGTGTTTCCCGTGCTTAGAACAGTCCCTGCAAAAATGACATTTATAAAGGAATAAAAGTCATTTAAAACTGCTTACGGCTTTAATGTAATGTCGGGTCCCGGCAATATGGATGAAAATGAGTGAGACAAACAGCATGGGTAGCCCCCAGGCCCTATATACTCTGAACAGCAGTATACAAGCAGTGCAAACAAGACAGGGACTGTAGGTTTGTTAAGTAGAATCTGTTTGTAATTTTGAACTGGTACATTTTTAACCATCTCAATACAGTGCAACAGAAGGGGAGGGGAGTCACAAGGGGAGGAGACCGGTCGGTGTTGCTCTATAGTATACTGAGAACACACATTGGTCTCCTCTCCTCTCTGACAGGACGTGGATCTGTGTGTTTACATACACAGATCCACAGTCCTGCCGTGTTACCGGGCAATCACGGGTGCCTGGCGGACATCGCGGCCACCCGGCACGTGCATCGGGTGCCCAGTGAAACGGCGGGAGCGCGCGATTGCCGGCGGCGGCGCACGCACGCCCCCTGGTGGGCAGGGAAGGTGAGGGCGTCATATGACGCCCTCCCAGAACGAGAGCCGCGTCGCCTTGCCGTCATATGACAGCTGGCAGGCGGCAAGTGGTTAAAGTGTAGCTCCAGCCAAAAAATCTATTTTTAAGCTTTTTGGAAAACATAGGGAAGGGTTATCACCCCTGTAACATTTGTTTTGCTGTCTGTGCAACTCTTCAGAAGATTTCACCTCATTTTCTGTCCCAATAACAAATGTTTTCTGAAAATTTGGGGTTTTTAGTGAAACAAGGATTGGTGATAAAGCATCAGTGGAGAGGAGACACATTTTTCCCATATTAACTCTTACAGGAGAGAATTTCCCTTCCTAGGGGGTAGATTTCATCTCACTTTCTGTTGTCTCCTTCCGTTTGCAAGTAGGAGTCGTTTGTAAGTTGGATGTTTGAAAGTAGGGGCCTGCCCTATATACTCTGCAGAAATTGGGGCCTTAGGTATTGATGTTGCCACAACACTGTAAGCCCGCACAGTTATGCCCTGTACACACGGTCGGACATTGATCAGACATTCCGACAACAAAATCCATGGATTTTTTCCGACGGATGTTGGCTCAAACTTGTCTTGCATACACACGGTCACACAAAGTTGTCGGAAAATGCGATCGTTCTGAACGCGGTAAGGTAAAACACGTACGTCAGGACTATAAACGGGGCAGTAGCCAATAGCTTTCGTCTCTTAATTTATTCTGAGCATGCGTGGCACTTTGTGTGTCGGATTTGTGTACACACGATCGGAATTTCCGACAACGTATTTTGTTGTCGAAAAATTTTATAGCAAGCTCTCAAACTTTGTGTGTCGGAAATTCCGATGGAAGATGTGTGATGGAGCCCACACACGGTCGGAATTTCCGACAACAAGGTCCTATCACACATTTTCCGTCGGAAAATACGACCGTGTGTACAGAGCATTACTCTTGGTGGAACGGGCCCTGCTGTGAAATATTAGATCAAGAATTGTAATTACATGCAATTGTTGAACAGTGGTAGAAAAATTGGGCCTTTGGTGGTGGTGCTGGTGCCACAACACTGTAAGTCCTCACAGTTACTCTTGGTGGGCGCTGGAACGGGCCCTGCTGTGCTATAGTTGGAGCGCAGGAATGAGCCCTGCTGCAAAGTATTGCATCAAAAACTGTAATTACATGCCCCTGTTAAACAGGGGCTGAAAAATTGGGCCTTGGGCACTGGTGCTGGTGCCACAACACTGCAACCCCTCACAGATACTCTAGTTGGAGCGCAGGAATGAGCCCAGCTGCAAAGTATTGCAACAAAAATTGTAATTACATGCCCCTGTTAAACAGGGGCTGAAAAATTGGGCCTTAGCCACTGCTGCCACAACACTGCAACCCCTCAAAGATGCTATAGTTGGAGCGCAGGAATGAGCCCAGCTGCAAAGTATTGCATCAAAAATTGTAATTACTCGCCCCTGTTGAACAGGGGCAGAAAAATTGGGACTTGGCCACTGGTGGCGGTGCCCAGAACCAAAAATGTTCTTACAAGCTATCAGCATAAAAATTGAGGAAGAGGATTGTCACTCAGCATAACAGGATAGTCAATCAGCATCAGCATAGGCAGTCTTGAAGGGATCTCACATTAAAAAAAATAAATCAATTGGTTACATCAGCATCAGGTGCTTGGTAGCTGGTGATCCAAGACTGATTCATTTTTATGAAGGTAAGCCAATCGGCTGATTTGGTGGAAAGGCGCACCCTGTGATCGGTTACAAAGCCTCCAGCAGCACTGAATGTGTGTTCCGAAAGAACACTGGATGCAGGATAGGTCAGTAGCTCAATTGCATATTGTGCAAGCTCTGGCCAGTGATCCATCCTCAAGACCCAGTAACCCAGAGGATTTTCGGTGGGAAAGGTGTCCAAGTCTGATCTTGCCCCTAGGTAATCTTGCACCATGCGAATCAGACGCTGGCAATGGTTGCTGGGACCGATCAGACCTTGGGGCTGCAGACTAAAAAATTGTCTGAACGCATCGGTCAGACGGCCACCTTCTCCCCGGCTCCTTCTGTGACTGACCGAAGCCTCAGCAACACGTTGTCCAGGAGGACCAGGAAATTGTAACCTCCCAGGCTCAGGAAACGCTTTGCACAAACCTTTCTGCAAGGCCTCCCGAAGATGTTTCATCCTCTGCTCCCTCAAGCAAGATCCCGGTCTGCAACCTTACCCTTGTAACGTAGATCAAGGAGGGTTGCCAGCCAGTAATCATCCCTCCCCTTGATACCACGAATACGAGGATCCTTCCGCAGGCTTTGCAGGATCAGGGAGGCCATGCAGCGTAGGTTTGCTGAGGCATTCGGTCCAGAGTCCTCTGGGTCACTAAGGACATGATCCGCAGCCACCTCCTCCCAGCCACTTACAAGTCCATGGGTTTCTTTGGACTGTAAATGATCTCTTGAAGACTGCTGCTGATGCTGAGTGCTGGGCTCCACCTCCATGCTGACACAATCCTCCTCCTCCTCATCCTCTTCCTGTGTGATCGGTGGGCACGCAGGAACACTGTCTGGATAAAGGGGGCCTTGAGAGGTAAGGAAGTCCTCCTCTTCCTCCCTCTGTTCTGCCTTAAGTGCCCTGTCCATTATTCCACGCAGCGTGTGCTCCAACAGGTGGACAGGAGAGACAGTGTCAATGATGTATGCACTGTCACTGCTTACCATCCTCGTGGCCACTCAAATGGTGACAGGAGAGTGTATGCATTCCTGATCATAGCCCACTGGCGTGGGAAAAAAAAAAAAAAAACAAGCTCTCCTGACCCGGGGCCATAGTGCATAGGTACTCATTGATGGCACACTGCTGCGTGTGCAGCCGCTGCAGCATGGCCAACGTTGAGTTCCACCTGGTGGGCATGTCACAGATTAGGCGATTCTTGGGCAGGTTAAATTCCTTTTGGAGGTCAGCCAGCCGAGCACTGGCATTATATGACCTGCGGAAATGCATGCAGACTTTCTTGGCCTGCCTCAGGACATCCTGTAAACCCAGGTACCTGCCAAAGAACCGCTGCACCACCAAGTTAAGGACGTGAGCCAAACAGGGCACATGGGTCAGTTGTCCCTGTCGGAGGGCAGAGAGGAGGTCGTTGCCATTGTCGCAAACCACTATACCTGCCTCAAGCTGGCGTGGCGACAACCACCTCTGAACCTGACCCTGCAGAGCTAACAAAATCTCTGCCCCAGTGTGGCTCCTGTCCCCCAAGCACACCAGCTCAAGCACCGCATGGCATGTTTTTGCCTCCGTGCTTGCGTAGCCCCTTGAACGCCTACGAAGCACCGCTGGTTCCGAGGACAAATCAGCACAGGAAGAGGCCATGGAAGAAGAGGAGGGGGTGGAGGAGAGAGGTGTGGCAGAATCTACACTAGTAGAATTTTGGAGGCGTGGTGGCGGAACAACCTCCAACACTACTGCACCCTGTCCTGCATCCTTCCCAGCTGCCAGAAAAGTCACCCAGTGCATGGTAAAAGATAGGTAACGTCCCTGTCCATGCCTGCTGGACCACGAGTCAGCGGTAATATGCACCTTACCGCTGACCGCCCTGTCCAGCGAGGCCAAGACATTGCCTTCCACATAAACCCAACACAATCTGCGCTATCCCCACTCCACTACAGCGATATTATACTCAATGAATGTGAACAAGCAAGTATAGACAAAAAATAGACAAAAAGTGCTGCAACCAAAATGAACACGAATATCTAGTTCTGTGCCATATATAATAGATTCAGGTGCGCTACTAGTGTCCCAATGGTTAAAGTTGATCTTTAACCCAAAACTTCTTGATATTTATGTATTACTTTAGTAACAATCACACAAAAATAAACATAAGAGAAGTCCCAAAAAAGTATCAAAAATTGTCAAAACAACGTATCAAAAACAAATATATTTCAAAATAATAAGTGTTTCTATAAAGATAGTCCTTCTTTTGACTAATGAGATTGCTGATCCTTTAGTGTTTGAACATGCTGACAAGGCGGTATAAGGACATGCTGACAAAGCGGTAACATAAGGGGGGCGCTTACCAGATAAGTTGGACCCCTATTATGGGGGTCTTTAGAGCCTCACAGGTGCCAGGTCTTATAGGCAGGAACAGCTGCTTTCCCTTACAGCTTCGGATCCTCCTTGGCTTCTTATCGAGCACCGGAATGATCTCAACTTGATACTTTTTTGGGACTTCACTTATGTTTATTTATTTTTGTGTGATTGTTATTAAAGTAATACTAAAGTAATACATAAATATCAAGAAGTGTAGGGTTGAAGATCAGCTTTATCCATTGGGACACTAGTAGCGCACCTGAATCTATTATATATTGCCTTCCACATGCCAGTAGAGAGCCAGAATCGCCGTCCATGAGAAAAAGTGGCGTTTGGGAACCTGCCACTGAGGAACAGCACATTTCACAAACTCACAGAAGGGGGCAGAGTCTACCAACTGAAAGGGCAGCAGTTGAAGTGCTAGCAATTTAGCCAAGCTAGCATTCAACCACTGGGCATGTGGATGGCTGGGAGCGAACTTCTCGGCGGTGCAGCAGCTGGGGCAGGGAAATTTGCCTGGTACAATCTGACGTTGGTGTACCGATAGCAGATTGCCCGCAAGTACTTGGCTGTGATCCCCTCCCTCCTCATCACTGGAGCAAACCTGGCAGTATGCTGTAGGAACATGTCTGCCAGATTGCTGTCCTTCTTGGGCACCCCCTCTCTCTGGGCTCACGTTACTGCCTTCCTCTAGCTAGGTACCATCATCGGAGCCTTAAAAACGTTGGGCATCCTCCTGGAGCATGTACCCATCACTGTGGTCAAACAGTTTGGGGGACTCATCAGGAGGACATGGTGGGGCTAGGGAAGGAGTGACTGATGCCATTGAGCCGAGGGAAGAGGCCGCGTTGGCAGCTGCTTTGCCAAAGTACCCTGAGCCTGGGTGAGAGAGGATGAGGAGGATGAGGACGGCTTGGTCATCCACTCTACCAAGTCTTCCGCATGTTGCGGCTCAACACGGCCAGCTGCCGAAAAAAAGGACAAGCGTGTCCCACGGCCACGTGCTGATGAGGATGCACCGTCTCCACGACCAGCACTGTTGCCTCTAGACACAGAGCCTGCTTGCCCTCTTTTATTGGCTTGTGACTGTCTGCCTATCCTTGTTGGCCTTCCAGACATACTAATAGCCTGCAGTGCGATGTAGCTGCACAAAGCTGGGATCTATATATATATATATATATATATATACACTGATACTGCAGCTAGCAGAATCAACTGCCTGCCTGTAGTATTATTAGTATGCGAACACCACCAATTTTCTTCAGGTAGCTTTAGGTGCACACTGCGCAGAGGACACAGTAAACTGTAAATACTGTAGCTGCCTGCCTGTGGTACTAATAGGATCAGAAGAACACCAGCAATTTTCTTCAGGTAGCTCGCACACTGTGCAAAGGACACAGTACACTAACTGTAAATACTGTAAAAACACCTGCCTGCCAGTAGGAAGAGAATAACAGGAACGGATCTAGCTAAACTGAATACAGTATATATATATATATATATATACACACACACACACACACACACATTATATATACATATACATACACACAATACACTGTAAGTGCAGCTAACTGACTCGCCTGCCTACTCTAACTTAAATCAAATGACACTGTCTCTCTATCTCTCTCCGCCGCAACACACTACACAAGGCCGCCACACAGGCGGCCTTATATAGTGTGGGGTGTGTACTAAAACCCCTGAGCCATAATTGGCCAGAGCCTCCCTGGCTTTGGCCAATTACGGCTCTCTGTACAGACGGCGCTGTGATTGGCCAAGCATGCGGGTCATAGTGCATGCTTGGCCAATCATCAGCCAGCAATGCACTGCGATTCCGCAGTGAATTATGGGCCGTGATGCACCACTTGAATTTGTCTCGAACGGCCCATAACGTTCGCAATTCGACGAACGGTCGAACAGGACGATGTTCGACTCGAACTCGAAGCTCATCCCTACTAGAGATCTACCAGAACAATAAAATAACTTTAAGAATGAGGCTTAGTCATATATAGCTACATAGAGGCTTTAATACAACTAAGTCATTCCTCAACCATTCTTATATAATGTGATATTGGTTTATCTTCGTTAACCCTTTAGTTGTATAAAGACATTTTACTACAATGTGGGACAAATACATGCCATCTGTGCATTTGTCAAAGGGGAAGGAACCATAAAAAGATATAATAATCCAGCTCTGACCATAAAAATTTAGATTCCTACTATTAACTAAACCCTAAGGCAATAAAACTATTACACATAGACGAACGGAACAATGGAATTTGGTGTTCCTTCTCCTTTGAAAAGGAAAACTCCGACACAGATATTACATTATATCCCTGTAAGGTATATTTACTAAAGTTATATAGTTATACGTTTAACGTTTTACTGAATTATTAATACTATCAATGTCTTTTAAGGCAAATAATTTAGTTCAGTTATAAAGTTATAAGATAACAACAAATATGCTGACTTAACTCATTATAGATATTAAGGAAAACCTTGACTTAACCTGACCAATAATACACATCCTAAAAACTCTGGAAGTCAAACTTTATGAAAAACAAATTAATCCATGCTTATCCGGTGAAGTCAATGTTCCCACTGCTCTATATAAATAAACATTCGCTTCTCACAAAGAAACTTTTTAAGTTAGACAGCATTCATGGAGATTATGCCCCCCGATATATGAATCACACCATCAATTTCTAGATTTACCCTAGACAACTGATTGTTGATTTGATTAAAATATCTTCCCTGTTCTCACCTTTCCATTCACCCCTAACAAAATATAATCAGATATTATCTTAAACCATCTATACTAATTTTCTAACAATTTACGCGACTCTGGGTGTCTATTCGATACCTACGGCGTGACCCAATCCTCCTCTCATCCTCAGACCACATTTCTACATCCCGCTCCCCCCCCTTTTTTTTTTCACTTCTTCCCTCTTTCTCTTGAGAGCTCTTCTTTCTCCCATGTTTTCTAACCCCCAATCTAATTAGCATGGCATACTCAGGCCTTGGAAAATTACCCACTATTATTTCGCACAATACAAATGGCTTAAACACACCAGAAAAGAGGAGTAAAACATTATATGAATCAAAAAGAAAAACAACAAACTGTATACCTACAGGAGACACACTTTAAAGGCTCCCAAATACTAAACTAATATTTCACTGAAGCATAAATTGGAATCATATATACCAAATAGTGCAAATTCATGTGTTTAAACATTTAAAGCATCATGTGATTTAAATGTGATTAAATCAAACAAAATGTCCATATAGTCAAACGTGGATGCTGGGAAATAATATAAAAGTGTCCTCTTGATATCTTCCACCACACTACAAGTGTTCGGTGCTCCCACTCCCTTAAGAAACGCACTCACCGACTCCACATGCCCGCACTTGCGTGCAAGGCTAAATCGCTTTTATACCACACAGATAGGGTATGATCATCAGCCCGATCTCCAACAATGTGTATGGGAACCACTCCACATGTAAAATAATAAAGTGCTCCAACAGTGTAAAACAGTAAAACCGCTTTATTAACACACTACCACTCTCCAAGTGTTCACTCACATTTTACAAACTTTAAAACAGCAAAAATCGGTGCAACTTCAAACCACAGCAACACAGCAGTTGGATCACACAATACAGTGATGCGGTCACGGCGGACCCGAGGTGTGCAGGTGTCAGCCTTTCAGTTCTCACCCCCTCCTTGGTGCCTCGTGAACAGATCGGATCGCGGATATCTCGTACGGCTAACAGCGTCCTACGTCACAGCCACAGCCCCAACATGTTTCGTCAAACATTGACTTATTCATGGGATTGGCTGCATGGGATGACACTCCTCTCTTTTATACCCTCCTATCAAATAAACCAGAGAGAACCTTGTACCACACCTGCGCACACCCCGTGTCCCCGAGGCCGCAACAAATCCATTATTCAAGGCAAAGACACAGAAACAAAGTGATCCCATTACAGGAAAAACTTTTCACATATGGTTGCATGCTGATCATGTCACACAGGGGACCCCAGTCTCCGCACTTCCCACAGCGTGCATCTTAATGTTCCCTCCCCTATTGACATTCAATCCAGTCAATGCAAATAATGTGTTCAAAGCACTGTTCCCTTGGGACATTTGCCACCTCCTGAATTATTTCCAACAGATTATCATTATTATAGCCCTTCTGTACAAATTTTTTTCTAAGAATATCAGCCTGCATATGGAAATCCTCTATTTGCGTGCAGTTCCGGACTCACAATATTTGTCCCTTAGGGATATTTCTTATCCATGCAGGATGATGGCCACTCCTGATGGACAAGTAGCTATTGCGATCCGTTGGTTTTTAGTAAACTTTTGTCCTCAAGGTATTTAAATATTTTTCTATTGTAACATCCAAAAAATTGACCGTTTTCTCATTAATCACATATTCCAATCTAATATTGTTAGAATTGTTAATCAATTCTCCCAAAAATTCCACCACAGATTCCTCCGACCCCTCCCAAATGAACAGGAGGTTGTCTATGAACCTGCGATAGAATTTAAGCTGGGGTCTCATTTTACTGAAAACCTGTCTGTCCTCCCACTCCGCCATAAACAGGTTGGCAAGGCTGGGAGCATATTTAGCTCCCATTGCCATGCCAACCTGCTGAGAAAAAAATTGATCATTGAACCAAAAATAATTATGGGACATGCAGAACTCCAAAACATGACCCAAAAAATGTTTCTGTATATGTGGGATGTCCTCACGTTTACTTAGCGCCCAATTAAGGGCCAGGGAGGCATCCTCATGCTGGATGATGGTGTATAGGGAGGGCACATCAGCCGTTACTAAATATGATGTAGCCAATGCGTTTAATTTCACCCCATCTAGCAGTTGTAATAAATCCGCAGTATCTTTCAGATAAGCCTTAGTCATCTTGACACTAGGCTGGAGGAATTTATCCAAGTACTCCCCCAGCCTAGCTGTCACAGATCCAATGCCATTAACGATAGGGCAAGGAGGTGGACATTGTATGTTTTTGTGTATTTTTGGCCAGGTATAGATAACTGGAATTCGGCATGCACTCGGGATAAGATATCTCCTCTCTTTGAGTCTCAGGGAGTCCATTTTATAGCCCCATTCCACTAAATTAATCAGCTGAGTTTTGTAGATTTCTGTAGGGTCAGATGCCAATCTTTTATAAGTGGACCTATCGCTAACCAACTCAATCATTTGTTTAAGGTAAAAAGATTTATCCATTACTACTACCCCCCCCCTTATCAGCGGGTCATATAATCAAATCTTTCTTCTCTTCCAGAGATTTTATACCTTCCCTAATATACTCAGGGTTAACTCTGTTTTGGGGGGTCAAATTCTCAATATCATTTATCACCAGGCTTTTAAAGGCCTCCATGAAATGATTACTTGGATTTTGAGGATTGAAAATAGACTTATTTTTCAAGCCAGTGTCCACTCTCCTAGATGGAGAAGTGGCTCTCATTGACGACACCACTGGATGGCTTAAAAAATATTTTTATGCCTTCCTGCCCTGCATCCCCTTCTCTTTGAAAGGGAATGGCTTCTTTGTTGTACAAGTGGGGGGGCATATTTCTTCCTCCACCTCTCTGAATGTTTCCAGGTGGGTTCCTCCCCGGTGTCCCTCCCCTCCCCCGTTGACCTAAAAAAGGAGAATTATACGGGTACTGAACACAATAATCCTCATCTTCTAATGGTGCATATCTGTTATACAGAGGAACCTCATTCCCTCTCTCAGGGTAATGATTGGATGGGGCGTACTGTTGCCACTGCCTATATCCTGGAGGGTTATAGCCTTGTGGCACATTTCCCTATGGGTCCGGGGTGACTGATAATTTCTATTATTGATGTAACCAACTGGTGGATATCCACCCCTACCCCGTGTTGATGGTCTAGGGGCATAGCGATGGTCTTCCACATACTGGTTTACTCCACTATTTGGGTTAACCTCACCTCACCGTTTTGGCCCCAGCCATCCTTTCCTTTTATTATCTGATTTTTTATATTCAGGTTTGGGATTACTAGTGGCCTGCTCCATATTTTCTTTATCTGTGGGGTCACCATTAGATGCTTCAACGGTGGCCTGCCACACAAATACTGTTGGTCCTAAAGTCATTAGAGTCTCTGTTAAATTTTTAAACTTTTTTCTTCTGTGTTTCCCCGTCAATTTTCTCTCATTTTTTCTATATATTGGTATTAAATTCCTTCATCTGGTTAGTTTCCTTAATTGGCTCCAACTTATCCTGTACATTTTTAATTTTCTCATTAAGCATACTTAATTTAATCTGTTTTCTTTTTAAAACAAGTCCCTGTAGTTCTCTACCCACTTTATTAAAGAATTCCAGCCACTCATCCATATATTTCTTATCATTAAGACCATCCTGTGGGGGAATCTCCCACCTCATATGGTTCAATGATCAATTTTGGCTCAATGATCAATTTTGGTTCAATGATCAATTTTTTTCTCAGCAGGTTGGCGTGGCAATGGGAGCTAAATATGCTCCCAGCCTCGCCAACCTGTTTATGGGGGAGTGGGAGGACAGACAGATTTTCAGTAAAATGAGACCCCAGCTTAAATTCTACCGCAGGTTCATAGACGACCTCCTGTTCATTTAGGAGGGGTCGGAGGAATCTGTGGTGGAATTTTTGGGAGAATTGAATAACAATCCTAACAATATTAGATTGGAATATGTGATTAACGAGAAAACGTCAATTTTTGGATGTTACAATAGAAAAATATTTAAATACATTGAGGACAAAAGTTTACTTCAAACCAACGGATCGCAATAGCTACTTGTCCATCAAGAGTGGCCATCATCCTGCATGGATAAGAAGTATCCCTAAGGGACAAATATTGCGAGTCCGATGGAACTGCACGCAAATAGAGGATTTCCATATGTAGGCTGATATTCTTAGAAAAAAATTTGTACAGAAGGGCTATAATAATGATAATCTGTTGGAAATAATTCAGGAGGTGGCAAATGTCCCAACGGAAAAGTGCTTTAAGAAAAAAAGAAACCCAGGTGGACAGTAACCAGCACCAGCTGAGGTTCATTTTAGGCTTTCACTGTCAATTCAGGGAGATTGAAAGTATGTATAAAAAACACTGGCACATTTTATGTAAAGATAGACATCTGGTGGACATCTTACCTAAACAACCGAAATTTATCTACAGGAGAGCTCCGAATTTCGGGAACCGAGTAGTGAAAAAAATTCTGGATCCTCCAGGACAGGATGTTATGAGGATACATATGAAGGGGTTCTTTTGTTGCAGAAGATGCATATGTTGTAGAACTGTAAAAGTTAGTAATAGGGGGGTGACTAGTGTTACAAATAGAGACGGAGAAACCTTTGAGATTAAGGAGTTCAGTACATGTAACTCCACTCATGTGGTAGATCTGATGTGGTGCCCCTGCGATTTACTTTACGTGGTGAGAACTTAGAGGCCCCTTAGAGTCCGTATTTCGGAACATCTAACTAATATTAAGAATGGTTATAAGTTTCACAGTGTGTCACTGCACTTTAGCGACAGACACCAACAGGATCCCTCATTGCTGCAATTTTGTGGTATCGATGTAGTACACCCGTCTTGGCGTGGCTCTAATAGGGTGAGGGACTTATCCCAAAGAGAGACTCGCTGGATATTCCTTTTAAAATGTTTGGCCCCGAGAGGGCTAAACATTGAACTTGATTTAAACTGCTTCATTAGTGACCTTTAATGCGATTTGCATTGGTGGTTGTTGCTTAAGCAGTTTGTAGTCTGGTGCACTTGTCAGGGCTCTAACTATTAATAGAAAATAAAAAATACACTCAACAATATCAGTATTATCTGAAGTTTTGTATATGTGTAAGTACTCATATTCAAGACATACTGGACCTCCGGTGGTATATGATTTGTGTTTATTACAGAGACTATGAGTATTATTTCTGGCATGAGGGATGAATGACTTTATCCTGCATGCTTGGAATCGATATTCTTTGGGAATTAAGGTCTGAATAGACTATATATTATCTACTGATATAATTAGTTCTAAAGAGTAGGGGAGAGACCATTTGTATTGCGACTAATACCTATGGTTTGGTTGCCTCTTGTTGATAGGTCTCATAATAAGATTGGGCCGGTGTATGTAATTTTTTCAAAAAAATGCAGGTATCTGGATGTAGATTACTTTATATATGTGGTATCATTCCAACCATTCATATTTGAACTTCATCATTTTTATATATTATTTTTATGTATATTTTATATTTTGGTATGTAATACTTTAAATACAGTATTGTAATGATTTAATATATTTTAATATATTTTAGATGCAAAGGTACTCAAATTAGAGATGTAATGCACAGTGAACACATTATTTGCATTGACTGGATTGAATGTCAATAGGAGAGGGAACATTAAGATGCACGCTGTGGGAAGTGCGGAGACTGGGATCCCCTGTGTGACATGACCAGCATGCAAGCATATGTGAAAAGTTTTTCCTGTAATGGGATCACTTTGTTTCTGTGTCTTTGCCTTGAATAATGGATTTGTTGCGGCCAGGTGGACACGAGGTGTGCGCAGGAGCGGTACAAGGTTCTCTCTGGTTTATTTGATAGGAGGGTATAAAAGAGATGAGTGTCATCCCATGCAGCCAATCCCATGAATAAGTCAATGCATGACTAAACATGTCGGGGGTGTGGCTGTGACGTAGGACGCTGTCAACCGTACAAGATAGCGGTGAGCTGATCTGTTAACGAGGCACCGAGGAGGGGATGAGAACTGAAAGGCTGATGCCTGCACACCTCGGGTCCGCCGTGACCGCATCACTGTATTGTGTGATCCAACTGCTGTGTTGCTGTGGTTTGAAGTTGCACCGATTTTTGCTGTTTTAAAGTTTGTAAAATGTGAGTGAACACTTAGAGAGTGGTAGTGTTTTAATAAAGCGGTTTTACTGTTTTACACTATTGGAGCACTTTATTATTTTACATGTGGAGTGGTTCCCATACACATTGTTGGAGATCAGGCTGATGATCATACCCTATCTGTGTGGTATAAAACCGATTTAGCCTTGCACGCAAGTGCGGGCATGTGGAGTCGGTGAGTGCGTTTCTTAAGGGAGTGGGAGCACCGAACACTTGTGGTGTGGTGGAAGATATCAAGAGGACACTTTTATATTATTTCCCAGCATCCACGTTTGACTATATGGACATTTTGTTTGATTTAATCACATTTAAATCACATGATGCTTTAAATGTTTAAACACATGAATTTGCACTATTTGGTATATATGATTCCAATTTATGCACTTTGTTAATAGCAGTGCCACTAGTGTTCTTCTTTTTGTCTTTTGTGCTGAACTATCTAGACATTCAGAAGGGTCATATTCAATATTTTTGATATTCTTTACTGTATAGTGGCAGCTTTATTGATTTAGTGATTTATTTATTAACTTATTCACTTAAACTATTCACTTTTATATTTGTGGCGCGGTGGTGGTAATTGTAGTAAGGGGCGGTTGGTTACTATAATACTATATAGCTATTTCACTGAAGCGTTTCACGCTATGAACCCACATGCCAAAACAAATCAATCCTCCTAAGCAAACACGCAATGTTTTCTACAGAACATCAATTTATTGATCTAGAAGGTAGATACGTCTTCTTGAAGGGAACCATGGACGGTAGACCTATCACACTACCTATCACTTTCTGTCAACTAATTGAAGAGTTGAAGAGCTTTGCCGAGGGATGCATTCTTTTGGGAGGAGATTTTAACATACCTCTGAACCCAAATCAAGATGCTTCCTCAGGCGAATCCTGTATTACATACAGAATTCTGACAAAAATAAAAACCCTACTAAAATCAATGACCCTTATTGACACTTGGAGAACATTACACCCCACGAGAAAAGACAACACCTTTTACTCTACCCCACACAAACACTACACAAGAATTGACTACCTCTTCATTACACAAAGAGATCTTGGAGACCTCGAAAACGCTGAAATGTGTTCCATAACTATTTCGGATAACGCACCAATTTCAGTCACCCTAAAAACAAATAGAAATCACCCACAAAAATTCTGTTGAAGATTAAATGCTTCACTGCTTGTTGACCCAAATATTCAATCCCAGACTTAGAAAACGCTCACTAACTACTTTCAAACAAACAATACTCCAGACACCTCACCTCTGACAATATGGGAAGCCCATAAAAGTGTTATTAGGGGCAAATTAATCAAATGGGGCTCACGTAAAAAAAAGGAAAGGGAGAAAACCATCAATGACCTTTTACTTAAAATTACTAACCTAGAACTTATCCATAAACAATCACAAGCCCAAAAGAAGGATCAGGAACTCACACAAACCAGGAAAACCCTACAAAATCTACTTGACTATAAGGCAAAGAGATCACTATTCCTCAGAAGGTCGATTTATTACGAGCACGGGGACAAAGAAGGTAAACTCCATGCAAAAGCTTTAAAAAGTTAAAATAGCAAATAATATCCACAGAGTTCGTAATAAAGACAGCATTATGATTCATGAATCAACCAAAATAGTACTACTCTTCCATAATTTTTACACCACACTTTACAACATCCAACCCCAAAACAAACCGACAAACTTCAGTGGTGACAGAAAATAGATCATTTCAGAATACCTAACTAATTGTAACATGCCTACGCTACCCCAAATTGATGTAGCATCACTGGAAACACCCATAACCCTAGTAGAAGTTTCAAACGCCATCAAAGAACTAAAAACAGGGAAAAGTCCTGGCCCTGATGGCTTCACCTCACAATATTATAAATTGTTTGAAAATATATTAACCCAACCACTGAAGCCCTAAATGCTATATCCAAAGAACAGAAGGCATGTAAAGAATTTCTTCTAGCATACATTACAGTGATCCCGAAACCAAATAAAGACCCTGCTGATTGCACAAATTATAGGCCAATTTCCTCATTAAACTAAGATCTGAAACTCCTTGCAAATATTCTAGCTGGGCGTGGCTTGGCCGGGACCCGAGATGGCCGCTTGAGTTCTTAGCTACGGCATGAGGGCTTACTCTGCTCCTAATAGGGAAAAGCTGCCTTATCCTGCCACGGGAAAGCCGAACAGGAGTACCTCAGCCCCGAGGGCGATGAAAAAGACAGGGACACAGCTCAGTAGAAACATCCCTGAGCTGTTCCGCAGCCAAAAAGCGGGACACCGCGAGGCCTTACAGGATGCACAGGCCTCATCCCCAGACTCACGTTGAAGCGACGCCGACATACAAGCAGACAGCGGCGGTGATCCAGGACGTTCCACTGAGCCATCCTGACCACAAAGGATCTCCAAAGGGTGGCCCTGGGCATCAAACACACCCTAACCTCAGCCATTTCAGATCTGAAGGAAGACATCCACAGCATGGCACACCGCATCCCGGACATAGAGCAGGCCTCCCACACACATGCAGAGGCAATCAGGCAACTGCAAATGCCTATGATTCCCAACTCCCACAAATCTTATCTTCACCGCCATGTGGAAGATCTTGACAACAGGGGTCTCAGGCATAATGTAAGAGCGCGGGGGGTACCTGAAAGCATTGAATCACCTGCCCTGCCACTAGCAATCTGCTCAATTTTTAATGACCTACTAGAGCGTCCGGCGGATTCCCCCATTGCGATGGAGAGGTTACACAGAGCCCTGAGGGCCCCACCCCCCCGGGACTCTGAACCCCCAAGAGATGTAGTTCGCTGCATAGTAAACTTCCCCCTCAAAGAGGAAATACTCCGCAAAGCTAGGCTGAGAGGCCGTGTTTTATTTAATGGATCTGACATTAAATTATTTCAAGACCTCTCGCAGATCACATTGTAAAACAGGTGCACGTTACGCCCTCTGCTGGAGGCTCTAAGTACGAGAAACATCCAATACAGATGGAAATTCCCCTTCTGTCTCTCGGCATCCACCAGGGGTCGCACTGCACTTCTCCGAACACCTGAAGACCTCCCATCCTTCTGTGAGCAACTTGACATACCTCAAACTGATCTACCTGAATGGTATACATTCTACTTTCCGACAGAACCGTGGAAACCAGTCTCACACAATCCCTCACCAAAGGCCCAAAGACAGCGATCTAGACGCCGCAGATTCGACCCAACATCGCCCTTCACGCAGAGATCTACCCCTTCACAGTCCGGGAGCAGCCATGACTCCCAAAGGGATCATCAGGATCTCTGAACTTTTAGACCTTACTATACATCGGGCTACCTGTAAGTGTTTGACCTGCCTACTTCTTCAACTGACTTCACGTCCTTTTTTTTTCTTGGTTTGTTTTTTCTCTTTTTTCTTTACCCATATAACTTTCTCAAAGTGCCTGTACCAACCAGAATCCCCAACCACCTACTCTTCGCTGACGATAACGGACCAGATAATTGGATAGAGACAGTCGCATTGCAGAAATTTTCTCACAGGTAAAAGTATGCACCACGTTTGGCCCAAAGACTACGAAGTTTACTGATGGCCGCTGTGACCCTTATATACAAGGTACTTCAAATTTACTTGATACCGAGAGTAAATGCATAACCTCCAACCACCGGGCACCAACTCAAGAAAAGGACTCTCAACCCCCCACCCCCCCCCCCCACACACACACACACACACACACACACACACACACACACACACACACACACACACACACACACACACACACACACACACCTCCCCTTTTTTTTTTTTGCATTTAAAATTTTATTTTTATCATTACTTTGAGGGGGGGGGGGGGTCTTGGCCCTAGCCGTTCGGAGGACAGATGCATCCATCCAATTAACTGATTCCCATTTAGTAGCATTATATAATGCAAAACCATTTATGATCAAAATATGATCAAACACCTACTTCCATAAGATGTGGCTAATTATCGCACTGTATCTGAATAAGGTGTAGCACGGTTCATCTGGACAGGGAGGGAGGGGGTTATCACTTGATATACAGAATTGTCCCCTACAGGTCTCACAATCTGATGTCCGAGACAGGCGAATAGTTCACCTCATTTTACCAGCCCTATTGTGGCTTTAACCTATACAACCTACCTGGCCGTTAGTACTGGCAGGCCCCGACTATCTGCCCACCCCCACACACAAGCACTAGACTCTGATAGCTCATATTAACCCCCATACTCAGACCCAAACCTCAAACCCTAATTCTCAACCGTGCTTCTTTACCTTGGGTTCTAATGGCCAAACAAAGTCTAATGCCGCGTACACACGGTCGTACTTTTCGTCTACAAAAGTCCGACAGCCTGTCCGACAGACTTTCGACAGACTTTTGTTGGACTTGCGGCAGACTTTCTTACGAACGGACTTGCCTACATACGATCACACAAAAGTCCGACGGATTCGTACGTGATGACGTACACCGGACTAAAATAAGGAAGTTGATAGCCAGTAGCCAATAGCTGCCCTAGCGTGGGTTTTTGTCCGTCGGACTAGCACACAGACGAGCGGATTTCTGGGTCCGGCGTAGTTACGACGTAAAGATTTGAAGCATGTTTCAAATCTAAAGTCCGTCAGATTTGAGGCTGGAAAAGTCCGCTGAAAGTCCGGGGAAGCCCACACACGATAGGATTGTCAGCCAGCTTTAGTCCGTCGGACTTTTGTAGACGAAAAGTCTGACCGTGTGTACGCGGCATAAGGCTCCGCATTGGGAAATCCAATCTACGTTATAGAGATTAATACTCAAGGGAAAAAGGCGCCTCTGGGTGTAGTATAAAACCATTTATTAAAAAACCAAAGTGCAAACAACTCACATTTGGATGATTATAAAAAAGCATCTAGTTGATAAGAAGGATGATCCATCTTAGGGCAGTTCGTCAGGTAGTCGCAATCCTCTCAGCTGCTGTGCCAGCGTGTGGCTCGTAATAGACCGCTGAAGCCGGCTGCGGTGGTGTGGATTGAAAATGAGGCCAGGAACGCAGATGGATGACAGGCGCGGGATTGTGACGACACTGGTGAGCGACGCGTTTCCTGAGCGTACGGGCTACGATATTCCGGTAGCCGCGCTCCTTCATCAAGCTATGGATGGATCGTGGTGCTTGACTTAAAAGGGCCAGGGGAGGGGCCAAAGTAAGCACATTTGAAGGGATGCGATTTGGTATACAAACATTCAGGGGATATTTTATATTTATACCAAATCGCATCCCGTCAAATGTGCTTACTTTGGCCCCTCCCCTGGCCCTTTTAAGTCAAGCACCACGATCCATCCATAGCTTGACGTATACATAACCCCAAAAAAAAGTTTGCAACATATGATGGCGACCCCCCTCAGACACCTCCGTGTTAAAGGAGATATCCCAGGGGACCTCTTTACAAGTCATCAATTATCAAATGGCACTACACAGCTCTGTAAAGTTATGCAGATGTTTAGATGTACAAGGTCTTTCACCTCTTTCTTCTTATGTTTTTAAGCTTATTGCTACACGTTTTTTCTTCTGTTTAGCCCGATGTACTACTGGCTGGAAGCTCCCTTAAAACTAAGTTGTTCTTTCCTTCTACTCCCTACAAAACTACCCTATACCCAAAAATATTCCTAAGGCTACTCAGGCATCTATGTCTTTCTCTCAGGTCCCAGATCTTATCAGATAATCCCTCCTGTCATCCCTCGTGCTAGGCCTCTTGATTCCCTGTCACTCCCTCCTTTCTCTCATTTCTTCCTCCCCTCTCTTGCCCCCCCAACTCTCCCCCTCCTACCCACTACCAGTGTCTTTACCTGGGGCCACTCTCCGACTTGACCACCCAATCAACCTGATCGGACTACCTACAACCACCGCTGTGAAAGTCTTACGGTGACCCACGAACTCCCAAAAAATCTTCATACAGCAATACCCCACATAGTACATCATGCCAGCAGAACTACAGATCAAGAAACAAAATTACCCCAAAGTGCGTTTCACTTAATGTAAAGAGTCTAAACGTCCCGGAAAAAAGATCACAGGTCTTATCGGTATTAACCAAACACAAAGAACATTTTATATTCCTCCAAGAAACGTACTTCCGCTCAGATATGATACCTAAACTGTCTAATCACATATACAGAATGGCACTCAACGCCACAAACCCCAGCGCCAAAACTAAGGGAGTATCGATTCTCATATCCAAACATGCTGACTTTCAATTAACAGACTCCCTGGTGGGGCGTGGCCTGGAGCGGCATGCAGTAGGACGCAACTAGACAGAGCTCCGCCGGCCATTGATCCGTTTCTCACATCCTGGGACCGACAAACGACTTTCTTTAGCCCTGAACATACCGCCGCTGTACCGGCAACTTACAGGAGCCATGTCACCTACCAAAAAGGCATCTGCTGCGGCCGCAAAACTTGAGCAATACCGCCGGCCAGGCACGGACCCCTCCAGCCAAGATGGCGCCGCCGCGCCGGACGAAGAACCTCCTGCTGGGACTGACACAGCGAGGGTGCTGGAGGCGATCTCATCATGCCAGGAAGCCGTAACAGTATGCCAGACATCCCTCACAGCGCGGATAGAAGAGGTTAAGGTGGACATTTCACTGGTAAGACAAGATTTTCAAAAACTAAAAGGCAGGGTCACTGAGGCAGAGAACAGGCTGAGCAATATGGAGGACTCCCTCCCCCCCCTGCAAAATACAACATCTGAGCTGCAGCATCAAGTGAATCAATTGATTCAGAAACAAGATGACATCGAGAATCGCCTCAGGCGATGCAACCTCAGATTTGTGGGTCTCCCTGAGGGGTCAGAGGGGAGAGACCCCCCCACGTTTCTTGAAAATCTGCTCTGCGATACATACGGCAGAGATTCCTTTTCCCCTACATTTGTAGTAGAGCGGGCACACCGCATGTCGGGCAGACTACCACCACCTGGAGCCCCCCCACGCACCTTTATTGCGAAGTTCCTGAACTACAGGGATAGGGATGCCATACTTCGCCTCAGCAGATTGAAAGGGAACATCCCTTTGGGAAACAAAATGATAGCGATTTATCCAGACTTTTCTGCAGAGGTGCAGCGGAAAAGGCGCACATTTATGGAGGTCAAAAGGCGCCTCCGCATCAAAAACATCAAATACGCCATGCTTTTCCCGGCCCGCCTCCGGGTAGAGGGAGAGGACAGAGCACACTTTTTTGAGGACCCGGAAGCCGCCATCGCCTGGATGGAACAGAGGGAAAACCACGGATAGGTCTCAGCCTCACTTTTGCTCACCTATATGCCCCTGTGGTCCCTGGGGATCTTCCACTCTCCTGCACTCAGTCCCTCTCTACGGATTGAATTTAAGTTTGAACCTTCACGCAAAAAATCATGGGATGGATTGCCCGTCCCTACACTCCCTTCTTATTCCCCCTCCTATTCTCCGGGGACGGATAACCTCTTTTCACCTCTACAGGGACTGGATATACCCTTACACATCATGGACTACGACCGGACTTTAACCAACACCGCAGCAATATATCCCTTCAAGAGCACCCAGATGACAACAAACAATGAGATCTTATACCACATACCACCTAGAGCAACTGTTCAATGGGCGTTTTGCAGCCCCACGCCACCAAGACATACCTCAGCTACTTACCCATACTCACCCTAACAGGGTCCACATAGGCAACCGACGGAGCTTGACAACGTCTACAAAGTACTCACCAAGAATGGCGAGTAAAGTCCTAAAATGCGCAACGACACGCAGCGTATTTTCGCCCCACGCAATACAGTTTACCACCTGAAATGGAGCAAACCATCTCCGGCAACGCTACGCATGCGACTTGGGACTTCCAAGACTATTGGTAACCCTAGTATAGCAACTGCCATTCACACATGTTCATGTTCTAACCTTTTTTCCACAGGTGGGACAATGTTTATGCCCAGTTGGCAGTTCGGGATTGAAGCTCGCACCAGGTTTGGAAGGTGCAGAGCGGGGAGGGGGGAAGGGGTTTTCAGATTTCCGAATGTTCTACTATTCTACCCAAAGTCTAAACCATTTGATTGCTATCACAATAACCTCATGGTGTTCTTGTTACCGGTCACATTTTTCGGTGTATGTGCTAGGCAATTTGGGGGATGGGGGGGGGATCTGAGTCCTGGGGCTCAATACTACATGCACACATCCAAATGACTAACTTAAAATTTATTACATGGAATATCCGTGGGCTCAGGGAGCCCATTAAAAGGTCGGCGGTGTTTTCAATACTAAAAAAACAGAGAGCTGATGTGGTGGCTCTGGTAGAAACACACGCTGAAGGCCTCGCACATAGAGTGCTTAAGAGACCGTGGATTGGATGGGCGTACCATTCAACACACACTACACTATCTAGGGGAGTCTCAATTTTAATCGCTAAAAGCACTCATTTTGAGCTCCAGGACTCAGTGGTCGACTCATTGGGCAGGTATGTTTTACTGAAAGCTAAGATACACGGGGATACGCTTCTCCTTATGGCGTTCTATGTACCACCGCCGTTCAGCGCGGGTGTCATCGCTGCTGGGTTCGACTTCATGGCTTTGCATCCTGGCACCCCTGCTGTGTGGCTCGGTGACTTCAATAACGTTCTAGATCCAGCCATGGACAGACTCAACACGTCGACTACAGAACCAATGGCGTCACACCCCACAAGATTTGCCAGACTCCTATCTGATTTTAACCTAGTGGATACGTGGAGGACCAGGAACCCTGCAGACAAGCGATTTTCCTGCTTCTCCACGTCCCACCGAGCCATGTCCCGAATAGACCTAATATTGGTATCTAAAGTGCTCCTCCCTAGACTGTTGGACGCGGGCTTCTCTCCTAGGTCCCTATCGGATCACTGCCCTTACTGGGCCATGCTTTCCGTCCCCCACAACCGTCCTCCGACGTCGTGGAGGTTAAACCCCTTCTGGCTGACACTGTTGCCGGAGGAGGATGACCTCTCGACGGAGTGGGGAAACTACTTTCACATCAACGAGGGGTCCGCCTCGGTTCAGGTAGTGTGGGAGGCATTCAAGAAACACGCACGTATGATACTAACCAACAGAATTAACAACCTTAAAAGAGTGTCAGAATCGGCTATAATTAAGGCGGAGGAGAGCCTCCGGGATGCTGAAAAGACATTTCTCGAGGCCCCCACTGCAGATAGAGCTGACAACCTCAAACTTTGTTCAAGGGTGTTGACCCAGCTACACTACGAAAAGTCCAAAAGAAAACTTTTTTTCCATAGGCAAAGGTCATTCGAGCATGGGGAACGGGCGGGAAAACTCCTTGCATATTTGATACATAGCGAGGATAGACCCCCTGTGGTAATCTCACTGCGTTCATCCAGTGGAGCTATAGAAACAGAACCACATAGAGTTACAGATATCTTTAAAAAATTCTTCCACAAACTCTACACAACAACAGCCTCACCCGACACCACCCCAATAGAAACATTCCTAGGAGAGCTGACAATCCCCCAGCTCTCTGCGGAACAAGTTGAGGAACTAGAAGCCCCACTGACAATAGACGAGGTATCGGGAGCCCTGGCGGAATTCCCGGCCTCGAAGTCCCCGGGCTCGGACGGCCTACCAGTGGAGTTCTACTCCACATACTCGGAAGTACTGATCCCCAGACTGCTACAGCTATATGAGGCCATATTCAAGGACTCTAGACTACCAGCATCCATGAGAGAGGCCACCATAGTATTAATCCCCAAACCTGGGAAGGACCCACTTATTCCCGAGTCCTACCGCCCCATATCACTACTTCAAGTAGACATAAAAATCCTTGCAAAAATTCTAGCCATCCGCCTTAATAAAGTAATCCTTTCCTTAATTCATAGTGATCAAGCGGGGTTTATGCCGGGCAGAAATACATCCTTCAATCTTAGAAGACTGTTCATAAACCTACAAGCCACACATGACAATATAGGGTCCAGAATAATCGTCGCCTTGGATACAGCCAAGGCGTTCGATTCAGTGGAATGGGAATACCTGTGGAGGTGCCTGGGCAGATTCGGATTTGGCCCTAATTTTATAAAATGGGTACAACTCTTGTACCAATCTCCATCAGCAAGGGTATTAGCGAACGGACTACCATCTGACCAATTCCTGTTATCTAGGGGCACGAGGCAGGGGTGCCCTCTGTCGCCTCTACTGTATGCACTGGCGGCAGAGCCCTTGGCCGAGGCCATCCGGGCACACCCCGAAATTAAAGGACTTAGCAGGGGAGATGTGACCGAAAAAATCAGCACCTACGCAGACGACACCCTGCTATACCTGGATGACTCTGAGAGTTCCTTACCCCTAGCACTGGACCTTATAGAACGATTCGGCAGGTTCTCTGGCCTCCGGATCAACTGGGACAAATCCCAGATATTACCTCTTGACAGCTTCCCGCAACCCAGGGACAGGGCCGAACTACCCCTGCAGAGAGTAGACACTATAAAATACTTGGGTATAAAAACCACAAAAGACCCAGCAGACTACGAGACACTCAACATAACCCCACTGTTTGCAATGCTTAAGCACAAAACACAGGTGTGGGCCCGCCTTCCACTGGGAGTAATGGGACGAATTAATTTGACCAAAATGGTCCTCCTACCTAAAATTCTCTACATGATCTGGCACTCGCCAATATACCTGGTGCTTAGGCATTTCAAGCTGATGGAAGCCATCATAAAGCCATTCGTATGGGGCAATAAAAGACATAAAATAGCATGGCAGAAACTTAAAAACCCCACGGACCTGGCGGGAATGGCTGTGCCGGACCTTAATATTTATTACATCGCAGCGCAGCTATCCCAGCTATTCCATGTGGATAAGACAGACAGGAAAAGATTCCTACACTTAGTGTGCCCAGGGTGGTCCCAGGTGTCACAGGACCCACTAACTGTGATAGCGGGGAAAGCCACAGGGGCAGACAGGAACACCAACCGTAAAACACTACCTTATCACTATACCAAAATATGGAATCTGTCCATGCATAGACTCCAACTACCAACGATTAACGAGTTCACTCCTCTGTGGCACAATTCGAACCTCCCTGAGTTTGATGTGCTACCAGACAGTGAACTATGGAGCTCCAGAGGGATCATTTATCTAATACATATTGTACACCACGACAGGCTAAAAACGTTTGATAGGCTAAAAACAGAATACATGCTCCCAAACCAAATGCTTTTCAGGTACATGCAATTGCGTCATGCTTTTTACGCGCAGTTCCCTTCGGGGGAATGTCATATGGTAGGCAACCCATTAATGGAAGCAGTGAAATGCCCTGACCCAAAAAAACTAATCTCCCAGTTCTACTCAATGCTAACGATACCACAGGCTACTTCATCAGCCTACGCCCTGAAAACAAGGTGGGAAGGAGAGGTAGGCACACTGGCAGACGACGAATGGAGTGATGCTCTAGACGCATGCAAACTAGTGTCCCCCAGACTGTCAGACCGCTTGACCCAACTTTTCATGATCCACAGAGCATACCTCACGCCATTAAGATTGTCCAAATACAGGGAGGGTCAATCCACAATGTGCATAATTTGTAACCAAGCTACCGGAACCTTTTTTCATTTATTGTGGCAGTGCCCCCAAATCCAGGCATACTGGGTACAAGTGGTGAGATTCCTCCACGACACAATGGGCTCCCCCGTAACACTGCAGCCCAAACTCTGCCTATTGGGTATTTTATCAGATCCCGAAATAAATAAATTCCAAAAGGTCTTTGTGCACGAAACACTCTTTTCAGCTCGAAAAGTCATCGCTAGGGCCTGGATGAGACCTAATCCTCCGGAGTTCCCACAATGGCTAGCTGAGGTCAACAATACACTACCCTATAAAAAACTGATCTACATACACAGAGGTTGCCCCCTAAAATATGAGCAAATATGGGACAAGTGGACACAGTCACCTGACACCTGTACTTAAAAACAAATTAGGTGACAAGGTAGCCCGGGGGCTGAGCCCCCCCCCCCCCCCCGGCCACGTATGCTAAGATACTACAACACGATCAAGCCAAATTAGCACAATAAGACAGAATGGCTTTACAAGCACACCATGGGTAAGAAGGTAACCAAAAGGAAAAAAGAGCCGAGACATGGGTTAAAGTATTGAATAAAACTCTACTTATATGTTTTGGAAAAAATACTGTTACTCTTTATGGTTCTCACAGGGTACACCATACTCCTTTTATTTCCTGTCTTTATTTTTTGTTAATCCTCAATAAATCTGCATTTAATGTAATAAGCTTTGACAGAACATACCTGATTCAACTACATTGTTAGAACTATCACAACTTTGTTCCGTGCAAGGCCCAACAAACTGGCATAATACTCTTGCTAATGTATAACCTGCAGATTTTACAATGTATTTGTGCACAATGTACCTCTGTAATTCTTTATTTTTTTATGACAAATAAAACTTTTCTGATTAAAAAAAAAAAAACAGACTCCCTGGTGGATCCAGAGGGCAGATATATCTATATCAAAGGCATCTATGCAGGCAAGCCTATTACGCTAGCTAATATATACTGCCCTAATACTCATCAGGTTTCCTTCTTTAGGAAGATAAGTGACGTCCTATCCTCATTTCAAGAGGGTATGGTCCTATTGGGAGGAGACTTCAATGTCCCACTAAACCCAAATATGGACACATCCTCAGGCACGACTACACTACCGTATCGAGCACTCCGCCAGATCAAACTACAACTACAACACTTAAACACTACATGACACATGGCGTACCATGTTCCCAAACGACAATGATTTCACTTATTATTCACCACCCCATCAGAAATACTTGAGAATAGATTATTTTCTCCTCACTCAGACAGATCTCTCTCTTCTTACACAAGCCTCAATAGAGCTGATGCATCTCTCAGACCATCACCCCATCACAGTGACCCTGACCCTCCCGGAAACCACACATTTCACCAAAACGTGGCGACTGAATCCCTCCCTTCTAAAGGCCAAAAAGTACTACAACACGTCCGCTCCCGGCTCCAACTGTTCTTCACGGAGAACCCTGCCCAGGAAATCACACCTATCATGGTATGGGAAGTTCACAAATGTGTCATGGGGGGGGGGGGGGGGACTCCTTTCCCTGGCCACAAAAGCTGAAAAGATCTGGCAAGAACGGATCACAACTTTAATTACAAAAATCAAGAAATTGGAAACCTCCCACAAACAATCATCCTCACAAGCCACATTACAAGACCTTATACTAACCCGCATCATGTTATTAGACGATTTGGGGAATCAGACGAGACGACGCTATGTACTCAGACAAAAGGTGTTCTATGAACACGGAAACAAAAGTGGCAGGTTATTAGCTCGCACAGTACAAGCATCCAAGTCCTCATCCACAATTCATCAAATAAGGGATAAACATGTAACACTTTTTTCAAAAAATTAGGAAATAGCCCAACAATTTGAACATTTCTATACCAATCTCTACAACCTTCCCCAGGACCATCCAGAACCCAATCATTCAGACTCTCGGGCCATTCAATTACAGACTTTTATAGCTCAATATTGCCCCGAACCTATCTCCTCCCAACAGGCGGATGACCTAGAGGCCCCGCTCACGACAGAGGAATTGCATACAGCAATAACCCAAATGAAAGTGGGAAAAAGTCCTGGCCCGGACGGCTTCCCACTTCAATTTTACAAATCTTTTCTAGATGTTCTGACACCTAAGATGGTAATGACATTCAACACTTTTGCCCACCCCCAAACTTCTACCGGTAGACTATTAGAAGTTCACATAGCCGTCATACCAAAGGACGGGAAGGACCCCACACAGGTCTCCAACTACAGACCTATTTCATTGCTAAATGTGGACATCAAATTATATGCAAAAATGTTAGCCAATAAACTGCTACCCCTCATGACTAGTCTCGTAACTCCCGACCAGGTGAGTTTCATACAGGGAAGGGAGGCGAGAGAACACCATACGCGCGCTAAACCTACATCACTAGCTTACATCATCTGTGACCCGGCTTTCTCCTCTCCCTAGACGCGGAAAAGGCGTTCGATAGAGTGGCATGGGATTATATGCAGGCGGTTCTGAAAGGAATCGGCCTTAATACACGAATGCAAGCATACATTGGTACCCTGTATTCCACCCCCTCAACGAAGGTTAGAGTGAATAGCCACCTATCGACCGCCTTTACCATTAGCAATGGGACACGACAGGGATGCCCCCTGTCCCCTTTAATTTGTGTTCTAACACTAGAACCCCTCCTGAACAAATTGAGAATGAACCCGGATATTAAGGGTATCACCATAGCAGACAGACTATAAAGTCGCAGCTTTTGCAGACGACATTCTTCTTTCATTACAGTCACCCCGAATTTCCCTACCTAATCTACTGAAAGATATCAAACAATTTGGAGTCCTTTCAAACTTTAAAGTGAATTACTCCAAGTCACATGCCCTGAACGTGTCACTCCTCAACAGGAAGTCTGTCACTGTCAGGAATCCTTTCCATTTTCATGGAAAAATGACTTAATTCCTTACCTAGGAATACACATAACCAGGAGACTGTCAGACTTGTACCAACACAATTTTGTCCCAACACTCACTAAGATTCAATCAGATCTGAAAGATTGGGCTAGCCTTAACGTATCTTGGTTTGGCCGATCAGCTTTGATTAAAATGATCATCCTTCCCCGACTACTTTACCTTATGCAGACAATCCCAATCCACCTCTCCCCTTCTTTTTTTGCATTATTCAAAAAAGCCTGTACAGCCTTCATCTGGAGGGAGGGAGCCCCTCGCATCACATACAAACACCTTACATGTGCAAAGGAGAAGGGGGGGTTGGATTACCCGATATTTACAAATACTATCTTGCTTGTCATCTGACTAGAATTGTAGATTGGAAGGTTCACAAAAAGGAGAAACCGTGGGTAGCCCTAGAGAACGCCTGCACACATACCCCAACCCATATATTTCCCTGGGTGCTTCCAACTCTCATACCTCAGACCTTGAAAACACATCCCCTCATTTACCCTTCGCTAACAGCTGTCAAAAAAGTAATGAAATCTTTCAAGATTTCCTCATATTCAGGCCCGTTGACTTCTCTGCGAGGAAACCCTGAATTCCCCCCTGGAGACGCCAACGTATTTTTACAGAGGGAATGGCCCGACGAGCAAATGCTGGCTCACCAATTCTTTCATAGGGGCCACATACGCTCCTATGAGAACCTGGTAACCGCTTTCGCCACCCACACTTTCATTTTTACTCACATCGGCAATTGAGACATTTTCTCATGAAACAAACATCGTCCACCACATGGAGCAGAACACTCACAACTTTTGAATCCTTGTGCTTGCATACAACCCCACAGAGACACTTGATAGCCCTTATTTATGCCCTACTCCAGAAGGAGACCCCCCTCCCCAAAGTAGACGCATCACGCCTATCCTGGGAAAAAAATTTAAAACGAAACCTCACTGACGATCAATGGGAAGACATTTATGAACGCACGCACAAAGGCTCACTTAACGTGGCTATCCAGGAAAACTCCTACAAAATTGCAACCAAATGGTATAGAACTCCTGCACGTCTGCATAAATTTCCCCCTTCAATACCTAACACTTGCTGGAGATGTGGGGAAGCGGAGGGCTCCATGCTCCACATTTGGTGGCAGTGTGCACCTCTCCAACAATCCTGGAGAGACGTACATGCCCTAACGAACCACATCACCTCTTACACACTAGACTATAGTCCTACACAGTTTCTCCTACACCACACATCCATTCCCAAAAAGGATTATCATAAATCACTAGCCATGCACATGGTCAATGCAGCTAGATAATGTATCCCAATTTCCACAGTAGTACCATCCATTCGGGAATGGCAGTTTAGGATCTCAAGAATTGAAGAGATGGAGGAATTGATCTATATTTCCCAAGAACGCATACAAAAATTTGCAACTACCTGGGCATGTTGGGTACATTTTAAGTCTACTTAGGAATATAGCTCACACTTTCCATCAGTTGCCGCGGATACTTAGACTCTTCTAAAAGGAGAAGTTCGATACCTGATTCGGGTGGGGGCTTGGGTCGGAGGGTGGCCCTTATACCCTACTCCCTTTACCTACCCAATTGCCCCTCATGTTACCCCCTTTCCCCCCCCCTCTTTCTTCATAACCCAAAACTACACAGCTGAGAGAGTGTTGGCCAACACCAGTATTGCCACTGTCAGACCTGGTGATAATGGTCTCTGTGAACTCATCCCCTTTAAGTAAGTCGGTTGGCCTGGGCCTCTCCTAAATACTAGATAGATAAGAGTTATAAAGCTATTAAAGTTGTGATTGTAAGTGGCTGCTACCAGGCTCTTAGGGCATAACCCTTGAGCCATTAATAATAAGTACTTTTTTGAAGCTTTACTGTATTGTAATTATTACCCCTAATTGTGATGTTGAATTTACTGGCTTGTAAACACAACTTACTTTTCCTCAATAAAAACTTTTGTGTAAAAAAAAAAAAAATTCTAGCCAACAGAATTAGACCTCCTCGATAGACTTATCGGACCTGAACAAGTAGGGTTTATGCCAGGACATGAAGCAAAAGACAAAACGACTAAAACACTTAACCTAATGCATAGGATCCGACAGAGCAATATCGAAGGCCTCCTGCTGTCAACTGACGCAGAGAAGGCCTTCGATGGGGTTTCTTGAGATTATATGTTTTCCACCTGCGAAAAACATCAGGTTTGGCAACAACATGATGACATGGGTGAAATCCCTATATATCAACCCAAGCGCAAAAATAAAAATCAACGATACTTACTCAGAATCTATGGAAATTCATAACGGAACAAAACAGGGATGCCCCTTACCACCTTTGCTATTTATCCTATCTATTGAACCATTAATCAGAACTATTAACCAACAACTATCGATCCACGTATTTAGCATAGACAAAAGAGACTACAAATTAGCAGCTTACGCTGATGACCTCCTTTTTTTTTATTACCCAACCACACATCTCTATCCCAAACCTAAATAAAACTTTCCAAGAATTCAAATACCTATCCAATTTTAAAATTAACCATAAAAAAAAAAAATCAGAAGCAATGGGTCTAACACTTTCAAATAAAACAGAACAACTTACACTTAAGAATTGTCCTTACAAATGGGAAAACGCTTCACTGAAATACCTCGGCATCTATCTTAACCCCAAAATAGAATCCCTTTATGACCACAATTTTCAACCATTATTTAAAAAACTTGAAAACGACTTAAAAAACTGGAACTCAAAGCAGTTCTCGTGGTTTGGCAGGGCTGCCATCTAAAAAATGGCAGTACCGCAAAGACTACTTTACCTATTCCACACCCTACCTATAGAACTACCAGAAACCTCCTTCAAAAAGTTAGCGTCAATCCAAAAATATTTTTTATGGGCCAACAAACATCCCCGAATACAACTCATTTTGCTACAACGCCCCAAGACAAAAGGAGGAATGGGACTTCCCCGATTTTAGAAAATACTACTACGCGACACATCTATCCAGAATAGTTGACTGGCACTGCAATGACCAAAACAAGGACTGGGTGAACTTAGAAAAATCATGGTCAAAATGCGCTGTACAATATTTACCATGGACTGACCTTAAACAATACCCTTTCAATGTTAAAAAAGACATCCCCTAATTTCACAACTTTGAAGGTATTCCACAAGATAGCACTTAAACATAAAATATCCTCCACACCCAGCCCCTTATCATCACTGGCAAACAACCCAGAATTCCCACCGGGCTTGACAATAACATACTTTCACAAGCCAAAACCACCAAACCTCTTCTAGTCTATCACTGCCTACAACATAAACTAAAATCCTATACAGACTTACAACATGAACTAGAACCAAAACCTCTCAACTTCTGTATCCACTTACAAATCCACAACTTCATACTAAACAATAAAAAAAAACTGTATAGTTAGACCACTCATTAATTTCGAACACATATGCTTCAACCAAACTCCAATAAAAAAACAAAACACTTCACTTGCATATAACTGGCTGTCGCAGCCGATGTCCGATTTTCCAGAGAAATATAAAAAAATTTGGGAAGGTGAACTAAACATGCAGTTTTCAGACCAACAATGGGAAAAAGCCAGTGTGTTTACCCACAAATGCTCACTAAGCACACGTCTACAAGAAATATACAAAATACGCACTCAGTGGTATATCACACTGACAAAACTGAAAAAATGGTCTCATGGGGAATTGGACGTTTGCTGGAGATGTAACATAGAAAGAGGTTCCGTTCTCCACTTATGGTGGAACTGCGCCCCACTTCAAACCTTTTGGACTCAAGTTAAGAAGTGGATAGTCCACATCACAGGCACTCAAATAGAACTCAATGCAGCTTCATGCCTACTTCATATTAATGATCTTTCCTACAAAAAATACAAAGACTCCATAACAAGACACTTAATGCGGCCAAAGCATTAATCCCAATCAACTGGAAAACTAAAAACTAGGAATGGCTAATAAAAATTAAGTTAATATACGAAATGGAAGAAACCATAGCAATAAAAAGAAAAAACACAACTCAATTCCACCTTAGATGGAAACCCTGGTTCATTTTCACCCTTTCAGAGACCTTTAACCTGTTCCCGACCGCGCACGCCAATGTACGTCGGCAGAATGGCACGGCTGGGCAAATGGACTTAGAGGTACGTCCATTTGAATTCCCCGCCGTGCCATTCTGTGCGCGCGCCGGCCTGGGAGCTCCGTGAGTCGGGTCGCGGGTCGCGCGGACTCGATCGCCGCGGGGATACCCGTGATCGCCTCACGGAGAGGCCGAACGGGGAGATGCTGATGTAAACAGCATCTCCCCGTTCTGCTTAGTGACAAGTGTCACTGATCACTGCTCCCTGTCATGCATGCTGGCCTCGCATATACCACATAACTCTAATGCCGGTCCAGCATCTCATATGTGGCTATTTTGCCCCTCGGATGCTCAGCAGACAGGTTGATTATGGCAAAATGCACCAGGGATTGATTGTAATGTTTGGGATTGCTTGCTGTCCCCTGGGTACCCGACTGCATAAACTGAACCTACTCCATGCACCATGGCCTCACTAAAAATAATTACCTGGAATGTCCGGGGCCTGGGTGAGAGGGTCAAGCGCCTCGCAGTCCTCTCCCATCTTAAATCTCTACGGGCGGACATTCCCATACTTGGGACCCATCTGGCAGGTCAGAAGCAGATGAGCCTCAAGAAGCCCTGGGATGGCTGTACCAAGCCCCTTATACCACTAACTCTCGCGGGGTAGCAATCCTTATTGCTAAAACTTTACGTTTCCAACTCCACACACTGCAGAAAAATATGGAAAAAGAGAGCGTTTTAGATCAAAAAGATAAATTGCCAAGTAAAAGTACCATCATCCCAAATGTCTAGTACATTGCGGGCGAGCAGACCCGGTGACGTCGGGGACCGCCTCCCGTGCCGTCCCTGACTTCCGGGTTGGGGCGCTCTTATAGCGGCCGGTCATGGCCGCTACTTGAGCTTACAGCCCCTGGACGCTGGCGAACTGAGGACCACTGCTGTGGGTAAGCGCTGTCGCCTCCCCTTTTCCCCTGCCCTCAGGCAGATTTCCTTTCCTGTTTGCACTCTCTGTTGAATCGTTTATCCCTGCATACCTTACTTATAGCATGTTCCCTGTATACTTATCCATGCTTATACTCCAGTACCCACTTTATTACCTTGTCAATCTATTTGACTTCTCAGTCTGCAACTTGAACCCTAGCTGGTTGGTTTTTTATGACTGGTGAGTCAATACCTATATGACGCCGGTAATATGGTAATTTTACTATCATGCTTGTTACAGCTGCCATTGCAACCTCTCTCAGCGCATACCAATATCCCCAGCCTACCTGGGGGGGGACCTTTACTACTAACCCAACAGCAGCTGGTGGCCTCATTTCGTCTACCATACGATTTCTTGCATTTGGTCCTCATTCTAGTCCATGCGTTTATAACATACAAGTATTTTAGGGGTGAGTGCAGTTCCATACTTTTGCGTGCCATCTCTCTCAATTCCTTTTCTCCTGCACACTCAATTAGCAGAGATTTCCCTCCACTGACCTCACTGTTCCCCTCTCTTTTCCCCCCCAAATTTCCTTCCAACCCCCCCCTTCCCTTTTTCCCCCCCTCCCCCCCCCTTTTTCCTCCCCTCCCCCCCCTCCTCCTTTCCCCCCCTTTTACCCTCCCCACCTTTTCCTCCCCTCCTCCCCCTCTCCCACCCCCCCTCCCCCCCCCTTCCCCTCCTTCCCCTCACTATCTTCCCACTCTCACACCCCTCTTGGTTTCTCCTTTTTCTTGCACACTGTTTCATTTTAGAGGCATACCACTGGCACCCCCTCATCTTACCCCTCTTTTTGATTGATTCCCCAGTCTATTGACCTACTTTACCTTATCATCTAAATTTTATTTATTCAGGGGCTGTTTAGTTATCCCCTGTGTTCGCCGCAGGGGGAACCACTTGGGGCCGCGTGTACCCACAGGTAACTATAGAACGGGTGAGCTCATCCTTTTTCTATCCATATTGTATATAACTGTGTAACGTATTGTTTAATGTTTTTGCTGCATTGATAAAAAAAATTTTTTTGTGTAACCTTTGTGTGTTGTACTTACCACAATTATTGTATGTTGTATCACAGATATTGCTCTCCTGAGGAAGCGGTAAAACCGCGAAACCGGTCGAGAATTCAAGCTCTATTTGTGCCTACTATCATTATGAGTTGTAATCCAATTGGTTGTATTTACTGCTTCCGTTTCTAAATTACAACTGTATGTGACATTGTTACAATCTTTTAACCATGTTTTCTATTAAAATGGAATTTTTATATTATATTATTGCTTTTTTTCTCTATCCCTTTTTATTATAATTTCGATCACACCTGGTACCGTAATAGTCCCCCTTCCCCCCCCCCTCTTTAGGGGTTGTTGCTCTTTTGCATGGGGTATTGAGATACTGGCCGACAGAGGCAGCTAACTGCGACCTCTCTCTACCTCATGCTTCTTGCTTTTGTTCCACACACTGCAGTCGGATCCCCAGGGAAAGTCCCTGTTTTTACATGCTTCTATTGGGAGTCTGGAGGTGCTCCTCCTTGCATTTTATGTCCCCCCGCCATTTACCTTTGCTATGTTACAGGCCGGGGTTGCTTTCATGGCACAACACCTATCTGTTCCGGCTATCTGGGCTGGGGATTTTAATATGGTCGTTGCGCCAAACCTAGACCAGCTGAGCTCGGTCACCCCATCGGTTTCTGTACCCAGCACTACAAGATTTGGGAAATTCCTAACGGAATTTGCCCTTACAGATACATGGAGACACAAAATTCCACAACAAATACGTTTTTCTTGCTTTACCCCCTCACGCACAGCCATGTCCCGGCTAGATTATATCTTCCTCACTCCCTCCCTTCTCCCCCATCTCACAGACGTGGGCTTCGCACTAGGGTATTATCGGACCACTCCCCATACTGGATCAAATTGCGTTTGCCAAACCCACCCACAGTTCACATCTGGAGACTAAACCCGTTTTGGCTCAAAGTCCTGACGGACTTGGATTCCGTCCAACTTGAGCTAGATCATTTTTTTCACACCAATGAAAGCTCTGCTTCATTCAGATCTGTCTGGGAGGCATTTAAACTGCACGCCCGCAAGACCCTGTCCACGCGCATCAACAGATACAAGGCAACATCTAAACTCCTGCTTGGACAAGCGGAGGAGCGTCTGGATACCCTAGAACAGGCCTTTCAAACTGACCCAACAGCCACTAATGCCTCTCTCCTGCGCAGGCAAGTTAGACTCACAGACCAACTACACCTCCAGAAGGCCAAGCAGGGCATCTTCTTTAGCAAACAACGCATATACGAACTTGGCGAACGGGCTGGCAAGCTCCTAGCCTTTATGGCGCACCAGGACCACAAACCCCCTGTGGTGGTGTCTCTTTGGTCAGTGTCGGGGGCCATGGTGACAGATCCAGACCAGGTGGCGGAGGAGTTCAGGGCCTTCTACTCGGACCTGTACTCTTCTGCCACACGTTACACCCACGACGAGCTCTCAGCATTCCTACGAGATATCGCGTTTCCAAAACTCACCCCTCCACAGGTTGCTCAGCTCGAGGCACCCATCACCATTGATTGCATAGCGGAAGCTTTGGCGCACCTCCCTGCCTCTAAGGCACCCGGTTCGGATGGTCTCCCCCTTGAATTCTACAGTCAATTCAGTGAAACTCTACTCCCCAAACTATGTAAGCTATACACGCACATATTCGACTCGAACACACTCCGACATCCATGGGCGAGGCCCTCATCGTTCTTATACCCAAACCAGGAAAGGATCCACATCTCCCCGAATCGTACAGACCTATATCCCTGCTCCAACTAGACGTTAAAATACTGGCCAAAATCCTAGCCCTCCGCTTAAACAAAGTTATCCTTAGCCTCATACATCCCGATCAGACCGGATTTATACCCAACAAAAACACTGCTTTTAACCTTAGACGGCTCCATATGAACCTCCAATCCCAACACACAGAAATTGGCTCCAGAGTAGTAGTCAGCCTAGACGCCAAGGCGTTTGACTCTGTGGAATGGAGTTATCTCTGGGAGTGCTTACACAGTTTCGGTCCAAAGTTTATAAAATGGCTCCAACTTCTGTATCAAGCCCCTACAGCCCGTATACATGTCAACAGTAGAACCTCCCGCCCATTCCAGCTCTCCCGTGGTACACGCCAGGGCTGTCCCATATCACCCTTACTATACGCCCTGGCAGTAGAACCCTTGGCCATAGCTCTTAGAAATCACCCTGGCATTAGGGGCCTCCGCTGCGGCCAGCTGACAGAAGTCATCAGCCTGTACGCAGACTATATGCTCCTCTACCTTGCTGATGGCGGTCCCTCCCTTCAAACAGCCCTTCAGACCATCACAGCCTTTGGAGTATTCTCTGGGCTCCAAATCAATTGGACCAAATCTCACATCCTCCCACTAGATCTAGGCACCCCAAGTGCTGATCAGGACGCACTCCCACTAGTTAGAACTAACAACATCAAATACCTTGGTGTGCTCGTCTCCAGATCCCTTCGAGATTACATTTCCCTCAACGTTGAACCCTTATTCCAGGTACTCAAGTCTAAAACGCAAACATGGTCCCGTCTCCCCCTGGGTGTCATGGGTCGTATAAATCTAGTAAAAAGGATTCTTCTTCCTAAACTCTTCTCTTTCTGGCAGGCCCCACTATACCTCCCCCCACGTATATTCAAATCCATGGAATCCATTATCAACACATTCATCTGGGGATCCTCCCGTCATAAACTGCCATGGCGAGTCCTAAAATGCCCGACCGAGTTGGGAGGAGCTGCACTCCCCGACCTCTTCCTTTACTATATAGCATCTCAGTTATCCCACTTCTTTCATTTTAACCACTCTGATAGAGAGAGATACTCCACATTAGTCTGTTCTCAAACTCTAGACCCACTGTTCCACCCCTTTCAAATATTATTTTGCGGCCCACACAATTCACTCCGAAACGATGACGCAAAACAAATGTTATTCCACCACTGTAGTATCTGGCAGCTCGCTATGCGCATTGGAGAGGCTCCCTCCCCCCACTCCCACACACCTCTCTGGCACAACCCACACATGCCCGAATTAAATTCTGTCCCTGACCACGGACTATGGGTGGATAAGGGAATCATATACCTGTCACAGGTGGTGTCGGGTGGGTTGGTTAAATCCTTTCAGGCCCTCAAGGATAGTTTCGCCTTACCTAACCATATGTTATTCCGTTATTTTCAACTCAAACACACACTCTGTACGCAGTTCAGGGGCTCAGCTTGGAATCTTGAGATCCCGCTCCTAGTGGACATTGTTCTGGGTAAAGACTCTCAAAAACTGATATCCCTTCTATATTCATACCTCATGACACCCACAGCAGAGTCCACAGCTCATCAGTTGAAGTCCCGGTGGGAATCAGACTTGGGTGCACTGTCAGACGAAGATTGGAAGGAAGCCCTTGCCAACTGTAAAATAGTGTCCCCCAAACTATCCGATCGTCTCACCAATCTCTACATCCTCCATAGATCCTACCTGACACCTTATCGCATCTCTAAGTACAGACCAGGCCATAATCCCAATTGCCCCAGTTGTAACCACCCAAATGCATCATTTTACCATCTAATATGGGCTTGCCCGTCGGTACAGGGGTTCTGGATCCAGGTGGTCCAGTTCCTACATGACCGCATGGGTTCTCCATTGTCTCTCTGCCCCCGGCAGTGCGTGCTGGGACTCCCTCACTCCCTGAAGGCAAAAAGTGTTTGAATACCCTCTTGCAGGAAACTCTATTCCTTGCTAGACTGCAGATTGCCAGGACGTGGATGAGGGGACCCCCACCTCAATTACAACAGTGGATCAGGGCCATCAACATCACCCTCCCCTATAAAAAACTGCTTTATATCCATAGGGGATGCCCTGATAAATATCATAAAATCTGGGACAGATGGGTATAGGACGCTTCTACTTGTGATGTGGAGATTTAATTGTATTCACAGTAGTTAACCACATAAGCCCTATTTACAGATATCTTCTTTTCCTCGTAAAAGCCCTTTGCTCCTACAAGTCTTTTCTCACCCTGTTTCGTAGAGTACCTTAATGTATATGATATGCTCACATAAAATGTCAATTGGATTGATTCGATACTGTGGTGCCTGTTGCACCGTTTACCCGAATGTCTATATACTTTTTTGTTTTATGCTCAATAAACTTTGTTTTTGATTAAAAAAAAAAAGTTGATCCAGGGAAAAATCGATTGCTTCTTGGGGGACCAGGAAGGAACGTTTTCTCCTGCTGTAACTGATTGGATCATGCTTTGCCGGGACTTTTTTGCCTCTGGATCAACTGTGGGTGTAGGACTGTGTATATGGGATTGTATGATTTTTTTTTTATTGGTTGAACTAGATGGACTTGTGTCTTTTTTCAGCCTATGTAACTAACCGATCTTTGACTGCTACTCCTCTCTGCCAATCCCTTCACTGGCTTCCCCTACACCACCATATAAAATACGAAATACTAACCACAACATACAAGGCCATCCAAAACATCGCCCCCAGCTACATCACCAACCTCATCTGCAATATATCGCCCAAATCATTCTCTCCACTCCTCCCAAGACCTCCTGCTCTCTAGCTTCCTTGTCACCTCCTCCCATGCTCGACTCCAGGACTTCTCCAGAGCCTCTCACAATCTTCTGGAACTCCTTGCCTCAGTATGGCCAGTCAGCCCCTACCCTGTCCGCCTTTAGGTGATCCCTGGAAACTCACTTATTTAGGGAAGCCTACCCCACCTCAGAACTATACTCAAGTCACCTCCATCAGATCATCCCCTGCAGCCATTACCTTCCTTTTGTACCACCCCCCCTCCCTTTAGATTGTAAGCTCCATTAGCAGGACCCTCTTATTCCTTCTGTATTGAACTGTATTGTAATTGTACTGTCCCCCCTCTACATTGTAAAGTAAAAAGTAAAATACTGCGTAAACTGTTGGCGCTATATAAATCCTGTATAATAGTAATGATTGATAGGAGCACCTGAACTCCTGCACTGTTTTGGTTGTGTGTGTTATGGGTTTAGCTTGTACTTATAAGTTCATGAACATGACTTAAAGCATTTGTTGCCCCAACACATATTCCTGATATGTGCCTGCTGTACTATGTACTTGTATGAGAAAGCATCCTGTTCCCCTTTTTTGTTTTTATTGTGTGAAATCTCTGGTGTTCCTGCCAGTCCCTCTGCTTTCTTATTAAAAACTGACCACACTAAGCAGAAGAGCTTGTTTTCTCTAGCTATGCTGGGAATAGAAGTGACTGACAGCGCTCAGAGGCTGGACTGAGAACAAATGACTGATGACTGCAATAACCCACAAATACTTTTAAATAGGCTTTCTGGCAGTTTATTCAAATAGATGAAAAGAAAGTTATAAACGGTACAAGACTCGTAAATTGTGAGGTTGCAACGTTACCACGCTTGCTGTGAGTCTGGTTCGAGCACGGATGGATTATTGTGCCAGACTGAGTAAATCCAGGGAAGGACGTCGACCATTGTAGCCGCAAGCTGAACTGACTCCAGGGTGTTCCGTGCCGGACCCACCAGCGTGAATAGGTTATGTCACTGGAGCTGGACCACAATGCTGAAAGGGAAAAGCGCCATGGAGGGCGTGGAGGGAAGCGTCGATGGATTTTACGCAAGACAGGAGTGTGAGGAAGGAAGCAGCCGGCGTGGAACGAATGTGTCCCTGTTGCCGTGACTACCGGTTTCGTGCGCATGCACTTGATCAAATCAAGGTGATTTGATCAAACGCATGCACGCAAAATCGGTAGTCACGGCAACGGGGACGCATTCGTTCCATGCCGGCTGCTTCCTTCCTTGGACACTCCTGTCTGGCTTAAGATCCAGCAACACCTCCCTCCACACGGCGCTTTTCCCTTTGGGCATTGTGGTCCAGTTCCAGTGACGTCACCTATTCACGTCGGCGGGTCAGGCATGGAACACCCTGGAGTCAGTTCAGCTTGCGGCTACAATGGTGTGCGTCCTTCCCTGGATTTACTCAGTCTGGCACAGTAATCCATCCATGCCTGAGCCAGCCTCACAGAAAGGGTGATAACATTGCAACCTCACAATTTACGAGTCATGTACTGTTTTTAACTATCTTTTAATCTATTTGAATAAACTGACAGCAAGCCTATTTGAAAGTATTTGTGGGTTATTGCAGCCATCAGTCATTTGTTCTCAGTCCAACCTCTGAGCGCTGTCAGTCACTTCCATTGCCAGTTTTTCAGCATTTTGATCCCATGCTACTGGACAGCAGCACGGTTCAGCTGTGGCTATACCACACCATTGGGTGTTGTTCACTCATCAGCACCTGGAACTTTTTTTTTATCATTGAAGCTATGCTGGGAACCTGCTCTCCTGCAACAATCAGACTTGTTCTGATGCCCCCACTGCACAGTCATTCACTGGGAAGCTCAGTGTGGTGTTGCTTCTCCTCCCCCAGCTCTTATGCAGCTGAGAACAGAGGGAATGTGATCAGTTATAAAAAAAAGGGGGGGGGGTATTTATAATTTTTTTATATCTATACAAAAATGTTTTGCCTTTCATTTCTATTTTAAACTAAATGGATTGTTTTACAATGTGGTAGTTTACAATCAGTTTAACCACTTACCGACCAGCCGCCGCAATTGTACTGCGGCAAAATGGCACGGCTGGGCAAAACGATGTTATGTAACGTCGCTTCGCCCTGTGGCCACTAGGGGCCCACGGTGCTGATGCGAGTGCGCGGCGATCACGATAACCGCTGGGCTCCCGTGATCGCTTGGAGAACCGGGTTCTGTGTGTGTAAACACACAGTTTGCAGTTCTCTGAGGGGAGAAGTGACAGATCTTCTGTTCATACAGAGTATAAACAGCGATCTATCTCTTCCCCTACACAGTCCACTCCTCCCTTCAGTTAGAACACACACTAGGGAACACATTAACTCCTTGATCGCCCCCCTAGTGTTAACCCTTTCCCTGCCAGTGACATTTTTACAGTAATCAATGCATTTTTATAGCACTGATCGCTGTAAAAATGTCAATGGTCCCAAAAAAGTCAAAATTGTCCGATCTGTCCGCCATAATGTCGCAGTCCCGATAAAAATCACAGATCGCCGCCATTGCTAGTAAAAAAAAAAAAATTAATAATAAAACAGCCATAAAAGTATCCCCTATTTTGTAGACGCTATAACTTTTGCAAAAACCAATCACTATTTGCTTATTGCGATTTTTTACCAAAAACATGTAGAAACATATCCAAGTCCAAGGTCCAAGGTCGCATGACCACGCAATTGTCAGTTAAAGAGACGCAGTGCCCCTCTGCCGCTGTCAATGTCAACGAAACACTTTCTGATTTTTTCATGATAATGAATGGAACACGCCCAGGCTGTCCCTTGTTGGCTTAAGTTTTATACTTTCCTTAGAGCCTTCTCTCTGTATACAGGGGGACCCCAAAATTATGGGCTACCAGAAGTCTTTCAGTGTACATAAGGTGGCCGCTTTCACGGACGATCTGATCTTTTTGACTGACCCGCTGGTGTCTCTGCCAAAGTTACTTTAATCATTGCATACGTATAGCACCCTATCCTATCTTCAAGGTAATAAAGTAGGTTGAGATATAACTCAGAATGTGGCACCACATCCAAATATCAATAGCAAAGAAAAATTGCAATGATACTGGACTTCAAATTTGTAGCCACTCGTAGACCCAAATGAAAAAGAGAATATAATAGAATTAAAGTCAAAAATTTATTATGACAATATTAAAAAAAACACTTAAAATCATGGAATAGATTCAAAATAGGCAAGTACATATTGTATACATATGGTATTATCCCATGTGGGTTGATCCTATGTATGTACAAGATGACCTGTAGGTATGCCCATAGATATGGTGAACTTGTGACTTGAATTATAACTGGTCTTCCATATCAGGGCCCCACAGAATTTGGAAATAACCAACGGATCACTACGCGTTACTCTTATAGCTTCCTACTGGTACTAAAAAATATAATATAAATTAAGATATGCACATACATGTGTAGATCTCAAAAAACAATTTGTACATCAATATCAAAAACAGAGAAAAATATGTATAAATATTACTCGTGGAACAAAAAAGAAAGTCACAATCAGGACAGTGTTTATGCTGGTAATGTATTTTTGAATAAGTGGACCTTCCTGACGTGCAGGCTTATTATAGCGTGGCCCACCTCACTAGGCTGGTTGACTGGTATTGTCATGCCGAGCACTTGGTGGTCAAGGAACTGGAAGACTCAGGCAGTACGGCGAGGAACTGGCCAAGGATTGCCTCACCGCTGCCGAAGGTTCTCAGTGATCATCCTACTTTGGGAAGCACTTTGCTGGTGTCCAGGGATGCCTTCCATTGCTCCTCAATTTTCCCGCTGCCCTCCTACCCATTTTGTCTAATCCGGAACCCCCAGTTTCTTTGCCTGGTGTCTGGCAGCCGCCTTCATCTCTGGGACTTCGGTCGGATGGCAAACTCTCCTCCACTGCACTTGCCTTCATCTTAGACTTTTGGAGTGGTCTCCAGCTTCAGCATTTTCTCTATCCAGGTAGTTCTCTAAACTGATTCACCACAGCCTACCATCTATGCTGCCCTGACTCAACCGGTCACAGACTTTACCCCTACCTTCCTCTTGCTGTGGGAATCCGATCTTGTTGTGCAGTTTACCAACTCACAAAAGGAGAAAGTCCCTCACTTTGCTCAGAAATCCTCTATAGCCACTAAGGTGCAAGAGACCAGTTATAAAAACCTGACGAGGTGGTAACCATGTTACACATTTTCTGTGAGTGGCCGAAACAAACCATTTTAGTAAGAGGTGGCTAGTACTATCAAATATCTGACTAATGTCGATCTAGCAGATAAACCTGCAGCATGCTTGCTGCACCTCATGCAATGGCCCATTAAAAAAATACAAGATCTCTCTTACCATTCAGCTACTAAATGTGGCCAAGGCGTGCATTTCCCCCGTGTTGGAGGTCTGTTCACCCGCCCTCAAAGTCTTCTTGGTTCTGTAAAACCAATGAACTCAGGGACATGGAAGACCTTACGGCTACCCTCTATAACAGAGAGGAGTCCTTTTGTGACACTTGGAGACCATAGTAATATTTTTTCACAGATGCCTTTTTACAGGAGGTCTCACAACCCGGCTGCAAGGACTTGTTACGAGGCTCTGGGTAAGAGAATTGCTAAGTAGCGCTTAAGGGCCCTTTCGCACTGATGCACATTTGATGCCTTCTTATTGACTTACAAAAAAATTGACTGAAAAATTGCACCAAAGATGCAGCATGCAGGACATCAAAGCGCATCACACCTGCAGTGTGAAGAGTTTCAAAGGATTTTCATGCATTTATCTTCTGCTTTTTAACCCCCAAAACACATAAAAAATTTATCAAAAATGTATCAATGTGAAAGGACCCAGAGAGGAAATCTCAGACTTTCTGTGTGTGAGAGAAGGGTTAGAATTAACTGACAATATACAACCTGCTGGCATCCAGGAAGCTTATCTACAACACCTTTGACCTGCATTAAGGTTAGTCTAACATATCTGGGTAGTAGTATAGTGCTCTGTAATGCTAGCTGCAATGTCATACAGGGTGGCCACCCGAAACCACAGATGACTGCTTTTGGCAAGTGCTGGAAGCCAGAAACGAGCACTCGCTAGCAAATCAGCTGTCTTCCTTGCTAGCTGTGGTGTTGGGTATGCAACAAGGAGGAATGCCCTGTTTGAAATCACAGCTAGCGTTATAGGGCACCCTGGAATATGTGACAAAGTAATTCATACACTTTGTCCCTTAGGGAACTAAATACTGTTAAAAATATATAGGTAGCTTGCAATACTTTAAATAGTAAAAATACAAAAATACAGCGCTCACAAACATAAACCCATCATAAGTGAAAAAAACACAAGTGAAAAAAATCAAAACATAAAAGTCCATAAAAAACTAAAAGAAATGCTTCACATTTGGTGTACAAACAGTGCAGAGAAAATGTTTCAGAAATTTTCAGGCATACCAGGACACCCCCACCTTTAAGTCTGGGGGTCAAAACAGACTTTGAATGATATCCAAGGGACGTCAGGCAGATTCAGTGATGGGACTTGATGACAAATACTTCTTCAAAAAGGAAAGAAATGGACTAATAGTTTAGTAAGCTTAGAACAGGTTTTATTGCACAAAAAAAATGCATACTTACAGACATAAGTTAAGGTGTTTTTTCACTTATGACTGGTTTGTGTTTGTGAGCACTGTATTTTTGTATTTTTATTGTGATCAAGTGTTTAGTACTTTGTGTATAGCAGCTTCATTCACTTTTTTATTACCCTATTTGTTCACCATCAGCTCGAGTATTAGAGGTCGACAGATATATTAGCCGATATTTGGCTTTTTTTTACTTAATCGGCATCGGCCGATTGTGCTGATAAAAAAAAACGATTATAACTTCAGCGGGACTTGCAAATGACTTCTGTAATAGAAGTCAATGCAAGTTTCCTGAAGTTATCTGTGGAGAGGATCCTCTCCTCCCTAGGCAGCCTGCCAAGTCTGATAAGAAGATACATTGTATCTCTTCAGGTTCTTTTATCAATAGACTGAACTCTGTGTGTAGGAGTTCTCAGTTTAACCATTTAAAGACTAAATCTTTTCTGACACTTGTTGCTTACAAGTAAAAATCCTGTATTTTCTGCTAGAAAATCACTTAGAACCCCCAAACATTATATATATATATTTTTTAGCAGAGACCCTAGGGAATAAAATAGCGGTTGTTGCAATATTTTATGTCACACGGTATTTGCGCAGCGGTCTTTCAAACGCAATTTTTGAAAAAAAAATACACTAATGAAATTTTTTTAAAAATAAGCAGTAAAGTTAGCCCATTTTTTTTCGTCCAAAAGTTTTGATTACCTGTTTTTGTGTATTTAATATTTAAGATATAGTTATTTTTTTTAAATCTAAATTATACATACAAGTGAACTGATTGGAGATTTGTTTTGTTTAATAAATGTTTAAAATGTAAAAAAAATTTCTGTATCACTTATTACTTAAGGTTGCTGTCACACTGGAGCGGGCAGGCGTTGACGGTAATAACCCAGTTAGCGGCCGAGGAAGGGGTTAAATGCGCCCATGAAGCGCTGCTGCCGAAACGCTTTGCAGGCGCTTCGGCAGCGGTGCGCATTCATTTCAATGGGCAGGAGTGGTGGAGGAGAGGTATACACCGCTCCAAAGATGCTGCTTGCAGGACTTTTTTTTAACACCCTGCCATCGCATCACCTCAGTGTGAAAACACTCTGGATTTCACACTGAGACTGCAGGGGAGACGTTTTACAGGCACTTTACAGGCGCTATTTTTAGCCCAAAAGCGCCTGAAAAACGCCCCAGTGTGAAAGGGGTCTAACTGTTAGATTTTATGAGATGAAGGGAAAAAAAAAAAAATCGGCCTAATATATCAGCCCAAAAAAATCGGCATCATATATCGGCCACCGCGATTTCTAAATATCGGCATCGGCCAGAGAAAAACCCATATCAGTCGACCTCTATCGAGTATATATATTGATTATATATTTTTTCACAATACTTTAAATAGACTTGATAATCTATATTTATACAAAAAGAAAGGGATTTCCAAGAAACTGCTAATACCATAGGTACTAAGGTGCATACATTCATAAGCAAATAGATGAGAAAAATCATAAAATACATAGGTTTTAAAAAAGGTTTTTATTATAAACAATTTAAAAAAAAATATTTCAAAATTAGGTCAAAAGTCAGATAACATTGCAACACTCATATATAACCAGCCTTTCCCCCTACTATGTTTAATTTTTCATAATATACAAGCGTTTATCTGGATCTAAATACAGACACCACTTGATCATTTTTGATTTAGCAATATGATAGACAGCAGATGAAAGCTGTAGCTGAATGGTTTACAGAAACTCTACTTCGTCAAGCAGAAGGCATTAGATGTAGGTATCTAAAATATACGATTATAATGAACATAAAATATTTTTATAAAGAAAAAATCATGATTAGCATTGTCCATCATATACAGCATGTCCAATCTGTATCAGCAAAGCCATACATTCTGGGATGTGGTGTCAGAACTAATATAGGAGGGAAAATATTTTTAATATGGTATGATTTATAAATTGATATACTATAGTTACATATGTCGATACCATTGACCCTGCCTTGGGTCAATCCATTCCTAATTTTTCACCTGTCACATCACCCAACGGCAAGATCATGCAGGCAAAACAAAAGCACTCACAAATGCCAACTCGCTGACTAATGTGTTTCTATCTCTATAGCATCTGATGGTTTGCATTACCCCAATATTATGCGAACTGATATAATACATACATACACAATAAAGTAAGATGATTACCCACCTCAATTCTACAAAATCCTTGAACTCTGAGGTCTCCATGATGTACTGCTTGCACACTTACACATTGGTTCTGGGATACTCTTGAGTGCAAGTCAGCCCCTGTCCGATGAAACAAAACATGTGTAACAGGGTCAGAAGGGGTTACTTCTCCCTTAATTACCTCTCCGCGAATACCTTTACCTTGGGCTCCTATTACATCCCATGGTACATGCTGAAATAAAAATGCAAAATATATTTTTCAGTGTATACCTATATTCCCAAATCAATAGTTAATTTAAAAAAAAAAAAAATATTCAATGGGTAAATTTATTGAGGTTTCACAGAATACAGTAAACAACATTATCTATTCTCCAGAAAGTTTATTAACACATAACAGATATAAACATTTGTTTAATCACATATATAAAACTTTTCAATATACATCACTTCAATTATTCTCTACGTCTATGAATATACTAATGTAGGTACAGATATCATATAATTGCAGATATCTCATCTTAAGCATAACATTCCGAACTTTGGTATAGAATACCTACTATAGGGGCCCAACCCCAATGTCCAGTTCAGTGTTCACCGAACTTGTACAGAATCACTCTGTATAACCTTCAAAAGTAATAAATTTATCTTCCAAATACCTTAACATGTTATCTATAGATATTTAAATTTCAATGTCACCAGAGACCGAAGTGATCCAGCCGGACCATAACTTCTTAAATATTTTTGGGCAGAAGGAATAATAGGGTTTTTCCATTTGAGTGCTAGAGCCTTCTTAGCATAAAAGACCAATATAATTAATAGGGTCTTTGTATTACTAGACATTTCCTCCTCTTCAAAGTCTCTAAGGAGGCACCTTGCTGGGGAGTAAATGTTTGGGATGGCCAACCTTTCCTACAAGAACACAAGGATTGCCTTCCAGAATTGTGCTACAAGCGGACACTGCCATGTCATGTGAAAGTAGTTCACCATCTTCTTTGTGACATTGATTACATTCTGGGGAGTCTGCTCTGCCCATCTATTATAAATGAGCTGGGGTATAGTAAATTCTATGTAAAAGGTTAAATTGTGTTACTTTGTCCCTAGCAGAGATAACCGAGAGCAATAGAGCCCCAACCACCTCCATCCACGTTCCATCAGTCAAGGTTGGAATGTCAGAGGCCCATTGTCTCCCTATTTTTTCCATCCTCTTGGATGTGGAGGATAAGAGATGAGAGTAGTATCTAGATATCAGTTTAGTATGGTCATTCTCAAACATAAGTTTCTCTAATTTTCAGGGGAGAAGTGACACCTGGGTCAACCCAAACTGCTCTCCTATTGCAAGCCTCAATTGCAGGTAGCCATAAAAGAACTTGGTGTGAACCTTATACTCTAACTGAAGGTCCAAAAATGTTTTAAAGATCCCCCCCCCCCAGAAAACAGTTGATGTACATACTTAATACCATATTTAGCCCATCTTGTGCCATCAGGTATCTTGTTTAACTGGGGATTAAGCCAAAGAGGGGCACTGGGCGATGTATTCAAAGATGAGCCCCCTATTCTCTTATTACATAGGTGAAAGATTTTATGCGAAATTTTAAGAATGTCTGCTCCATCTTCGGGATATGGCCCATTTCTATATAGTACATTTATCAATGCCACATAGGAATGAACCAAGGCAGCTTGAGCATCTACCAAGGCAATATCTAGGTCCGGAAAAAAACACCAGTAGATATGTGTCAGTTGGGCCACTAAGTAATAGCATTGCAGATTTGGCAAGGCTAGGCCTCCTTCCCCAATGGGTAAGTGTAAGGTTTCCATAGAGACTCGAAGCGGTTTTAAACCCCACAAGGACAAGGTAATAGTCCCATTCATTTTGGTAAACAGTTTTTTGGGGATAAAAATGGGGCGTTCCACAGTATATAAAAAAATCTGGGTAAATATATCATTTTAATTATAATTATTCGGCCTAATAAGTTGAGAGGCAACTTGGACCAAGTCTGCAAATTAGTTTTTAGACGCTGCATTAGAGGGGTAAGATTATTGGGGATAAATAACATTTTTACTGGTGGATAAAAAATAATTGGAACATGATTAAAAATGTACAGTATAACGATAAAAATAAATCTACAATAAATTTTGGTCAAGGTGTATTGTTAGTACATGATTCTTAGGGATAAATACAGCAGTCCAGGAAAGTCTTGGATAACTTGCTTTAGTCTATTTTACTTTTCTCAGGGAAAAATCTCAGTCAAATACAAAACACAAAGCCAACAGATTTATTTTTATCATAGATACTTACCCACTTCAATACACTTTTATCCCCATCCTGCCCAGATTACATTTTCAGCTTTCAGTGCTTTCACACTTTGAATGACAAGTAGTCATGCTACACTGTACCCAAACAAAATTTTTATCATTTTTTCACACAATTAGAGATTTCTTTTGGTGGTATTTAATCACCACTGTTTTTTTTTATTTTTGTGATACAAGGGAAAAAAAGAGTGAAAATTTAAAAAGAATAAACTCTTAGTTTCTATTAGCAGCTGTTTACACATCTGGACACTGGAGCACTAGTGTGGGACAAAAGAACACCCTTTTTATTATGGGGTCCCACACAGGTGCTCCAGTGTATACTATAGGGGTGTCTCCATCTGTGAAGCTTGTACAAAACAGGTAAGTATTCAAGCTTGACAAAGTATATAATTATTTCTTCATCTTGCAACTCTGCCAAAACAGACAATTGTACCCCACTTCCAAGCAAATGTTTCATATTCCTATTTCTGACATCAAATATTTGTGTGCCAAGTATACCTATTTTTTTTACATAGGGGAGAAAAGACTCGGAGGACACCACTCATCCGAGGAGACAACAGACCCCCCATCTCATGAGGAAGTGGAAATCCCCCAAAGCCAACAAGAGGAGGAGGAAGGAGACATGGTGGAAATTGTCACAACAGGTGAGTGTCTGCGACCACAGGCTCAGGTAAGAGATGGATGCCGGCATATTTATAATACATGGTGTGTTTTTGTTTCTATATTTTTAGGTGATCGTGATGTTGTAGATGAAGGTCATTTCACCAGTGAAAGTGCCCAGATCCTGATCGGGGAGATCATGAGGTGTAATAGGGACATGGAAAACATCAAGCAAAACATCAACGATGTTCAAAACAAAATGAAGAACATCATTGATGTTTTAGGGAGAGTTTAAAACCCCTCCAAATCCCTTACTTTGTTGTGCTTTTTTTTACGGAAAAAAATTTTCACATTTTTTTGACATATTCGCGAAAAGCCAAATTTTGAAGATGCACACAGTGTGTCAACATGTGCTATCTGCCATCACGGGAGATCAATGTATGCGTTTTGGGGGTGCAACCCCTTCCTCAATAATAAAGTAGCTGAGAGGAAGGGGTTGCACCCCCAAAACATGTCCCTTGATCCCCCATGATGGCAGCTAGCACATGTTGACATTCGGCAATTTGTATGCATCTTCAAATTTTGACTTTTCCAGGGGTGACTTCACCCCATCTGAACGCAATATCAAACACAGTTTGTAAATACTCATGTCTGATACTGCCTTCAATTTATAACAAAGTTGAACTTTGTAAGTTCCAGATTTGTGTATTTCTTGTTGGTTTTAAACATGCCTGTTTTAACTTAAATGGACATTTCTACTTTTATTAATGTGACCCAAAAAAATGTTATACAACAAACATGTTGGTTTGTTTTAAAAACCTTTTATAAATGCACATGTGATTGTGCTTGTATTAAAAAGATTGATAATCAAGAATGTGTGGATTCTTCTTTCAATGCTCCGAAACTTTTGATGTGGTAAAATTGGTGTTTTCTGTGACAATGGGGGTTATTTCCTAAGGGAAAATGCACTTTGCACTACAAGTGCCGTTTCAGTGCAGTCTCAAGTGCACTTGTAGTGCAAAGTGTCTTTGCCTTTAGTAAATAACACCCAACAGTGCTTTCTAATGTTACACAATCACGCTATTTTTAGGACTCCCTAAATTTATGTCAGGGTCAGCTAAAAGAAACAAAAGCAGTAAATGTCAGCAAATATTTTAGTAGTTAAAATTTGTTTTTTATTTAAAAAATGTCTCACACATTGTCTGGCATATTGATGGCCCCCCTACCCGCAAAGTATTCCATGTATCTTAGACGGACCTCGCGGGCACTCGAGGGGGCAAGCCAGGACGGCCAGCTTCAAGTGCCGTCAGAGTTGGTTCATTTACATTAATTCCGGATTCAGGCCCAACTGAGCCAGCATAGTTCACAGAATTTCTCCTTAAAAAGTTGTGAAGAACACAGCAAGCCAGGATGATATGATTGAGTTTATACTCCGCCATGTGTATGCGTGTAAGAAATAGGCAGAACCGGCTGGCCATTTTTGCAAACGTGTTCTCCACCACTCTTCTGGCTCTGGCCAGCCGGTAATTAAAAACCCTCTGGTCCTCATAGGGAATGAGGACCAGAGCGCAAACGCTTCATTCGCAATGAACAGCAAAAGGGGGGGTCCTAGCATTAAAGTACCTGATATACAGGGTGACTCTGCAGGTACTAAAAAATCACTTGTGCCAACGTCCCCAATACTGAGTTAAGGATATCAAAAGACTAAAAAACTTTTGGGACTTTAAAGGCACAACTGTAGTAGACTACACAAGGTATATAAAAAAGTTTTTGAATTTTATTGATAAGATACAAAAAACAAAGAGAATGGACAGGACATAATTAAAAACACATCAAGTCTAGACATACAACGCATATCATGACACCATTGAGGATCCTATCCTGCAGTTTTGTGTGTATTCCTATGTATTCGTATACAATTAAGTCATAATCCAAGTAAAGGAAAAAGGTAAACTTCCCCTAAAGAGTTGAAACTGGGGGAGCACTGCAGGTTTGGTATTCCCAGAATGGTGTATTCTCCAATTGCTCTACATGTTTCACGTTGACAAGGAACGCTTCTTCAGGAGCTAGAGATTCTATTAAAATTATAAAGTATAAAAAGCAAGCTGCGACTCGTATGGCATGCGGTGTGGTGTGGTGTGTAATGATCTCCTCCACTGCTGACAGCTCCGTCCTACCCCTACCCCTCCACTGTCAGCAGTGGAGGAGATCATTACACACCACACGCCATACGAGTCGCAGCTTGCTTTTTATACCTGTATAGTTTGGTGTACTGCAGCACCTACTCAATGTGAGTACCCTCCTGGAGGATTCTCTTTTATTTAAATAAATGTCCTTGCTATATCACACCATGGAGTTCTCTTTTTCTCTTCTATGAATGTGGATTTTGGCTTTGCCTGTGAGGATTGTATTTACATCATTTTATCCTGAGTGAGCCCAGGAGTGGCCCCATTGCGTGTTTGACACTGTTTAAGTACTGTGTCACACGATCAGAGGTGAGCGCAAGCACATGTGGGGTGTCACGGGAGAGCACATCTTGCTTGTTGTGATTTGGACACCGTTCAGGAGAAGCATGATGAACACTTATTTCATGGACACTGTTTATTCACACTTTTTTTCAGTTTGAATCTGCTGATTGTGTTGTACACTTGAATGTCACAGGATAGCACTTGGCATTTATGTTTTATCCATGCACGGTGCACTTTCAACAGTTTATATTATTATTGCACATTTTTTATATGCACTTTGAGGTTTATTATACAGAATTGCACATTTTATATATATTTACACATGTATGGTTTAACTAGCATATTTATTGTGATTCAATTTAAATATTTCTGCACGTCATTTCTTTTAGTCCATAAATATAATATTTTGTTCTCATTACATATATTTTTTAGTGCAGGCACAATTGTTTTTATGTATAGTGTGTATGGGTTTGCCAAAGTCAGCAGATAGAGGATTGGTATCAGCTGAGTTAGCAGTTGGGGGGAGAGAGGGTTCCAAATGGTTTTGGGACTCAAAAAAAAAAGCCTCTGGCACTCTGCCTGAATTTCAAGCACAAATCACAATTTTCAACATTTTAGGGGGTATTTGGGGTAAAGCACTACTATGGAGCTGACAAAATACATTGTTAAGTGACTACACGAGGTGAATGTAGGGCCAGGAGAGCATGCTGGGGAGGTAAGTGAAGGCAAATATGTATGAAGGCCAAAAAAAAATTACATAAAAATCCAGCATGCATGAGGACAAAGGGGACATTCACAGCAAATTACAATCATGGTAATTAGGGAATGAGGGAAGAAATACAATATATTATCAAACATTAAATACAATAAAATGTGATGTTAAAGGATAAAAATCTTCCGTAAATATAATCCTTCTGCAGGACCTGGATGATGGCAATACAGGTCTCTGGGATAATGATCCCCAGAGCCTGGGGGGAGATGCCTGTTGAGAACTTGCAGTCCTGCAGGCTTCTCCCCGTCACCAAGTACCGCAGGGTGGCGACTAGCCTCTGCTCCGGAGTGATGGAATGCCTCATGCAGGTATCCTGCCTGCTGATATAGGGGGTGAGCAAAGCCAACAAATGGTGAAATACGGGGTCCGTCATCCGGAGAAAGTTCCAGAAATCGTCAGGATTATTCTCACGGATCAAAGGCATGTGACAGAACTGGTCACGCTGGAGCAACCCATTCTTGGTCCATGAACTCCTCCCCACCCTGTTCATGGACTGGGCTTGTGTCAAGGTAAGGACCCCAACACGCAGCCCCCGCACAGCACGAACTCTACGATGAGTACATATACGCAACATGGCTATAAAACGGTCGGCTGCTCAGAACGAAGTAACAGAACGCACTGAAGAACAGCAAGGCCTGTGAAGAGCGACCTGAAAATCAGTAACGAACGAACAAGAACACAATGACAGAGTCAAGGGTAACTCGCTGCACGCACTGAAGACGAGATACAAACCCACAAGCACAAACTGAACAGCAGAAAGACAATCTGAAAACCACGAGTCTGAAAAAGCGTGACTCGTCTCTCACCAATCTTTTACTAACACGAGATTAGCAAAAGGAGCCCAAAGGGTGCCGCGCTTAGTACTGAACTGCCCTTTTATAGTCTTGTCGTATGTGGTGTACGTGACCGCGTTCTTGGCGATCGGAAATTCCAACAACTTTGTGCGACCGTGTGTAGACAAAACAAGTTTGAGCCAACATCCGTCGGAAAAAATCCATGGATTTTGTTGTCGGAATGTCCGATCAATGTCCGATCGTGTGTACAGGGCATAAAGGTGTTTCTATATTGATGGCAAACTGTGTTGATTTTACCTGTAGACAGATACAAACAGATACTAGAGGTCGCTATATTTTTCTGTATTTTACAATGTATAGAAAGCCATACATATTATTCCAAATAGATCTACAGCAATAAATATTAGACGTCTATTTCTTAACTCTCAGATTTCGTCTGATAATTTAGGTAATAGAGATATATTGTTTCTTGATGCGGCAAAGGCTTTTGATAGCATGGAAATTTCTATGGTGTAAATGAATAACTCCTGCGCTGTCTAAAATTAAACCTAGGGGACACTGCTGCAAACACCTGATAAACTGATCCTACACAGAAAAAAAAGGGGTAAATAGGTAAATGATGATGTCGCGCTGCGCTGTGTAAAAACAAACAAACAAAAAGTGCAATGATACCAATGAACGTGTACTATACAAACATATGTGGGTCAAACATATAAACTCAAAAAAGTAGCATGACAAAGTCCATATAAAAAGTGACAAATCAAAAAATGTGATCCAGCAAATAAGTCCGTGCTAATATACAAAGTGAATCCCACCACCAATGTTGGCAAATGAAGTGCTGAAAAGATCTTCGGTGATGACACCTGTGTATTTTCAAGCCTCTCACCATATACTGCTGTAAGGTATACAACATGGGTAAATCACAGGTGTAGTATTCAATTATTCCCTCCATGTTTGGTAGCTTTAATCCTTCTTAGATGGTCTCAGTAAGCGAGTTTTAGGCATATAAAAGAAAACAAAGCTCATAGCATGATTCCATAAAAAGAAAAGGGAGGTGGATATGGCAGACCAAAATGTTTCCACTCACTTAAAATAAGAGCATAGACGACAATCCACGAACGCCGAGCTCATAACCTTCAATGCAATCCTGGTACTGCCTCTTATCCAGAACCCTTGTATGTATATCTCAATATAAGGGGTTTAGAAATGGGAAAGAGGTGCCCATAGCGTGATCCACAATTTATTGTGTAAAAGCAGAGTAAAACAAACTCACGTTTAAGTAAACAGTGCAGCAAACCATGAGTGCCAAGCTTGTATCCTTTCGGCAGATGTGGATAGTACCTATTGCTCCAATCCCACAATAGGTACTATCCACTATGTACAATTTGTTGTATACTTGATTAAAGCAGAGTTCCACTCGTTTTTCTTTTTATTAAAAGTCAGCAGCTACAAAAGGTGTAGCTGCTGACTTTTAATAAACACACTCACCTGTCCCATGGTCCAGTGATGCGGCCACCCAAAGCTTCGGTTCTCTCCCCCGTCCCTCCCTAGATCACCTGGCTGTGACAGCATGCGGCTTCACAGCCGGGTGCGCACTGCACATGTGCGAGTTGTGCTGCACGTCCTGAATGGCTGAGCAATCTTCTAGGACATGTGACCTGTCCCAGAAGATGAGAGGGTCTCCTAGGCAACATGAGCGTAAGTGGGAGCTGGGTACCTGTCAACTAGATACCAACCCCCCAAAAAAAAAAAAAAAAAAAAAGGACATGCCAAATGTGACATGTCAGGGGGTTAGGAGTCCTTAAAGCAGAAGTTCCACTTTTGTGTGGAACTCCGCTTTAAGGTTCTTGTAAATTACAATATATTGGTGCATGATTGAAATCCTGGCTCAGACAGTGATTTAACCACTTCCATACAGGGCATTTTCACCCCCTTCCTGCCCAGGCCAATTTTCAGCGCTGTAAAATTTTGAATGACAATTGCGTGGTCATGCAACACTGTACCCATATGAAATTTTTATCATTTTTTCCCCCCAAATAGCGCTTTCTTTTGGTGGTATTTGATCACCTCTGCGGTTTTTATTTTTTGCGCTATAAACAAAAAAAGCGACAATTTTGAAAAAAAAGCAATATTTTTTACTTTTTGCTATGATAAATATACCCCAAAAATATATAAAAAAATTTTGTTTGCCTCAGTTTAGGCTGATATGTATTCTTCTACATATTTAAAAAAAAAAAATTGCAATAAGCGTATATTGATTGGTTTGAGCAAAAGTTATAGCGTCTACAAAATAGGGGGTAGTTTTATGGCATTTTTATTATTAATTTTTTTTTACTAGTAATGGCGGCGATCTGCGATTTTTATCAAGACTGTGACATTATGGTGGACACATCGGACAATTTTGACACATTTTTGGGACCATTGGCATTTTTACAGCGATCAGTGCTATAAAAATGCATGGATTACTGTAAAATATCACTGGCATAGAAGGGGTTAACACTAGGGGGCGATCAAGGGGTTAATGTGTTCCCTAGTGTGTGTTCTAACTGAAGGGGGAGGGGACTGTGTAGGGGAAGAGATAGATCGCTGTTCATACTCTGTATGAACAGGCGATCTGTCACTTCTCCCCTCAGAGAACGGGAAACTGTGTTTACACACACAGATCCTGGTTCTCCGTGTGCCCCGAGCAATTGCGGGACCGCCGGGCACTCGCATCGGCTCCGTGGGCGAGCAGGGGGTGAGCGTGCATGCCTAGTGGCCACAGGCGAAGCGACGTTACATAACGTTGTTTCGCTCAGCCGTGCCATTCTGCCACAGAACAACTGCAGCGGCTGGTCGGCAAGAGGTTAAACGTGAAAAGGATTTACGCCATTACCTTAAGGAATACACAGTAGGAATTATTAACTCCAAGGAGGGTAAATTTCTCAGAGACAAATCAGCTCATGAAAATGGGTATCAAAAGTGGGGGTTTCCGGCGCTCCGCAACATGTGATGTCTAAGGTAAATAGTACAATGGTAGCTATAATAGCACATTAAAATAAGGCAGGTAAATTCTAGAATGAGGAGGCAGCCATCCTCAGAGGGTGTCCATTACCTCTGTTGATAATCAATGTTGAAAAAAGGAGGGGTGTGGAGGTGCCAACTGTGGTAGCTTGTTTATCCAAAAATAAAAGTTAGTGTAACAATTACACTTACTGGTTCGCAGGGTGGATGTGTTTCTTTGAGATGGAAAGTGTCCTGGGATGTGCTGTTATCTTGTTTCCGGCTCGGATTTCATTCCTGCAGGCGTCTGGGTGTGGAGTCTGTACACAGGCTGAACCGCTACATCCAGTGCATGGAAAGCTCCACACTGACCACTCTGGAGCGCGGAAGAGGAAATGACGTCACTGATGCACAGCAAATGTCCAGGCTGGTGTTGGGGATAAAGCAGGGATAGTACAGGCTACGCGCTCGGGGCTCGCAGCTACTTCTACTGGCAAAAAGGCCAGAAGAAGGAGCTATGAGCCCCGAGTGCGTAGCCTGTACTATCCCTACATTATCCCCAACACCAGCCTGGACGTTAGCCATGCATCAGTGACGTAATTTCCTCTTCCGTGCTCCAGAGTGGTGAGCGTGGAGCTTTCCATGCACTGGATGCAGCGGTTCATCCTGTGTACAGACTCCACACCCAGACGCCTGAAGGAATGAAATCCGAGCCGGAAACAAGATAACAGCCCATCCCAGGACACTTTCCATCTCAAAGAAACACCTCCACCCTGCGAACCAGTAAGTGTAATTGTTACACTAATTTATTTTTGCATAAACAAGCTACCACAGTTGGCGCCTCCACACCCCTCCTTTTTTCATGAAAATGGGTATGCCTATAGGTGGAATCAAACTGCTTATAGCAAACCCATGACTAGACCACCTACCCTTTACATCACCCAAAATGGATAGTGAACCACCAAATGCTTCATCTGCTTCTTTTGTATCTTCTAGCCAATCGACTACTTATCAGGATCTTTCCCATGACAGATTACCAAAGAAACAGAAGGGAGAACTGCATACGACATTCACTGAATCACTCCGACAAACCTTCAGGCCTATCACTACTCGACGACCACCCCCGTTTGTTCTAAACCTCTTATCACACAATCATCCACTCCTTCTGCACACTCTTCCAAAGTCTTATCTACTACGCCAGTTTTGGCCATTAACTCGGCATTGAGCACTGTCACATCAGCTGCATCTTCCTCTTCTAGCACTGTTCACACCACTACCAGAAGGGTAAGTGAACCTTATTTGTCTTCCATGTTTCCAATTAGTACACTATTTATTGACCCCAAAATAGCTCCCGTTTTTTACGGTCCTACGCTGACTCTTAGAACTGAGGGACAATACGGGAATACCCAGCTAGAGATAATCAACCTGTCGTCAACCCCCTTGTCAACTGAGATTGATGTATTGAGGCTGGGTCTCACCTTTCACCCCTCCTCCGATACTGATAAATCTTCAATTATTAAAGATGTACATCTATTTGCCAGGAGATTAATGTGCAGAGTTATTTTTGACAGTCCCAATGAAGCAAGCTCTACTTGCTTCAATACATCAGATTATTCTGTGGCAGAATCTCAAGCCATTATTGAATTGATGGATCTGTGGGAGGAGGTTAACACTGAAGGTGACGTGCCTTTCTGTTCACCATCTGAAAGTGACGTCATTCCCGGTGTCACCTTCCCCCCACGATCTCTTTCAAACCTAAATCACAATCTTTTCCGGTTTTAACTCAGAATCCCAATATTTGGGCCTTTGTTCAGCAAATCACCAATGAAATCAATAAGATGGACTTTGACATCAAACATGTAAATAACTTAACTAATAAAGCATAGACAACCACTCAAATCTCTTTAAATTTCTTCATCTGGTAATTAAACCGGCCGACAAGGGTGGTAATGTGTTTGTAATGGACATTGAGAAATATGAAAGGATGTGCCATGATATCATTGACAATAGGGAATAGTACTGTCCCATATCAAAAAATGTGGTTGAAAAATTTTACTCGGGAATATTATTCCTTAATCCTTAAAGCCTATCAAAATGGCCTTGTAGATAAAAATACAAAGAATTATTTAAAGACTAAAGAACCTAAAACCCCTACCTTTTATGCCCTGCCCAAAGTACATAAATCACTACAAAACCCTCCTGGCCACTCCATTGTGTCAGGCTGTCAGAGTCTCACAGAAAACGCTAGTTCTCTTGTAGATAAATATCTATACCCTCACGTCACTTCATTATCTTCTTATATTAAAGATACTATTGATCTTCTTTGTACTCTTGAGGGGATGCAGATCCCCAAAAACTCCTGGCTAGTGGCCGTTGCTATTGAAAACCTTTACAACACTATTCCACACAACAGAGGCATTGATGTAATCTGGAACCAACTCAAAGAAAGGGGACCTATGGCAGACTCCTATAACCAGTTTGTCCTAGACCTCCTCAAGTTCATCCTTACTCATAACATATTTATGTTCGACCACTCCCACTTCCTCCAGGTGCAGGGGGTTGCCATGGGCACATGTTATGCCCCTTCCTATGCCAACCTGTACCTGGGGGGGTGGGAGAGGGAACTCTTTGCATGGGATGACATGTCTAGCGTTTTGCAGCATGTCATCTCGTGGGTATATAGATGATATTCTACTCTTTTGGTCTGGGACTAAGGATGAACTTTTGCAGTACATGGACAAACTGGCTATCAATACTTTTAATCTCAAATTTACAAATGAACTATGACCAACACAAAATTTGTTTCTTGGATCTAGAGATCCACATTGATAATGATGGTCTCCTTTATTCATCACTATACCACAAACCATCTGCGGGAAATACGGTCTTGTACACTACAAGTGCACATCCCTAAACCCTATTAAAAAGTATCCCCTGCAGTCAATACATTAGATTAAGAAGGAATTGCACCCTGGAAGGGGACTTCCAAAAGGCTGCCAAAGATTTGTGTACAAGACTCAGAAATAGTTTGGAAAAAAGAAGCAAGCCCCAAGGATATTGCGGATACACTGAAAAGTAAATAAGGGTATACCCATAAATAAAAATTATGTATATTTTATTGATACAAAATTAGTAATAGACAATACAAAAATATCCTGTACAAAAATCACCTAAAAACAATGTACTGCCTTTATTATTGGTACTATGCGTTTTAGATGACCATTTATAGGCTCGTCCCTCATCAAAGGCCTGTTTGTTCCTCATGTATTTGAATTTTTTTTTTTTTTGGAGAGAATGGATTTGTTAAACAGTTCTATATGGGTTTTCAATTTTTCATTCAGCTCCTGGAATGAGGGATGAGCCTGTAATGGTTTGATTTTAGAATAAATTCTATCAATGTTACAATTGATGTCAGACGTTTCTGATACTCATCAATTAAGAGTTTCATCATTTCAGTGGAGCATTTGTTCAAAATATTTTCCCATGCTAGTTTGAATATGGGGTCCAGGTTGTCAAAGGTTGGAAACATTTGCACTCTTAAACCTAAAGGGTTTAGACCATCTCCAATATATTCCTCAAAGCTTTTGATGTGCCAATGAAGAAGTGATTTCTTCTCTAGCCATTTGGTAAGGCCAGAGAACAAGAAACTTGGTTCCGAGACACGTGATTCGTTTTGATCAAAGTCTTGTTGTAATTTAATTGTAAAATCATTCCATGATAAACTATATAGTTCTGCCATGATGAAATAAGAAAAAGAAAAAGGGAACCTCTCCTTTAAGCACAAGGGATTAAAGGTGCCAACACAGCCAGGATGTTCTACCACTGGTGGTTACAACCACTATGGAACGGGGCCTATAGCGGGTATCTACTACCCAAATATATATATAATGTAAGAAAGGGAGGGAGAAAGTGGAGACCAACCAGGGATGTATGGGGAACCAAACACCCTGTATCACATCCTGAACAAAAATGTCTGGAAAAAAGAAGCAAGCCCCAAGGATATTGCGGATACAGGGAAAAGTAAATGAGGATATAACCATAAATAAAAAGTATGTATATTTTATTGATACAAAATTAGTAATAGACAATACAAAAATAACCTAAAAACAATGTACAATAGAAACTGCAGAAAATGAAACAGCCGCTGAGCTGGAAATGCACCACAGGTCAAAAACATGAAGTTCGACTAGTGGGACATGTATACCAAAAAACCCAACATGTTTCGGAGAGCGATTTTTAAATTATGTATATTTCCTTCTTCAGGGGTGAAAAAACAGACACGCTGCTTCATTTCTATTAAGAGAAAAAAAACATATATGATAGATAATGTGTGTATTAATGTATGTTGATAACAAACAAGTTGGTTTATGGCAACAAAATGGTACATGTAAGATAAATAAAAGGTAGTCTATACTTACATAACAGTATTTGTATTTTTACTTTACACACCAGCAGATAGAGTGTCGGGACTTGGATATTACTTGACCGTATTTTCAAAGTATGTCCATGTTCGGGAAAAAACACTCATATGGTTGAAAATGAAAGCTGAGAAATCCAAACTAAGTTGGTGTAACTGGGATTGGTGGATGCACCCGGGCGGTCCAACAATGCTCACGGGGATATCCCTAATGGGTGGAGACGAACACCTAATAAAAAAGATAGTGGATGGCAATAAGACTACATGTACTGAAGATATGGGGTTGAGTGAGCCAAAAAGACATCACTGCCCCAGAGTAAAAATATACTAGTAGCGGTGCAGGGAATAGAGAACAATAAGTATGGTGTTCAATACCTGCGGTAAGCATGTCGGTCAGTGTGCACAAGGATCCCCAGTGTCTCCTGGCTGTGTAGCAATAACTGCTCACACAGTCAGGCATATATACGCCCAGGGATCGAAAGCGGGCCAATCGGGGCCATGGTATTTAGGTAGTAGGAGGGGGGAGAAAGAGAGACAGACACAGGTGCTGGGGATCATCAACCGACGTCTCCCCATATCACCTGTGCAGCTGAATCCAGACCCACGTTCGTCTCCAATGGGAATCCTCCGGCCGATGCGGCGCGGTGACGCCAGACGTCGACACGGCCGCCGGCACGGAAGTGGGCGGGTGCACTGGAGAGAAGGAAGTCCAGTGCGCAACTGCAGAAAACAACTGGCTCCACAGGTGTACTCGCCAAAACACCCCCATGGGCGTAAATCGCATTCCATTAGGTAAGTAAATGTTTCTTCTGTGGTCCATGTATTTGCAAAACGTACATGAGTCACAGGGAAATGTTCCCATTGTTTTACACAGATCTCCCCTCTCCAACCTCTGAAATTCACTTTTAACTAGTAGATCATTTAAAGATGTAGCACGTCTATATGTAATGGTTGGAGCCGGGGGAACATAAGGTCCCACCATGGGGTCTGATGTCAGAAGGTGCCAGTATTTCCTGCAGATCTGTATGAGTGGATCACTAGAATAAGTAGTAATGATTGGGCTATGAGTCTCCGAGGGTTTCTTCTTAGTGACCAACAAGTCGTGTCTATTTTTGTCTTCTGCATGCTTAAAGGCCTTTTTAAGGCATTTATGGCTGTATCCTCTTTCCAAAAGGTGTCCCTTGAGGTTATTAGCCTCACGCTTAAAATCTGAATGGTTGGAGCAGTTGCGCTTGATTCGTAAGTATTGTCCATATGGAATGGATTTAACCAAGGGTCTGGGATGGAAACTGGAGGAATGAAGAATAGTGTTACCTGGAGTAGTTTTCCTGTACAGTTTGCAAGATAACATATTCGTATCACTTTTAAATATTTCAACATCAAAAAATGTGATTTTGGATGGATCAGAGATCATAGAAAACTTTAGATTGAAATCATTTGTATTTAATGTTGTTAGACATTCGTCCAATATCTTGGACGATCCATCCCATACAATGAAGATGTCATCTATGTACCTGTGCCACATAATGATGTGGCACAGGTACATAGAGAGATCCTCATCGCTGAAAATGCAACGCTCCCATTCCCCCAGGTACAGATTGGCGTAGCCAGGGGCACAACAGGTGCCCCTGGCTACCCCCTGTACCTGGAGGAACAATCAATCGTCGAATGAAAAGACATTGTGTCTCAAAATGTAATCTAGAGAGAGAAGTACAAAGTCATTAAAAGAACTTTCGTGATGACTGGTTTGGGAAAGAATTTTTTGTATGCATGCAAGTCCTTTTGAATGGGGTATAGAGCTATAAAGTGCTTCTACGTCAATACTGGCAAGAATGCACCCTCCCGGGACCTGCACACCCTCAATAATCTGTAGTAAGTGAATAGTGTCACCATGGCACGCTTTCGATCCCTTGGCGTATATATGCCTGACTGTGTGAGCAGTTATTGCTACACAGCCAGGAAACGCCGGGGATCTTTGTGGACACTGACTGACATGCTTACCGCAGGTATTGAACACCATACTTATTGTTATTTATTCCCTGCACCGCTACTAGTATATTTTTACTCTGGGGCAGTGATGTCTTTTTGGCTCACTCAACCCCATATTTTCAGTACATGTAGTCTTATTGCCATCCACTATCTTTTTATTAGGTGTTCGGCCCCACCCATTAGGCATATCCCCGTGAGCATTGTTGGACCGCCCGGGTGCATCCACCAATCCCAGTTACACCGACTTAGTTCGGATTTCTCAGCTTTTATTTTCCACCATATGAGAGTGTTTTTTCCCCAAACATGGATATACTTTGAAAATACGGTCAAGTAATATCCAAGTCCTGATGCTCTGTCTGCTGGTGTGTAAAGTAAAAATACAAATACTGTTATGCAAGTATAGACTACCTTTATTTATCTTACATGTACCATTGTGTTGCCATAAACCAACTGGTTTGTTATCAACATACATTAATAACACACATTATCTATCATATATGTTTTTTCTCTTAATAAAAATGAAGCAGCGTGTCTGTTTTTTCACAACCTGAAGAAGGAAATATACATAATTTAAAAATTGCTCTCCGAAACATGTTGGGTTTTTTGGTATACATGTCCCACTAGTTGAACTTCATGTTTTTGACCTGTGGTGCATTTCCAGCTCAGCGGCTGTTTCATTTTCTGCAGTTTCTATTGTACATTGTTTTTAGGTGATTTTTGTATTGTCTATTACTAATTTTGTATCAATAAAATATACATACTTTTTATTTATGGGTATACCCTCATTTACTTTTCCCTGTATCCGCAATATCCTTGGGGCTTGCTTCTTTTTTCCAGACATTTTTGTTCAGGATGTGATACAGGGTGTTGGCTTCCCCATACATCCCTGGTTGGTCTCCACTTTCTCCCTCCCTTTCTTACATTATATATATATTTTGGTAGTAGATACCCGCTATAAGCCCCGTTCCATAGTGGTTGTAACCACCAGTGGTAGAACATCCTGGCTGTGTTGGCACCTTTAATCCCTTATGCTTAAAGAAGAGGTTCCCTTTTTCTATATTTTTCTTATTTCATCATGGCAGAACTATATAGTTTATCATGGAATGATTTTACAATTAAATTACAACAAGACTTTGATCAAAATGAATCACGTGTCTCGGAACCAAGTTTCTTGTTCTCTGGCCTTACCAAATGGCTAGAGAAGAAGTCACTTCTTCATTGGCACATCAAAAGATTTGAGGAATATATTGGAGATGGTCTAAACCCTTTAGGTTTAAGAGTGCAAATTTTTCCAACCTTTGACAACCTGGACCCCATATTCAAAATAGCATGGGAAAATATTTTGAACAAATGCTCCACTGAAATGATGAAACTCTTAATTGATGAGTATCAGAAACGTCTGATTGACATCGATTGTAACATTGATAGAATTTATTCTAAAATCAAACCACTCATCCCTCATTCCAGGAGCTGAATGAAAAATTGAAAACCCATATAGAACCGTTTAACAAATCCATTCTCTCCAAAAAAGAACTCAAATACATGAGGGACAAACAGGCCTTTGATGAGGGAAGAGCCTATAAATGGTCATCTAAAACGCATAGTACCAATAATAAAGGCAGTCCAGTAAACTCAAGCCAACACACAATACCCCTTATACAGACATATCAGATAGTTCATCTATCTCTTCCATGACTTCTTCACGGTATTTCAAAAACCGTCGCACTAGACAACCCAAAAGGGGACGCGATAATGATAATTCTTCCATCACAGGCACTAATAAACGCCCACCCAAACATCACTCTGACACACCTTCCTCAGGGGCTACAAATGACCCAATGCCACAAGATCCAATGGATACTGGCGTGGGCTCAGGACTGGCAACCAACTTAGATGCACTTGTCCCTATCACTCACAAGATCCCAACAATGTTTGTCCCTAAAAATCAGGGAAACTCCCCCACCCCAATACCACGAATGCCACTTTAGCATCCCATCACTCTATTAATTTAAATATTGTCAATCTCTCCTCTCACATCCTCACACCAGATGAAGTTTTAGTCCTCTCTAAAGGCCTCACTTTTGTTCCAACTAATAAAACTGACAAATTCTAAGTGATCAAAGATCTCCACCTATACACACACAAACTTCTTTTAAAAAGAAGGTTTGGAAGCCCTCCATGTTTGGATTGGTCTTTTTGAATCTAAAGTGAGAGACGGGCTTTGGAGAACCTCAATTCCTTATTGGAGGAGAGCGAACCCAAAGATCTTATTGACGCAATTGATCTAGAACTTCTCCTGAAGGGAGCAAATACCTCTGGTAGTGCTGCTCCCAAAAAATCCTCTCTTAAAAAAACATCCTCAATATATCCTGCACCCAGTTCCAACCAGGGTGTATCTACTTTTTTAAAAATGACCTGCCAAGAAATTAGAAACCTTAAATCCAAATCTTTTATAGCAGAGAATCTAACCCTTAATGAAAAGGTTGCCTTAGGAATTTATCTGGTCTTCATGAAATCACCATCAAGGCATCAGATAAAGGAGGAAACATAGTCCTAATGGACAATGACCAATATAGCCGTATGTGCATGAAAATTTTGACCAACCGTGATTGGTACCGTCCAGTTGGATCTGATGTCGTTCAGGCATTCAATAATAAATGTTATGCTTTAGTAGATGAGGCATTTCAAAACAAAGTCATTTCCAAACAAAATGTATTCGTACTCCCCATCCCAGGCTTGCTACTTTTTACGTTCTCACTAAGATCCACAAACACACTAGTGATCTCCAGGGAGACCAATAATTTCTGGCAATGGTTCGATCACCAAAAACCTATCACGCCTAGTGGACGAACACATTATACCTTTCGTCCTCTCCATACCCTCATATGTACGTGACACTATTCACTTACTACAGATTATTGAGGGTGTGCAGGTCCCTGGAGGGTGCATTCTTGCCAGTATTGACGTAGAAGCACTTTATAGCTCTATACCCCATTCAAAAGGGCTTGCATGCATACAAAAAATTCTTTCACAAACCAGTCATCACGAAAGTTCTTTTAATGACTTTGTACTTCTCTCTCTCTAGATTACATTTTTAGACACAATGTCTTTTCATTCGACGATCGATTGTTCCTCCAGGTACACGGCGTAGCCATGGGCACCTGTTGTGCCCCTGGCTACGCCAATCTGTACCTGGGGGAATGGGAGCGTTGCATTTTCAGCAATGAGGATCTCTATGTACCTGTGCCACATCATTATGTGGCACAGGTACATAGATGACATCTTCATTGTATGGGATGGATCGTCCAAGCTATTGGATGAATGTCTAACAGCATTATCTAAAGTTTACTATGATCTCTGATCCATCCAAAATAACATTTTTGGATGTTGAAATATTTAAAAGTGATACGAATGTGTTATCTTGCAAACTGTACAAAAAAACTACTGCAGGTAACACTATTCTTCACTCCTCCAGTTTCCATCCCAGACCCTTGGTTGAATCCATTCCATATGGACAATACTTACGAATCAAGCGCAACTGCTCCAACCATTCAGATTTTAAACGTGAGGCTAATAACCTCAAGCGATGCCTTTTGGAAAGAGGATACAGCCATAAATGCCTCAAAAAGGCCTTTAAGCATGCAGAAAACAAAAATAGACACGACTTGTTGGTCACTAAAAAGAAACCCTCGGAGACTCATAGCTGAATCATTACTACTTATTCTAGTGATCACACATCCATCATACAGATCTGCAGGAACTGCTGGCACCTTCTGACATCAGACCCCATGGTGGGACCTTATGTGCCCCCGGCTCCAACCATTACATAAACAGGTGCTACATCTTTAAATAATCTACTAGTTAAAAGTGAATTTCAGAGGTTGGGGAGGGGAGATCCGTGTAAAACAATGGGAACATTTCCCTGTGGCTCATGTACGTATTGCAAATACATGGACCACAGAAGAAACATTTACTTACCTAATGGAATGCGATGTACGCCCCAAACATTTCTCTAATTGTCAGACAAATGCAGTTGTCTAATTATATGCAGCTGCAATTGTTTCTATGTGGGTAAGACCGTACAGAAACTCTGGCAAAGACTTTATCGCCACATCAAAGCTATGCAGACGAGTGACCCAGATGTACCTTTAGGCAGACATGTCCGACTTGCTCACAATGGCACTTGCCCCAGGATTTGAGTTTTAGTTCTGGACAGAATACACCCTAGCTCTCGGGGGGGAGACCTTGACGAACTCCTCCTACAACGAGAGCTCAGGTGGATATTCAACCTTAATGCCACGGTGCCCCCTGGCCTCAATGAGGCTTTTAATCTTAAACCCTTTTTACCTGGTTTCATATCAGGCCTCTACGATAAAGATCAATAAATTCAGGCAATCCAGTAACAACAATTTTCTTTCTCTGTTATCACATTTCTCTGCATTTTCTACCTCTTTCCTTCCCCTTGTCCCCTTCCCCCCTCCAAATTTATTAGCACAATGTGATGTTATGTGTACATGTAATACTTGTTAATTGCTTTATTCATACTGTATATGCTTGCAGGTTTATTATTTGATAATGTCCAGTAATGTATTGGAAACCTGCATTTGCTGTATGATAATTATTGTTTTCTCCCCAAATAGATAACTGGAATTTAATTTCAGTCGTCTAGAAAATAGCCGATGGACTGGATCGCTTACAACCGTATTTAAATATTTTTCAATTTTTCCGGGGTTTTGTTGGTGCCCTTAATGGTCCACTGAGGCTACCCGCCACGGGGTGCCCCATGGTGGTGCGCTTTCTGTACCGCCTTGGGGCAGTTTCACCCCTTTCCATGGAGGTGTCTTGGGCGAGTACACCTGTGGAAACAGTTGTTTTCTGCAGTTGCGCACTGGACTTCCTTCTGTCCAGTGCACCCGCCCACTTCCGTGTCGGAGGCCGTGTCGACGTCTGGCATCACCGCGCAATGCGCAGTGACGCCGGATCGGCCAGAGGATTCCCATTGGAGACGAACGTGGGTCTGGATTCAGCAGCACAGGTGATATGGGGAGACGTCGGTTGATGATCCCCAGCACCTGTGTCTGTCCGTCTCTCTTTCTCCCCCCTCCTACTACCTAAATACCATGGCCCCGATTGGCCCGCTTTCGATCCCTGGGCGTATATATGCCTGACTGTGTGAGCAGTTATTGCTACACAGCCAGGAAACGCCAGGGATCTTTGTGGACACTGACCGACATGCTTACTGCAGGTATTGAACACTATTCCCTGCACCGCTACTAGCATATTTTTACTCTGGGGCAGTGATGTCTTTTTGGCTCACTCAACCCCATATTTTCAGTACATGTAGTCTTATTGCCATCCACTATCTTTTTATTAGGTGTTCGTCCCCACCCATTAGGGATATCCCCGTGAGCATTCTTGGACCGCCCAGGTGCATCCACCAATCCCAGTTACACCGACTTAGTTCGGATTTCTCAGCTTTCATTTTCAACCATATGAGAGTGTTTTTTCCCAAACATGGACATACTTGGATATTACTTGACCGTATTTTCAAAGTCCCAACGCTCTGTCTGCTGGTGTATAAAGTAAAAATAAATACTGTTATGTAAGTATAGACTACCTTTATTTATCTTACATGTACCATTTTGTTGCCATAAACCAACTGGTTTGTTATCAACATACATTAATACACACATTATCTATCATATATGTTTTTTCTCTTAATAGAAATGAAGCAGCGTCTATTTTTTCACCCCGAAGAAGGAAATATACATAATTTAAAAATCGCTCTCCGAAACATGTTGGTTTTTTTGGTATACATGTCCCACTAGTCGAACTTCATGCTTTTGACCTGTGGTGCATTTCCAGCTCAGCGGCTGTTTCATTTCCTGCAGTTTCTATTGTACATTGTTTTTAGGTGATTTTTGTACAGGATATTTTTGTATTGTCTATTACTAATTTTGTATCAATAAAATATACATACTTTTTATTTATGGTTATACCCTCATTTACTTTTCCCTGTATCTGCAATATCCTTGGGGCTTGCTTCTTTTTTCCAGACATTTTTGTTCAGGATGTGATACAGGGTGTTGGGTTCCCCATACATCCCTGGTTGGTCTCCACTTTCTCCCTCCCTTTCTTACAAGACTCAGAAATAGGGGATACAGTCATACTATTTTGAAAAAAGCTTACAACAAAGCCCACAAACAAGAAAACAGAAAGGATTTAATCTATTCCACTAAATCTCAGAAACAGGATCAGTCAGTCAGGATAGTGACTCAGTATTCTAAACAGCATACTCAATTACATGGTGTATTAACAAAATATTGACCGCTCTTAATGGCTGATGTAACTATTTAAAAATTCATTAAATCATATCCCAAGATTACCTACCGACAGGCACCCTCACTTAGGGACCGTTTGGTTAAGAGCCACCATGATACTAAAGTTCATAACCTCCTAACTCAAACCGGTATGTTTGCATGCGGTAAATGCGATATATGCTATTTCATCCTCAATGGCAAAAATACCATTTTACCTAATGGTTCCTTTCATGTTATGAAACATAGAATTACCTGCCACACCATTGTAGTGGTGTATTTAGCCAAGTGTCTGTGTGGATGCTTTTATGTGGGCAAAACCAAGCGCCCATTTTTTAATTTCAATAATTTTTATTGGTATGAGAATAATAAGGAAGTTACATACACCTTTTATCATGTAGACAATGTATACATATATTAATATGCCATAAGTACAATATACATATGTTACAATCAGCTGAATTCGTACATTTGGTGCGTAACTTAACGAGACTAGTGCTAGGACATGTTGTCCCGTTACTGGGTATGTTTACCTTATTTAAATAACATGAAAATAATATAGAAACTGTGAGCTAAAGAAACTAAGCTCTAAAATAAATAATCAATAATCAAATAAAGAAATAAGGAGATTGAGAAATAAAGAGTATGCAGCAGTTTAACATCCTGTATAATCTAAATTGTGTATAATCAGGGTACTGATTTCCTGCTTTTATATTCATGTGTGTACCATTCAAACCACTTGTGCCACTTTACGTATAATTTGTGGTAATTACCTTGGGCTGCAGCGAACATCAGCTCGTAGGTAGCATGTGTGTTGGTCACTTCAACTATTTCTTTAAGTGAAGGAGGTGATGCGTCTTTCCATTTTCTTAATATTGTCAATCTCGTACTCAGTAAAATGTGAGTAACTATGGTTCTAGTATTAATTGGTATATTTTCTATCCCTATTGACAAAACTGCTAAAGCTGCGTCTGGAGTTACTAATGAGCCTGTGAGTTCTGATATTAGGTTGAATACTTTTTTCCAAACTACATGTAGAACCCGACATTCCCATAGTATGTGATGTAATGTACCTCTGCATCCACAAGCTCTCCAGCATAGAGGAGAAGCCTGTTTCACAAATTTGGATATCCGTTGTGGAGTTAGGTACCATCTGAGTGTTATTTTATGTGTTGTCTCCCATAATTTAACGCATTTAGCTGCGATAAAGGTATTGGAGTGCTTTTTGCCATTGCTCATCTGTAAATGATATACCCAGATCTCGTTCCCACGCCACTATGTTATTAGTCTTTTTGAACTCTTGTTTGTTGTTAAGTATGTTGTAAAAAAGTGAGATACCTTTTATGTTGGTATTAGGGTTCGTGAGATATAGATACACCCTCCACGGAACCTTTATAGATGTTACTGGAGCTCTATGGAGATAATGCTTTATTTGAAGGTATCTATAGTGGTCAGTGTCATCTATGCCATATTGCACTTGAAGAGTCTCAAATGATTTGATTGAGGAGCCATCTCTGAGGTCTTCTAGTGTTAAAATACCTTTGGCTATCCAGTGTGATATATATAAGTGTGGAATGTTTAGTGGAAGGCTAGATGTGGCGATCGGTATGGACTCAGTCATCTGACTAGAAAAGTCTGATGTTGAAAAGGACCTCCATGTTGTTAGTGTAGCTACCATTGTGGGAGACATATGTGAGTGTAAGTATGGTCGGGCATAGCAGGTCAATAGGGTGTCAGCTAGGTTGGCTCTCGGTATTTGTGCTTCTTCCAGTTCTACCCATCTGTGGGTCTGGTCTGGATTTAACCAGAATTTTGCTTGTGATAAGATTGTTGCCGTATGGTAATCTTTTAATATAACATGACCTATTCCTCCCGCATCCCTGGTATTAGTTAATTTCTTAAAAGCACATCTGGCCCTTTTGCCTTGCCAAAGATACCATTTATCATAGTTTGGGCTTTAGAGAAAAATGTGTTGGGAACAGGGACTGGCAGTGTCCTGAATAGGTAGAGTAGCTGTGGCAGGATGATCATCTTAAACGCTGTCAGTCTACCTGTCCACGAAAGTTCCATTTTGTCTATATCTAGAAGTTTTTTGTTCAATGATCCCAGGAATGTAGTGTAGTTGGCTGCAACTAAGTTACTTGTCAGTGCTGTAAGTGTTATCCCTAGATATTTTATCCCTTCGTTTTCCCATGTGTAGGGAAATTTTTCACTCATTATCTTTTGAAGGGATGCGTCAATGCCTATTCCCATGATATAGGATTTGCTCTCATTCACTTTATAGTAAGAAATCTTATGAAACATGTCTAGCGCCTTATGTACCGAAGCCAGGGAAGATTCCACATTAGTTAGAATCATGATTATGTCGTCAGCAAATAGGCTGATCTTGTGTATTGAATTATTTATACGGAAACCGGTAATATTGGGGTTTGTTCGAATGTATATAGCCAAGGGCTCCATTAGCAGGTTGAAGATTAGAGGGGATAGGGGGCACCCCTGTCTAGTTCCGTTCGTGATATTGAATGGTTTGGACAGTGTTCCAGATGTGAGCACTTGAGCAGAAGGTTTAGAATATAATGCTAATATTGCAGAGTATAGTACCAGAAAAACCAAACCTACTCAACACCTGTGCGAGGTATTGCCAGTGAATGCGGTCAAAGGCCTTCTCTGCGTCCAGAGCTAGGAGCAGAGAAGGCCTTTTATGTTCTCTCGCCAAGTGTATAATATTTGTCAGTCTTCGGGTGGCATCGGATGTCTGACGTCCCTTGGTAAATCCTGTTTGATCAGGATGAATGAGAAGTGGGAGGAGATCTAATAATCGGGATGCTATAATTTTAGCGTAAACTTTCAGATCTATGTTAAGTAGTGAGATTGGTCTGAAGTTTGGGGGTGTATTGGGCTCCTTCCCTGGCTTAGGCAGTGTTACTATTATTGCGTTTACCATTTCTGGAGGAAAAGAGGCAGAGGCAGCAGCAGCATCAAAAGTGCGTTGTAGATATGGGCTTAATATGTGTTTAAAGGCTTTATAATAGTCCCCTGAAAATCCATCAGGGCCTGGGGATTTGTTACTCGGTAGGGAGTCAATAGCAGCATGTATTTCTTCTATGCTAAATGTTTGGTTTAGAGTTTGAAGTTGTTTTTGTGACAATGAAGGAATGTCTAGTTGTTGTAAAAATGCATTAATTGCATCAGTAGTGGGTTGAGGAGTGTTCATGTCATCTTTCAGATTGTACAGGTTGCTGTAATATTGACAGAAGGTGTCTGCTATGTCCTGTGGATGGTAAAGTTTGTGTTTGGAAATGGGATGTAGAATGTATGGAATTTTTGTTTTGTATCTAATACCCTTAATCCTATAAGCTAAGATTTTACCTGCTTTTGTTACCTGTGGCGTAGTATGTCATTTTAAGCTTTTTTGAGGACTTTTCAAAATTTTCTAGTAATAACAATCTCAAGTCATATCTTAATTGTGTAAGTTGATGTGAAGTTGAGTGGGAGGTATTTTGTTTGTTGCTGGATTCCAGCAGGGAAATTTTGTCTGTCAACTCTTTTATATGCCGCTGCCTCTGCCTTTTAACCCTCGCCCCCAGTTGTATAAAGACACCTCTTACATATGCCTTATGGGCATTCCATAAGGTAAAATGGTTTTGCACAGAGGGTGCGTTAATGCTAAAGTACTCTTTCAGCTGATCCTCTATGGTTTTCCTGAGGTCCGGTTGTTGCATTAGGTAGGAGTTTGATCTCCACAAGTAGGATTAGAGATATGGTAATGGACGCATGGTCTGACCAAGTAATGGTATTGATATCTGTGATACTACATGGGCTAGTGTACTTTGATCCACCAGAAAAAGGTCGATTCGGGAATAGGAGTTGTGAGGGGAAGAGAAGAAGGTATAGTCCCTCTCTCCTGCATGCATGCACCTCCATACGTCAAATAATTCCTGTTTATGTAGGGTGTTCATGAGGGATGGGTTTGAGCGCCTTGCTCCGGAAGATGAGTCCAGATGTGGGTCTGGGGTTGCGTTAAAGTCTCCACATATGATCAGTTTCCCTCTCTGGTGGGTCTTCACTTTTTGTAGCATTTTGTTAAGGAATCGTAGTTGAGGTTTGTTTGGGGCATAGACGTTAGCGATGGTATAAGTGATTGAATTGATGTCGCATATTAATAGAAGATACCTTCCTTTTGGGTCTTTAACTTCTTTGTGAAACGTGAAAGCCACAGAGTCTCTTATTGCTGTAAGGACCCCCTTAGTTTTGTTATGGGAGTTAGCGGTAAAAATGAAACGGAAGCTCCTGTGGGTACAAGAGGGTGCTGCTGTGGCAGAGAAGTGTGTTTCCTGCACACAAACTACATCGGATTTGTGGGTGATTGCCTCTGACCACATGGATTTCCGTTTGGCTGGGTGATTCAAGCCTTTGGAATTAATAGAAAGAATTTTTATACCCATGGTTGTAGGGAAAGTATGCTAGAGCGTTTGATGATGAAGGGACATTTTTGAGGTCTTGCTGCCCTCATGTGGTGTTTTCTGGAATTGCAGAGAAAAGCTTCTTTCAGTGAAATAAGACAGAAGAAGTACTCACGTATGCTGCTGAGGTTGTTTTCAGTTTGGAGTGACAGGAAGATTGTGTTATTCCGGCTGCGTCTTTGTGTATCCAGCTGCTGCAACTTCAAAAAAGTTGAAAAGAAAACATAAAAAATAAAGTGAACTGTTAACGTTGCAGAATCAACTTTGGTATAAAAGATTAACTTCTGCATGGGTCAAACTTGGTTTAACAGGTAATAAACTGGTATACAGCAGTTTGCTGTTTAAGGTTAGGTGGGGAAGAAAGTTCAGGCTTATGAGCTCCTGGTCAGTGCACTGAAACTTGAAAAAAGCAAAAAAAAAGAAAAATACCATCTGGGTTTAATTATGCGATCTAGCATTTTTTGTGGTGACCGTTTTCCACACTGGATCCACAGGTTTTGGGGTCCTATCGCTTGCTGGTTCTTGAGCAGGTAAGATATTCCACTCTTCCAAAAGAGAAAGGCTTTTCTCTAGGGAGTTCACCACGTGGGTGCGTTCCTCTCTTGTAACAGTCAATTTGGTAGGATATCCCCATCTGTAGTTGATATTGTGGTTTCTCAATACTTTAGTGATGGTGTTCAAATTTTTTCTTTTTTGTAGGGTGTACTGAGAAAGGTCTGCATAAAACTGCAGGTGCTGGTATTGAGCAGGAATGTGTTCCTTCTTGCGCATGATCAGCATTAGTTGTTCCTTAGATTGATAAAAATGTAATCGCAGAATTACATCTCTGGGGATATGCTCTGATAAGTAAGAGGGTTTTGGAAGGCGGTGAATTCTGTCAATCGTAATCTCCAGGTCGGAGAGATCAGGAAGGAGAGATTTAAATAAAGAGGAGACATAGGTACGCAGTTCAGCTTGCTGTACAGTTTCAGGAATCCCTCTTATCTTTAAATTATTTCTCCTGTTTCTGTCTTCGATATCTGCGATTTTCTCCTTCATCCATTCAGTATCTCCCTCTCTTTCCTCATGTGAATCCACCAGATCGTTGATAGTGGTAGCATATTCCCCCATTTTTTGCTCTATGTGCTCAACCCTGGTCTCAACAGCCTGCTGATTGTTGTTAAACTTATGCATGCATTTCATTAAGTCAGATTGCAGTGAGCTTCTTAGGGATAATAGCATGTCTTTTAAGACAGTATCGATCACGGGCTGGTGTGAGGTAGAAAAAGTTTCTATGGAGTCAGGTAATTCACGTGTGTCATCCCCTGAATCACTTGCGGGACTAGCTGTGTCAGTGAATCCCCCGCCATCCATCCTGGGTTTTGCCTTAGCTGGGCTGCCTGAGGGTGGAGAGGGAGAGTATTGCTGTGGGCTCTTATGGGTGCTTGTATTGTGATTGTGCCTGCTCGCCATAGGGAGCATGGTAGTGGATTTGTTTACTGGGGTGGATGATGACCCAGCGCCATCTTGCCTACCGTCATGTTGTTTCATTTCATAGAAGTCCGTCAGGCGCTGAGGCTTCCTCTGGTCTTTTCGTTTTCTGGACATGGCACCAGACTCTTCTCTGAGGTATTCTGCTACTGCGGGTGTGGAAAACGGGACCCGATGGGATGATTTGTGCCACTATTTCTCAGCTCAGTACCGGAGCTCCGGAATTATGCTGCCATTCAGTACGCTCGCAAGCCACGCCCCCCCAAGCACCCATTTTTTAAATGCATAAAAGACCACATCACTCCCATTTTTAAGCGTCTTGTGACTACTGCGATCAGAAACATGTTGTTTCTCAACATAATTTTGATCCCAAAATGGTAACATTTACCGCTCTCGAACACGTACCTTCACATGTAAGGGGCAGAAGCATTGACTGTATGTTACTACAATTGGAAACTCAGTGGATCCACAATTTAAACGCCACAAGATATCTTGGGTTGAATGGATATATTAGTTTCAAATCCTCTCTATAATATTTGGAAACATTTTCTTTTTTTATACTATATATATTTCACTCTTCGGTTGTGTTGTCCTTGAATTAAACCTCGTTTTTTTCCCCATTTCTTCTTCTTTCCCCTCCCCAGGGGTTAAAACCGCTGAGGCCATTTGTCATCTAGGCCCAATCAAGTGATGTTAATTTATTACATCTATTCTATATAGTACCTGCCCTTTGAATACATAAAACATTCTTCTACTAGCTTTGTGCATTTCTAGTCCTCTTAGTGAATACTAGTTAATATTAGGTATTTTTTCATGTGATGTATTTGAATTCATTGTTTAGGTTATATTATGTTGCCTAGATTGGCGGGACCATTGCCCACCAGTTAGTACATCGGTTCGGGCACTTGTTAACCGTCATTAGATCGTTCCCCCACCTCTCCCCTCCTCTCCTCCTGCCTGGGTGACCTTTGATGCTCTCCTTGGGCTATCCTTAGTGGTATATATAGGGGGGTCTGTGTTTTTGTGTGGTTGCATGGACGCCCAGGGCTTCTGTCCTTTTGGGATGGACGCCCGCTCCAAGCCACTGTACACTTTGCCTATATGATCACCTGGCCAAGCCTTTTCCTTGCCTTTCCGTTTGGCTGTGCCCCCTTTTTGCAGATTGGTCTACACAGCAGTTGGCTTCGCACCGCCATCCACCGGTGTTTCCATCTTGCGTCATGTGATGCATTTGTGTCATGTGACAGCATTGCCGCTCAGCATCCTGGTCCAACAACATGGCCTACATCGGCACATGAGTAATGGCTGATATACGTCCACATTCGGTCGGTGATGTCAGACACCAACCGAGTTGGGGGGGCTTAAGAGGCCGGCCAGTCCACTCGCACTCTAGCTGGACAATAGGGATGACCGTTCTGTGCTTCCACTTACTGCAGGGTAAAAATGTATGCTCTGTCCCCACATGTTGAATTGCCTAATTCATGCATGTGTTTTTTGGCTCGTCCATAATCTTTCCTCTTACCTTCCTCCCTATGTCATTCCCCTTCCCTTATCCCTTCTTCCTAGTTTATCAAATTTTTTTATGGATTGCTAGATTGCAGCTTAGCCCTTAGTCTTCTATTTTTTCATTTTTACATTGATTAATCCCATGCTGGAAGCATTCTTGTCATATATAGGACTATTGGCGCCCCTGTACCCATACTTTTTGATAAGCAGAGTTTGTGTAATTTGAGGCTATGGTAGCCCTCCACAATGGACTAATCTATGTCCATTTTTGTGTGTCTTCAACTAAGTTGTTAGTTCACAACTCTCTTCTCTTGTAGCCTGGTCCTTATATGCCCCCTGTAACCGTGCAAGGGCCCCCCTGCCACAATATTTGGACTAGCCCGGGTGTGTGAGCCCTCTTGGGCTCCCTTTGGCGAGTTGGATGGAGGTCAGGAGTTGGGGATTTCGAGACCATGATGCACGATTTAAAACTAAAATATGTATTTAATTGTTTGTTTTTGTTTCAATTGTTGATTGATACCCGTTTTTGTATTTATCATTGCCAGAGCCTTTGTTTGTATTGGCGACTATGGAATCCCCTGAGAAAGCCAATGTTGACGAAACATGTAGGGACGCAATACACACCAATAACCATTTAATGTGAATGGGATACCATGGCCAGTATCTGTAAAAAAAAACAAAAAAACTCTGCTTTCTTTATGTACCCTATTTTGTTACCATGTATAATACTTTTGTAATAATTAAATTATCTTTAATCAAAATCTTTATTGTAACCTTCTATACATGGCACCGTTATAATCCCTAAACAAACAATCCCTTTTCCCTTATCTTTTTAGTATTGCACTATACTTGTTTGCCACTCACAGCACACTAGACTCTGCACCTTGCTGTGTCTGAATATGCACTGCCTAGCTGCTAGGTTTAACTTTTTGCCGTCTAGTGAAATCTGTGTGCTGTTTGTACAACTATGTACGGTATCTTTTTTGTGTTGCTCAATACCAATTTTTTCATGTTGAAAATGAGATAATATACCTTAAAGTGGATGTAAACCCTCATATATATATATACCCAGTGAAGTGAACAGCCTCATATGATACACAGATGAAACAAATATTCCTACATAAGTTTTACATGTATATCTGCTGTCTTCAACTTTATATACTGTTTGGAAAGTTCAGCTCGTGTTAGATTTTCCCTTCCTGTTCAGCACTGAGTGTGAAGTCTGGGCACACAGCCAAGACAGCTGATTGGAGAAAAGGCACACACCCACTCTCCACATAGGCAGAGACTTTAATGCCGCGTACACACAGGTCGGACTTTTCGTCTACAAAAGTCCAACGGACGCCGACGGACCAAAGCCGGCTGACAATCCGATCGTGTGTGGGCTTCCCCGGACTTTCAGCGGACTTTTCCAGCCGCAAATCTGACGGACTTTAGATTTGAAACATGCTTCAAATCTTTACGTCGTAACTATGCCGGACCCAGAAATCCGCTCATCTGTATGCTAGTCCGACGGACAAAAACCCACGCTAGGGAAGCTATTGGCTACTGGCTATCAACTTCCTTATTTTAGTCCGGTGTACGTCATCACGTACGAATCCGTCGGCCTTTTGCGTGATCGTATGTAGGCAAGTCCGTTCGTTAGAAAGTCTGCCGCAAGTCTGCCAAAAGTCCGTCGAATGTCTGTCGGACTTTTGTAGCCGAAAAGTCCGACCGTGTGTACGCGGCATAAGAGCTGTTCTGTTATTAGTTTAGCTATCTGCTAATCTATTTATAGCAACTTCCCCCTCACAAATTTCAGCCTGGATTTATCTCCTGTGACGGAGAACTTGCCATAAGTTATCATGCTGATAACAAAAGAATGGAGCAGGAGAAAGGAGAAAGGACTTAGTGCTTTGAAGAAAGATAAGAAAACACTGCAGATATATTTGCCCAGCTCAAATTTCATGAAATCGGGTTTACATCCACTTTAATTGAACTATAACTTTCTGGTGTGCTGACTCATTCATTATATATACTATTCTGAGGCTTTGTGACCCCGATATTATAGTTCTCACTCCCTTATTTTTGGTTACTCTGTCGCTTGTGCTTTGTTATGTACTGTAGATATGGGTGTGCATGTCCTACTAAGAGAAAACCGTACACCATAAAGTGTCAGAACACCAAACACTCAAAAGTACTTTGAACAAAGAATAGATTGCACTATCCCTTTAAGAATATAACATTATGTAAATAAATATTTTTATACATATAACACTCTGTATAACAAAACATAGATCATAAACTCAATAAATAAAGATTTAACATGACTTTACACAGGGCTTTTTTCTCAGAGAATAGATGCAGGAACTCCCCCCTTGTCTCCACCCATTACCCTCCTCTGAGCACCGTCGCTTGGTTCCTCCCTCCTAGTACTGCCCAATGTATCATTTTGTGGTGCCAAATAATTTGTATGGAATTTGGTCCTGTCTAGTAACACGAAGGGCAGTAAAATAGATCCCCTGGAGCCAGCAACAATAGATTCCTCACACAATAGACTCCCCCAGCAGCAATGGACCCCACCCCAGCAACAATAAATCCCCTGCAGCAACAATAGTCCACACCTCAGCAACAATTGCTCCCCCGCACAGCAACAATGGACCGCACACAACAAAATACCAATCCGAGAAACAAAAGATCAACCCCCGCAACATTAGACCCTTAGATTCCCACCAGAGACAATAGATCCCCCAGCAGCCAGGATCAATAGACCCTCCAGCACATCCCACACCCCTTGCCATTACATATATTCAGTGCTGGAGGTGCCAGAACTGCATTCCCCCACATTCCCGCTGAAAAAAAGCACTGACTTTACATGAATAAATAGTGCACAGAAACCATAATGTACAACTGGTCCATTATCGTGAAAAAAACAACATGGAAAACTCCTTCCAAATATATTATGTCATCTTCAGTGCTCCACCAACTTAAAAGAGACGTGTGGGATTTTTTTCCCATAATCATACTTACCTAGGTAGATGCAGCATCGGTACGATGTTGCAACTGTCCCCCGCCGCTTCTGCACTGAGAACTGAGCCATCGAACATCAGCTATATCTTGGTTCTCTCGGCTCCCCGAGCAGAGAGCTGCTGCCTGTCAATCAGCAGCAGTGCTGAGCCAGTGGAGGAGTGGGAAGCGGCCATCTCAGCGGCTGAGATGGCTATCAGTCCAGGCACCTGGCGGATCCAGACTCCCAGAGTTGGGATGACGCGGTGCTTGGACTGATATTGGTGACGTCAGCAGAGAGCGGACTTCAGACCACTCTTTGCTGAAAATGAATTGCACTCCTGTGACCCATAGGAGAAATCCAGTCAAACGAGCTCAGGCTGGACTTCTCTTTTAATAACACATCACCTCCCTACGAATGGTATGACACCAAAAACAATGGGGTTCAATAGCACTTGTATATAAGCCAATGCCACAAACATCGAAATGATCATTCAGGCAACCCTTAAATCTTTCACTATAGTTCCAGTCACAGTAATAGCAGCCACAGCCAGCCTAGGAATCCAGGTTTCCTAAAGTTTGTGATCACCAGCACTCTCCACCAATCAAAGCAACATAAGCCCTGTGACAGACCCAGCCAGGGTGGCCTCTTGCCTACTGACTATGGGTCCTGGCTTTTAAGGCAACACTACTCTTTGAGAGGTGTGTGTCTGGGGGACCCTTAGAGAGGTCTTGCTTTGGACTCAAGTCCATCTCTCACCAAAACCCACATACTCTGGGAAATGGAGGTTCCATATACATATTTGGGGCCTCTATGCCTCAAACCAGCAATGACTGTAGATGTTAATATAATCAGCTCAAACCACTGGGGTGGCCTGCCATAATGTGTTTATTGTAAGTAGGTCTCTCCCATAGTGTGCCTCCTAAGTGTCTTCCTCCCATTGTTAATTGGATCCCCTATTGTTTCTGTCTGTCTGTATTCTCATCTATGCGTTTATACTTGTATTAATGTTTATTGTATAGTACTTTGTATTCAGGGTTGTAGGGACTGAATGGTCTGGTCACCTAGGCTGGTTTAGGTGCCTAGTTAATAGCTCATGCTAATTATATTCCTATATGCAGTTTCCTTTGCTCACGATTGAATTATTTGTTGAAAAGTTTGAATGTACCTGTGTCTCGTGTTACTGGATGTACAGTTTACCCCGCCCTGTGTCATTATGCAAAGAAGGGGGGATTGTCCCAGAGTGTACATCTCTTTGTGCCTGTGTTTCAATAAACAGTTTTATGTTTTTCATCACCTTACACTGTGTCCCGACTAGTTACTGGGTGGGCTGCGGGATCTTGTATCGTTCTGTTACCGTGCACGGCAATCTTATACCAGCACATACTCCTCTTGAGTACCGGGGTCCGTCTTAAGCCCCAAATAAAATAAAGAGGAACTGAGGACTATAGTACATTACCCTTTTTAAAACATCCACAATAATGCAAGCTCTTCATTGTCTATGAAAGTAGTATTTTCTAATAAAGTGGATTTTTAAAAAGGTTAATGCACTACAATCCTCAGTTTCATTTAGCCCCTCAGTGGTTAACGTGGGAACAACATTAAGTCGCCGTGCTGGTGGCAAGAGGAGGAAAATGTCACTGTGCCTGGACAGCATTATGCTGGGCTTATATGAAAGACAAAAGAGGACTTGATGGCTGCACTCCTGTGCAAATAACTTTATTTTAGGTTACAAATACAGCACACGGTGAACTACAAGAATCAGCTGTCGCACACCAATCGGGTTCTTAGTCATAGCTCAAAAAACATTAGCACACAGTCAGGTATATATACAAAATAGAATATTTAAAAGATGGTCATCGATTAAACAATTTAACATCAAATAGCAGCGGCATGTTGATTGGATAAAGGTTCCATTGAATAAAACACCTGATTATATGTGCCCATTTCGATGTACTCATAGGAAATAATTCATTCATGAAAAATATATCACTGTAAATATAAAATACCTGACATAAAAAATATATATTATAATACATATTACTCCATTAAAACATTTATTATGTCAACATCTAAAAGTATGTTATTTTATCCCCCCCGAAAAAAAGGAGAACGTTAAACAACTGTTTCTACTCTAAAGCCCCGTACACACGATCAGATTTTCAGCCAGCAAAAGACCGATGAGAGCTTTTGGTCGGAAAATGCGACCGTGTGTATGCTCAATCGGACTTTTGCTGGCCGAATTTCCGCCAACAAAAGTTTGAGAGCATGTTCTCAATTTTTCTGACGGAAAAAGTTTCTATCGGAAACTCCGTTCGTGTGTATGCAATTCCGACATGCAAAAAAACACGCATGCTCAGAATCATGTACGAGACGGAGCCGCTCGGTCTGGTAAAACGACCGTGGGTAATAGAGATGGCACATTCGTCACACAGATAATTTTTAAATCTTTCAATGCAGCGCATTCTCTTTTTTCTTCTTTATAATGCTAGAAGGATGAAGTTGTTTTGCTGCTCATATTCACGCAGCGTTCTCACAAACTTATTTCTTTATTTTTTCTCGTGATCTCATGAATAATATTTTTGTTTTATAAAGCCAGATCTCCAAAATAATGTTTATATATTTTTTATAGTATTTTTTAAATCAAGAGCTCTTGTTTTTTTTTTTTTTTTTTTGTTAATTTTAGAGTGATCTCCATATTTTTTTTTGTATGTCACGTTTCTACAACACCATTATTATCTTGTATTTGTAAACCTCAAGGAGGTTGCTTGTTGTCCCTTGTTAATTAGACATTGTATTTTTGAAATGTACCTGCCTACTCATAAACAAACTGTCCTATTTGAAGAAAAACACATAGGCAACTATTTTCATAACAAAAAATCTAATTTATTCTGGCTCATAACAAAATAAAGAGGGAAGGCAACGCTGGAGAAACAGCTGGAATTTGCGAAGCCTTTGGCCCCCAGGGCAGACATCAATTCTGTAGATAAAAAAATTGGTAGCTTGAGACGTCCATATAGAAGGGAGCAAAATCTGGTCCAGGACTCCCAAAGATCAGGAACAGCAGCAGATGACATATATGTCCCCAGGCTGTGGTACTACGACAGGCTGCGTGTTCTGTCAGACAGACTGAACCCAGGTGTAACGAGCCCCTGCTTGCTCGATTCCACTCTCCCGACACTCCTCTGCGGCTATAGAATCAGATCGCAAATCACAACATCTGATGGCTCGGTCATCCAAAGCTCCGGGATTCGAACTACAGCTATGTGCGGATCTAATCCATTTGTGATAGCTCAGAAAAAACACCAGGCAAGCTGTATGTAAGTTCAAACAGGAATCTCACTTTTATTGGATGCACACAACACAATTTTACACACAGCAGTTTAAACACCCCGCCCCCAACAACCACTTTCCTATTGGCCAATTGTAAAGTACACTTTAGTCTTCAATTAAGGTCCCCTTGGCCATGCAAATGGAAGGGATTGGTCCGATAGCTTGAATAGGAGGACTGATATGTGTAATAACACAGAGAAGCCCCAGGGGGTAATTAAAGTACATAAACAGTCAAACACAGAACAATGTTTCCTTCCAGACCGTGGAGCCGTCTGGAGGGGGTTAGCCTTAAAACAGGGCAGCAGATCCCCCCCACTGTGTAATAGAATCAAAGGAGAAATACTTCAGTATTCCAAGCTTCATGACAATACTCCCCCCTGGAAAACAGTCCAACAGCCACAGTGGGACCACGAATGGGTCAACTCGAGGATGTTGGAAAAGTAGTCTTAAGGTTCCAACAGTATGAATCTGTCACACTGTAATATGGCAAATACAATTTCCCAGAATCTGTGTCTCTTGGGGGGATATGGACCTGAATCCAAAGTAACACCACCTCAAGGGTCCTCAGGCATACAGCTCACAAAGAGCACTGTTCCCCCAAATGCCAGGGCCCACGATTGGTCGGCAAGAGGCTAGCATTCAGTCCCCTCCAAAAGCCTCTGTCCTGGCTCAGTCTGTCACATTTCTCCCTTGTCGGCAGATGACTAACACAAGAGGAGACCCCAGACGGATTTTACTCCGAAGTTAGACCATAGTTCCAGTCCCCTAATGCCTGTACCCACACAGTACCCCAAACAAATTGTTCCGTACAGAGCATTACTTACCCAGCCAACCTCTGCCTCTCAGAGAACATGCCCGCCACTGGGGACAGGCCTGGACTGGCCCTTCTCCCTGGAGTCCTTTCAGCCGCTGGAGAAAAGACAGGGTGACTGGGCTCACTCCGTCATGCTGTTGGGGATCTGGGCCGACTGCCCAGCATCCCTGGAGTATGGCTGCAAAGCATGGCTGACATCCTCCTGTCTCAGTGTCGCACCATTTTCTGGGGTTGTGTCAGTGGAGACCAAAGTCCCATCCAATACCACAGGAACTCCCTCTTGTTAGTTGAGGGCAGAGGCCAACAGCACTCTGCCCGGTTGCCAGCCCTTCTGCTGGGGACTCCACATCCTCCGCTCTGGCTAACCGTTGGGGCAGGAGGCTGGCTTCCTCCACTCCCAAACTGTGTAACTGCCATTGGGGAGGTGAGCCGGCGGCTTCCTTTTCCATTCCCTCATCTGGATGTTGGGACGATATGTCTGTGGTACTGTCTCCCAGGAGCACGGATCTTTGCTGGGGATTAAAGACCGCTTCCTTCACCCTGGCCAACTGTTAGGGAGGGACGACGAACACCTCCTCTCCCTTCTCCCCCTGTATCCTGAACTGCTGCTGGGAAGTGACCACCTCCTTCTCACCCTGAGCCTCCAGAACTGCCACAGATGTGGGGCAGAGGTCTTGGAACCTCTGTCCAATGACCGGCGCTTCAGCTGGGGAAGTTCCTTGTGACTCCACAGATACTGCTGTTGGTGCTGGGCAGAGCACAGTGAAGTTTGGCCCTAATAACAGCTCTTCTGCTGAAGGCTCACCAGGTTGTTTTTCCTCAGCAGAAAAGTCTATCAAATCCCCTGTCTCTGCAACTGGTGTCTGGGGATAAAAGGTTCACCATCTCCTGTCCGTGGAACCCAGAAGATGCTATCAGTGCTGGGCAGAGGTTAGCAGAGCTCTGCCCTGTTGTCAGCACTTCAGCTTTTGGGATAGCGATCTCCAGATTTTCCACTGCCGATTCTCTGGCATTCTGCTGGACAGGCACATTCCTCCATCCAAGATCATCCAATGCAGAAACAGGTTCATCAAGGTCAGTCAGCACGTGCTCCATCCGCCAAAAGACCTCTGCGTCCATAGCTGCGGGGGCAGGTTGGCAAAGCACACTGTTACTCTGCCAGATTGTCGACTCTTCAGCCAGGATTTCAGAGTTGTCAACTGGTATTTCCTGATAGTCCCAGGCAAAGGGAGCCCCACCCTGCGCTGAGCAGAGTCTAGCAGCTGTCTGTAGGCGATCTCCAGCTCCCATTCCTGAATGGCCAGAAACTCCAAATCTTCCTGTGCCCAGTGACCTTCCGAAACATTCAGTCTTCGCTCTCTGTGCTCCATTATTTCCTCCAAACGCCACTCCCGATCACTCCCAAAGTCAGGGTCCCTGGACAGCCTCCAATACATTTCCAGGCCATCGTAGTCAAAGCTTTCCGTGGGGCTGTCATCCGCTGTCCACGGCACACTTGGGCTACATACCACTGGAGGGCTCTGTAACTCTTGTCCAACCGCATTTCTGTCCGGATCAACCTGCTTAACTCAGCTGTCCACTCCTGGTTTGGTTGTTCCCCCAATAACAGCATTCGCACTTCATACTGCGAGCAATACCTTACATGGATGGAGGGGAGAACTTTTGCCTGGTTTCACTGCTCACGGGCTAGCGCTTCCTTCCAGAGTTCGCAGTGGATAGAATCAAACCATCCCAGCAGGACCTGCTCTGATACTGATCCTCTATGCTGTATCTGCATCTCTCGCAACCTCCTTCTGAATTCCTCTTCCATGGTGGCTGGTATCTGTACCTTGGATCAAGGTGATGGTTTGGATGTGTTCACAGCAAGGAAGCACGATCCCACCGGTCCCTCTCGGCTCTCAAGTAAGATTTTCAGTGTGGCTCTCCTGCAGGCTGGTTTGGAGTGTCCCAGTAACCGGAGAGCAAATCCCACGGCTGCCAACCAATGTAACAAGCCCCTGCTTGCTCGATTCCACTCTCCCGACACTCCTTTGCGGCTATAGAATCAGATCGCAGATCGCAACATCTGATGGTTCGGTCATCCAATGCTCCGGGATTCCAACTACAGCTATGTGCCGATCGAATCCAGTTGTGATAGCTCAGAACAAACACCAGGCAGGCTGTATGTAAGTTCAAACAGGAATCTCACTTTTATTGGATGCACACAACACAATTTTATACACAGCAGTTTAAACACCCTGCCCCAGCAACCACTTTCCTATTGGCCAATTGTAAAGTACACTTTAGTCTTCATCTAAGGTCCTCTTGGCCATGCAAATGAGGACTTGAAGGGATTGGTCCGATAACTTGAATAGGAGGACTGATATGTGTAATGACACAGAGAAGCCCCAGGGGGTAATTAAAGTACATAAACAGTCAAACACAGAACAATGCCTTCCTTCCAGACCATGGAGCTGCCTGGAGGAGGTTAGCCTTAAAACAGGGCAGCAGATCCCCCCCACTGTGTAATAGAATCAAAGGAGAAATACTTCAGTATTACAAGCTTCATGACACCAGGCAATCACTTTCTTCTCTTCGCTGCAACCTTCCCTCCACGCTATAGCTCTGGAGGTGGACTTGTGGCAGGAGGAGGAGGATGGGCGAGCGTACATAAGTGGACATCATTCGTCATTTGGCCACTCAACCCCTTGTGGATGGTCTCAAAAATTAATTAAATTTTTCACATTTGAGGTGTGGGCCCTCCTCCAATTGCTGCAAATTTGAGGTTATATACATGTCAGAAAGCCTCTAGAGCGTCGAGGGGGCTTTCAGGGTGTCATTAGCCTCCTTAATGAGGCTCAGTGCTGCCTCCTCCACGTTCCTCCCCTTTCTAGGCCTTTTGTGTGGAAGGTTAGAGGGGAGGGACCTGGGATTGGGTGAGGCTGGGCCCGGCCACCTCTTAGCTGACACCCCCCCCCCCCCCCTGCCTCCTCCTGTGTGCCACATTCCAGAGCCTCGTCCTGGCTGAGGTCTTCCTGTGTATAAAAAAGAGACATAGTTTTAGTTTTTGGTTCATCAGTCAATCACACACAATTTTCAGGTCATGACTGTTGCAAATTGAATGTTAATAAATAGAAAACACTATCATTCTGAGCCCAGCATTTTTTATTCTTGTCCCAATCATTTTTGGCCCCTACTGTCTATTGATATGTAAAACACTTTCTGTTAAATCATTCATTTGTTAGCAATAATAACATCTAGTTAATCATTTAACCATAAAAAATATTTTTAGTAAAACTATGCCTGGCTCCATCTGGGCTCCTCAATTTCTTCCAGGATGCAAGGCCCAGGTTGGTCCTCGGAAGCCTCAGCTGGGGTGGATGGAAGGGTTGAGGGAAAGCTGGATGGAAGGGGGACCGGAAGAGTGGAAAGTGATTCCCTGGCTTCCATCTGGTCATCCAGAAACTGCATCATGTAGTACCACAGACTGGGTACATATACGTCATCTGCTGCTGCTCCTGACTTCAGGAACTTTTGGACCTTCTTCCTATATGTGCTTCTCAAGCTACCAATTTATTTTCAACAAACGTGATGTCTGCGTTGGGGACCTGTGTTTTCACAAATTCCAGCAGTTTCTCCAGTGACGCCTTCCTTGCTGGTTCGTTTCTATATAAGGGGTTTTTCACCTCCCATAAATTTCTCACATCTCTGTATCGATCTATGAATTGTCCCATAAAATCAGGATCTTTAAATTTTTCATTTTTTCTGAAAGACCAAACACAAGACAAAAACAATAAATATCAGGCTAAACTCTCCTAATCTTATCCCAATATAGGCCTCAATCTAGAATCAGTATAGGCCACTCATGTCCCAAGTTAAAATGTTTTACCTTCGTTATTATGTTTGTCGCTTCCATTCCTCCTACCTCCGCACACAGAATGTAGGTACGACACACACGTGTTAGCTTTATAGACACTGCACATGTGTGAAACTCCACCCGCGTCGCCTGCCCCTGATGTTCTATTTCCCGCCCCATCTCTTTCGATGCATTTGGAGACGACATGGCAGAGACACAGCAGGTGCTTAATAGCAGTAACGAGGAGGAAAGCCCGGAGCCAGAAATGTCCTGATACAGGAGGAGAAGATTTAAGGTCTCAAATATGTCCTTTGTAGAGATGGTGGACATATTGAATGGGCCGACTATGATGGTGATTTTGGACCTTACCCAAACCCAAATATGAGAAAGGCCAAGATCATGACTAAAGTTGTGAAGAGTCTGCGCCAGCATTTTGGGGTACGACGATCCAAGGAGCAATTGAGGAAACGCTGGTCGGACCTCAAATTAAGGGAGCAGGATCAGTACAGAAGGATCAGGAAAGTTCTTTGAAAAAGTTAGTTGTTGTGTGTTCCTATTCTTATTATTACTTGCATGATGCTCCATGTGTTTTTCTTTACTGTTGGACATTTTAAAATGGCTAATTTCATGTTCGTGGGCACAGTAATCGGTCGTAGTAAACATTGTTCGTTTGCCAACTATATACAATGTTTTTGCCAGATACAGGGTTAACTACATTTGGTCTTGATAATTTGTATTAAAAGAAGTTTAGGACATTGTTGTCTAGATGTGTTTGAAACTAAAAGGAATTGCAATCTTTCTTCAGTGTAATGTAAGGAGAGGACACTCAGCAGCTGTTTACACATTTGGACTCAGGAGCACTAGTGTGGGACACAAGAAAATTTTTAGGGTGTCCCAAACAGGTACTCCAGTGAATACTTAGGGTGTCTCCATGTGTGAAACTTGTCCAAAAAAATTAAGTATTGCAGCTTTGGTAAGGGAATAAATCATGTCTTCAGCTTGGAACTCTGCTCTAACACACAATTGTACCCCACTTCCAAGCAATGTTTCATAATCCTATTTCTGGCCTCAAATATCTGTGTGCTAAGTATACCTTTTGTTTCATTCTCATAGGGGAGCAAAGACTCTGGAAATATGAGGACACCAGGGACCCACCTCCTGAAGAAGGGGAACAAAGGTCACAACCTGAGGATGTGGAGGAAGGAGAGGTGGTTGAAATTGACACAATAGGCGAGTGTCTGACACCCCAGATTCAGGTAATAGATGTATGCCTGCATATTTATAATACATGGTGCATATTTTTATTTTTTAGGTGATGTTCAGGTTGTGGAAGAAGAATCATATTATTTCACCAGTGACAGTACCCAAAGGCTAATCCAGGACATCATGTATTGTAGTCGTGATTTAGACTGTATAAAGCAAAAAACATTGAGATTGAACAAAAACTGAAGAACATGATTGATGTGCTAGGAAGAATCTAAATACCCCAAAAATGCCATCATTTGTTTTTTGTTTTTTTTTAAGCACAAATTTTTGTCAAATTTTAAAAGCCAAATTTGGAAGATGCACACAGTGTGTCAACATGTGCCATCTGCCATCAGGGGATATCAATGTACGCATTTTGTGGCTGCATTCCCTTCCTTGAAACTCAAGTAGGTGAGAGGAAGGGGTTGCATCCCCAAAACACGTCCATTTATCCCCCATGATGGGAGATAGCACATGTTGACATTTGGTATGGGATCAGGAGGGAAATCCCCAGTTTGACTCCCAATTTGTGTGTATCTTCCAAATTTGGCTTTTACAGGGGTGACATCACTCCATCTGATGAAGGCAATATCAACACATTTTTGACACTATAATGTCTGATATTGCGTTCAGTGTTTCAATGTTGAACTTTGTAAGTTCCCAGAGTTGTGTATGTTATGTTTTAAAACATGCCTGTTTATGTACGCTCAAAAATCTAAAAAAATAAAAACAATTGGTGTTTTTACCAAAAATAAGTTTTACAACGCACATGTACATGTGCACAGAATAAAAGATTTTATACTCAACAATGTGTGGCTTCTTCTTTCAATGATCAACACCAGTTTGTGTATTAAGTTGGTGTTTACAGTGACAATGGGTGTTCTTTAATAATGCAAAAACCACTTGCCACTACAAGTGCACTAGGAGAATCTAGGAGACAGCAAAAATAAACCCAACCAGTAAATGAAAATCAAGATTTTATCTGATAAAGAAAATTTATTCCAAATTTGGTGGCAAAGCAATGGCCCCCTACCCGTAAAATATTGGACATAATTTTCTCTCACTTCACGGGCACTTTGGGGGGGCAAGCCAGGACGGCCAGCTTCCAGGGCCGTTATTGGAACTTCTGAAAGTCCGGCCTCAGGTCCAACAGAGGCAACATAACTAGCATTATCTTTTTTAAGAAAATTGTGCAGGATGCAGCAACTCAAAATTATATGGTTCAGTTTGTATTCCGCCATATTTATGGCTGTTTGAAACAGGTGGAACCGGCTAGCCAGGATGCCAAATGCATTCTCCACGACTCTTCTGGCTCCGGCCAGCCGGTAGTTAAAAACCTTCTCCAGGGTGAGGGTCCTCTGGGGGAATGGCCTCATCATGTGGTCACCCAGACCGAAGGCCTCATCTGCGACGAACACAAATGGCAGTCCTTCCACGTTCTCCTTCGGAGGTGGCAATCCCAAGCCACCACTCTCGAGACATCGGTAGAACTCGTAGAACTCGGTCTGGGCAAATACTCCACCATCCGACATCCAGCCATTCCTCCCCCACGTCCACATATAAAAACTCATATGTCGCCGACACCACTGCCATCAACCCAATATTATTAAACCCATTGTAATTATAATAGTATGACCCCGAATTGGGTGGTGGGACGATGTGGACGTGCTTCCCATCAATTGCCCCTCCACAGTTGGGAAAGTCCCAATGGGTGGCAAAGTGGGAGGCCACAGTCTGCCATTCCTGTGGTGTTGAAGGAAACTGTGGAGTCAAAGAAGAAAAAAAATTAGTAATTTTGCACATAACATTGCAAGCAGATTAGACCCAAACATTCTTGGCCAACATCAGTATAACATTTATTTAAAGGAGTATTTAAAGGCAAAAGTATAAGGTTCACTTATCAGATTCCTCATCCCCTCTGATGTCCCATTGTAAAAATTTTAGGGGGGGGGTAAGTTTTGGACAGGTAACCCTCTCCACTTCATTGAGAGCTGAATGCATACATAATGTGTGTTGCTTTGGCCAGCCCCTCCTTACTTACACTATTGGCAGCCCACTGGACAGGTAAGAAGTGTCATATTCCAAAAATAAAAATACACACTGTATAAATTGAAGCACATTTTTACATTCTGCATTTACCTATCAAGACAATAATGAGAAAAAAAAACTTTAAACAGTACCATTTTAAAGTATTCAGGCAGGCCCTTGCACTACATGCTTTGGTGAATTCATCCATAAATTTGAACACAAAAGAGGTAGTTATAGTGTCAATGGGTTTGGCAAAGTCAGCAGATAGAGGATTGGTATGGGTTGATTTAGCGGTTGGGGGGAGGGAGGGTTACAAATGATTTTGGGCCCCCAAAAAAAGCCTCTGGCACTCTACGTGAATTTAAGGGCACAAATAACATTTGTACACATTTTAGGGGGTGTTTAGGGTAAAGCAGTACTAAGGAGCTGACAAAATACATTGTTAAGTAACTAGGCTAGGTGTGTATGGGCCCCGGATAGCATGCTGGGGAGGTTAGTGAAGGCAAATATGCACGAAGGACAAAAAGGAGCATTAAAAGCTTCCAGAATGCATGAGAACAAAGGGGACATTCACAGCATATTACAATCATGGTGATTATGGAATGATGAAAGAAATACAATACATTAGCAAACATTAAATACATATAATGTGATGTTAAAGGAGAAATCTTACCTTAATATAGTCCTTCTGCAGGACCTGAATGATGGCAGAACAGGTCTCTGGGATAATGATCCTGGGGGGGAGATGCGGGTCCAGAACTTGAGGTCCTGCAGACTTCTCCCCGTCACCAAGTACCGCAACGTGGTGACTAGCATCTGTTCAGGAGTGATGGTTTGCCTCATGCAGGTATCCTGCCTGCTGATATAAGGGGTCAGCAAAGCCAAAACAGATGGTGAAAAATGGGGTTCGTCATCCTAAGAAAGTTCCTGAAATCATCGGGGTTATTCTCACGGATCTCCCGCAGCAAAGGCATGTGAGAGAATTGGTCACGCTGGAGCAACCAATTCTTGGTCCATGAACTCCTTCCCACCCTGTTCATGGACTGGGCTTGAGTCAAAGCAAGAAGCCCAACACCAAGCCCCCGCATAGCACGAACTCTACGACAAGCACGTACCCGCAACATGGCTTCAAAACGGTCGGCTGGTCAGAACGAACTAACAGAACGCACAGGAGAACAGTAAGGCCTGTGAAGAGCGAGCTGAAAATCAGTAACGAGCGCACAAGAACACACTGAAAAACTGATCCGAACTGTCTACACGCACTGAAAAGCAGATACAAACCCACAAGCACAAACTGAATAGCAGTAAAACGATCTGAAAAAGCACGAGTCTGAAAAGCGTGAATCGTCTCTCACCAAACTTCTACTAACATGAGATAAACACGAGATTAGCAGAAGGAGACCAAAGGGTGGCGCACTTCGTATTGAACTGCCCTTTTATAGTCCCATCGTACATCACTGCGTTTTTGACGGTCAGAATTTGGTGTGACCGTGTGTATGCAAGACAAGTCTGAGCGGAATTCCGTCAGAAAAACCATCATAGCTTTTTCTAACGAGAAGTCCGATCGCGTGTACGGGGCATAAGTGTAATTACAGTGGGGCAAAAAAGTATTTAGTCAGCCACCAATTGTGCAAGTTCTCCCACTTAAAAAGATGAGAGAGGCCTGTAATTGTCATCATAGGTATACCTCAATTATGAGCGACAAAATGTGGAAACAAATCCAGACTAGGGCTGGGAAAAAAATCGATTTAAATCTTGAATCGAGTTGAGAGGTCAAATCGATTCAAAATTTAAGCAAATCGATTTTTTTAGATTTTTTTTTTCTCACCGCGCCGCTGCGGGCATGAGTTTTTAGGCGAGGCCGCGGACTCGCCTAAAAGCTCATGCCCGCAGCGCCTCGGGACCAACGCGGTTTCCAAAAAAAAAATTCAATTCGAATCGTGAATCGAGTTTTTTTTTAAGAGAATCGAAGATTTTTTTTTTTAAGAAAATCTCCCAGCCCTAATCCAGACAATCACATTGTCTGATTTTTGAAAGAATTTATTTGAAAATTATGGTGGAAATAAGTATTTGGTCACCTACAAACAAGCAAGATTTCTGGCTCTCACAGACCTGTATCTTCTTCTTTAAGAGGCTCCTCTGTCCTCCACTCATTACCTGTATTAATGGCACCTGTTTGAACTTGTTATCAGTATAAAAGACACCTGTCCACAACCTAAAACAGTCACACTCCAAACTCCACTATGGTGAAGACCAAAGAGCTGTCGAAGGACACCAAAAACAAAATTGTAGACTAGCACCAGGCTGGGAAGACTGAATCTCCAATATGTATATAATGGTGTTCCGCGCTTAGGACGGGCTTATAACCGAACTGCAGCCCCCCTAAAAGAGAAAGCACCAATGGTGCAATCCAATAATAGTGTAGTCTAAAGAAATAGGGGATTGGCGCTGTTCACTGATAGAGAATGATAATGAATAAATCAATAAACTATACAAACTGCTAACAAAAGGAAAACATAACCCCTCAATGTTGGGTGGATAAAACGTGTAACACAATGTAAATAATTGTTAAAAAATGGATATATGTGCTAAGAATGGTCAAAGGATGTGCAGAATACCTAAGTTGCAAAAGTTGTTATCACAAAATAAAATTGGTAAATAAAACACCAAGCATTAACAAAGGTGAATGATCAATCAGGTGTATATAAAAAAAAAAAAAAAATGTATGTGTGCAATGAAAGATATGAGTGGATATACCTAAAAAAGAGGGCAAAACACCGTGTTGCCCACTGGAAATAAATATGTGTACTGGTAAAGCTGAATCGTGTTGGAAAATTTATATGTGAAAAAATGTAAGAATATATATAAAAAATGTGGAAATATGTATAATAATCGGCATGTGATGTGCAGACAATCTAAGTGCACAAAAAACAAAAAGGTGAAAAAACCAAAAAGAAAATGAGAGTCCAAGCAACCAGATCAATTATTAAAAAATATATAAAAAGTTATTATATCCGTGAATAAAAAACAGTTCTTATGCAGCCAGCTGATATATCTTCAAAGGTTGTGGATAGGTCTGTCCCAATGAGTATATGTTGTCCCGTGTGGAGTCCCCTCTAGTGCCCCCACTCACCAGAGTGCCCAACCCCTGCAGGGGTAATGAGCATGTAGATGATCCGATGATCCAAGCGGTTGGTGTCCCCTTCACCACCTAATTTCCACCTGTGTCACCCGATCACTTTCAAAAGGCATCCATCCGGAACAATTACCATGTGCTGTGTGCTGGTAAGCTTCAATCTTTCTCTTCCTTATGGAATGGGGAATAGGGATCTTCATACACCCATGCCACACCTAATGTCACAATGTGTTCAGAGTAAATCCCATGGTGGTTCCTCGTTTTTAGTTGTGTATATAACTGTATATCCGGCGTACATGTGACTGCTCGGTCCGGCCCGCCCCTCTCCTCTCTGTCCCTCCTATCTCCAATAGGCAAGCAGCTTGGTGTGAAGAAATCAACTGTGGGAGCAATAATTAGAAAATGGAAGACATACAAGACCACTGATAATTTCCCTCGATCTGGGGCTCCACGCAAGATCTCACCTCGTGGGGTCAAAATGATCACAAGAACGGTAAGCAAAAATCCCAGAACCACACGGGGGGAACTTATGAATGACCTGCAGAGAGCTGGGACCAACATAACAAAGGCTACCATCAGTAACACACTACGCCACCAGGGACTCAGATCCTTCAGTGCCAGACGTGTCCCCCTGCTTAAGCCAGTACATATCAGGGCCCGTCTGAGGTTTGCTATAGAGAATTTGGATGATCCAGAAGAGGATTGGGAGAATGTCATATGGTCAGATGAAACCAGTTTGGTAGAAACACAACTCGTCGTGTTTGGAGGAGAGAGAATGCTGAGTTGCAACCAAAGAACACCATACCTACTGTAAAGCATGGGGGTGGCAACATCATGCTTTGGGGCTGTTTCTCTGCAAAGGGAACAGGACGACTGATCGGTGTACATGAAAGAATGAATGGGGCCATGTATCGTGAGATTTTGAGTGCAAACCTCCTCCCATCAGCAAGGGCATTGAAGATGAAACGTGGCTGGGTCTTTCAGCATGACATTGATCCCAAACACACGGCCCGGGCAACGAAGGAGTGGCTTCGCAAGAAGCATGTCAAGGTCCTGGAGTGGCCTAGCCAGTCTCCAGATCTCAACCCCATAGAAAACCTTTGGAGGGAGTTGAAAGTCCGTGTTGCCCAGTGACAGCCCCAAAACATCACTGCTCTAGAGGAGATCTGCATAGAGGAATGGGCCAACATACCAGCAACAGTGTGCGACAACCTTGTGAAGACTTACAGAAAACGTTTGACCTCTGTTATTGCCAACAAAGGATATATAACAAAGTATTGAGATGAACTTTTGATATTGATAAAATACTTATTTTCCACCATAATTTGCAAATAAATTCTTTCAAAAATCAGACAATGTGATTGTCTGGATTTGTTACCACATTTTGTCTCTCATAATTGAGGTATACCTATGATGACAATTACAGGCCTCTCTCATCTTTTTAAGAGGGAGAACTTGCACAATTGGTGGCTGACTAAATACTTTTTTGCCCCACTATATATATGTGGGGATTCTTTCCTTTTATCTTCCAGTGAGAGGAAAGAGGACATCAAACCGTGAGTTGCACAACACTACACTAACACCAGTACACATAGGTACACCTGCCACTCCCCGAACACCCCCCCCCAGTTAACCCCTTTACTCCCTGTCACTGTGTCACCACACAAAATTGCAGTTTTCTGATTTTTCACTGATCACTGCATTGGTGTCATTTGTGACTGAAATAAGTGTTAGGGCAGTTAGCAGTAGCCCCAGTTAGGTCTAGGTTACCCCCTAATAAAGGTTTAACCCCTTGATCGCCCCCCCAGTTAAACCTTTCACCCCCTGACGCCAGTGTCACTAATCCAATCGCCGTATTTGGGTTACTGGTGACGCTAGTTAGCCAGTTAGTTTCACCGTAAGGTTTTTATAGCGTCAGGTACCCCCATATATTACCTAATAAAAGGTTTTAACCCCCTAAGTTAACCCTTTCACCCCGTTGCCGTACTAATCGTCAGGTACCCCCATATATTACATAATTTTAGCCTAGTTTTAACCCCCTTATTTTCCCTCTAGTTAAACCATTCACCCCCTGTCACCAGTGATCGCCGTATTAGTTTTACGGGTGACGCTTGTTAGTTTGTTTTTTTATAGCATCAGGGCACCCGTTGTATATTACCCAATAAAGGTTTAACCCCCTGTCAGGGAACCGTCGGCGCCAGACCTGGGCGTTTGCATGCGCCGGCGCGTCCCTGTACGAGCATTACAGCAAAGTCCTGCTGTTTCCAGGCATCAGCGCGGCGCTTGGGCACGCGCGAACGCACGGGTGCGCGTTCGTGTTAGCGCTGTTTTGGCCCCAAAGAGCGCTTAAAGGTTCCCCTGTGCCACTGGCACATTGCTGCTTCGTCTCAGCTCTGTGATTCCTGTAACCTGCACCTGATTGTTTGTTCCTGATTTGACCTGGCTTGTCTGACCATCTGTCCCGCTCGTACCCGACCCGGCGTGCCTGACTATTCTACTGCTCCAGCCTGATACCATTGCCGACTGCTGCTCGTCTACCGACTCTGCCTCTGCCTGCCGTTATTGCCTGTCTCACCTACCTGCTGACCCGGACTGTCTGACCTTGCTTGTGCCTGCTGTTTGTCATTGCTGTTGCACCATCAGCTTCAGCTCCAGTGATCTCTGCATCTCCAGTGTTCCAGCCTGCTGCCTCCAGTCTCCATCTGATCTGCAGTCCAGCCATCCCTGAGGGATCTCTACCCTTCTTCAGCATCAGAGACTCTACTCCAACAGGCACTCATACCCCTCTGCGCTCAGGAGACCACTGTTCCCATTCCAGTGGCTCCTGAACCAGCGTATGAGAGGTCTTCTCCTACAAGTCAGGCTCTACTACCAGGTACCTAACAGTACGAAGCAGCCATGACTGAGCCTGCAGGAGACACCTCTCCAATGAAAGAAATATGTACGCACCTGGCGGCCCTCACTCAAGCAGTGCAATCTCTTCAGGATAACTACAACAGACTGGTTCAGTCTGAATCTTGCAGGGTCTAACCCTATGGCCTCCTCTTCAGCTCCAGCTCCAACACAGACTGTTCCTGCCCCTTCAGTTGTGATGCTTCCGCCTGAACCGAGGGTTCCTATTCCTGAAAGATTCTCCAGGGACCGGGCTAAGTGTCGGGCCTTTCGCAATGCCTGCCAGCTCTTTTTTGCCCTTCAGCCCCGAATTTTCTCTCTGGAAGTCACCAAGGTGGGATTTGTAATTTACCTCCTGCAAGGAGAACCTCAGACCTGGGCCCACCATTTACTTGAAGGGGACTCTGCTCTGACCCAATCTTTATCATCTTTCTTTGAGGCCATGGCGCAACTATATGAGGACCCCCAACTAACTGCCACAGCCGAATCAGCTCTGTTCGCGCTCCAACAAGGCTGCAGACCCGCTGAGGACTATGTTACTGACTTCAGGCGTTGGAACGCGGACACACAGTGGAATGATGCGGCCCTGCGCCACCAGTTCCGCATGGGTCTATCCGAAGGACTAAAAGATGAGCTTGCTCGAGTGGGTGTCCCAAATACTCTTGAGGCCTTGATCTCCTTAACCATCCAGATCGATCGCCGCCTCCGAGAACGTCGATCTGATCGCTCTGCTCAACAGATCCGTCCAACCTGGATGACAGCACGAGCTCCGGTTCCTGCAGCACGCTACTTACCCTCACGCAGTGTGAATCCTGCTCATGTCACGCCTGACACCTCTGAACCGATGCAGCTAGGACTGATGCGACCTGCTCTGTCTTCCGAAGAACGTGCCCGACGTCGGCAACTCAGTCTGTGTCTCTATTGTGGAGGAACCGGGCACTATGTTCAGAATTGTCCAGTTAAAATAAGTAAGTGTCCATCTCCTGTGCATACCAGTCTCTCTGCCTTGTCTGCGAATTCTACCCACCTTGCCATTCCTCTCTCATTACAGCTCCAAGAAGAGATAATCCCAGTCAACGCCATTATTGACTCCGGAGCATGCAGTTGCTTTATTGATTTAACTTTTGCCAACCAACACAACATCCCTTTACGGACTAAAGCCCATGGACTCTGTATTTCTTGCTGATGGCTCCAGCATCAGGTCCGGACAAGTAACGCAAGAGACTCTGCCTTTACCTGCTACTACTCTTTCCCAACATAAGGAACTGCTGATCCTTGATGCCATCACCTCTCCTATGTTTCCCATCATCCTGGGCATTCCCTGGCTGCAGGCCCACAACCCACACATCCTTTGGGCGTCCAGAGAAGTAAGATTCCTGTCATCCTACTGTCAAGAGCATTGTTTGGTGAAAGATCCGGACTCTTCAGCCACTCTGCTTTGTCTGGACACCGGCCAGAAAAATTACCAGGTCATACCTAATCATTATCATGAATACATCGATGTTTTCAGTAAAAAGGGGGCAGACTCTCTTCCACCTCATCGTCCCTATGACTGCCCCATCGAGCTGCTACCAGGATCCGAAATTCCTTTCGGACGCATTTTTCCTTTATCTGAAAAGGAACAAGAAGTACTAAAGACATATATAGATGAAAACCTGGCCAAGGGATTCATTCGCCACTCCACCTTGTCACTAAGAAGGACAAGTCCCTCCGGCCATGTATAGACTATCGAGAACTGAACAAGATCACGGTCAAGAATCGGTATCCCCTACCTTTGATACCTGAACTATTTCAGAAATTAAGGACTGCCGTTATTTTTACGAAACTTGATCTAAGAGGGGCCTATAATCTGATCCGCATCCGGGCCCGGCACGAGTGGAAAACAGCCTTTCCGGACCCGATTTGGGCATTATGAATATCTTGTTATGCCCTTCGGACTCTGCAACGTCCCTGCGACCTTCCAACACCTGATTAATGATGTTCTCAGAGACTTCCTAGATGTGTTCGTGATCGCCTATCTGGACGATATCTTGATCTTTTCAGAATCTCTGGACCTACATCAAGAACATGTTCGCCGGGTGCTGGGTCGTCTCTGCTTACACAGACTTTATGCAAAAGCAGAGAAATGCGAGTTTGAACAGAGCCTTCAATTCCTGGGGTTGATAATCTCTTCAACTGGCATCAAAATGGACCCGCAGAAGGTTTCCGCTGTTCTGGACTGGCCGGTACCCCTGGACAAGAAGGGAGTTCAACGGTTTATCGGGTTCGCAAACTTTTACAGGAATTTTTATCAAGGGGTTCTCAGCCATAATTGCACCCATCACGCAGTTAACCAAACAGAATACCCGTTTTTCCTGGAATCAACTAGCCCAAGATGCCTTCGAGAAACTCAAGAGGCTATTCACCTCAGCACCTATCCTCAGCCATCCTGAACCATCTTTACCATTCATTTTAGAAGTAGACACTTCTGAGATAGCGGTTGGTGCGATACTGTCACAACGCAGAGGCAGTAAAGACGTAATGCATCCTGTGGGGTTCTTCTCCCGAAAACTTTCTCCTGCGGAGAAAAACTATGATGTTGGTGATCGGGAGCTTCTCGCTATTAAGACAGCACTAGAGGAGTGGAGGTACCTGTTGGAGGGGGCTATGCATCCAGTACTAATCTACACGGACCATAAAAATCTGGAGTACTTGCGATCTGCTAAATGACTAAAGCCTCGACAAGCCCGCTGGGCCCTGTTCTTCTCACGTTTTTCCTTCCACATTACTTATCGGCCAGGCTCAAGAAATATTAAACCAGATGCGTTGTCACGAATGCATGACAACCCAAAGGACTTATCTACTCCTGACACCATCTTACCTGCAATTTCCTGCTCAAAAAGACCTTCTCTCCCAGATTAAGGAAGCATCCTCTGAATCGGCCAGACCTACAGGAATTACTTTGACTAACAGAGATGGTTTGTTCTGGAAAGGAAGCCAAATTTTTGTCCCTGAGGAGGTTCGGGTCAAGGTCTTGACACTTCTTCACGATCACCCACTGGCAGGTCACTTTGGGGTTCGCAAAACCCTGGAATTGGTGCAGCGTACATTCTGGTGGCCCAATCTGAAAGACTTTTGCGAAAGATATGTCAGCTCCTGCCCTATCTGCAACCAGAATAAGACATCCAGGAATCGAGCTTGGGGTTTGTTAAAACCTTTACCTGTACCCGATAGACCCTGGAAGATGATTTCTATGGACTTTATTGTAGAGCTTCCATGTTCTGAGGGGTGTTCTGCCATCTTTGTGGTAGTGGACCGTTTAACCAAGATGGCTCATTTTCTTCCATTAAAAGGAACTCCATCAGCTATTGAAACGGCCCATATATTCATCAAGGAAATCATTAGACTTCATGGAGTCCCTGTGAACATAATCTCTGATAGAGGGGTACAAATCACCTCACGCTTTTGGAGAGCCCTGTGTGAAACTTTAAAAAATCAAACTGGCCTTGTCCTCGGCCTATCACCCCCAGACTAATGGACAGACGGAGAGGACCAATCAGACCCTTGAGCAGTTCATCAGATGCTTTACATCCTTCTCACAGGATGATTGGGTATCCCTGCTGCCTTTGGCAGAATTTGCCTACAACAATGCTAAACATTCTGCCACCGGTCAATCCCCCTTTTTCGCCAATTATAGCTTCCATCTAACCTTTTTACCCGATTTCCTTCCAGAGTCTGCAGTTCCGGCAGTACAGAGCACAGTGGATTTCCTCAGTCAAAACAACCAGATGTTGCAGGAGGCTGTGTCCAAGGCTCAGGCAGACGGCAAGAGAATCTTCGACCGAAAAAGAAGAGGGGAGTTGAAGTTACAGCTTGGTGACCAGGTATGGCTTTCTACAAATAATTTCAAATTAGCATGTCCTTCTAAGAAGTTGGCACCTAGGTTTATGGGACCCTTTCCGGTTAAGAGGAAAATCAATAAAGTTTCTTACGAATTGACCTTACCTGACTCTCTCAGAATTCATCCGGTGTTCCATGTGTCCTTACTTAAACCTGCTGTACCTGGTCCCTTCCCTGGTAGAGGAACTAGACCTCTTGAACCTGTTTTGATTGATGGTAACGAGGAATTTGAGGTTGAGGCTATCCTCGATTGCAGAAGAAGACAGGGGCAAACCCAGTTCCTAATTAAGTGGAAAGGCTACGGCCCAGAAAGCAACTCTTGGGAACCAGATAGTAATGTGCATGCTAGGCGTTTAGTCCGCGCCTATTTTTCTACCCATCCTGAGAAGAGAAAGCTTGTGGGCATCCGGAGGCTGCCCCTTGGGGGGGGGGGCAATGTCAGGGAACCGCCGGCGCCAGACCTGGGCGTTTGCATGCGCCTATGCGCCGGCGCGCCCCTGTATGAGCATTACAGCAAAGTCCTGCTGTTTCCAGGCATCAGCGCGGCGCTCGGGCGCGCGTTCATGTTAGTGCCGTTTTGGTGCCAAAGAGCGCTTAAAGGTTCCCCTGTACCACTGGCACATTGCTGCTTCGTCTCAGCTCTGCGATTCCTGTAACCTGCACCTGATTGTTTGTTCCTGATTTGACCCTGCTTGTCTGACCATCCGTCCCGCTCCTACCCGACCCGGCCTGCCTGACTATTCTACTGCTCCAGCCTGATACCGTTGCCGACTGCTGCTCGTCTACCGACTCTGCCTCTGCCTGCCGTTATTGCCTGTCTCACCTACCTGCTGACCCGGACTGTCTGACCTTGCTTGTGCCTGCTGTTTGTCATTGCTGTTGCACCATCAGCTTCAGCTCCAGTGATCTCTGCATCTCCAGTGTTCCAGCCTGCTGCCTCCAGTCTCCATCTGATCTGCAGTCCAGCCATCCCTGAGGGATCTCTACCCTTCTTCAGCATCAGAGACTCTACTCCAACAGGCACTCCTACCCCTCTGCGCTCAGGAGACCACTGTTGCCATTCCAGTGGCTCCTGAACCAGCGTTGTATGAGAGGTCTTCTCCTACAAGTCAGGCTCTACTACCAGGTACCTAACACCCCCTGATTGCCCAGCGGGTGATATCAGTTAGGTTTTAGCGTCAGTTAGGGTCTGCGTCGCCCAAGGCAGCGTCAGATTAGTGCCAGTAGTGCTAACACCCACGCACGCACCATACACCTCCCTTAGTAGTATAGTGTCTGAACAGATCGATATCTGATCTGATCAGATCTATACTAGCATCCTCAGCAATTTAGGGCTCCCAAAAACACAGTGTTAGCGGGATCAGCCCAGATATCTGCTAGCACCTGCGTTTAGCCCCTCCGCCCAGCCCACCCAAGTGCAGTATCAATAGATCACTGTCACATACAAAAACACAACACACATAACTGCAGTGTTCTCAGAGTCTCTGCGAACGCCAACAGCTTTTTTGGCAACGTTTGAATCAGTCGCTGACAGTCAGGAGCTCTTTTTCCTGCGAGTCTCACTACTGTACCAGTAAATTTAGAGACCAAAATGTCAAATTGAAGGTACAGTAGTGAAGAGGCCTACAGCATGACAGATAGGAAGTCATTCATCTGGCAGATTCAGGCTCAGAACATGATCCTGTAGACAGCAGCGCATCCTGGCAGATACCTCTGACGATGTAGTTGTGGTCCCTGCCAAGGTCAGGCGTACCCGACCCCTTTCTTCTACTGTAATATGAGAAATAAACGTATATGTGTCACCGGCGCAAAAAACTGTGTACCAAACAATAATATTTCCCTTAAGATTTGAGTTGCTGCATTCAAAAAAGACCATTTGGTGAAAAAAATTATTAGTATGTGTGTTGAGTGCGCTACTCTATTTGCAATACACCACTCCGTTTAGCATTGTGTATCCCCAAACATTTCTAAACACATAACATATACCTTAATATAAAATAATTTTTCCATAGACATCAGTATATAGAACAACGTGCCACAAAATTCACAATGCTCCAGCATACGGAAAAAACCCCACATTCATGTGTATATGAATTTAAACCTGTGAGTTTCACAAAAAAAAATATATAAAAAAATAAAAACATTGACAAATATCACAAAGGTGTTCAACTCCTTATCGGAATGCTCGGCGTTTCCTACACAAACATTAGAAGCCCACATTGCCATTCTCCCAAAACCAGATAAGGACCCAACTTTGTGCGCTAATTATAGGCCCATATCGTTAATTGGAGTAGACCTAAAAATATACACCAAAATAGATTGCAGCTGCTGCTCCCCCGCCTCATACACCTGGATCAGGTGGGTTTTGTAAGTGGTCGAGAAGCAAGGGACAACACTTTGAAAACTCTGCTTCTTACTGACTATGCTCGCACCCATGATGTCCCTCTATGCCTCTTAACGGCCGATGCAGAAAAAGCATTTGACCGGGTCGACTGCCAATTCTTCCAGATGTCTCTAACGCAGATAGGTCTGGGCCCCAAAATGTTATCCCGAATTATGGCCCTATACTCTTCTCCTTCAGCTAGAATTCGGGTGAATGGCTCATTGTCCCCTACATTCTCCATCCACAATGGGACACGACAAGGCTGTCCCTTATCTCCCCTTCTCTATGTCCTTGTTATAGAACACCTGGCATATGTCTTACACAATAACCCCAACATCTCAGGAGTGTCGGTAGGACCCACTCAATCTAAACTGGCTCTCTTTGCAGATGACCTGTTAATGTATGTAACCCAACCCCATATATCCTTACCACATATCATGCAGGAATTTACAAGGTTTGGGAAGCTGAGCAACTTCAAAGTAAATCACACTAAGTCAGAAAATCTTGAACATCTCACTGTCCCAGGAGGCCCTACGCCAAGTCTCCACTAAGTTTCCCTTTAAAACAGGTTCCACTTCCATCCGATACCTCGGAATCCAAACACCCTCAGATGGGTCCAAATTGTTCTCACTGAACTTCGCTCCCCTTCTGCTTAGAACCAAGACAGATCTCTCAAACTACATGAAGAAATGTCTATCATGGCCAGGCAGAGTGAATGCTCTAAAAATGGACATCATCCCTCGGTTTCTCTATCTGTTCCAGACAATTCCTATTTCCATACCCTCTTGGTTCTTTAAGAAACTCCGCCAAATGTTTTCCTCCTTTATATGGGGGGGGCTCGTCCTCGGATACGTTATGAGACTCTATCACTCCCCAAGAATCGTGGTGGAGCTGGTGCCCCAGATGACTCTTTATACTATAGAGCAGCAGTACTCACGCGTATACTTAACTGGTTCCACCATTCCTCCACCAAGTTATGGGTACAAATAGAGAACCATCTCAATCCAATAGATCTCAGCGTTTTGCCGTGGACGCCTGTTGAATTCCTGAAGGGCGGAATACCCCTTGGCGACCTCACCTGACAAACTATACAATTATGGACCCGCATAAATTCCTCCAAGACCCTATCTCCACTAAAAGGACCCATGACACCACTGTTCGGGACTCCGGCTTTTCCATCAGCCATACAAGGGGCGAGTTTTGGACCTTGGTGTAAAGAGGAATACAGACGACTTGCCCAAGTTCTACGCTCAGACTCCTCTCTGACTACAGACGTTCCCTCCAATACCTATCCTCATACTTCAACGCATTGGCTGCAGAGGCAACAAGTGTTATCCTACATTCATAACTTCCCATCTGTGCCTGATATACTTTCTAACTTAACAGATTTAGAGAACATGCTGCTTCAGTCCGACCCCCCTACGCATGTGGTCTCTCAACTATACTCCCTCCTACACATGGTTTCTAATCCTGACCTCCCCCATACACACAGGCCTGGCAGGAAGACTTGGGTCACTCCATTTCACCTGTTGACTGGCAAAAGTGCTTCATTCTGACTCACAAAATATCCTTAGCCTCCAAAGCTCAAGAAAAAGGGTTCAAGTTATTGACCCGATGGTACAGATGCCCCTCGACTTTGCACTGGATAAGCCCAGCGCTCCCGGATACCTGCTGGCGTTGCTTGTCATCCAAGGGAACATTACTCCACATTTGGTGGGAATGCCCCCCTGTACGGAGGTGCTGGCAAAAGATCCTCGACCTGTACTGCAGACTGATGGCGACATCAATCACACCCTCTCCTGAGGTAACCCTGCTATCTATGATCCCTGGACCTTTAAATCGGTCAAAAGACATTTCTGGCAGCAGCTAGAACGGTTCTGCCCAGACACTGGAAGTCGACAAACATGCCTTCCCTGGGGGAGTGGGCAATTGAAGTGGACCGAATCAATAGCTTAGAACGCATGTTGTCGCAGGAAATGGGTAAAGAGGAGCAATTCTCCAAGACCTGGACCTTATGGTCTATGTTTCAATATTCCTCAGAATTCATTCCTTGGGCTGCAGAGGAATCCACCAATGCTACTGTGTAGCCTAAGTGGAATGTCTCCCTCTTACTATCTACCTACTATATTGCCTTGACCCCTCTGTCCTCATCTTCATCCCCCTCTTCACTTTATATATTACAGTGCTACACGACCTCCCAAAACATAATCTTTAGTTCTCACCAGATGGAAATTGTGGCACACTAAGAGTTTCATCCTAAGAAAAACCGCGATTAGCACATCAACAAAAGCCCATATTTGTAACAAGTGGGCGCCACTCATTGAGTGGATAGTGGTGCTCACTGACCCTTAAGAAGTCAGGATTGAAGATATAGTTACACAGGCTTATATATCAAACTAGAATAATTCAAACGCACAAACTCCATAATATATGAAACGTTTTGAAAGAGATACTAAATTGATGTTTTTCTCGTTATATGTGTTACTGAATGATATGTTTGTGTACTGTACACTTTTCCTTTCTTAATAAAATAAGATTGAATTAAAAGCAATTCTAGCGGCTAATTAGCCTCTAGACTGCTTTTACAAGCAGTGGGAGGGAACGCCCCACCCCCACCCCACCGTCTTCCATGGTTTTCTCAGGCTCTCCTGTCCCAACAGGGAACCCGGGAATGCAGCCGGTGGTTCTGCCAGCTGACCATAGAGCTGATCAGAGATCAGAATGGCTTCAATCATCTCTATGGCCTAAGAAACCGGAAGCTACGAGCATTTCATGACTTAGGTTTTGCCGGATATAAACAGCGCCATTGGGAAATTGGCAAAGCATTTTATCACACCGATCTTGGTGTGGTCAGATGCTTTGAGGGCAGAGGAGAGATCTAGGGTCTAATAAACCCCATTTTTTTCAAAACTACCTATTGCTATCATAGGGGATATTTACATTCCCTGAGATAACAATAAAAATTATAAAAAAAAATAAAAAAAAATTAAGCAACAGTTTAAAAATAACAAAAAAGCAAAATAAATAATTAAAAAAAAAAAAACACACCCCTCGTGCTCAAGCGCAATGGCGAACACAAGCGTCAGTCTGGTGTCATATGCAAACAACAATGGCACTATGCATGTGAGGTATTTGGACAATATAGTGTGTTTTAGTGCATTAAAATTTTTTTAAAAAGTGTTTTTTTCCAAAAAAAATTGCGTTTGAAAAATCACTGCGCAAACACTGTGTGGGAAAAAAAATTGCAACACCCACCATTTTAATCTGTAGGGCCTTTGCTTTAAAAAAAATGTTTGGGGGTTCAAAGTAATTTTCTTTCAAAAATATAATATTTTTTTCATGTAAACAAAGTGTCAGAAAGGGCTTTGTCTTCAAGTGGTTAGAAGAGTGAGTGATGTGTGACATAAGCTTCTAAATGTTGTGCATAAAGTGCCAAGACAGTTCAACACCCCCCCCCCCCCCCATGACCCCTTTTTGGAAAGTAGACACCCCAAGCTATTTGCTGAGAGGCATGTTGAGTCCATGGAATATTTTATATTTTGCCATAAGTTTCAGGAAAATTACAAAGTTGTCACTAAATGATATATTGTTCAAACATGGCATGGTTATATGTGAAATTACATCCCATTATATGTGAAATTACATCCCATCCAATTACATCCCATTCTGTTGCTTCTCCTGAGTACGGGGATCCCTCATGTGTGAGACTTTTTGTGAGCCTAGCCGCGTACAGGACCGCGAAAACCAAGATTTCACTCCTCACTACCAATCACAGATTCGAAGAAAATAATTAAAAACATTTTTAAATTAAAAAGAATTAAATATAAAATGCCAAGATAGCACAACCCCCCCCCCCCCCAAATGACCCCATTTTGGAAAGTAGATATCTCAAGATATTTGATGAGAGGTATGTTGAGTCCATTGAATATTTTCTATTTTGCCACAAGTTGCGGGAAAATTTAAATTTTTTTTTGCACAAAGTTGTCACTAAATGATCTATTGCTCAAACATGCCATGGTCATATGTGAAATTACACCCCAAAATACATTCTGCTGCTTCTCCTGAGTAAGGGGATACCACATTTGTGGGACTTTTTGGGAGCCTAGCCGTGCACAGGACCCCAAAAATCAATCACCGCCTTCAGGCTTTCTAAGGGCGTAAAATGGTGATTTCACTTCCTCACTACCTATCACAGTTTCGGAGTCCCTGAAATGTCAAGATAGCACAAACCCTCCCAAATGACCCCATTTTGTAAAGTAGACACCCCAAGGTATTTGCTAAGAGGCATGGTGAGTATTTTGCAGATCAGCTTGGAGTGTCTTCTTTCCAAAATGGGGTCAATTGGGGGGGGGGGGGTGGGTTTGTGCTATCTTGTCATTTTAGGACCTTCGAAACTGTGATAGGTAGTGAAGAGTGAAATCAAAAATTTACGCCCTTAGAAATCCTGAAGGCAGTGCTTGGTTTTCGGGGTCCTGTACGCGGCTAGGCTCTTAAAAAGTCTCACACATGAGGTATCCCCATACTCAGGAGAAGCAGCAGAATGTATTTTGGGGTGTAATTCCACATATATCCATGGCATGTGTGAGCAATATATCATTTAGTGACAACTTTGTGTAATTTTTATTTTTTTAATCACTTGTGACAAAAAAAAAAAATATTCAATGGGCTCAACATGCTTCTCAGCAATTTCCTTGGAGTGTCTACTTTCCAACATGGAGTTATTTGGGGCAGGGGGGAGGGGTTGTACTGCACTGCCATTTTAGCACCTCAAGAAATGAGAGAAGTAGTCAAAAACTAAAATCTGCGTAAATTCCAGAAAAGGTATCCTAGTTTGTAGACGCTATAACTTTTGCGCAACCAATAAATATAAGCTTATTGACATTTTTTTACCAAAGACATGTGACTGAATACATTTTGGCCTAAATGTATGACTAAAATTGAGTTTATTAATTTTTTTTTTAACAAAAAGTAGAAAATTTTTTTTTCAAAACCTTCGGTCTTTTTCCGTTTATAGCGCAACAAATAAAAATCGGAGAGGCAATCAAATACCATCAAAAGAAAGCTCTATTTGTGGGGGAAAAAAAGGACGCAAATTTTGTTTGGGTACAGCATTGCATGACCGTGCAATTACCTGTTAAAGCAGCGCAGTGCCAAATTGTAAAAAGTGCTCCGGTCATTGAGCAGCCAAATCTTACGGGGCTGAAGTGGTTAAGGCCAAAAGGTTTTCTAGTATTGAATTTAAAAATCCAATAAACTTTTTGTTTTCACAATATTCTGAATCTGTCCCCACCTCTTTTGGGTATCATCGCTTTCTCCACGCCTTGTATATATAAACTTGTAACATCTTTGTCATGGTATTCATTCCAATGTCTGGTCAAATTTGTTCCGCGATTCTTTTGTATATCATAAAGATGATCGTGTAACCGATCCCTTAATCTATGAGTGGTACGGCCTACATATTGGAGCGAACACACATAAGTAATAATGTACATCAAAAATTTGGTATCTCAGTTGATAAACGATTTACTTTTAAAATCTTTATTTGTGGCTGTGGAGTGGATAAAATCACCTTTCTTGATGTGCTGAAAGCATGAACATGCATTATTCCCACTTTGGAAAGAACCCTTATACTGTAACCAATGTGGGGGATGACACTGACTGCTGTATAAACTAGAGGATAATGTTTGACCCAAATGTTGGAGCTCTACGTAAAACTGTTTTTATACCATTGGACAAGATTTTAGCATAAATAGGGTCATTAAAATGTATAGATAAATACTTTTTAATGGTGGATTCAGTTTTACCAAACTGTACACTAAATGGTGTTGAAAAAGTTGGAATTTGATTAAAGCGTTTGTTAACCCAAAAAAAAGGATCCTGCTCCTTTAAAGCATGTTATTCGACACAGTGCTTGTCCTGTGTCATTTGGCCCCTTGTAACACCTGAAATACCTGGCTGATCCTGACAGTTTCTGCCCTCCCCTATGTAACTGGCCACGGTGTATTATGGCTGCTGAGACCAGACACCGTGGTCAGTAAACTTTCCTCCGTCATCTGCAGCCCTGCTATCCGTCTCCTCTGTGTTCCTGTGTCCTCCTCCCCCCGCCCCTCTCTGCTTGTGACAGTGCTGCCCCCCCCACTCCTGCTTCTTGAATAACACTAACCTGTATACACAATCAGCACCGCCTCCTATTGCAGTGTCCCCCTCTGTGTATGATTTATAAATATAAATGCTGCAAATAACTAATTTCACAGCCGAGATGAGTGCTTTGAGGGTTCTGCTGTAACTTCAGTGTTCTCCGGTGCCATAGAATCAATCTCCGTCATGAAGACAGGGAATTATCAATGCATGGTGTCAAGCACTAATCGTTTTAGGAAGCAGGTTGTTGGGTGAGTATCAGGCCAAGCAATGCTTTAGCAAAAGTCTTTGATATGAGAGAATATGCACCGCTCAAGGGCTGCACCCTCACCCTGCTGCTCCAACCTCTATCCCATGTAGTGAGTGCGGTCCCTGCTGCAAGCAGATATGAAAGACAAAAAAAGAGGACGTGATGGCCGCACCCCTGTGCAAATAACTTTATTCCAGGTTACAAATACACCACACTGTGAACTACACGAATAAGCTAACGCGTTTCACACCAATCGGGTGCTTAGTCATAGCTCAAAAAACATTAGCACACAGTCAGGTATATATACAAAATAGAATATTCAAAAGATGGTCATCAATTAAACAAATAAACATCAATCAAATAGCAGCTGCATGTTGATTGGATAAAGGTTCCATTAAATAAAACACCATTGATTAGCAATTTGAGACTCGGTCATTAGTCAGACTTTTATATAAGGACTGTTGGTCCATATGTAAGGAATCTATGAAAGATAAAAGGAAAAAATCCCCCACATATATAATTACCCTTAGAATAGAAACAGTTGTTTAATGTTGTATTCACATCTTTTCACTCTCCTTTTTTCAAAGGGATGAAATAACATACTTTTAGATGCTGACATAATAAATGTTTTAATAGAGTAATGTGTATTATATATTATGTGTATATATGATGATGTTTTATGTCAGGTATTTTAAAGGTACAATAATATATTTTTCTTGAATTGTTTATTTCATTTGAGTACATCGAAATGGGCAGATATAATCAGGTGATTTATTCAATGGAACCTTTATCCAATCAACATGCAGCTGCTATTTGATTGATGTTTAATTGATGACCATCTTTTGAATATTCTATTTTGTATATATTTCTGACTGTGTGCTATGACTAAGCACCCGATTGGTATGAAACGCGTAGGCTTATTCTTGTAGTTCACCATGTGCTGTATTTGCAACCTGGAATAAAGTTATTTGCACAGGAGTGAGGCCAAGTCCTCTTGTCTTTCAAATCTGCTTGCAGCAAGGACCGCACCCACTACACAGGATAGAGGGTGGTGCAGCAGGGTGAGGGTGAAGCCCTTGAGAGGTGCATATTCTCTCAAATCACTGACTTTTGCTAAAGCATTGCACGGCCTGACCCTCGCCCAACAACCAGCTTCCTAAAACGATCAGTGCTTGGCACCATAGCTCGATAATTCCCTGTCTTCATGATGGAAATTTATTCTACAGCACCAGAGAACACTGAAGTGAGTTACAGCAGAACCCTTAAAGCACCATCTGACAATCCGTTAAGGCTAAATCAGCTGAACTGTACTACAAACAATTCAGATTTGTCAGAACTGTCAGAACTATTGAGTTTAAAAAGAATTTCTAAGGCCTATACATATTTTATATACGGTTGCATGGTTATCTTGGAAGCCATCTTGTTCTGTTTGCTAAAAGGTGAATGCAAGTTCATTGCTTTTGGACAAAGTCTCTTACAAGAAGATTTTAAGAGCCTAATCGCACATTCTTTCAGGTTGTAAATCGTGAGGGTACCAGACAACCAAACAAGATAAGGACTGGCCATAGGGCCAGTGTGTGTTATAATGAGACTGATGACTCATGATTCAACTGATTTTTTATTTTCTTTTTACAAAACAAAAGGGGGGGCTTATTTAAAAGTTGCCTTATGAACAAGTATTATTAATTGCAAGTAATTATATTGGCAATTTCTATTGTATTATTATTACTACATTGTGTGTGGCAATTATATGCTTACTAAATTGAACATTACATAGTTTTAAGTACTTTTACAATATTCAACATATATTCATTATACATTGTTTGATTTTACCCATTGAAATAGATTAGTATATATTATTAATATGAGGGTTACATGTTAAAAGTACTAGGAATGTCCAGAATTTCTACATATGAATTAACATTGTATTTTTAAGTTCCAATTACCTCATTCTCAAAAGGTATTTGGAGGAAAAAGTAATTGCTGTTAGACTTTCTTAAAGCAATAGATTTAATGGAGAGACGAGAAGTCTGACAGATACGCCATAAAATAGATTATCCTATTATATTTATGGTTTTGTCAGAGGTTATTTGAAGTTATATCGTGATACTTTTAAGGAAAGTTCCAAAATTATTTTTAATACAATACTGCCCCCCTTTAGTTAGTTGTGCCATGGTTACATAATAAATAATACGTCACTTGTCGGCATTAATTACATCGAAAACACATCCACGCCTACTTTCTTTGGCGCAATAAGAGTTGTAGAAAGATTAATAGCAGGGATAACGGAAAAATCAAGGAATGAAAGTGTGTCCAATGGGACAAACTGTTGACATCTCTCAGACAAAAGATTTTGAGATTTCTGGTAAAGTATAAATTTCTATTTGCAGGAAATGGATTAAAATTACATATAGCTGAACCAATTAGTCTTTGTAGTATAAGATTTGGAATTGTAATAATTCTAACTGCAGATCGAATTGTTCCTTTTTTAAATCAAAGAGAGGAATACACACAACGGTATCGTCTCATTGAAGCCAACTTCAGTTTCTAGTAAATGGTTTAGTTATGATGTATGCTTACAATAAAAATTTGTTGGAAATTATCTATACCTTAATTATAAGTTTTGGTTAAATCACCAATTCTGTGCATAGTATAACAAGTTTGTCTAGTGCTTTAAAAGTAATTTGAGCTCACAAAATCTGTTGGCAGAGAGAGGTCACATGTTGAAATCAGCACCTTGTTGTTTTCACATTCTGCTGAGCCACTGATAAGCCATTAATCGCTTTTAAAGAAATACTCATTTTTGCTATCTTAGTATTTTTGAAACAACATCCTGTGGTTATTTTCTCATCATCTGTATCATCCATATTATTGAAATGTTGATCCATATTCTTTGTTTAAAACCAGTTATATTTTGATATTATTCTGCACTGATTTTTAGTAAATAAACATAATTTTTTGCACACTTTTGTATTGCTTTTGTCTACAGGTTAGCACGAATAAATGAATTTGAGTAATTTTGTTGATTTGTGGAATTAAGTGGGAATCTCCTTAATTATAGATCCTTTATAGATCCTTGCTTATTTTCATAAATATAAAACTGATTAATATTTCAGTATAAACATTCTGACATATTTGGAGACCCCAGCGAGATTCGCCTAAGTTTGAAACAAAGGATATAATTGTGCAAATTATATATATTTTGTTGACATTTTTTTTTATTGGTTATAGCCATTGTTGGTTGCAATATTGAAAATGTCTGATACTAAAAAGTATTCTTAATGAATCCGATCATGTGGGTGCAGAAACGAAGACTGGTATGCGTAATAAGGATACAAGAGAATTGCTAAAATTTCAGGTGATGTCTTATGTTAAAGAGGATATCATTGAGTGGGTAGCTGAAATGCAGAGCAGGATTACAGAATATGTAAATTATATCTGGTCTGATGAATCACATGTTGCTGATTATCTTCATCATATTACCAATGCTAAAACAAAGATAAAGATCTGCTGGTATTTAAATCTTGCCCAGAATTGCCCAGAATATGTAATTTGTGAATTGGCAGATTAAACAAAGCAAAACATGAAACCAGGCAAGAGGCTGATATTGTTAAAAAGTTACAGAAGGAATTTTGAGAGATTGAAGTTCAATTTTTAAGGGTTTCTGATGAGAGGAAACAAATTGTCTGCTCAAATGTTGGAGTATCGTGATAAAGATAACCAGAATTTAGAAATAATCCATTCTCTTAAGAGACGGGATCAAATCTCCAAAGAATTGTCAGACTGTTAAAGTTTAAAAAAGATTCTAGATGGAGATTGTGAAAGGCTGTGCACTGCTAATTTAAAACTTCAGCAGGAGTTAGATGACAAAAATCTGGCATATCGGCAGTCTATGCAGGAAAAATGTGGTAGCAGTGAAAAAGTTAAACCTTCTGTTTGGCAGGGAGCAAACTTCACTAAAACTTAGCAGCTTACCCACAGACTTTTGGTCTGTTGAACCTACCAGTGTAAAACAAACCATCAAAGTAAAGGTTTCAGAGATTGAAAGTGATTTTAGTGTCTTCTCAGAGGAAGAGGAACATTTGTTGACTAAGGAATGTTCCCTTCCTGAATTTAAGCCAATCTCACCTCATAAGCACTCCAAAAGTATGCCCCATAGGAGTGAGAGGAAAGCCCATCAGCCTGTATCCAATACCACAAAAGTGATAACGTTTTTAAAAGAAACTATGGGTCTATTTAATAAGAAACGATCGCCTTCTATAATTAATCATACAGAAACTTATGAGGAGGCGATGATGATCCAAAACCTAAAACATAAACAGAAAATTGATTTTATTTCATGGGTATTTGAGCCAAGGCACAGGTACTTCTTTCATTCCCTAGGAGACATGGGCATAGATACCTGGTCTGAAGTTCTCTCATCAATAAAAACAGAATTTGGTCCCTATCGGTCAGCTACTGTTGCAAGAAGGGCCATTTTTACTTTGAAATGTAGGCTGAATCAAAGTCCATGGGAATATTTGTCAGTTCTCAAGAATGCCTATAGCTTTGCTGAGAAAGAATCCGATTTTGAGAGCCATGAATTCATCCAACTGTTTTATATTGCTTTGCCAAATAAAATAAAAATTATTCTGGCCCAGGATTACCATCTCAGAAAAACTCTAGATTGGCTACTAACCCTTTATGCTGCTCTACAGAATAGTGAGGAGTCTCAGGGTAGATTTAAAAAGCCAGCTCAAGAAACAGCTGAGACTCACATTAAAAGGATCAGTGACAGTTTGAGGCTCCAAAGAGGAGCTATGCTGAAGTTGTTAAATTAACCCATGTCTGTATGCCTATAAAGAATTTAACCCTTCCAATGCCAGATGGCAAAAAAAGGGGGGGTGACTTGCTTGTGATCTTATCTTACAGCTGACATAATCCTCAGCTGTGCAAAGGCTGACAGACACTCTCAGGAATGTTGCCTGTGAAGAACAGGAAGGGGGCCGTCGCTGAGTGAGATACACCAAAAGCAAAAAAACTGTTTCAATTGTAGCGCTGGTAGATTTGCGATCTACCATCTGATAGGTAAATTTAGTAACTTGTTCGTTAGGAAGGTTAGATTTGCCTCTGTTCCAGCTTGGCTGACGTTGCATGTGTTTCCATACTGAGCCATGGGTGTCGCTGTTACCGATGGCTAGTGTTGGAAGGGCAACGTGTCTAAGCGTATGGATGCTCTTCTGTCCCGGAGACAACTCGGTGGAGGTGGTCCTCCGAGTTGCATTCTGGGGGAGGGTATTTATGGGACAGACGCCATATTTTGGGGTTCGTTTTACAGCCACCTGCTGGCCCTCCTGGCCGACAGGTATGCATTAGAGAGCTATCTCGTGGTCCTCCGTTCCGGAGGCCCACGTTGCTGCGGCGCAGGGGTGGGTCCAGAAGCTTGTCTGGGGCCTACCACAGTGGCCGAGGAATGGTCCTGAGCTGTCTATCCAGAGGGAAGAAGCTGGACAACCGAGGAGATCCCAGGGGAGGACCCATCATGGAAGGATCATGCAACGTGCTGGTCTGGAGAGGGGCCTGGTGACTCGGTTGGAGGACGTATCCTAAAGTGATTATACAGCATAGTGTTGCCGGGTTGGCTTAAAGGTTCAAGCACTGTGACTGACATTCACCACCAAAAAAAAATACATCCTGTGGCAGAGGATCGTACGGGTTCATCCCAAATAAGTCTGTGGCAGAGACTTTTGTTCGTGCTACGTACTGGCTGCTAGGCTAGTGAGAGAGGCCTATTCAGGCGTGCAAGGGGTGTGTTCCACCAAGGGAGTGCATTCTACTGAAATATCCAACCCCAGGGACATTTGTCGGGAGTCTTACTGAAGGGGTATTTGAGTTTTCCTCTGCAGTTCTCCTTCTGCCTCTTTCCTGCTACTTCCTTCATGGATGGTTTAATAAAGCATTGAAAACGTACTCAAGTGTTGGTGCGTGTGTCGTCCAGAGGTAAACTCAACGGAACCCTAGACCCGGTGCCGGTGAAACAGAGGGAAGGAGAGTGAAGGTAACTAGCCCGCTTAAACCAGCAGCTCCACCGAGAGTTATTGCTACACAATTGTCATCCAAAATATCTATGTTCCTTACAGGAGAGAGATCACAGGTATTTCATGGAAGTGGAACTGCATAATAATTTACCACAAATAATGGACACAGGTAGCCATGTAACTATTTTATCTCAGAAATATTTTCAACAAATCCAGGATTTATCTTCTGAAAAGTACAAGCTGAAAAGTTTTACAGCTAACCTTGTAAGTGTCTCGGGCACCGCCCTGAAGGTCATAGGAAACTTCAACTTGGGGAATAAAGTAATTTGCCATTCCACACTTATAGTTGACTTGCCCTATGATCGCTTAATTATTGGCATCAATCTCCTTAAGAGATTAAACCTTATTGTTGATTTTATCAATAAGGTTATCTGGTCTCAAGTGAAAATGCCCATTAACTATGAGCATTCCCAATCCTATCAAAGTTGGCGTAACTGCCACGTGATTGAGGAAAGGCCGGACTCTATTGAGATCCATCTCAGGAATAGCCAAGTTCCAGATGTCTCCTTCTTACAGGCAACACCGACCTCCAACATAGGTGGATAGGAGGATAACACCATATGTGTGTCCCCTGAAAGAGTTAGAGATGTTTGCTTGGAAGGTGATGTCATCACTGAAAGGTTATGTTAATGCCTCCATCTTGCTTTCTGTTAGCCATCTTAAATAGTATGTACAGTTTGAGTATCTCTTTAGCTTTCCTGAGAAGTCTGTAGTCAGCATGAATTCCTGTAAATGAATAGTTTCTCACACTGTTTTCTCTTTCCCATGTTTTTTATCTTAACCCCCCCCCCCCATTACCTTGTATCCAACAGCCTGGGAACAGAATGACAAAGGCCATTTGTCTTATTGTAACTGCCTTAATATCTACTGCGCATATCTATGAAACTTCTGTGTGATTTTTTTTCTATAAGACATACCCCCTGATAACAATACAACCAGTTTTTAGAGAGTAACGCTGTGTGAGTGTCTTTTCTTCATTCTCTAAAAGCTGATTCCAGATATCTGAAATTACATGGTTCATCGGATCTGAGGTCTAAGAGGTTAAAAGGGGACCCCCCTAGACACAGCATTAACCCTATCAGCACTGGGGGCTCAGTCCAGGAGATTGGAATCTACCCTTGTAGGAGGATGGAAGGCTGCTTTTAACGGATACGGTAAGTTAATCTTATTCTTATTGAGTGAAATTGACTTGCCGGGGTCCAGGTGTGCAGTTTCCATCCACAGGGATTGCTGGTGGGCTATAGAACCTCTCATAAGTACAGATAAAAGTTGGCCGGTCATAAAAATAGTGTTTTGGGGACACTTGAAAAGGTTTTACTGACCTTTGAAAAGGTTTTGATGATCTTAAGTTAAAGAGTACTCTAGAGTTTTTTTCTGTTTGGTACAGAACAAGAGACTGACGATCGATGTATTGTGTAAACTTTGTATGATTGTACAACTGCTTTAAAAGTATCACGCTGGATGCATTGCGCTGAGTGTATGTGTGGGCTGCTATTTTGCTTCCAGAACCAGAAGGCATACTTGGTGAGTACTGTGCCCGGAGGTTACAGACACAATTTGGGTAAAGGACCATATTTTAGGACAGATAAACCGTACATAGAAGTTTTAAGAATTAATGTACATTGTAAAGTTAATTTCATAGAAGGATTAAGCTTGTCTGAAGCAAAGCAGCCAGAGTCCACGAGCAAGGTTGTGCATTTATTGTATGTCCAAGAACTCTTGAACTAGTCCCAAATCTATTTTCATTACTCTAATAAAAAAAAAAAAAAAAGAAAAAATATTAAGTTGAGGTATTGTCTGACTTACACCGCTAGGTGGCATTCAAGCACTGAGAATTGTTCTGTTTTCCTATGACAATGGGAAAAGCTCAAACTAAGTTACAACTACCAAATGTGGGTGGAAATTGTAAAGACTTTGTTGCTAGAATATGTGGGATGGATCAATACCTAGTTAACCCCTGGGTGGATCATATGGCAGGATGGACAGAAAGTCTAGGCAGTTGTAGTCCCTTTTCCCAGATATGGCGCAAATGACCCCTTTCATATGGATATGATTAAAAGCCTCTGCCTAAATGACAAAGACGCATATCCATATTATGGTCCCGATTCCCAATGGGACAAGGACTATATGCGAAAGGGAGGGGAAACTGGTTGACATACACTCCCTATTAGTATGATAGAACAAATAAGAATACTAAACCTCCCAAAATACAGGATAAAGATCCAGCTTCGGAGAAGAAACATGAGTTAGAGAAATCTCTAAACCACGGAAGCTTTGCCGTCACCCTGCCCCCGCCCTATAATACTACTACAATTTCCACTGCCCCGAAAGGTTTATACCCAAGTCTGAGAGCTGAGGACTTAGACTTGCTAGCAGGTTACCATGTTACACAAACCAACAACCCTAATCCTCCAAACCCTAACCCAAATCCTGTCCCCCAAAGACCACAGGCACCACCTCCACAACAACCACAGCAACAGGCAGACAGAACAGCTGTAGTTTCATCCACAGTAAGAGATACAGAGGAAGAATCGGATGTTGAGGAAGGTAAGGATAATGAAGCGACGGGAGGGTCCCTTATTACTAGTGTTACTGACAGACTTGGTATAACTAACATAATAAGCCCATCAGGAAAACAAAGCGAAACTAGAGCTCAAAAGGATACAACGGAAACAGCAAGAAGCGGCCGCTGCAACTCAGCAGCTACCCTTCATAACCGTAGATAACAGTCTATTAAAGAAAGTTATAGAGATTGAAGACATAAATCGCATAGTTAAAAACTGTCCTAAACTCACTGTCTCTGCATCCGCCACTCTCGCCTACCTAAAAAGAGCTTGTAAAGGCAGAAACTACACACAGGAAGATATAAGGTTAATTATTGAGGGTGTTGTAGGGACAGGTACAGGTTGGGACTGGACCAAGGTCGGAACTATATCTATGTGGCAGCAGATGGAAAGAGCATTTCACATTCTGCCTTAGTCACAGCATTACTAGATGCAATTCAGTTGCCTTCAAAACTAGCTATCATGCACTGTAAGGCACATACAGGCCACATGACTGATATAGCCAAAGGGAATGCATTAGCTGATAGAATCGCCAAAGAAGCTGCATCTACACAAAAGGCAAACATTCAATTGCCCATGCTAACACCTCAGCCATGTTCCCTGAAAGATACACATTGGCTCACGGAACTGCAGGCTTTTGCCACCCCTGATGATATTGCGCAATGGAACTGTGATGGGATAGTGCAAAAGGATCCTAAAACAGGATGAATCTGCCAAGAGGGGAGACCGTGTATTCCTGTTGCTAGCGCCCCTCTGTTCATTGCACAATACCATGGACTGGGCCACAAGGGTTGGCAGGCCACATGTGAACTCCTAGATGCAGATTTTTTCATTGTAGGACTACCTAATCTAGTCAAAGCTTTTGTAAGGAGATGTGTCACTTGCATAAGGAACAATCCAACAAACCCAAAGAAATCAAAACATGAACATCTTGAGTACCCAACAACACAGTTTACCCATTTACAGATAGACTTTACACATATGCCCAAAGAAGGAAAGAAACAACAATACCTTTTGGTCATAGTGGGCATGATGTCACGATGGCCAGAAATCTTTGTCACCAACAATGAAAACGCACAGACTGTGGTAAAGATCCTCACACAGGAAATTATTCCTAGATGGGGATGTCCATTACAAATAAATTCAGACAATGGCCCAGCCTTCACAGCTAAAATCTGCCAAGATCTTGTAAAAGTACTAAAAATAGACTGGAAATTTCACCTCCCTTACCATCCACAGAGTTCAGGGATTGTAGAAAGAACGAATAGAACAATTAAAGACAGGATAAGGAAAGCTATGGGTGGGAATTTTGGCAAATGGAGAAAAGTTCTTCCAGCTTTATTAGCTGAAATCAGAATGACCCCTCACAGTGTGACGGGTTATTCCCCCTTTGAGGTGCTCATGGGTAGGCCATTCCCCACACCGTGGGCTAGTCATCTTTTGATGGTGGAGGAAGGTGATTTGGAACAGATACAGGAGGAAATACGTAAAAAAACTGATTGAAACTCTTGATATTGTTGAAAGAAGAGTCGCTCGCACCTTTCCTCCTTCACAGGTACCAACCCACCCGTTCCAGGTCGGTGATCAAGTTGTGGTCCAGAAGCTTCAGAAGGGTCGAAAGCCACAAGAGGTCCCATTCGGACCATTGACAAAGGGGTAGCCATCACCAGGGCCACCATCCTTACAGAGGAAAGTCCTACCTGGATCCATGCCAGCAGGATAAAGAAGGTTGATCTAAACCCAGGAATTGAAGAAAGGCTGAAAAGAGGTGAAGCAGGTGTTTTAAGCCCTCAAAAGACAAGCATAGAAATAAAGAACAGTGTTGTCACTCATTTCACCACAGACTTCTGGGAAGGCCTTTTGCCTTCTGGTGATGCTTCTACTTCTGATCTTTGTCCCAGCGTGGATAATAATTAACTGTATCTATCATCCTGATGACTTAGGAGCCTTGAAACTCATATCTGGTAAAAGCGAAGTACACACCAACCATACTGACTTTCACCCCAGAGATCACAGTAAAAGAGATGTCTCTAATGAATTGATCAAAGAAATGTTTTTTTCTGGAAAAATGTTACTGTTAAAATTTAAATATGCTTATGCTAGAAAGTCAGGATATGAAAAATGCTGGATTTGTAGTAAGTTACACCCAGAAACTGCTAAGATCCCACTTTTATCTGTCACTCTAAACCTCAAGTCATTATTGAAAAATACTCTAGTCTTAAGTATTAAGAATGTCTCAGAAGGTTACCGCAATCAGAGTATTATGTTTTACACTTTAGGAATGACACATGAACCCGAGTGGTGTGTTCAGTTAGGCAATACATCCAAAGGAATAGGTATGTGTTCCAAGTCAGTATTTAACATTTCGAAGGGTATTCCTAATAATTTTACACATACAGGTCAGATGTGTAGTTACAAAAATCAATCCCTTAACAGCACCATTAGTGAACTTACTACATATAAGGATACAACCTCTGGGATACTTGTGGGTAAACTTGTTAGTGCTGCACTTGAGGATGGAGCTGAGCCCCAGCGTAGTTTTTTTTCAGTTTTTCATTGGGAAACATACATATGTTGTGGTAAAATTTGTTACCCATGGATCCCCGCAGGAGTGAAAGGATGGTGTTATTTAGCACAGTTAGTACCAGTCATGTCAGTCCTAGGCCAGAATCAGGAACATCACATACAAGTTACTTCAAGTCCAGTACATAGGTTAACTTATAAATACAAGAGAGAAAACCCACTTATGTTTTCTGCCTCAGATAAGATATGGACATGGCTTCCATCCTGGATAGGATGGGGCATAACCATGATGGACAAATTTAATATCTACACTAGTCTAATAAATGAGGTTATGGAAAAAAACTCCCAAGATATAGAACTACTCAATGACAAGCTCAAAGCAATTAGAAGACAACTAGAGTTACACGAATTAGCTATTGAAAGCATGAGTGCAGCTCTAACAGGTTTATGTGAAATGACCCAGGATTATGAATGTTGTACATGGATTCATAATACCAGCTTGGAAGTCCCAGACTGCTATGACGTTATTAATCAACACCGAACACAGGTAAATAAATTAATGAAACAAGCAAGGAACTTAGGTAATTATGGATGGAACTTTTCTAGTTTGGGTTTAGGTGGAATGTTTTCATGGTTAAAGAACATAGTAATTATGATTATCGTAGTACTATTGTTAAGATTGATAGGCTACCTGGTTTTCAAGCTTATTTTACTCTGTATTAGCAAATGCACTACACCAGACTAACCTTCTCACACATATACACAATATCTGCAGCTTTATGTAAACAAATACACAAAACGTAGAATGAACCGTAGATTTCATGAGGATGCAGATCTGTAGAAAGTCATATTTTAAGAGGGGGTTGAAAGGTTATGTTAATGCCTCCGTCTTGCTTTCTCTGTCAGCCATCTTAAATAGTATGTACAGTTTGAGTATCTCTTTAGCTTTCCTGAGAAGTCTGTAATCAGCATTAATTCCTGTAAATGAATTGTTTCTCACACTGTTTTCTCTTTCCCATGTTTTTATCTTAACCCCCCCCCCCATTACCTTGTATCCAACAACCTGGGAACAGAATGACAAAGGCCATTTGTCTTATTGTAACTGCCTTAATATCTACTGTGCATGTTTTTAACTATGAAACCTCTGTGTGATTTTTTCTATAAGACATACCCCCTGATAATACAATACAACCAGTTTTTAGAGAGTAACGCCGTGTGAGTGTCTTTTCTTCATTCTCTAAAAGCTGATTCCAGATATCTGAAATTACATGGTACATCGGATCTGAGGTCTGAGAGGTTAAAAGGGGACCCCCCCTAGACACAGCATTAACCCTATCAATCACCATTCACCTTCATCCAGAAAATACTGACTCTACTGGGTTCAGTAATCATACACAATTCCTAGCAGGGATTGAAAAGGTGAATGATGATGTGTTCTTTACCCTACAGATTAATGGCCTGGGAGAAACTAAAAAGGCTAAACTGGATTTACGCTAGGAAAATGGTTACATTAGTAGGGATCTACTAGAACAATTGGCCAATCCTAAAGTAATTAGGTATCTAAACCCTCAGGATAACTGGGTCCATGATCTGGATGATGACTCCGACAGTCATAATGTAATTGCTAAATGCATGTTATAAAAAACAATGTTTGTCACGCTAGGCACTTCACAGTTTGAGCAGGGACACTAATAAAGAACAATATGTATATATATATATATATATATATATATATATATATATATATATATATATATATATATATATATATATATATATTATATATATATACACACACACACACAAACAATTGTTTAAAAAGTTAATAACATTAAAAAAGATATATGGCATGGGTGGGGTGTGGAGGGGGGAAAGCTAGTGAACAGTCCATGTATCCTGGAGAGCAGAAGCAACTCTTTTAGTAAAGACATAAAAACAAGAGAGCAGAGCCAATCTAAGTGTAGAGGTTAACAAAGCAGGGTTTAATCATAAGATATTACACTCATTAGACAGTGGTAGTATGAAGGCACATCTGTAGCAGGGGCCAAGGGTGTCTCAGGAGTCCAGAGTGACCTCACAGACAACGCGGTTTCATCGTATTTGGCGGCGCCTGTGGCTTCCGGTGTCTCGGGCTGGATGTGGAGAGCGCAGGAGGAATCATCAGTGGGACGTCGCTGATGTCAGATGGTCGGCTACAGGATGATGCACACGGTCAGAGCATGTGTGCTCCTTCCTCTGGCAATGCCGTCGGCTATCTTTAGTGTGGCTAAATAGGGCTGGCAGATAGAGCGGGCCAAAGACATCATTAGGCCTCTTTCACACTGGGGCGGTTTGCAGGCGTTATTGCGCTAAAAATACCGCCTGCAAAACGCCCCAAAACAGCCTCCGCTGTTTGTTCAGTGTGAAAGCCCGAGGGCTTTCACACTGAAGCAGTGCGCTGGCAGGAGAAGAAAAAATTTCCTGTCAGCCGCATCTTTGGAGCGGTGAAGGAGCGGTGTATTCACCGCTCCTAAACCGCTCCTGCCCATTGAAATCAATGGGACAGCACGTCTATACCGCGGCTATACGAGTGGTTTTAACCCTTTTTCGGCCGCCAACGGGGGGGTTAAAACCGCACCGCTAGCGGCCGAATACCGCGGTAAAACAGCGCTGTTTTACCGCCGACGCCCCCCAACTGCCCCAGTGTAAAAGGGGCCTTAGGCCCTCCCACCAGCCATAGACAGCCACAGCAAAGAGGTCGAGGGACAGGATGGATCAGGAGAATGTCTTGAGGTACTAGCTGGCCAAGGAAAACATGTTCTGAGCATACACATCTTTCAAAGAACATCTTTTAAAGAAACAGCTTTAAAAAAAGGGCAGACTTCAATGAAAGCTCACTCTTTGACATGTATGGAAAACTAATAAAAACAATGAGATGGCATATGATCAATTAGCAAATTAATTAGATCAGGTAATTAAAAACAATGGGAATGAAAAGATGGAAATTAAAAAGGGGGAATTAAAAAATGGATTTAGGAAATATATATATTATATATATATATATATACATACATATATACACACACACACACACACAGTATCTCACAAAAGTGAGTACACCCCTCACATTTTTGTAAATATTTTATTATATCTTTTCATGTGACGATACTGAAGAAATTACACTTTTCTACAATGTAAAGTAGTGAGTGTACAGCTTGTATAACAGTGTAAATTTGCTGTCCCCTCAAAATAACTCAACACATAGTCATTAATGTCTAAACCGCTGGCAACAAAAGTGAGTAGACCCCTAAGTGAAAATGTCCAAATTGGGCCCAATTAGCCATTTTCCCTCCCCGGTGTAATGTGACTAGTTAGTGTTACAAGGTCTCAGATGTGAATAGGGAGCAGGTGTGTTAAATTTGGTGTTATCGCTCTCACTCTCTCATACTGGTCACTGGAAGTTCAACATTGCACAACATTGCACCTCATGGCAAAAGGACTCTCTGAGGATCTGAAAAAAAGAATTGTTGCTCTACATAAAGATGGCCTAGGCTATAAGAAGATTACCAAGACCCTGAAACTGAGCTGCAGCACAGTGGCCAAGACCATACAGCAGTTTAACAGGACAGGTTCTACTCAGAACAGGCCTCGCCATGGTCGACCGAAGAAGTTGACTGCACATGCTCAGCGTCATATCCAGAGGTTGTCTTTGGGAAATAGATGTACAAGTGCTGCCAGCATTGCTGCATAGGTTGAAGGGATGGGGGGGTCAGCCTGTCAGTGCTCAGACCATATGCCATACACTGCATCAAATTGGTCTGCATGGCTGTTATCCCAGAAGGAAGCCTTTAAAGATGATGCACAAAAAAGCCCACAAACAGTTTGCTGAAGACAAGCAGACTAAGGACATGGATTACTGGAGCATGTCCTGTGGTCTGATGAGACCAAGATAAACTAGGTGAGGAATACAAAAACAAATGTGTCTTGCCTAAAGTCAAGCATGGTGGTGGGAGTGTCATGGTCTGGGGCTGCATGAGTGCTTCCGGCACTGGGGAGCTACAGTTCATTGAGGTAACCATGAATGCCAACATGTACTGTGACATAATAAAGCAGAGCATGATCCTGTCCCGTCGGGGACTAGGCTGCAGGGCAGTATCCCAACATAATAAGGACCCCAAACACACCTCCAAGACGAACACTGCCTTGCTAAGAAGCTGAGGGTAAAGATGACGGACAGGCCAAGCATGTCTCCAGACCTAAACCCTATTGAGCATCTGTGGGGCATCCTCAAACGGAAGGTCTCCACAAGGTCTCTAACATCCACCAGTTTCGTGATGTCGTCATGGAGAAGTGGAAGACGACTCCAGTGGCAACCTATGAAAGTCTGGTGAATTCCATGCCCAAGAGGGTTAAGGCAGTGGTGGAAAATAATGGTGGCCACACAAAATATTGACAGTTTGGGCCCAATTTGGACATTTTCACTTAGGGGTGTACTCACTTTTGTTGCCAGTTGTTTAGACATTAATGGTTGTGTGTTGAGTAATTTTGAGAGGACAACAAATTGACACGGTTATACAAGCTGTACACTCACTACTTTATATTGTAGCAAAGTGTCATTTCTGCAGTCTTGTCATGTAAAAAAGATATAATAAAATATTGACAAAAATGTGGGAGGGGTTTATGGTTGTGAGATACTGTATGTATATATGTATATATATATATATATATATATATATATATATATATATATATATATATATATATATATACACACACACACACATACACACACACACAGTATCTCACACAAGTGATATCTATCTATAATCTACACACAGAGGCATGTATATACACGTGCACACAAATGCAGACATTGTGGACAGTTTATGGGATAATTATGAAAAACACAATAACTATACTATATAGGTGGTACTTACTTTTAGATGATTCTATGTGTGAGGTATATTATTTTCTTTAATACTATAAAAGGTGCTGTGGAGGAATATGGTAAAAAAACAATTATTAATACGACTTATTAAAATGATCCAGAGACGGAAGAAAATACAAACACGCGCATACACATGCACGTACACGATCATATACTCCATTTTTTCATACAAAGATTTATATGTAAACAATGTAGTAAGAAAAATATGAATGAATTGCATCAAGTTATGGATTTACACATACTCAAAAAACAACAAACGCCTGTGTGTTTTCCACAATTATATGGGAATAGGAACATTCATGGTTATGGATGGAATGTGAGGCACAGTTGTGTGTAAATAGACACGTTTTATTGTAGGATATAGTTTTTAAAACAAGAAAATTCTTGATTGAGTGGAACATGGTTTATAGGAGAGAGTTGATCTAGGCCTTCGATTAAACCTCCCAGGGCAAGAGCATCTAAAGTGTAGATCCAGAACATCTCTGTCACAGAGGCACTTGAAACGTTCTGCTACAGAGAGAGTCCTGGATATCTCTTCTACAACCCAAACCCAGAGTCCAACAGTGGAACTCTGGTGGAAGGCTTTAAAATGTTTGGGAATGGTCAGATCACTGTCATCCTCAATGAACCTTCTGTGTTTTCCTGAACCTTTTGTGTAAGGTACGGATGGTGCGGCCTACAAAAAGTAGGCTACGAGGACAGGTTCTACAGTACACTACAAATGCAGATGAACAGTTGTAAAATTTGTTTAGGAAATAAGTTTTCCATAGCTGTGCCCTGAGTTTGTAGGTAGAACTTGTAATCAAAGAGAAAATAATTGTGTCAGACAGAAATGTGTTGCATCTAGGATGAAATTGACCTGTTTTGAATTAATGAGATGATTTTGTGTTAAGAAGTGTTGAACTGCCCTGAGGCCGACAGCATGGATAGAGGTATATAACGAATTTACATCGAATCTGGTAAGTGGGTTCCCAGGCGTATGCTTTTAAAGTGTCTATGAGATGGGTTCCATCTCGTTTGTAGGTGGGCAGGTTTTGTGCTAGGGGCTGCAGGAAATGATCAATGTAAATAGAAAAAGGAACTGGTGACACTCTCCATTGCGGCTACAATGGGGCGACCAGGGGGGTTAAGTCTATGAATTTTGGGAAAGTGATAGACGTATGGGGTGTTATAATATTCTCTAGATAGGAAGGATGCCTCTGCTTTGTTGATATCATCATTGAGGGCTTGTTTGGCCAAGGTTTGGGCTTCTTTACTGAACCCCTTTTCCCAAAACATTGTCTTCCTGGGACGTTTCTTATATGATATAATTATCGTCTGGGGCGGACCCAATCTATAACAGAATTTGTCACTCATTGCAATTCCAACGACCTAAGGTTCTCTTTCACCGCTGTCTGCAGCCTGGATAGTCTGGCCTTCCTCGACTTAGAACTTTGTCATGCTGCCAATACAATCTATACAAAAACTACACTAAACCTTCAGCAGGAAATTCATACCTTCACTTTGATAGTTGCCATCACCCAAGATGGATCTCAAATTATTCCCAAAAATCAGTTCAACTGTCTGAAACGCAACTGTACACGTAATGTAGACTATACTATACAAGGCAACCTCCTCAAAACCAAATCTGAGGACAAAGGATATCCGTCATCCCTAGTAGACAAGGCCTTTGATATTTTTCAAGATGACACATCTACCACCAATCCAGGAGACTCTTCTCATTCAAAAACTGTGCCCACCCAAATTGAAACCACCAGGTTCATCACACAATTTCATGCCCAACATAAGATGGTAAGCATTTTCAAGAAGCATTGGAGTATACTATTGGAAGATCCCCTACTTAAGCCATCCCTCTCCAGTGCACCAAAAATCACATACAGAAAAGTCAAAAAAAGAGCCATATCGCACCCAGTAAACTCAAAACTGCCAAAATAAAACCTGTACCATCTCTCACCTTTTTGTCCATCAAAGGCATGTACCAATGCAAAAAATGACAATGTTTGACCTGTAGCTTTGTGACACACCACCAAAAGTCCTTCACCACAAAAGGGAAAACTTATTTCCTAAACAAGTTTTACAACTGTTCATCTGAATTTGTAGTGTACACTGTAACCTGTCCTTGTGGCCTACTTTATGTAGGCTGCACCATCCGGACCTTACACAAAAAGTTCGGAGAACACAGAAGGTCCATTGAGGATGACAGTGATCTGACCATTCCCAAACATTTTAAAGCCTTCCACCAGAGTTCCACTGTTTGACTCCGGGTTTGGGTTGTAGAAAAGATATCCAGGACTCTCTCTGTACCAGAACATTTCAAGTGCCTCTGCGAAAGTGAGATGTTCTGGATCTACACCTTAGATGCCCTTGCGCCAAGAGGTTTAAATGAAGGCCTAGAGATCAACTCTCTCCTATAATCATGTTCCACCCAATCAAGAATTTTCTTGTTTTTAAAAACTATAGCCTAAAATAAAAAGTTTCTATTTACACACAACTGTGCAAAACACGCATATGCCTCACATTCTGTCCATAACCATGAATGTGCCTATTCCCATATAATTGTGGAAAACACACAGGCTTTTGTTGTGTTTTTTTGAGTATGTGTAAATCCATAACTTGATACAATTCTTTCATATTTTTCTTACTACATTGTTTTCATATAATTCTTTGTATGAGAAAATGGAGTATACAATTGCGTACGTGCATGCATGCATGTGTGTGTGTATTTTTTCCATCTCTGGATCATTTTAATAATTTTGTGAGCTTTTCATTGAAGTCTGCCGTTTTTTTGAAAGATGTTCTTTGAAAGATGTTGTTTGAAAGATGTGTATGCTCAGAATATGTTTTCCTTGGCCAGCTAGTACCCTGAGACATTCTCCCTGATCCATCCTGTCCCTCGACGACCTCTTTGCTGTGGCTGTCTATGGCTGGTGGGAGGGCCTAGTGATGTAATTGGCCCACCCTATCTGCCAGCCCTATTTAGCCACACTAAAGATGGCCAACGGCATTGTCTGGGGAAGGAGCACGCATGCTCCGAACACGTGCATCATCCTGTAGCTGACCGTCTGACATCAGTGACATCCTGCTGACAACTTCCTCCTGTGCTCTCCACATCCAGCCAACACCGGAAGGCACAGGCACCGCCGAGTTTGATGAAACCGCGCTGTCTGTGAGGTCGTCCTGGACTCCTGAGACACCCTTGGTCCCTGCTACAGATGTGCCTTAATATTACTGCTGTCTAATGAGTGCAATATCTTATGATTAAACCATGCTTTGTTAATCTCTACACTTAGATTGGCGCTGCTCTCTTGTTTTTATGTAAATGCATGTCATCCATTTCTATTTTGGGTAAAACAGCCAGTCATTTATTCCTGATCATTAATGAGCCACTGTTTCATATTTACATTGGCAACGATATATTACATCACTTTCCTATACAGGTGGACCTGGTAAATTCCACATTGTGGTCTAGATTAAAAGGGAATCCATGTAGTTTCATAAATGAACATGAAGCCCTCAAATCATCCCAGATACTGCAATATGCAGAAAATATATTAGTACCACATAATGTTATCATCCCTCCAGGTACTAATAATTTTCTGTTACCTACCCAGGTACCAAAACAAATAAAAATTAAAGAATCCTGATGCATTAACATGCCTTTCAGACATGATGCAAAAACTAGGAATTTCAGTAAATCATACAACTATTGTAAATATCCATCTATTCAAAACTCAAATAATCGTTAATAATGGAACCCCAAATGAGGTCTCTTTGTCAAAAGACACCATAATTGATCTGGCCTTAGATTCAGATTACTACACTTTTGGGTTTCATAATGCAATTATTGGATTAATACCTGAACAATATCTCACCGAAGAGCAAATGGTTGAACAAAAATGTTATTCTTCTCCTAAAGGATTTTTCATTATTAATTCAGTATATCCTTTCAATCCTGAAGAAGGTACCTGCAAGGTAGAGGAATCCTCCCTTACTTTTGATCATACACTTAATGAACAGGGAGCAGAGGAATATAGTGAGTATAACGAGAAGGCTAGCAAGTCAAATCATGACCTCACTGACAGGCTTGAAGAAGCCGATGAAATAGGGCAACCTGAAATTTTTACAGGATTTCTGGAAATGGTCCAGGAGCAAATATTCTTAGCCGATGTATGTTCCAATGACATAAGGCACCAACAATTAAAAGAAGTTCTCATGGAGTTCAAGGATAGCTTTGTTAAAGGTTCCTGTGATTGTGGTCTAACAGACATACACATTGCCAGGATTCAGACTGATCCAGAGGCACCTCTTGTTTATATCAAGCAGTATTGTCTTCCCCTAGCCTGTTACAATTCGCTAGCGGAAATTATAAGGAATCTCAAGGAAAGAAACGTTATAACATCAGTGCACAGTTCTTATAATAATCCTATAATTGGTATCCTTAAACCGAATGGTCAATGGCATTTATGTGCTGATCTCAGCTCAATAAACGGGTATATATGTCTGGCTGGCCCATGCCCTATATTGACCGATGCTTGTTACAAATGCAAGGCGCCAAGATCTTTACCACGCTGGATTGTGCTCAAGGATACTGGACCATTAAAAGGTAAGTCCTGAAGACCAATCTAAACTGGCATTTACATTTGTTAAGGAACAGTACACCTGGAACAGAATCCTGTTTGGTTATATAAATTCAGGTCATGAATTTGCCGTGTTTTTACATAAGGCTATGCCTGGTGCAACTGAAAGAGGAAATTTAACATGTGTGGATGATATTTTGTTGAAAAGCACCTCGTTTGAAAAACATATCCAAGAGATTAGGCATGTGCTTAATCAGTTGAGAGGCAGGTGTTAAAATCTCATTACAGAAAGCCCAATGGTGTCGTACCAAAGTTAACTTCCTGGGACATGAGGTTACTTGCGAAGGCCTAAATCCCCAGAAAAAAAGAAGGTGGAGGCTGTGATGAAGTCAAAAACACCTACCAATATGAGTGAACTGAGATAATTTTTGGGTATGATGAATTATTCATGTAAGTTTATTGATAATTATGCGGAAATCAGTAAACCACTGTTGACATTACTAAAGAAGAATGTACCATGGATGTGGGCAAAGGATCAGGAACAAGCCATGATTAAGCTTAAAAGAAAACTCACCCAAGACCCATGTTTGACATATCCAGACATATCCAGAGGGGGGGTAAACCCTTTTATCTTATTTACAAACCTCAGTATCAGTGCAGTACTGTGCCAAAAACAAGACAATTTGATCTGACAAAATTGATATGACAAAGTCATCGCATATGCAAGTAAGTCCCTGTCACCTGTAGAGGTAAAGTTTAGTGACTGTGAGAAAGCGTTATTAGCCACAGTCTGGGCCCTTCAAAACTTTAGAAGTTACATTCAGGGTGAGAAAATGATAATTGAAACGGCACTTTATTGCCCTACAATAAAGTGACCAACTAAGGGATGGTAATTTGTCAAACAGCAGAATAACTGCTTGGACATTATCTTTACAAGGATGGCCATTGGAAGTCTGGTATAAACAAAATAAAGAGAGTCCAGTAGCTCAAGGACTTGCCGAACTTCATTATTGTGCGGCTCCTTCTCATAAAGAAGAGCCATTAGATGATTTCTTAGAGGAACAAATCTCTCCCCTACAAAGCATACGATGAGGATTAATGTCCTTTACTCCCATGTGTATACTTTGATGGTTGTGCTTATCACACCATCATAGGGAATGAGAGAAAACTAGCGGCAGGTATTGGAATCACTTTGACAAGTGAATTCCCAGATGTATCAGTAGGATACAGCATTGGTGCTAAAAGTAGCCAAGTAGCAGAATTAACAGCTGTATACAAAACTGTTCAAATTGCTCTAGAGCATAATATTACCGTTTTTGTTATAGTCACAGATTCCAATTATGTACGTAACAGTTTTAGTCGAGTATCTGCCTAATTGGAAAAGAAACAACATGCTACAATCTAATAACAAACCTGTTAAGAATGCCAAATGATTAAGCACCATAGATTAGCAAGAAGTAATGGGTTAACCATTTACTGGAAGACTACTAAAGGTCATTCTAAAACCCAGAACATGGACAAGGAAGGTAATAATTTAGCTGATAAACTTGCTAAACAAGGTGCCATAAACTGAGAAAATGTAGACATAGATCATTTATTAGGAACGATACACATTGAACCTGTCACTAGACACTGAGCTAAGGTACAGACTATAAATAATGTGGCACAATGGAGTCAAGAATCTACAAGTGAGGATCTAATTAAAAGCCAAAAGGAAGATCCTATACTTGGGATCTTATATAAACATATTGAAGATCCTAGTAACAATCCCAATTCGAAGGATGATTATGCCCAAAAAGAATGAAAAACAAAAAAATTTCTCTGGATGGGACTTTAGAGGGACAGTGAACAACTAAACAATCACAAGGAAGTACAAAAAATATATATAATTTTAATAGTTCAAGGTTAAAAGATACAATACATAAAAACTGGTTTCAGGTACAGGTTTATGCAACTGAATGACAACAGTAGACAACCACCATTGGTCTGTTGAAAAAATGATATAAGCAACAGAGATACCCAACGCATTTCAAGTTTGCGGTATTGGTTCTCTTCTTCAGGGGTAGGAGGTTTACAACATGACGTTAATACATCTAAAATTAGCAAAAAATAAATAAAGTGTGAGGGTTTATATTCATAACAACAAACAGTTGAACAAGAAAAATATTTTTTCCTTTTACTCTTACACATATATACCAACCATTTACATTGCATAGACATTTTTCAGTATCTTGCATCCAATTTAAAATATTGGAGACAAACTGCGATCCCAGGTCCACCCAGATTCCAATTCAGACAGGTGCGGCTGCATCCAAGGTGCATCAGGGCCCAGATACGGTAACCTGCAGAGGGCATCCCATGGGATCCTCTCTGTTGGTCCTTAAAGTGTGTAAGGCAGGTAAATCACTGAGGGGAGAGAGGAAATGGAGAGAGACAGCTAATTCTATGCGATTCAATCTGTGCGATTAAATCAAATAGTTGTATAGTTAGAAAAAGATCCCCCTCACCATTTATGTCAGTTATGGATCATATGAATACATGAGTATTTCATTAACATGAATATGAACACATTATAAGAGAAGATGGAAATTACCTTTAACAGATTATCATATGGACTGAAAAAGGGAATCTGAGAGTCACTCCAAAAACTAGAAGCCACAAATAGACAGAATTATCCCCGGATATATGCTCAGGAGACAAGGAGCCTAATAAAAAGGTAAATACAGGATAGATAAGTAAGGTGCATGGTGAACCGTCAGATCACCTTGTAGTGGACAAAACCTTAAGGTTCATCTCAAAGAGTCATAATCTATACATAGGGTTGAAAGATTTACCTGAATCAGGGGCTAGTATGTGAAGTGGTCCCAGGTGCTGCACACACGCTGCAAAAGAGTGTCTGTGTGTCAGCACCATGCTTTAAATGTGTGGTTAAGGTTAAGAGCAACCAATCGTCTTAGGGATTTGTACAAGGAGGAGAAGCCAAGGAGACACCCCCCTGTACGATGGAGTGTGAACGGCACCTCCGCCCAGACCATCAGGGAATTGATGGGGAGGGAGACAGGTGTCCTAGCGTGTAATGATAATAAGGAAAATGGTAATTCTGCCACCTCTGTTGTATCGCACATCATATCATAACCTGAACCTTTGTCAGCATCTTTAACGCGCTTTTGCACAGAAGAATCTCAATAAAGCAGCAATAAAAGTAATAAAACTTATTATGATCTCAAAACCACCAAGAGGGAGTATGAAACAGGTGATGATGTGTATCTGTACAATTTTGCTCGCGACCAAGTAAAACAAAAGAAGTTTCTTCCATCTTGGAAAGGTCCGCACAATATTATTCACAAGATCTCACCTGTGGTTTACAAATCAAGAATTGTCAAAAATAATGGTTTTGTGGAAAAACGGGTTCATGTCAATCAATTGCGTGCTTGTCATCCTAGGTCTCAACTGAGAATACTGGAAGGTAATGTAGAAGAGACTTATCTATCTCAAGAGAATGTGAGTACAACGATTTGACATTGTGATAATTATCTCTCAACTTACAGATCTCCAAATCTTGAGCTTCTACGCATGATTATTGGTCCTGCCAATCATTGCAGAATACCATAATCATTGAATAATTTTAGCTATCTGAAGGATAATGAACCAGTCGCTATATCATATATAAAGCATAGCTAGTTAAATGTAAATATTAATTGATAAGAATATGTATTTATACCATCTGTTTTCTTAAATAGAAAAGATTTGACAATCCAAACCAGATCGTTGATTGGTAAAGACGATGATGACTACCAAAGACACAGTGATAGTGTGGATAGTGTTAATCCTTGGTGCCGAATTCCGGACTGAACCTGTCATCAAACCGGGTCCTTCATCAGGAATCATGTTGCAGGACACTCCAGGATTCTTCTTAACGGAAAGAAAGATTTTGTCTCAACGATCTTTGTGAGTTTGGATCCAAGGCTATCATGACATATCAGGCATTGAGAGGAATTATAACTTATCCCATTTTCAGCTTGCGGAGATACAAAAATGGTATATTACACATGTAAACAAAGCTCAAGTTAGAATGCGAGATATTTTAGAACATGCAAAGAAACCATTTATTATCCAACCCATGTCTAAACATGAGCGACTGAAGAGACTCCTCAGTTTGATTGACAGCATTGTCTTCACTACGCTTCACCACTTCAGCAGTCAATTCTATTTCCATAAAGACTTTAATTCATCAATGAAAATCCTAAATAGACAATATTTATCAATGTGGATGAAAATAGAGAAACAGCCGTTAATAAAAAAAAAAAAATAATTAAAAAAATGGCCACATCTTTTAGCGAATATGATATTTCGTTTGATCCGTTTCTCAGATATCTCTAAGGTTGCTCACCTGAATACCATGGGAAACAAGGGGGGGGGGGGGATGTCAGAACTATTATTATTTATTTTATTTATTTCAGTTACTTATATAGCGCCGTCAATTTACGCAGCGTTTTACATATACATTGTATATTCACATCAGTCCCTACCCTCAAGGAGCTTACAATCTAAAGTCCCTAACTCACATTCATACATACTAGGAACAATTTAGACAGGATCCAATTAACCTACCAGCATGTCTTTGGAGTGTGGGAGTAAACCGGAGTACCCGGAGGAAACCCACGCAGGCACAGGGAGAACATGCAAACTCCAGGCAGGTAGTATCGTGGCTGGGATTCGAACCAGCGACCCTTCTTACTGCTTAGGTTTAAGTGCTACCCACTACACCACTGTGCCGCCCAACTATTGAGGTTAAAAGAATTTCTAAGGCCTATACATATTTTATATATGGTTGCATGGGCATCTTGGAAGCCATCTTGTTCTGTTTGTTAAAAGGTGAATCCAAGTTCATTGCTTTTGGACAAAGTCTCTTACAAGAAGTCACTTGCCGCCCGCCATATAGCAACCAGTGAAAGAAAAGTTTTTGTGTTATCATTCATATTCTCTGAAAAATGGCGAAGAAATCAGAAAATTCTGCCAGGGTATGTAAACTTATGAGCACAACTGTATGCGTTTTGCTTGCATCTATCTAGCAAGGTTACTTTGCAGTATAAGCAAGGAAACCGAGACCTCTGCAGTGTATAAATGTGCTTTTACTATACACAAATGCTGTACATACAAACTATTACTGTATTAGGAATACAAAACAAGACTGACAGATATATCAAGCAAGATGCCTAGCAAATAAGCAGAAACTATGGTCTGCAACAGTAGAAATATGCTTAAAAGTTACTTAACTCAGGTTACTGTGTGTTTGTGATCTCCGTTCACGAGGACTCAGATTTCTTAAAGCGGAGTTTCACCTGTTTTTTTAGTTTAAGTCAGCAGCTACAAAAGGTATAGTAAATAAATTAAACAAAAGTAAAGTAAATATAATAAAAAGACACTCACCTGTCCCACGATCAAGCGATGTGGCCGCCCAGAGAGCCAGGAAGTCCCACTCTAAACCAGGTACCCACTCTCTCGTCACCCCCCACACCCCAAAAAAAATGACATGCCAAATGAGGAGGTGAGTTGCCATCTAGATAAAGGAAGGCCCGTAGGCGTGGTGTATCTTGATTTTGCAAAAGCATTTGACACAGTTCCGCAGAAACGTTTACTGTACAAAATAAGGTCCATTGGCATGGACCATAGGGTGAGTACATGAATTGAAAACTGGCTACAAGGGCGTGTTCAGAGGGTGGTGATAAATGGGGAGTACTCGGAATGGTCAGGGGTGGGTAGTGGGGTCCCCCAGGGTTCTGTGCTGGGACCAATCCGGTTTAATTTGTTCATAAACGACCTGGAGGAAGGGGTAAACAAGCAGCAATAACCTCTCCGCAGGATGTGGAAACCTTGCAAAAAGATCTGAACAAATTAATGGAGTGGGCAACTACATGGCGAATTAGGTTCAATGTAGAAAAATGTTAAATAATGCATTTGGGTGGCAAAAATATGAATGCAATCTATACACTGGGGGGAAAACCTCTGGGGGAATCTAGGATGGAAAAGGACCTGGGGGGTCCTAGTTCATGATAGGCTCAGCAATGGCACGCAATGCCAAGCTGCTGCTAACAAAGCAAACAGAATATTGGCATGCATTAAAAAGGGGAATCATTCCAGAGATAAAACGATAATTCTCCCGCTCTACAAGACTCCGGTCCAGCCGCACCTAGAGTATGCTGTCCAGTTCTGGGCACCAGTCCTCAGTAGGATGTACTGGAAATGGAGTGAGTACAAAGAAGGGAAACAAAGCTAATAAAGGGTCTGGCGGATATTAGTTACGGGGAAAGGTTGCAAGCACTGAACTTATTCTCTCTGGAGAAGAGACGCTTGAGAGGGGATATGATTTCAATTTACAAATACCGTACTGGTGACCCCACAATAGGGATAAAATTTTTTTGCAGAAGGGAGTTTAACAAGACTTGTGGCCACTCATTAAAATTAGAAGAAAAGTGGTTTAATCTTAAACTATGTAGAGGGCTCTTTACTGTAAGAGCGGCAAGGATGTGTAATTCCCTTCCACAGGTGGTGGTCTCAACGGGGGGCATCAATAGTTTCAAGAAACTATTAGATAAGCACCTGAACGACCACAACATACAGGGATATACAAGGTAATACTGACATCTAATCACACACATAGGTTGGACTTGATGGACTTGTGTCTTTTTGGCCTCATCTACTATGTAACTATGTCGAGGGCGAGGAGTGCTTAAAGCAGAAGTTTCACTTTTTTTTTTTTGAAGATCAGGTATCTTCTTGGCTGGTACAGATTTTTCCTCTTCTGGTCTTAAGGCATGATGAGAGTCTCTCATTATCAGTCTCTGCTGCTGCTTTTATTGTCAACGGTTATAAACACGTTTATCTTAACAACTGTTCCAACTGTTAACAGTTCCCATTGTTTGAGGGAAGCCTGTGTACTTGTTACCAAGGCATTAGTTTGAGAATCATCCTCAAACAGACTCAAACCCAACCTGATTTCTGTTTCTGTGAAAACTAGTCTGATGGAGAAAATCATTAATTTAACCACTTGCCAACCGCCCACAGCCGAATGACGGCTGCAGGGCGGCTGGATAACTCTGGGAGGACGTCATATGACGTGATCCCGGAGAACCGGGCGCGCACACAGGAACATCCGTGTTCGCCGGGTCCAGGGGACCAGGCGCAACACGGATCGCGGTAAAGGGCCAATGACAGCGGCCCTTTACCATGTGATCGCTCCGTCCAATGACGGAGCGATCACAAATATAAACAAAAAGGCAAAGCAGGGTCATCAGGAGGTTACAGCTCTCCTCTCCTCACACCGATGCAGCGTGAGAGGAGAGGAGAGCTTTTACAGTGACAAACAGTGAGTTTTCTACCTTTATCAGTGCCCAACAGTGCCACAGCAGTGCCCAACAGTGCCACAACAGTGCCCAACAGTGCCACAACAGTGCCATCTGTGCCCAACAGTGTCATCTGTGCCACAACTGTGCCACCTGTGCCACCTCTGTGCCACACCAGTGATTTTACAGTGCACACCAGTGCCACACCTGTACCACACCAGTGCCACCTGTGCCCATCAGTGCCACCTGTGCCCATCAGCGCCACTGCAGTGCCACATTAGTGCCGCCTGAGCCCACCAGTGCCGCCTGAGCCCACCAGTGCCGCCTGAGCCCACCAGTGCCACCTGAGCCCACCAGTGCCACCTCTGTGCCACACCAGTGCAACCAGAGCCACACCAGTGCAACCACAGTGCACACCAGTGCCACACCAGTGCCACCTGTGCCCATCAGTGCCACCTGTGCCCATCAGTGCCAACTGTGCCCATCAGTGCCAACTGTGCCCATCAGTGCCAACTGTGCTCATCTGCGCCACTGCAGTGCCACATCAGTGCCGCCTGTGCCCACCAGTGCCGCCTGTGCCCACCAGTGCCGCCTGTGCCCACCAGTGCCACACCAGTGCCACCAGAGCCACACCAGTGCCACCAGAGCCACACCAGTGCAACCAGAGCCACACCAGTCCCACTACAGTGCAACCAGAGCCACACCAGTCCCACATCAGTGCCGCCTGTGCCCACCAGTGCCGCCTGTGCCCACCAGTGCCGCCTGTGGCCACCAGTGCCGCCTCTGTGCCACCAGAGCCACACCAGTGCAACCAGAGCCACACCAGTCCCACTACAGTGCAACCAGAGCCACACCAGTCCCACTACAGTGCCACATCAGTGCCACCTGTGCCCATCAGTGCTCATCTGCGCCACATCAACCTCACCAGCCACCAGTATGGCAAAAAAATTATTTGCGGCCGAGGAGGCCTACCAGCGTCTCAGCATGACCGATGAGAGCAGCGGGGAGCTCTGAGTCTCTGTCCGATTCGGATTCAGCCTATGAACCTGTGACAAGCAGCGAGTCTGATACAGATTTGGAAGAGGAACGTGTGCCCGTGAAAAGAAGGCGTTCTGGCGTGGAGCAGCAGCCTACTACCACCGCAGTGCCGTCCACCTCAAGAGCTGTGCCGTCCACCTCAAGAGCTGTGCCGTCCACCTCCAGCGCAGTGCCGTCCACCTCCAGCGCAGTGCCGTCCACCTCCAGCGCAGTGCCACCGCAACAAAGGCCAGGTACCAGAAGGGTGTCCTCTCAGCCACAAATGGATAGAGGCCATGCCACCCTTCCCTATGCCCTTCAAAACCCCCTGTGGCTTCCCCCTCATTCCGGAGCAGCAAATATCCCCCCTTTTACCGCCCAGCCAGGTGTCCAGGTGAACACCGATGATTTTGTGATGCTTGATTTTTTTTAATTTGATTTTCACCAACGACTTACTATCGTCCATTGTGGCCCAGTGCAACCTCTATGCACAGCAGTACATAGAAAGCAACCCTGGCTCTAGTTATGCCCGTCCTTTTGAGTGGAGAGAGCTTACCATAGCGGAATTTAAAATTTTCTTAGGCCTAACTTTTACAATGGGACTCACAAAAAAAACGAAATGTACTCATATTGGTCAACTAAACCCGTCCACCACATGCCACTCTTCTCTTCGATAATGCCAAGATCAAGATACCTTATGATTTTGCGCTTCCTCCACTACAACGACAACACCCAATGCCCTCCCCGAAATGACCCATCATTTGACAAATTATTCAAACTTCGGCCACTCCTAAATTATTTCGCTGAAAAATTTCCCCAATTATATACCCCTGAACAGAATATTTCCGTGGATGAGTCCCTTGTGAAATTCTCCGGCAGGCTCGGCATCAAACAATTTATCCCTAGCAAAAGGGCCCGATATGGGGTAAAAATGTACAAACTTTGCGACCGAGCCACGGGGTACATTTACTCCTTCCGGGTGTACGAAGGGAAGGACACCCAACTGAATCCCCCTGAATGTCCAGAATATATTGGAGCCAGCGGCAAAGTTGTCTGGGAGCTTGTTTATCCACTGCTTGGAAAGGGGTACCACCTTTATGTGGATAACTTTTATACAAGTTTGCCCCTCTTCCCTAATCTTCACCGGAGAGACACCCCAGCATGTGGTACCGTAAGAACGAATAGAAAAGGCTTCCCGCAAAAACTGGTCAATGAAAGGCTACGCCGAGGGGAGACGGCGTCTTTGCGGAACCAGGAGCTATTAGCTGTCAAGTGGAGGGACAGACGAAATGTCCACATGCTGACGACAATTCATAATGACACCTACGTGGAAGTCCCAAGAAGAAACGGCCCAGTACAGAAACCTGCTTGTATTTATGATTACAATTTATTGATGGGGGGAGTGGACTTCAACGATCAGATGATTGAACCCTACCTTCCCACAAGAAAATCCCGTCACTGGTATAAAAAAGTGTCCATTTATTTTTTCAGTTTGGCCATATATAACACTTATGTTATTTACCAAAAATCGACAGAGAACCCCGTATCCTATCTGCACTACCAGGAACAAGTAATCTCCGCCCTTTTGTACCCTGAAAGCCCACCAGAAATTATTCGCTCTGATTATGTGAGCAGGCTCCACGAACGCCACTTTCCTGACAAAATCCCCCCCAGTGAAACAGGCCAGAGACGTCAGAAGAGATGCCGGGTGTGCTCCAGAGGAGGAATTAGAAGAGACACCTCATTTTATTGTCCCGATTGTCCTTCCCAACCAGGCCTCTGTATAAGTGAATGTTTCCGCCGTTACCATACTTCTCTACATTATTAGGGAAGTATGGTAAACGTAATTCTCATTTCCTGTCATTTTCCTCCACACCCCTTATGCCACTGCACTGAACCTGACTTACCTCTGCCTTCTCCGGAATCGACCCTGGCCTGTTATACGACCAAGCTTCTGCCTAACGATAAACATACCTCTGCCTTCTCCGGAACTGACCCTGGCCTGTTATACGACCAAGCTTCTGCCTAACGACAAACTTACCTCTGCCTTCTCCGGAACTGACCCTGGCCTGTTATACGACCAAGCTTATGCCTAACGCTAAACTGTACCTACCTCTCCCTGCTCTGGAACTGACCCTGGACTGTTTGACCACGTTTTTGCCTGCCTCTTGGACTGATCATTTACCCTGCTATGCTAGTGGGAACACAGGGGTCTCACATATGTGAGGGGCTCCAGAAATGTTTTTCTGGATGAAGAAAACTAATTTTTTAGTTTTCTCATTCCCAGATTTAGGGTCTGGAGACTCGGAGGCTTCAAAGAGATTTGGGTGGGAGAAGCCTCTACCCCTGTCCCCATTCTTTCCTGGCCTGCTACTTGGACCATGTTCCTGCTTACTACCAGGACCAATATTTTGGCACTGCTGGCAATGTCTCTACTTGCACTGACCCTGGACTGTACAAGGACATTATCCCTGCCTGTACTATGGACAATATTCCTGCCTGCTGCCTGGACAATTCCATTCACTGTCGCTGACCACGTCCCTGCCTGCTGCCTGGATCAGGGCTCTCCTCCTGTGGACAACTGCACTACTAAAACCACAGGTAATCTTTTGTTTACCCTTTGCTCAGCAGAATGTATTTTAGGGTGTAATTCTTGGTATGTTCATGCTATGTGTTAGAAATATGAAGAGCCTTCAAAAATGTGATAGATTGTAAGGAAATTAGATGTGTAATTTATGCACCTAGAACGCCTGAATGTGCTACTTCAATGTTGGGCCTCTGTATGTGGCCAGGCTGTGTAAAAGTCTCACACATGTGGTATCGCCATACTCAGGAGGAGTAGCAGAATATATTTTGGGGTGTCATTTTTGCTATGTACATGCTATGTGTTGGAAATATCTTAGAAATGGACAACTTTGTGTAAAAAAAAATGCGTTTTCATTTTTTTTCCACATTTTCCAAAAACTTCTGGAAAAAAATGAACCGTTCAAAAGACTCATTATGCCTCATAGATTATACGTTGGAGTGTTTGCTTTCCAAAATGGGGTCACTTTGTGGGCGGTTCCATTGTCCTGGTGCTCCAGGGCCTTCAAAAGTGTAATAGGTGGTTGAGAGATTAGATGTGTAATTTATGCTCCTAGAACGCCTGAATGTGCTACTTCAATGTTGCGCCTCTGTATGTAGCCAGGCTGTGTAAAAGTCTCACACATGTGGTATCGCTATACTCAGGAGGAGTAGCAGAATATATTTTGGGGTGTCATTTTTGCTATGTACATGCTATGTGTTGGAAATATCTTAGAAATGGACAACTTTGTGTAAAAAAAATGCGTTTTCATTTTTTTTCCACATTTTCCAAAAACTTCTGGAAAAAAATGAACCATTCAAAAGACTCATTATGCCTCATAGATTATACGTTGGGGTGTTTGCTTTCTAAAATGGGGTCACTTTGTGGGCGTTTCCATTGTCCTGGTGCTCCAGGGCCTTCAAAAGTGTAATAGGTGGTTGAGAGATTAGATGTGTAATTTATGCTCCTAGAACGCCTGAATGTGCTACTTCAATGTTGCGCCTCTGTATGTAGCCAGGCTGTGTAAAAGTCTCACACATGTGGTATCGCCATACTCAGGAGGAGTAGCAGAATATATTTTGGGGTGTCATTTGTGTAATGTACATGCCATGTGCGAGAAATAACCTGTTATAATGACAAATTGGTGTGAAAAAAAATAAAAAAAATCTTAATTTTGCAAAGAATTGTGGGAAAAAATAACAACTTCAAAAAACTCACCATGCCTCTTACTAAATACCTTAGAATGTCTACTTTCCAAAAAGGGGTCATTTGGGGGGTATTTGTACTTGCCTGGCTTGTTAGGGTCTCAAGAAATGAGATAGGCCTCAGTACATCAGGTGTGATCAGATGTGATCAATTTTCAGTGATTGGCACCATAGCTTGTAGACTCTATAACTTTCACACAGACTAAATAATATCCACTAATTTAGGTTATTTTTACCAAAGATATGTAGCAGTATAAATTTTGGCCCAAATTTATGAAGAAAAATTACTTATTTGCAAAATGTTATAATAAAAATGAAGAAAAATTCATTTTTTTACAAAATTTTCGGTACTTTTTCATTTATAGCACAAAAAATAAAAAACCCAGAGGTGATCAAATACCACCAAAAGAAAGCTCTATTTGTGTGAAAAAAAGGACGAAAATTTCATATGGGTACAGTGTTGCATGACTGAGTAATTGTCATTCAAAATGTGAAAGCACCGAAAGCTGAAAATTGGTCTGGTTAGGAAGGGGGTTTAAGTGCCCAGTGGTCAAGTGGTTAATATATTATTTATATATATACTATTTAATTTATATATATATATATATATATATATATATATATATATATATATATATATATATATATATATACACATACATACATACACACACACATATATATACATACATATACAGTGGGGACGGAAAGTATTCAGACCCCCTTAAATTTTTCACTCTTTGTAATATTGCAGCCATTTGCTAAAATCATTTAAGTTCATTTTTTTCATCATTAATGTACACACAGCACCCCATATTGACAGAAAAACACAGAATTGTTGACATTTTTGCAGATTTATTAAAAAAGAAAAACTGAAATATCACATGGTCCTAAGTATTCAGACCCTTTGCTGTGACACTCATATTTAACTCAGGTGCTGTCCATTTCTTCTGATCATCATTGAGATGGTTCTACACCTTCATTTGAGTCCAGCTGTGTTTGATTATACTGATTGGACTTGATTAGGAAAGCCAAACACCTGTCTATATAAGACCTTACAGCTCACAGTGCATGTCAGAGCAAATGAGAATCATGAGGTCAAAAGGAACTGCCTGAAGAGCTCAGAGACAGAATTGTGGCAAGGCACAGATCTGGCCAAAGTTACAAAAAATGTTCTGCTGCACTTAAGGTTCCTAAGAACACAGTGACCTCCATAATCCTTAAATGGAAAACATTTGGGATGACCAGAACCCTTCCTAGAGCTGGCCTTCCGGCCAAACTGAGCTATCGGGGGAGAAGAGCCTTGGTGAGAGAGGTAAAGAAGAACCCAAAGATCACTGTGGCTGAGCTCCAGAGATGCAGTCGGGAGATGGGAGAAAGTTGTAGAAAGTCAACCATCACTGCAGCCCCCCATCAGTCGGGGCTTTATGGCAGAGTGGCCCGACAGAAGCCTCTCCTCAGTGCAAGACACATAAAAGCCCGCATGGAGTTTGCTAAAAAAATACCTGAAGGACTCCAAGATGGTGAGAAATAAGATTCTTTGGTCTGATGAGACCAAGATAGAACTTTTTGGCCTTAATCCTGAACGGTATGTGTGGAGAAAAGCAGGCACTGCTCATCACCTGTCCAATACAGTCCCAACAGTGAAGCATGGTGGTGGCAGCATCATACTGTGGGAGTCTTTTGCAGCTGCAGGGACAGGACGACTGGTTGCAATCAAGGGAAAGATGAATGTACAAGTACAGGGATATACTGGACGAAAACCTTCTCCAGTGTGCTCAGGACCTCAGACTGGGCCGAAGGTTTACCTTCCAACAAGACAATAACCCTAAGCACACAGCTAAAATAACGAAGGAGTGGCTTCACAACAACTCTGTGACTGTTCTTGAATGGCCCAGCCAGAGCCCTGACTTAAACCCAATTGAGCATCTCTGGAGAGACCAAAAAATGGCTGTCCACCGTTTACCATCCAACCTGAACTGGAGAGGATCTGCAAGGAGGAATGGCAGAGGATCCACAAATCCAGGTGTGAAAAACTTGTTGCGTCTTTCCCAAAAAGACTCATGGCTGTATTAGATCAAAAGGGTGCTTCCACTAAATACTGAGCAAAGGTTCTGAATACTTAGGACCATGTAATATTTCAGTTTCTTTTTTAATAAATCTGCAAAAATGTCAACAATTCTGTGTTTTTCTGTCAATATGGGGTGCTGTGTGTACATTGAGGACAAAAAATGACATTAAATGATTTTAGCAAATGGCTGCAATATAACAAAGAATGAAAAATTTAAGGGGGTCTGAATACTTTCCATCCCCACTGTGTATATATATATATATATATATATATATATATATATATCAAACGCAACACAATATACAGTAAAGCATGCCGGTTATACTCACTGTGGAACCTAAGGGATTAATCCTTTGCATTGTGTAAAAAGGCTGTTTGATCCTGTCTTCTCTGTTCCTCCCCTTCTTCCACAGTTCCCAATCTATCTCCTGATAGAACAGAGGCTAGGGGACAAGCTGCACATGCTCAGTTTGGTGTGTATTGCTAGTTATTTTATTTTCTTGGGAGAGTGCATGCGATCAGCATAGGTTCAATTAGCACTGTCCAGACAGAGGGTCAGGGGTCCTGCAACCTGATAGGCATCTTCTCTGAGTCTCCACCAAGGTGTCATTGTGGATGGTGGAGAGGATGTGAACATCTTTCTTGTCCCTCCACTTCATGGCCAACACTTTCTCATGCCTCATAAATGAGGATTCCCGTTTTGTAGCCTTTCTGTTAATACATTTTGTGGTACGCCCTTCCTGTTTTTTCTGAAGGTACCGCGGGCCAGGGTTTTTTCACTTTACAGGTGACGAAAAAGGGGCAAGCTGGTGTAATAATTGTCCACATATAAATGATATCCTTTTTTGAACGGGGGGTATGCCAGCTCCCAGACAATTTTCCCACTGGTTACATATATGTGGGGCACTCAGGGAGCTGGAGGTGTACACATATCCAGTGGCTCTATCACAAGCCTTATTCATTTTCAGCCCGTACCTTGCCCTCTTAATGGGAATATACTGTTATATATACTGTAAGTGCAGCTGGCCAGTAAAGTGGATAAGGGATTTATCCACACAAGAATTTTGGTCTGGGACATACACTTCAGCAAATCGCTTGGAAAAATCATTTATTAGAGGGTGTATCTTATACAATTTAACAGAAAGGTTTTTATTTATCTCCAAAAGGAGAGGTAGTTTGTACAAATATACATTACACATGATATAAAATAGAATTCAGCATATAGTCAGGCACTTATTTCAGTGTCGTAGAAAATAGGCGATACAGCACAGAACCCTTTGTAATGGTTTGCGGAAAAGAACAGAAAATTCCATACATTTTGAAGATTTATCTATTCACGTAGTAGTTCAGTTGATTTCTAATGTCAGGAATAAATTATCATTGTCCCTGGGAGGGAAAGGGGAGAGAAAAAGGAGGGGAGGGCAGATAGGCGAAAGAAGAGGGGGGGGGGGGACCAGGGACATTATAATAGAGGGGGATGAACATGTATGGCTTCATCTCCTCCTATATCCATTAACTAATGCAGACGTTCTATAAAGTTCTCCAGGTCTCAGCTCTTAACCCATTTTCCTCATATTTTTTAAAAATTTTTGGGGCACTTACGACTCATATACGTGAGGATGCAGAGTGGGAGGGTGGAATCAATCATGGCTCTCCATTGTGAAACTATGGGAGGCTCAGACTGCTTCCATTTAGTTAGGATAGCCTTTCTGGCATAAAATGCGGCGTAAAATATACAACAGTCGTTTGTGTGTGTTCAGTGTTACATTACCACAGATACCCAAAACAAGGACAAGAGGATCTATACCAATAGTTGAGCCTCCGACAGAATTGATCATGTTAACCACTTCCGACCAGAACTGCGGCAGGACCATACCACATGTAAGAATGTACCCAGTTCAGTAGTACACTTAAGGCACCTATCAGTTTGAGCTGGGTATAATCTCGAGAGTCTCTGGGGAGTGTTGTGGAAATTTTATTAAGATGTATTTAATATGTATTGTCACAGTGTCTCCCAGTGTTAGTTCTCCTGCAGCCCGCTCTAAAGAGCGGACTGGGGCAGACTAACGCCAGTTGAGACCTGTTTTGGTAGTGAAAAGCTTCCTGTAAGATGTAGAGAATTATTTGCAGATTGTGGATATGTCCGCCAGCGAAGGGCCTCTGTGCAATAATCATGGGGGGGCGGGGGGGGGGGGATGTGTTCACTCTGCAAATACATTATCGGTTATGGGGGATGTGTGCTTGTGTGTCTTGTGTGTCTGATCAACACGTAGAGAGGCTATGGTGTGTTCCTGCAGATAATCTCCCATCCTCAGGAATGGTAGTATAAGCCAGGTATGCGTTATTCTCTGAATAATGCAGAATAAGGATTCACACCAATGGTAAAAAAACAAGAGTCTTTGTGTGTGTTGTTGTCGGGGACAGTGTACATGATTTCAAGGCCAGCCATGTGACTTTCTTTGCCTAGCTGAAGTTGATAGCTTACAGAGACAGGGGGCGGGAAATCATACACACTGCCCCTTCCCAGACGCACCCATGGACTCCCCTAGTCATTGTTCATTGGTTGTATAACTCCTCCTATTTGAAGGATTGCCTGTGCTTGATTGGCTGATTGTGACTCCACCAAGCTCTGTTAAGTAGTCTAAATAAACAGAACACATAGTCTCCAGAAACAAGTCGAGCTGTGAAGTTAAGGATGCAAGGATGGTGGTCATGTCTGTTTACGTGGGAAGTTATGGGAAACAGGGGTTTACTAAGATGCATTATATCCAGAATCTGAAACGGCGCTCTATTAGCGCAGAAGACATGGATTACACACAGCGTATAGTGGAATTTCCACAACATGGATGGTGGGCCAGGATATTATGGAGCGACAGAACCTCCTACACACTGGATGAGGAAGGAGGGAGAGCGGATCCCAGTCCAGGACATCAAACCGTTTGAAATACATTGTTGTCCTGAGAAAAAGGGGTTCGTTTTCTCTCTCTTTGATGTGTTAGGTAGGTTCTGCTTTGCACATTTTTCATCTTTTGGTATAATAATTTTAATTGTATGTTTGTCAGTAATGATAGGTCTATTGTTTGGGATACTTACCTCCTCTATAGAACCCATTTAATACAACCTAAAATGTTTGTGCAAGTAACTATGTTATAAGTTTATAGTAAACTATAAGTTTGTGATGTATATGAGAAATAGAAATGTATGCATTGTGAAAAGGTTTGGTTTGAAAATGGCTGCCGCATATTCAAGTGGCCATGTGGCTAAGGTGGGGGAAAGGGCGGCCATTCATTGTTGGGACATGTTTTACAGGATTCTAGGCAATAGCATCAGGGAGTTCTTTTGTTTTGAGATGAAAAGATCAAGCATGCAAGCAGCATTGTCTTGGTCCTGTGTATCTGTTGACCTTCCAACTTTCAGAGTGAAGTATTGTCTGTATTTATTTGGGAACAGGAGTGTATGTTTATGCCATGTTATATTGTTTATGTAACTTTGGGATTTTTGAATGTGTTGTTTGGTTGGATAGCCTGTGTTTTAGTCCTCCTGTGTGTCCTAGTTGATGTAGCCTAAAGTGTTTGTCTACAGTTCAGTGTTCATTTGGTGTCTCAATTGTGTAGTCAGTTTTTGTGGGGAGAAAATTTGGTTTTCTAGTGAAGAAATCTCGGTTTGTGCTGGTTTTGGTGGGATCAGCGACTGTATTTGATGTGTTAATGCCACCATTTTGTCGTGGTCCCTCTTTTGTCAGCCATTTTTCTGTAGTCTGGATTTCATCTACCATTTTGTTGTGGTCTGATTTTCGTTTGTTGCAACTGCCATTTAGTTTATGCTGAGTTTTGGTTCTGGTAGAATTGCTCTGCTTTTGGGCCAGGTTTCAGCGTTTAGTGAGGTTGAGTCATCTTTTTGCAGGAGTTTCAGTGGTCTGACTTCCCCGGGGATATGGGAGTCGAGGGGGATTCCCTCCCATTTGCAATATGGGGGTTTACCCCACTTTTTTCTGGACAAAAGTTTTTTTTAGACATGTTGAAGTTTCCTATATGATGTTATAAAGTCCAGAGGGGGTAGCCATATCTATTTTTTGTGTAATAGACATAAAATGAGGTTCAGGGAAGCCAGGCTCCCCTGCCCCTTCTCCTTTCCTGTCTATTGATATGTAAATAAACCAGTTAGATGGGTTTTTAGATCAACAGAGAACAGGACGTTCTTTGCAGGATGTGTTGTATCAACAGAAAGTTGGTGGGAGGGGCTTGGGGTCTTTTGAATCAAGCATGTGGACAAAGGGGCTTGTGTTTGGAAGGACGATGGAAATCACTTTGGTTTTTAAATTTAATTCCAGTTGTTTTGCCAAATGTTATACTGTGATACAGTTTTGGGTAGAGAGTAAACGGGAGGCATCCACGTTATTGTTGTAACATCTAGGTACAGATAGAAGCCATAATATTGTTACGAATAGTGGAGGATTTCATGGTGCTTTGTAGTTTGTCTGACAAACACATTTATAGGGCTGCCGATAATCGTAGAGTTGTAGAGCATGTAAATTGTGAGGAGTAGATTCTTACATACCGGGAGTCCGTGTAAGATAATTGGAAATGTCAGGTGGCAGTACTGTAAAAGTAGGCACTAGGCAGTACTGCTCCGAAAGTTAGTGCGAGGGTGCCCTGGACGCAGGTACATGTCATAAGCGATTCAAATCGTCATGGGTAATGTTGGTCGTCCATGCATTGGAGGAAAAAAAATGAGGCTCCACACCAGTCAGACAGCTGCATAGTACAGGAGGTCTGGGTTTGGGGCTCCGGACATGAGACCCCTTAAAGATTGGCATATATGGTCAGAGGGTACAGTAAGGTGTATTCCTTTGGAAGGTACTTTTGATATCTGGAGGTACGAGACCCCAGAATAAAAATACATTGGAAGTAGCTTGGCTGTGGCTTCAGAAATCTGTAACGATGAGTGGGTTGATGGATGTGTAGTACACATTTGTGTGGTTAAAATTCTCATGCCTGTTTTTCAACTTTGTGTGACTGGCCCATGCAAGGTTTTCGAGCTGCTCTCGTATTTTTTTCTATTGCTAAAAGAGTGAAGGCAGCATTCCGTCTGGTTGTTTTTTTATTTTTGTTTTGGAAACTATAAAATATCTCCCTCACATTTGTATCTAAATATTTTTCTCATGTTTTATTTAGTCTTCTTATTGTTTGTATGTAGTAACATGAATATGTTAGCCCCCACCACGGTGGCCCTCCTACGCGTCGTGGCTGTTGTATTTTTGTAGGAACGTGAAACTAAGTTGGAGGGTTTTGTTGTTGTTTTTGAGGTTTTGAGGAATGTCAATGACAATTTACCAATGTACACAAATGTTGTATTGTTTGCCATTCTTAGCAGGTTAAAGATGAAGGATAGAGTAATAACTTGTTTATAACCATTTTTTTTCCAGGTCCAGTGACTTTCTGAAAGTGTATGTACATAGAAAGCAGGTGTACGTAGAACGCTGTATACATGCATAAATGCACACGCCTAAAAGAAGGTAAAAGTACAATAGGCTGTTTCATTGGTCTTTTTTTCTGCACCATTCTAAACCCTAAATTCTGAATCTCTTGCTTCAGTTTGTAATGAGGAAGAAAATTGGGGGATAATGGTGAGAATGACAGTTTTCAAACTAATAATATTAACCGATCTAATTTTAACCAAGTTTGTCATCTAGAAGGATGACATGTTCCACGACTGTTTTTCTTTGATGGAATTTGAATTAGCAACCAGAGGTCTGGCGAAGGAGGCCCCCATCCCAGATGCTAAGAATTTTTTTGTCAATGGTTCCAGGTATTACAACCCAGATGGTAAGCCACACACAGGTTATGCAGTGACCACAGTCATTGAGTTCCCACGTCTGGGTTATCGCCATATGGAGGTTTGTTTGGAGGTCAACCAAAAAGAGGGTTGTACTTTCTTCAGCAGCTGTCACCTACATTCTCAGCTGATGGGGTAGGTGCAGTCACAAACATAAACAAGTAACATGAAAGGTTTACCACAGGGTTCATGAGTCGTCCCTCCTGGACCCGGACACAATAACCGGTTTACATTCTTTCCAACCAGGTGACTGGATCCACACCAGCCACTGCAAGAAGCTGCTACACCAAAGGATGATGAGTATCTTTGTTTATTTACATTTTTAGCTTATTGTATTCTCCAACTAGCTAAGAAAGCGAACAGGACCAATTGCTGGGTCTACTCTGAATCACCACCGAGCTTTAGTACCCCAGTGATGACAGCGGTACATGCTATATATGATGTTTCTATTGGTATGAGGAGTTTTGACAAACTAGTAAAAACTCCAGACACTTGTCAATAGAACTTAACAATACATTTCTAGGAGGGTAAAATTAGTTATAGTTTTAACAATAGTTCTGGTTCTTGCCAGTTTTGGTATCGGGACATCTAGGTAGCCCACAAGTGTGCTTCAACTTTAGTTTGGTACTGAGTCTACAGCTCATTAGGTAACTCCCCCTAATGCAAGAGGTTCATGCATCCTGGTGAAACTCGTCCCAGCATCTTATGTCGCAGCTGATAGTGAGGATCTGATGGCATGAGAGAAGGCAAGAATGGCAGGAACAGCTAGGAGGGAATTATTCACCAACCCCGACCAGGTCTGGGCATGGTTTCCTGCTTGTACAGGGTGGGGGCTTGAGCTTATGAAACGATTGAACAATTTCTCATCCATTGTGGATGGGTTGTTCAATAAAACTGTTGAAGCCACAAGGAAGATCCCACAGGAACAACAGCAGATGAAAACCCTTCTATTAAAAGATGGCCCATGGATATATATCCCATATGGATGAGGTTAAATCCCTGCAAGGCAAAGCCAGAGCTATAGTTAGTGAAGGTTGGAATCCTTTTAAGAGTCTGGGAATCTTTGAGGATTTTTTTTTTCAGCGGATCATGGTTGAAGGAAGTAGGGGTAAATACACTCATGTTTTTGTTTCTATTCCTTCTATATGCTGTGATGAGGTGCTACAGTTGTCTGATTGGACGAGTGAACAGAGCCCGAGCAGATGACCACATCCTCCTCGCTGAGATGAGATGCCCCAAAGCCCAGCCCACGTACAAGACACAGAGGATCCCAGACCGACGGCCTTCATGTCCTCCTCTAAGTCATCCCTCCTGAAGATTAGCGTCTACATGTCAAGCCGTGTTTTCCTTTTTATGGACTCATATGGACTGTAAAGACTGATTCATTTCCAGGTGTAAGAAGATGATCAAGATTCATCGAGGGACACATGGGAGCATATGACAAAAGAGGAGGGACTGTTGTGGAACTATTAAGATGTATTTAATATGTATTGTCACAGTGTCTCCCAGTGTTAGTTCTCTGGCCGCCCGCTCTAAAGGGCGGACTGGGGCAGACTGACGGCAGTTGAGCCCCGTTTTGGTAGTGAAAAGTTTCCTGTAAGATGTAGAGAAGTATTTGCAGAGTGTGGATATGTCCGCCAGTGAAGGGCCCCTGTGCAATGCAGATGATCGTCTGCAAATACAATATTGGTTATGGGGGGGGATGTCCGCTCGTGTCTCTCGTGTGTCTGATCAACATGTAGGGAGGCTATGGCGTGTTCCTGCAGATAATCTGCCATCCTCAGGAATGGTAGTATAATCTGGGTATGCGTTGTTCTCTGAACAATGCAGAATAAGGATTCACGCCAACGGTAAAAAAAAACTAGAGTCTTTGTGTGCGTTGTGGTCAGGGACAGTGGTCATGATTTTAGGGCCAGCCATGTGGCTTTCTTTGTCTAGCTGAAGATGATGGCTTACAGAGACAGGGGCGGGAAATCATACACAGTGCCCCTGCCCAGATGCGCCCATGGACTCCTCATTGTATGTTGGTTGGGATTTGTATAACTCCTCCTGTTTGAAGGATTGCCTAAATGTGAAACCATCAAGCTCTATTGTTAAGTACTCTAAATAAACAGAACACAGGGTCGCCAGAAACCAGTCGAGCTGTGGAGCCAAGGATGTAAGGATGGTGGTCATGTCTGTTTATGTGAGAAGTTACGGGAAACAGGGATTTACTAAGATGCATTATTCCAAGAAGATGAAAGGACGCTCCATTAGCGCAGGAGACATGGATTACGACTAGCATATAGTGGAATTTCCACGACAGGAGTATAATATGCTCTGTGGAGGAATCTGAGTTGGATATATCTGTCCCTGGCTGAGATCATTAATGGAATATATTGTTGGATCCCCTCCTCCCAGTCATCATCAACCAGGGCAGGTAGGTCCTGTTTCCACTTCTGGAACAGTTTAGTCCCCCTGCTGGAATCCTCACAAGATATCCAAAGATATAATGAAGAGAGGATTCGATTTGCACTATTGGAGATCACTAAGCGCTCCACCAAATGTGACTGTAAGGTTACCCCTACAGGGAATTGTGCCTGTACCGCATGACGTAGTTGCAGGTAACTGAAAAACATCATCAAGGGGAGCTGGAAGGTGTCGCTTAAACTGTCAAAGGGAAGCAGTCTACCCTCAGGCATATTCTGTTGTATTATTTTGATTTCAAATCAAGCCCAGAGAGCAGGATCTGGGACAGATTATAGATGTCATAGCTTAGGGTTACCCCAGAGTGGCATGTACGGAGCGATTGTATTGGCCTCCAGCAGACATTTGTTCCCACACTTGTCGTGCGCACTGCAATAGTTATTTCTGGGTGTGCTCTTGGACCTCTAAACACCAGGTTTGTTCACACTTGCCCTGGATGTTCTGGTTCCACTGCCGTGCTGGAGAATACCATCATCCCATTGTGGATACAAGCGTGTTTGACCTTCTGTTTTATCAGGGGTCCACCTTTTCTGGTAAGAGCATTTGTTTGTCGATGGAGGGCTTGTCACCTAGAATCACCAGTGGATTGGATTTTCCATTTTCTCACGAGGGGTCTCATCTTCCGTTCTGGAAATTGTAATTATTTTACATTCATGGATGGACTTTCTTTTATTCATATTGCGCTGCACTAACTCCTTTATTTTGTATACCCATTGAAGGAGATGCGATTAGCCTGTAGTGTTCAGCTTGCATTTTTCGTTTCGTTTAATCAACTGTTTGTGCTGATTGTTTTTTATAAAATTTACCAGGTTACTCAATGCAGAGTAAGTCCCCAGGAAGGCAACCTCTAAATTTACAGAAAAACAAAAGGAGAGGAGCGCCTCTAAGTAAAAGGTTTATTTCAAATTAACAAGATAAAACGTAGCCACTTACATTTGGAAACACAACGGTGCTCTAGGCAGGTGGATGTGTATCAGAAGAAAGTGGTGTGGGGGGAGCCGGTTCCCAGGAATGTCCCAAATCCGTGCTGCAATACGGCGGGGAGCCGGGATGGAACACAGCCAGTCCTGCAGAGGAGAGGAGCAGCCAACCCATGGAAGCAGCCTGTGACATCAATGACTGGAGAACACAACACGTTTCAGAGCGTGCGCAAGGTCCGTGAGGCGCATGCGCGCTCCTTTCTCAAGTGTAAAGATAGGGGAAAGGTGAAACACTATTTATAAGCGCCATCTGCTGGCTGGGAAAGCACATAGCTGGCTAAACGATCAACAATGGATGTTGTGTGCCTTAGGCAATGCAGTATGTTTTGGGAAATATGCGGTCTGTATATGTGTGAAGGGATATGTATGTATTATATACAAAGTGTATTTTATATAGAAGAGATATTGGGGTCTATATATACTCTGCAATAGGTACATAACATGCTTAAAAGGGCGACCATATATAAAAACAATAGCACCACCTTAGAGCAGCTATAATGAAAAACATATAATAGTGCAAATCCATGTGGAAAATACAAATAAAAATGATATATATGCATATATAATAAAAAATAAAATTACCGTATTTATCGGCGTATAACACGCACTTTTTTCCCCTTAAAATCAGGGGAAAATCGCGGGTGCGTGTTATACGCCGATCCCCTGCGATCCTGACCTGTCAGAATTAAAAAATCGCTGACCGCGATTTGAAAATGGCGCCGCCGGCGCCGAAATACACAGTGCCGGTCCTCGGCTCTTCTCGGCGGCTTTCGGTTTCACTCGAGCGCCGCCCGAACCTAGCCGAGTATACTCGGCTAGTTTCGGATAGCTCCGCTCACCGCGCCGCCCGAACCTAGCCGAGTATACTCGGCTAGTTTCGGATAGCTCCGCTCACCGTCCGAGTGGAACCGAAAGTAAACGAGAGCCGCCGAGAAGAGCCGAGGACCGGCTCTGTGTATTTCGGCGCCGGCGGCGCCATTTTCAAATCGCGGTCGGCGATTTTGAAGCTCACAGGCTTCAGCAAGGCTGGACTGGGGCAAGGCTGGACTGGACACTGGGGAAGGCTGCACTGACATGGCTGCACTGACATGGCTGCACTGACAAGGCTGCACTAGCAAGGCTGCACTAGCAAGGCTGCACTAGCAAGGCTGCACTGACATGGCTGCACTAGCAAGGCTGCACTGGCATGGCTGCACTGGCATGGCTGCACTGGCAAGGCTGCACTGACATGGCTGCACTGGCAAGGCTGCACTGGCAAGGCTGGACTGGCAAGGCTGCACTGGCAAGGCTGCACTGACAAGGCTGCACTGGGCAAGGCTGGACTGGGGCAAGGCTGCACTGAGAAGGCTGCAATGATGGGCATTTAAATGTAAGTTTTTTTCCCTTCAACTTCCCTCCTAAAAGTTTTTTTTCCTTAAAATTCCCTCCTAAATTGAGGTGCGTGTTATACGCCGGTGCGTGTTATACGCCGATAAATACGGTATATATAATAAAAGAAGAAAACTCTAAATTATTCTCCAATTTAGAAAAGAGAGAAGTGACGACTAGCACTGAAGGGGCTACCATGTCTAGCCACTTGACGACCGCCTCACGCCAATTTACGTCGGCAAGGTGGCACGGACAGGCAAAATCACATACATATACGTGATTTGCCTTCCGCGGGTGGGGGGTCCGATCGGACCCCCCCCCGGTGCCCGAGGCAGTCGTCTTTTGTCCAGCGGCGATCAGAGGTGAGGGGGAGGCCATCCGTTCGTGGCCCCCCCCTCGCGATCGCCGCCGGCCAATCACATCATTCCTTTGCTGCTGTATGCTAAACAGCAGCAAAGGAAATGATGTCATCTCTCCTCGGCTCGGTAATTTCCGTTCCGGCCCAAGGATAGAAGACAGGTATGTGAGTGCACAACACTACACACACACAGTAGAACATGCCAGGCACACTAAACACCCCGATCCCCCCCCCGATCGCCCCCCGATCCCCCCTGTCACAAACTGACACCAGCAGTTTTTTTTTGTTTTTTTTCTGATTACTGCATTGGTGTCAGTTTGTGACAGTTACAGTGTTGGGACAGTTAGTATTACCCCCCTGTAGGTCTAGGATACCCCCCTAACCCCCCCTAATAAAGTTTTAACCCCTTGATCACCCCCTGTCACCAGTGTCGCTAAGCGATCATTTTTCTGATCGCTGTATTAGTGTCGCTGGTGACGCTAGTTAGGGACCTAAATATTTAGGTTCGCCGTCAGCGTTTTATAGCGACAGGGACCCCCATATACTACCTAATAAATGTTTTAACCCCTTGATGGCCCCCTAGTTAACCCTTTCACCACTGATCACCGTATAACTGTTACGGGTGACGCTGGTTAGTTTGTTTATTTTTTATAGTGTCAGGGCACCCGCCGTTTATTACCGAATAAAGGTTTAGCCCCCCGATCGCCCGGCGGTGATATGCGTCGCCCCAGGCAGCGTCAGATTAGCGCCAGTACCGCTAACACCCATGCACGCAGCATACACCTCCCTTAATGGTATAGTATCTGTACGGATCAATATCTGATCCGATCAGATCTATACTAGCGTCCCCAGCAGTTTAGGGTTCCCAAAAACGAAGTGTTAGCGGGATCAGCCCAGATACCTGCTAGCACCTGCGTTTGGCCCCTCCGCCCGGCCCAGCCCAAGTGCAGTATCTATCGATCACTGTCACTTACAAAACACTAAACGCATAACTGCAGCGTTCGCAGAGTCAGGCCTGAGCCCTGCGATCGCTAACAGTTTTTTTGGTAGCATTTTGGTGAACTGGCAAGCACCAGCCCCAGGCAGCGTCAGGTTAGCGCCAGTAGCGCTAACACCCAGGCACGCACCGTACAGCTCCCTTAGTGGTATAGTATCTGATCGGATCAATATCTGATCCGATCAGATCTATACTGGCGTCCCCAGCAGTTTAGGGTTCCCAAAAATGCAGTGTTAGCGGGATCAGCCCAGATACCTGCTAGCACCTGCGTTTTGCCCCTCCGCCCGGCCCAGCCCAGCCCAGCCCAGCCCAGCCCACCCAAGTGCAGTATCGATCGATCACTGACACTTACAAAACACTAAACGCATAACTGCAGCGTTCGCAGAGTCAGGCCTGATCCCTGCGATCGCTAACAGTTTTTTTGGTAGTATTTTGGTGAACTGGCAAGCACCAGCCCCAAGCAGCGTCAGATTAGCGCCAGTACCGCTAACACCCACGCACGCACCGTACACCTCCCTTAGTGCTATAGTATCTGAACGGATCAATATCTGATCCGATCAGATCTATACTGGCGTCCCCAGCAGTTTAGGGTTCCCAAAAACGCAGTGTTAGCGGGATCAGCCCAGATACCTGCTAGCACCTGCATTTTGCCCCTCCGCCCGGCCCAGCCCACCCAAGTGCAGTATCGATCGATCACTGTCACTTACAAAACACTTAACGCATAACTGCAGCATTAGCAGAGTCAAGCCTGATCCCTGCGATCGCTAAGTTTTTTTTGGTAGCTTTTTATTGAACTGGCAAGCGCCAGCGGCCTAGTACACCCCGGTCGTAGTCAAACCAGCACTGCAGTAACACTTGGTGACGTGGCAAGTCCCATAAGTGCAGTTCAGGCTGGTGAGGTGGCAAGCACAAGTAGTGTCCCGCTGCCACCAAGAAGACAAACACAGGCCCGTCGTGCCCATAGTGCCCTTCCTGCTGCATTCACCAATCCTAATTGGGAACCCACCGCTTCTGCAGCGCCCGTACTTCCCCCATTCACATCCCCAACCAAATGCAGTCGGCTGCATGAGAGGCATTTTCTTTATGTCCTCCCGAGTACCCCTACCCAACGAACCCCCAAAAAAGATGTCGTGTCTGCAGCAAGCGCGAATATAGGCGTGACACCCTCTATTATTGTCCCTCCTGTCCTGACAATCCTGGTCTTTGCATTGGTGAATGTTTTGAACGCTACCATTCATTGGTTGAGTATTAGCGTAGGGTACAGCATTGCACAGACTAGGCACACTTTCACAGGGTCTCCCAAGATGCCATCGCATTTTGAGAGACCCGAACCTGGAACCGGTTACAGTTATAAAAGTTAGTTACAAAAAAAGTGTAAAAAAAAAAATATATAAAATAAAAAAAAATAGTTGTCGTGTTATTGTTCTCTCTCTCTCTATTCTCTCTCTCTTGTTCTGCTCTTTTTTACTGTATTCTATTCTGCAATGTTTTATTGTTATTATGTTTTATCATGTTTGCTTTTCAGGTATGCAATTTTTTATACTTTACCGTTTACTGTGCTTTATTGTTAACCATTTTTTTGTCTTCAGGTACGCCATTCACGACTTTGAATGGTTATACCAGAATGAGGCCTGCAGGTTTAGGTATCATCTTGGTATCATTCTTTTCAGCCAGCGGTCGGCTTTCATGTAAAAGCAATCCTAGTGGCTAATTAGCCTCTAGACTGCTTTTACAAGCCGTGGGAGGGAAAGCCCCCCCCCCCACCGTCTTCCGTGTTTTTCTCTGGCTCTCCTGTCTCAACAGGGAACCTGAGAATGCAGCCGGTGATTCAGCCAGCTGACCATAGAGCTGATCAGAGACCAGAGTGGCTCCAAACATCTCTATGGCCTAAGAAACCGGAAGCTACGAGCATTTTATGACTTAGATTTCGCCGGATGTAAATAGCGCCATTGGGAAATTGGGGAAGCATTTTATCACACCGATCTTGGTGTCATCAGATGCTTTGAGGGCAGAGGAGAGATCTAGGGTCTAATAGACCCCAATTTTTTCAAAAAAGAGTACCTGTCACTACCTATTGCTATCATAGGGGATATTTACATTCCCCGAGATAACAATAAAAATGATTAAAAAAAAAAAAAAAAAAATGAAAGGAACAGTTTAAAAATAAGATAAAAAAGAAAAAGAAAAAAAAAAAAGCACCCCTGTCGCCCCCTGCCTTTGCGCTAAGGCGAACGCAAGTGGCGGTCTGTCGTCAAACGTAAACAGCAATTGCACCATGCATGTGAGGTATCGCCGCGAAGGTCAGATCGAGGGCAGTAATTTTTGCAGTAGACCTCCTCTGTAAATCTAAAGTGGTAACCTGTAAAGGCTTTTAAAGGCTTTTAAAAATGTATTTATTTTGTTGCCACTGCACGTTTGTGCGCAATTTTAAAGCATGTCATGTTTGGTATCCATGTACTCGGCCTAAGATCATCTTTTTTATTTCATCAAACATTTGGGCAATATAGTGTGTTTTAGTGCATTAAAATTTAAAAAAGTGTGTTTTTTCCCCAAAAAATGCGTTTGAAAAATCGCTGCGCAAATACTGTGTAAAAAAAAAAATGAAACACCCACCATTTTAATCTGTAGGGCATTTGCTTTAAAAAAATATATAATGTTTGGGGGTTCAAAGTAATTTTTTTGCAAAAAAAAAATAACTTTTTCATGTAAACAATGAGTGTCAGAAAGGGCTTTGTCTTCAAGTGGTTAGAAGAGTTGGTGATGTGTGACATAAGCTTCTAAATGTTGTGCATAAAATGCCAGGACAGTTCAAAACCCCCCCAAATGACCCCATTTTGGAAAGTAGACACCCCAAGCTATTTGCTGAGAGGCATGTCGAGTCCATGGAATATTTTATATTGCGACACAAGTTGCGGGAAAGGGACAAATTTTTTTTTTTTTTTTTGCACAAAGTTGTCACTAAATGATATATTGCTCAAACATGCCATGGGAATATGTGAAATTACACCCCAAAATATATTCTGCTGCTTCTCCTGAGTACGGGGATACCACATGTGTGAGACTTTTTGGGAGCCTAGCCGCGTACGGGACCCTGAAAACCAAGCACCGCCTTCAGGCTTTCTAAGGGCGTGAATTTTTGATTTCACTCTTCACTGCCTATCACAGTTTCGGAGGCCATGGAAAGCCCAGGTGGCACAAAACCCCCCCAAATGACCCCATTTTGGAAAGTAGACACCCCAAGCTATTTGCTGAGAGGTATAGTGAGTATTTTGCAGACCTCACTTTTTGTCACAAAGTTTTGAAAATTGAAAAAAGAAAAAAAAAAAGTTTTTTCTTGTCTTTCTTCATTTTCAAAAACAAATGAGAGCTGCAAAATACTCACCATGCCTCTCAGCAAATAGCTTGGGGTGTCTACTTTCCAAAATGGGGTCATTTGGGGGGGTTTTGTGCCACCTGGGCATTCCATGGCCTCCGAAACTGTGATAGGCAGCGAAGAGTGAAATCAAAAATTTACACCCTTAGAAATCCTGAAGGCGGTGCTTGGTTTTCGGGGCCCCGTACGCGGCTAAGCTCCCAAAAAGTCCCACACATGTGGTATCCCCATACTCAGGAGAAGCAGCTGAATGTATTTTGGGGTGCAATTCCACATAGGCCCATGGCCTGTGTGAGCAATATATCATTTAGTGACAACTTTTTGTAAATATTTTTTTTTTTTTTTGTCATTATTCAATCACTTGGGACAAAAAAAAATAAATATTCAATGGGTTCAACATGCCTCTCAGCAATTTCCTTGGGGTGTCTACTTTCCAAAATGGGGTCATTTGGGGGGGTTTTGTACTGCCCTGCCATTTTAGCACCTCAAGAAATGACATAGGCAGTCAAACTAAAAGCTGTGTAAATTCCAGAAAATGTACCCTAGTTTGTAGACGCTATAACTTTTGCGCAAACCAATAAATATATGCTTATTGACATTTTTTTTACCAAAGACATGTGGCCGAATACATTTTGGCCTAAATGTATGACTAAAATTTAGTTTATTGGATTTTTTTATAACAAAAAGTAGAAAATATCATTTTTTTTCAAAATTTTCGGTCTTTTTCCGTTTATAGCGCAAAAAATAAAAACTGCAGAGGTGATCAAATACCATCAAAAGAAAGCTCTATTTGTGGGAAGAAAAGGACGCAAATTTCGTTTGGGTACAGCATTGCATGACCGCGCAATTAGCAGTTAAAGCGACGCAGTGCCAAATTGGAAAAAGACCTCTGGTCCTTAGGCAGCATAATGGTCCGGGGCTCAAGTGGCTAGACAAAGAATATTAATAAAAATGAAATTTAAAAAAAATAAATAAAAAAAAAATAAAAATAAAATCATGAAGTGATGTACTACAAAGAGGGGAAAATGGATAGCATAAAATTGGGATAAAATGAAATAGGTGCATTTGCGTCTAAACACACTAAACCAAGATGACTATGAGTGATGTGCAAGATGTGCTAAGTAGCATGGACACATACACACATTACACCCATCCAAGATGGCTAGTAAAAGATGTATATAATACGCAGGATGTACTATGTGTGCATGCATCTATTGTCACACGCACACATACATGCTGCCATAAATACATAAAATGGGATAATAATAATTACCGTATTTATCAGCGTATAACACGCACCCCAAGTTTAGGAGGGAATTATAAGGAAAAAAATGTTTTAAGGAAAAAAAACTTACATTTAAATGCCTATCAATGCAGCCTTGCACAGCGTCCATCTGCATGCTTGTCCAGTGTCATTTGCAGCCTTGCAGTCATTTGCAGCCTTGCAGTCAGCAGCCTTGGTGTCATTTGCAGCCTTGCAGTCAGCAGCCTTGGTGTCATTTGCAGCCTTATCAATGTCCATTTGCAGCCTTGCAGCTTTGCCAGTGCCGATCTGAAGCTTTTCTGTGTCCTTTTGCAGCATTGCCCAGGCTGCAATTAAACTGCAGTGACATGTCAGTGTCACTGCAGTTTGAAAATGGCGCCGCCGGCGCCGAAATACACAGAGCCGGTCCTCGGCTCTTCTCGGCGGCTCTCGTTCACTTTCGGCCACTTTCGGCTCCACTCGTAGTCCCGCACGGGATGGGCGTGACTGTGAGCGGAGCTAGCCGAACCTAGCCGAGTACACTCGGCTAGGTTTGGGCGGCGCTCGAGTGAAGCCGAAAGTGGCCGAGAAGAGCCGAGGACCGGCTCTGTGTACTTCGGCACCGGCAGCGCCATTTTCAAATCGCGGTCGTCGATCGCTCCGCTCAGTCAGCGGGGGATCGCAGGGGATCGGCGTATAACACGCACCCGCGTTTTTCCCCTGATTTTAAGGGGAAAAAAGTGCGTGTTAAACGTCGATAAATACGGTACTAAATAACCAATATAATAGGTAACCAGATGTAAACCCAGCGAAGTAATCAAAAAGAGAATTAAAAAGTTATTACATTTAACCACTTACCAACCGGCCCATAGCCGAATGACGGCTGCAGGGCGGTTGGATAACTCTGAGAGGACGTACTATGACGTCCTCCCAGAATTCCTCTCTCGCGCGCCCCCTGGGGCGCGCACCCCGAACACATCCGTGACCGCCGGGTCCAGAGGACCCGGCGCATCACGGATCCCGGTAAATGGCCGCTGATTGCGGCCGTTTACTATGTGATCGCGCCGTCAAATGACGGCGCGATCACATGTAAACAGACCGGCGTCATTTGAGGACGCCGGTTCCTCTCCTCCCCTCCTGTGTACCGATCGGTACACAGTGAGCGGGGAGGGGGATGGATGGATGTCTGCAGCGCTGTGGGCTGTATGTGTAGTGCCCACAGCACTGCACAGAGACATCCAGCCATCCATCCATCCATGCTCAGCCATCCCTCACTACTATGCAATGCTGTGCAATACTCTGCAATACCCCCGCAATACTCTGCAATGCTGTGCAATACTCTGCAATGCTGTGCAATACTCTGCAATGCTGTGCAATACTCTGCAATGCCCCCGCCATACTCTGCAATGCCCCCGCCATACTCTGCAATGCCCCCGCCATACTCTGCAATGCCCCCGCCATACTCTGCAATGCCCCCGCCATACTCTGCAATGCCCCCGCCATACTCTGCAATGCCCCCGCCATACTCTGCAATGCATGCCCCCGCCACACTCTGCAATGCATGCCCCCGCCACACTCTGCAATGCATGCCCCCGCCACACTCTGCAATGCCCCCGCCACACTCTGCAATGCCCCCGCCACACTCTGCAATGCCCCCGCCACACTCTGCAATGCCCCCGCCACACTCTGCAATGCCCCCGCCACACTCTGCAATGCCCCCGCCACACTCTGCAATGCCCCCGCCACACTCTGCAATGCCCCCGCCACACTCTGCAATGCCCCCGCCACACTCTGCAATGCCCCCGCCATACTCCGCAATGCCCCCGCCATACTCCGCAATACCCCGCCATACTCCGCAATACCCCGCCATACTCCGCAACACCCCGCCATACTCCGCAACACCCCGCCATACTCCGCAATACCCCGCCATACCCTGCTCAGCTGTACTCGGCCTCTGTATGTGGCCAGGCTGTGGAAGTCTCACACATGTGGTATCGCCGTACTCAGGAGGAGCAGGAGAATCTATTTTGGGGTGTCATTTTTGATATGTACATGTTATGTGGTAGAAATATTGTATAAATGGACAACTTTGTGTTAAAAAAAAAAAAGCGTTTTAACCACTTCCCGCCCGCCGGCCGTCATACAACGTCCTTGACTTTGTGCGGAGATATCTGAATGATGGTTGCAGCTACAGGCATCATTCAGATATCAGCTTTTTCAGCCGGCGATTCCCTACACCATGAGAATGATCATAGCAGCTGTTCCACTGCTTGATCATTCTTACGGGAGGCGAGAGGGGATGTCCCCCCCTCCTGCGCTTCTACCGACTCACCGCTACGATCGAAGCCAGGATAGTTTTTTTTTTTTTTTATTTCAGGCTTCCCAGCCTAGAGGTGAGATGTGGGGTCTTATTGACCCCATATCTCACTGTAAAGAGGACCTGTCATGCCATATTCCTATTACAAGGATGTTTATATTCCTTGTAATAGGAATAAAAGTGGTCAAAATTTTTTTTTTTTTGGAAAAAAGCATCAAACTAAAATAAATAAAGTAAAATGAACAATAAAAAAAAAAAAAAAAATTTTTAAAGCGCCCCTGTCCCTGTGTGCTCGCATGCAGAAGCGAACGCATACGTAAGTCCCGCCCACATATGAAAACGGTGTTCAAACCACACATGTGAGGTATCGCTGCGATCGGTAGAGTGAGAGCAATAATTTTGGCCCTAGACCTCCTCTGTAACTCAAAACATGTAACCAGTAAAAAATTTTAAAGCGTCGCCCATGGGGATTTTTGAGTAGCAAAGTTTAGCGCCATTCCACAAGCGCGTGCAATTTTGAAAGGTGACATGTTGGGTATCTATTTACTCGGCGTAACTTCATCTTTCACATTATGCAAAAACATTAGGCTAACTTTACTGTTTTGGTTTTTGTAAAGCACAAAACAGTTTTTTTTCCAAAAAAAACTCGTTAAAAAAATTGCTGCGCAAATACCGTGAGAGATAAAAAGTTGCAATGACCGCCATTGTATTCTCTAGGGTCTTTGCTAAAAAAACATATATAATGTTTTGGGGTTCTATGTAATTTTCTAGCTAATAAATGATGATTTTTACATGTAGGAGAGAAATGTCAAAATTGGCCTGGGTGCTCCAGAACGCCTGAAGGTGCTCCCCTGCATGTTGGGCCTCTGTATGTAGCCACGCTGTGTAAAAGTCTCACACATGTGGTATCGCCGTACTCGGGAGTAATAGCAGAATGTGTTTTGGGGTGTAATTTGTGGTATGCATATGCGGTGTGTGAGAAATACCCTGCTAATATGACAATTTTGTGGGGAAAAAAAAAAGTAAAAAAAAAACCTTGATTTTGCAAAGAATTGTGGGAAAAAATTACAACTTCAAAAAACTCACCATGCATCTTTCTAAATACCTTGGAATGTCTTCTTTCCAAAAAGGGGTCATTTGGGGGGTATTTGTACTTTTCTGGAATGTTAGGGTCTCAAGAAATTAGATAGGCCGTCAGTACTTCAGGTGTGATCAATTTTCAGATATTTGCACCATAGCTTTTGGACTCTATAACTTTCACAAAAAGACCAAATAATATCCACCGATTTGGGTTAATTTTACCAAAGATATGTAGCGGTATAAATTTTGGCCAAAATATATGAAGAAAAATTACTAATTTGCAAAATATTATAACAGAAATGAAGAAAAATGTATTTTTTTTTACAGATTTTTCGGTCTTTTTTCTTTTACGGTGCAAAAAATAAAGAACCCAGCGGTGATTAAATACCACCAAAAGAACGCTCCATTTGTGTGAAAAAAAGGACAAAAATGTCATATAGATACAGTGTTGCATGACTGAGTAATTGTCATTCAAAATGTGAGAGCACCAAAAGCTGAAAATTGGTCTGGTTAGGAAGGGGGTTTAAGTGCCCAGTTGTCAAGTGGTTAAAGAATAGTGTTGACCTCAAGTTCCTTGTTAAGTCCATTGGGGGCAAGGGTGTCCAGAGTGTAGATCCAGAATGTTTCGCGTTCACATAATCGCGAAAAACGCTCTGCTTCTGATAAGCCCTTAGGTATAGATTCAATGACCCACAGACGAAGGCCTACTGTGGACCGAGCATGATGCTTTAAAAAGTGGCGTGGCACGCTATGTTTGTCACAACCTAATTTCACCAAACGGCAATGCTTACCAAACCGTTGTCTTAATGGGCAGATGGTCCGGCCAACATATAACAGCTTACAAGGGCATGTGAGGCAATACACCACATGGAGCAATTATGGAATTTGTCAAAAAGGAAGAGCCTACCCTTATGGGTGAAGCTCCACAACGGCTTGTCCCCCCCCCCCCCTTTTTGTTTTATTAATCTCCTCCACTATGATGGAATTGATAAATGAGATAGAATTTCACAAATTTGAGGTACTAGATACCCTATATACTAGCTTACCCTCTGATTTGTTTTGTACTACATGTACACTTACACGATCCGATCGTTACACCCTTTGTGGGAAATTTAAAAAATTAGAGAGACTCATTCATTCCGCCAACACTCAGTGGTGGGATGAATTTTTCTTAAAGAAATATTTACAGGAGAAAATTTCTCCTAGAGGTTTGAGGGTACTCAAGACTTGCTCATTTCTAGATACCTCCCACAATGCTCAATGGGAAGGTATAGCGGAATTTTGCACCGCTAAGTGGCTAGAAGTCATTGCCAGTCAAAGACATATCAAATATAATGAGTTAGTTCACCAAATACAAATGCTTTCATCTGAAATTATCGCTCACCAACACAAAATTCCATCTACCTGGCTAGATACTCTTAAAAAGAATACAAAAACTAAAAAGAGAACAACCTCATTGAAACTAAAATTAAAAAATTCCATAGGGATTTGGACGATTATTCCCGGGGAAAGGTTTTCTCCTGGAAAAACCACAATCCCTTACCAGCCCTTATGTCTGTGTTGCCTTTTTCTAGGGTGCTCAATCATATACCCAAAAAGACGCACACTACTCAACACAAGGGTCCGGTCTCAGTAGTTGCCAACAATATTGATTGTGTATCCTCTTCCAAGAAATCTAACAGTGATACTATTCCACATAGGGCCCTTCCATTACCCCAAAGAATATTGCCCACACAGACCTAGGAGTAGGTATAGACCTCCAGGCCCTCCCCCAAAAAATGATGCACCTACTAACAATGTAAACTACCAGTTCTGCTGAGTCCAATAATATCCAACCGACAGCTAGTGGTCATACTAATATATCCTCCACTATATCATGTACTAACTCCATACCTCCAAAATCTCCTAATCCTGTTTCATCTTGTTCCAATACTTCATTTACCACCTGTAACTTATCTGGTTCTAGAGCCCTTTCACTTATTACCTCAGATATTGTACTTTCCATTAGTGATAATAGTGGCAATAACAATCCACCTTCCTCCTCTCTTGATCTCTTGCTTGGCGATTTCCAAAGTGGTGAAATACCCCATTCACTCCACTTCTCTTTCATTTTCTCCTTTTTTAGACAGGGGCATCCACCCAAAACATCAACAAAAAAGAAAACACACCGACGAGGATGTAGGGGAGGACGCAATAAACAAACAACAGTGCCAAACTACAGAAACCATAAACTGTTCAATCTATCATCTCATGAATTGACCAAGGAAGACCATCTCCCTGCTAAGTAGAGGCCTAACTTTTTCTCCTACTATACAACCCAATTCTTTTCAGCTCTTTAAGGACCTCAATAAGTTCATTAGAAACCTCAGTTTAAAAAAGTTCATATACAATCCAATAAAATTCCTGAGCCTCCAACTTTACCCCCCCCCCCCCCCCCAGCTCCAACAGAGATCAATTTAGAAGAGTCTGCTGACAGTTCCTTCAGTGTTTATGATGACGAAATTAATGCTGAAGATCTTGCCAATATTGATCCAAATCATGAACTATTTACACAGCACTTTCAAACATCTCCCCCAGTAGCACATACATCACTAAAACCTAAATCCTCCTTCTATCCCACCAAGTCTAAGGGGTCCTACTTGGAGGCCTTTTATAGAGTAGTGTTTGCGGATTTCCAAAAACTCTGCCAAAAACCAGTTAACAAAAAATATGGTCAGCATAATCTCACTTCCGGAGAAATAATCTCCTTAAAACAATTTTTAGATAACCCAGATCTTTTAATTAAGCAAGCCGACAAGGGTGGAGGAATTGTCATCCAAGATAAATCCACTTATGTAGCTGAGGCTATGAGGTTACTCTCTGATACTAAAACCTACAAAAAATTGCCCTGTGACCCCCTGTCTTCCTTTCGCATTGAAGCAGAGACCCTTATTACCCACGCTATCACAGATTGTGTTATTGATAAAAAAAGAGGCTGCCTTTATACGTAAAGAATTCTATAGTACGCCCTATTTTTATCATTTGCCTAAATTGCATAAAGACGCACAAAATCTGCCTGGTAGACCTATTGTGGCCTCTATGAACAGCATTAGTAGTGGATTTCCTTATATGTAGACTCTTTTTTGCAACCTTTGGCTCAGGCCCTACAGTCATATATATGTGACTCCACACATCTGATGGAACTCTTATCTCCCTACACTTGGACTGACAGTTACTCCTGGCTATCCCTTGATGTAAATTCTTTATATACGTCTATTCCACACAATGTAGGGCTACTGGCTGTGCAAAACTTTTTACTATCAGATCCTATACTCAATACCAGACAGGCTGCTTTTATCTTGGACGCCACGTCCTTTTGCCTTACCCATAACTATTTTCATTTTGAAGGCCAGTTCTACCTACAGACCCATGGTACTGCTATGGGAGCCAACTTTGCCCCATCCTTCGCCAATTTGACCATGGGTCTTTGGGGGAATCAATACATTTGGAATAATAACCCTTTTGCCCAACATATAGTTTTTTTCAGTCGTTATATCGATGACATTGTCATCATCTAGGACGGTTCTCCCACCCAGGTTGATGACTGTCGACCAGCTTTCACCACCCGCTGTGGAAAAACAATATACCGAAAGTACAGTTCTGCAAACTCAGGCAAAATTGTACTAGAGATTGTGCTTACGTTGCTCAGAGTTCACATCTCAAAGACAAGTTCACTGAAAAAGGCTACCCACCGCAATTGATAGAAAAGGCCTATAACTACCATCTTCCGGGTAAGAAATCTAAGGCCATCAAACCTCCGGAAGAGTCCATGGTACGTTTTGTTACAGGGTTCCATAGTCAATACAAAAAAATGGAACACATACTCTGCAAACATTGGAATATTCTAAAGCAGGACCCCCACTTGAACACCACTTTGTGCCAAAGACCTAAGGTCACTTATAGAAGGGCTCCTACACTAAAAAACAAAATAGCACCCAGTAAGCTAAAATGGAAAAAAGATGATCCCCTCTGTCTCATTCCTTTAATAGGAATGTACAGATGTAACAAGCCGTTGTGTATGACTTGTGGATTTGTCAATCATGGACAAAAGAGCTTCACCCATAAGGGTAGGCTCTTCCTTTTTGACAAATTCCACAATTGCTCCAGTGACTATGTGGTGTATTGCCTCACATGCCCTTGTAAGCTGTTATATGTTGGCCGGACCATCTGCCCATTAAGACAACGGTTTGGTAAGCATCGCATCATTGGTGGAATTAGGTTGTGACAAACATAGCGTGCCACGCCACTTTTTAAAGCATCATGCTCGGTCTACAGTAGGCCTTCGTGTGTGGGTCATTGAATCTATACCTAAGGGCTTATCAGAAGCAGAGCGTTTTTCGCGATTATGTGAACGCGAAACATTCTGGATATACTCTGGACACCCTTGCCCTCAATGGACTTAACGAGGAACTTGAGGTCAACACTATTCTTTTAATGTAATAATTTTTTAATTCTCTTTTTGATTACTTCACTGGGTTTACATCTGGTTACCTATTATATTGGTTATTTAGTAATTATTATTATCCCATTTTATGTATTTATGGCAGCATGTATGTGTGCGTGTGACAATAGATGCATGCACACGTAGTACATCCTGCGTATTAAATACGTCTTTACTAGCCACTTTGGATGGGTGTAATGTGTGTATGTGTGCATGCTACTTAGCACATCTTGCACACCACTCAGTCATCTTGGTTTGGTGTGTTTAGATGCACATGCACCTATTTCATTTGATCCCAATTTTATAGTATCCATTTTGCCCTCTTTCTAGTACATCACTTCATGATTTTATTTTTATATTTTTATTTTTATTTTTGTTAAATTTCATTTTTATTAATATTCTTTGTCTAGACATGGTAGCCCCTTCAGTGCTAGTCGTCACTTCTCTCTTTTCTAAATTGGAGAATAATTTTGAGTTTTCTTTTATTATATATAATTTTATTTTTTATTATATATACATATATAATTTTTATTTGTATTTTCCACATGGATTTGCACTATTATATGTTTTTCATTATAGCTGCTCTAAGGTGGTGCTATTGTTTTTATATATGGTCACCCTTTTAAGCATGTTATGTACCCATTACAGAGTATATATAGACCCCAATATCTCTTCTATATAAGAGGTCCTCATGGACCTTGCGCACGCTCTGAAACGCGCTGTGTTCTCCACAGTCATTGACGTCACAGGCTGCTTCCACGGGTTGGCTGCTCCTCTCCTCTGCAGGACTGCCTGTGTTCCGTCCTGGCTCCCTGCCGTACTGCAGCACGGATTTGGGACATTCTTGGGAACCGGCTCCCCCCACACCACTTTTTTCTGATACACCTCCTGCCTAGAGCACCGTTGTATTTCCAAATGTAAGTGGCTACTTTTTATCTTGTTAATTGAAATAAACCTTTTACTTAGAGGCGCTCCTCTCCTTTTGTTTTTCTTTGATGGTTTCGAGCTGACTTCACTCCATAGAAGAGCTGCCCTTCGTGAATAGCCCTATACCGTGCTGAATAAGAAATCCCTTCATCCGGTATCTTTCAACCATTTTTTCTTCAATGGACTTTCCTGAACTATGGACTTTTTTTTATGTTTGAAAGTATTTACATCTAGTACTATTTCTTTATGTGTTTTATGGATTACCCGGCTTAATTTACCATTACTATACCATATATGATTTTTATTTATTTTACCGTATTTTGCTTCATAGTTCTGAGCGCCAATATCTTTTTATTCATTTCTAAATTTACAGAGGGATTGATATGGGTTTGGTTGAACCACCATCGCACTGTCACCATAACTGCTGCCCAGTAGTATTGCTTAAAACAGAGAAGTGCCAGTTCACCAAGGGAAAGAGGAAGTTGTAAGGTTGCCTTAGCAACCCTAAGGGCGGACCCTGCCCCGATAAAAGTGTTCACCATTTGGTCCAATTTCTGAAGGAAGGAGTTAGGAATGGGAAATGGAGTATTGCGAAATGCATAAAGGAACTTTGGGAGAAACGTCATTTTAAGCAGGTTAATCCTTCCAACCGGTGAAAGGGGTGGGGACTTCCAAATCTGGCAACTGGATGTGAGTTGTTGGAGGACTGGGTATACATTATCTGTTGGGTACAAGCAATGTTCCTGCTTACTTCAATTCCCAAATACCTAAACTTAGTAACGCAGGTCAAAGGTATATGAGCTGCTAAAGGGGGAATCGATTGGGACAATGGGAAAAGTATGGCTTTGGTCCAGTTGATCTGGATACCTGAGAAAGATCCATAATGATTTATAAGCCTAGAGTTGCTTCTAGAGAGGTAGATGCATCTAGGAGATAAAGAAGGGCGTCATCTGCATATAGGGAGAGTTTCTCAGTCAGTGGTTCCACTGTTATCCCTTTAATTATAGCCGGATGACCTAATTAGGATAGCCAAGGGTTCCATGGCCAGGGCAAATAGCCCTGGGGACAAGGGGCAGCCCTGCCTGGTGCCTCTACATAGGGAGATATTCGGTGAAAGGATACCATTAGTCCTAACTCTAGCTGAGGGTTTTTTTATATAATAATTGTATCCAGGAAATAAACTTGGGCCGAAAGTTGAATCTCTCAAGCACTCGCCAAAGAACTCCCACTCCAAGTCGAAAGCCTTCTCGGCATATAGAGAGGATACAACACCCTGGGACTCCGCACTAGTCACCTGTGATATATTTGTATATAGACGGCGTAGATTTATATCGGTGCCCTTGCCCGGCATAAGGCCCGTTTGATCGCCATGTATTAGGGAGAGGATAACCAAGTTAAGCCAGTTCGCTAGGATTTTGGTAACCATTTTGGCATCAACATTAAGGAGCAATAAGACGCATATAGCTCAGGGCCTTTATTAGGTTTAGAGACCACCACAATCACCGCCTCTGAGAGGGTGGAAGGCAGCCCTCCCCCAACAGTATCAGCAATAGGGCATGAAATTGAGGAATGACAAGCTCACTATTAGTCTTATAGAATTCCGCCGGTATTCCATCAGGTCTCGGCAGACTGGAGTGAGGCAACTGCAGTTTGTACCTCTTTAAGGGTTATAGGGGCACCCAGCCTAGTGTGCGCGGTGGTCAGGTAGTGTTGGAAACTATCTGGTCCAAAAATACCTTCAGACCAATGCAAGACCCATGTCCTTTCTAACCTTGCTAATAACCATTTGGTATTGACCCCAAGTGTACGCCTTATAAGCATCGGTGGGGTAGCTGTACCTATATTGTGTTCCCAGTACACCTCCAGCTCTCCCGCAATCTCAGGGGCCACACGTTCATCTGTAATCCAAAAGCCAGACAGTCTCCATAGGCTAGACCCAGCTGGTGAATCTGTTTTAAACCTCACCAATAGCGGAGTGTGATCTGAAATACCACGCGGTAGAATTCCCACCTCTTGAGTATGGGAGAGCAGAGAGTCACTGACGTAGAATAGGTCAATCCTAGATAAGGAAGCATAAGTTACAGAGTGTCAAGTAAACTGCTTTTCGTTTGGGTATCTCCACTGCCACACATCAAGACCATATACCTCTGTCCAATGAGATAGGGGAGAGTCAAAAGCTTAGTCCGAGTTAAATCTGTCTAGGCCAGGGTTCTGAGTCATATTCAGTCCCCAGCTAGTAAAACACCAGCCGTGGGGTAGAGAGCTAACAATGGTGTTAATTTATGAAGAATATTAAGGGTGGCCGGGGGAGGCATTTATAGCCCCACGATCAGCAGCTCAAGTCTATCACATAGTGCATGGAGGGCCACATATCTCCCTTCTAGATCAAGATGTAGATTCAGGAGAGTACACTGAAGGGACTTGTGGCTCAGGATACGGACACCCCTGGAAAAAAGGAGAAAAGGTAAAGGAACCCACCCAGGGTTTCTTAAAAATCAGTATCCTGCTCCCCAACAGATGCGTCTCCTGCAATATACATATATGGGGAACATTTTTTTTTTTTTTTAGGTAATTTAACACCAGCAATCTTTTAATCTTTGAGTTCAGGCCACAAACATTTCTAAGATATAAATGGTAAGGGGAGCCATCACTGCTGTTTAATAGAGACCTGGGGATTCCAGAGCAGCACCAGCAATACATAGACATATAACATTATTTCAGCAGACATTTCAATAATAAGTTGTGTGTTAGCATAGTTAAAAGAGTTCCTGCGCCACCTAGTGGAAGGAGATCAGAACCACACATTTTAAAACCAAATAAAAAGGAAAAAAAAGAAAAATAACTAACTTGAAGTGAAATAGCTTACATCGGTAATACCCCCATCCCCCCACCCGGCACCACCCCCCGAACTTCGGCGTGCCTTCCTCCCCAAAAAAAACATGGCAACTGCCATTGAGGATTGTGAACAGTGGAGCACCAAAGTGTCAGTTCTTACACAGAGAGTCCAGCTGTAAGGAAAATAAGGATTAACGGTCCCTGCAGATCTATAATTCTCCCGGATTGCTCCAGGGGCACAAAACTTAAACTGGTTACAAACTTTGTCAGAATTAGATCCCCACTCTACCAACTGTATACACAGGAGCGAGGATAGCTCTCTAGGATGTTAATGGGCCCAGACAGGTGGGAGACTGCTGTTCACATGCACAGGTAGAGTCAGGCCTAAACCACCTACTGTGCCGAGCAGGGCAGATGGGGGACTGACAGGAAACTCTGCTAACTTTGTAGAGGAGGGAAAAGCAGAAAGGAGCTCATGTAAGAGCAGCTTACGATCAGAATCACCCTCTAGGTAGGTTCTCCAACCATTGCGACGCATCTTTAGGGGAGGTGAAGAAACGAACTGACTCACCATCTTGCATCGGCAGCCGAGCTGGGAGCAGCATACTATACTTGATCTTTTTGTTGCGCAGGTTGAGCTTCACGTGGTCAAATGAGCGTTGGAGCTTCCGGGTGAAGAACATGAGTTTCGCTCCCTCTTGGCGCAGCCCATCAACCTTCCTTGCTTTCTCAGGACCAGGTCACTGTCCCCTGAAATTCAGGAGCCGGAGGATAAATGTACGTGGAGGAGTTCTCGGGCAGTAGGCATCCTATGTGCACTCTCCACAAAAAAAAAGCCAGAGAAATGTGCACATGGTAGGAGGGCGCGCAACAGGTGTTCTGTAAAGGCCGTTGGGTCAGAGCCTTAAATACCCTCAGGTAGCCCCACAATGCGAAGATTATTCTGCCGGTTGCGGTTCTCCGCATCTTCCGCCCTTGCCTCCAGGGTCTTCATTTTGGTCTGAAGAAAAGAAAGGAGTAGATATGGCGCTGTTCTAAACCTGATAAGGTTCAGGTGTGTTCTACTCCCCAAAAGGGGAGGAAGGGGTTATAGGTGGGGAGAGAAAATGTGAATTAATTAGTGCCTGTTAGATGAGTATCTACAACCCAAAAGAATGTCAGATGCACTGTGCCTATGTGCTCATTATAGAAATGAAATAAAATTGGAAAATAAACATAAAAATAAAAACATGAAAATAAAAATACAAAATAAAATAGGTGGAAACTCTTATGTGAAATGTGTGTCAGGCTGTATGCCTGACTAAATAGAAAGTGCAGTGTGAAATATACCAACTTGTTTATGTAGTAAATAGATAAATACAACAAATCATTATTAATTAAAATGACCATAAATGCGATATGTTCATACAATTAAATAAATATACAAAGTGCTGGTGTGCATAAACAAGTGAACACGTGACTAATAATACAATAAAAGTGCTGTTGTGCCAGTGAAGGAATCCGTTTTGGCTCTGGTGGGCTTTTCAATGAATAAACACTCAGTGCGTTCCTTATTCGTGCTCCTATAGTGATTGCACTCACCAGATCCTCCACCCCCTCTTGGGGTCTCACACATCCACAGTTATGCCACTGTGTAGCAGTATAGGATAACTCCGTCTTTAGCCCGGGTTCACAACTATGCGAATTAGATGCGGCTTACAACGCATCCAATTCGCAGGACATTTTAAACTAAATTCATTTGAATGAGGCTGGTTCACATATGTGCGATGCATTTGCACTGCGCATTGCACAAAAAACGTGTGCGTTTTCTGGTCATTGCGGTGCGAATTACAAGCCCATTATCTTCTATGGGCACGCATCTGATTCGCAGCTGTGTTGCGGTGTGAACAGAAATGATCTCCCCTCCTCCTACACCTCCCCCTCTTCCAGTTCCTCCCCTGTCTGTTTTGGTGTGGTGACCGGAGCAAGCATGGCAAAAAGGGGTAGAAAAGTTTCAAAGGCGAAGGAATCCGTGGATTGTGAGGAGCTGATCAGACTTGTGAGGGATAAACCGATGATTTATGACACCCGGCATCCTAAATATAAGAACAACGTTGTTAAAAAAACATGCATGGCTGGAAATTGCCAGAATCATCTTGCCAGAGTGGAGCATGTGCTCATCCCAAGTATAGGCTGCCAAATGTAAGTTTTTTATTCCCTTTCACTACCTGTAGATGCTGTCCTATTGTTTAGTTATGTTGGCCATTTTTATTCTAACATTATAAAAAACAACAGCGTGTGTTTGCCCACAAATCCATACCAGGCCACATGCCCTCAACACTGTGCACATAACGGCGTCAGACAGCGACGGAGGGGTCCCTAAATTAATTAATAAGCTAAGATTCGCTTTGGCTAGCAAAAGAATATACAATGCAAATGTGAACAACATTATTTTTATTTAAATAAACAAAAAGTATGAAAAAAAGCATTATTTGTTACAGCACACTTTTCACTTTGTCAAGGCCCTGATAATATAATGCAAACCAATACACACTTTTTCTGATTAGATAGAATTCATCTGCCAAGGCACCTCCCCAGGTGGCGACATAAAGAAGTTTTGGAATTCACCACGAATATGTGTACCACTAGTGGTGCCCCTAGTAACATTCCACTGTGCCGCCTCCATGTTATGGCTCAGGGAATCCTCAAATAGATATCCGTCACGTTCACGCACATAGTTGTGCAGTGCACAGGCTGCTTTAACAGCACTGATAGCAATACTGAGATTTATTGATGTATGCATGAATCTCCACTTATTGCATAGTATCCCAAATGCACATTCAACTACTCGTCGTGCCCTAGTGAGCCCTAGTGAACACTCTTTTTTCTGCTGTCAAAGAGTGACTATAAAAAGGCCTGAGCATGTGCTCTGCAAGTGTAAACGCTTCATCTCCTACAAATGCATGTGGGAGGGAAGGATCTGTTGTTCTGGGCAGGGGAGAATGACTGGGCAAGTCTAGTGTATTCTCACGCAGCATGCGGCCAAATGAGGAATGTGAAAATACACTAGAATCCGAGCTGCTGCCATAAGAATCCACATCAATATAAAGAAATTTATAATTTGCGTCTGCCACTGCCATTAATACCAACGAAAAATATTTCTTATAATTAAAATATTGGCTACCACTAGCTGGAGGCTTGAGGGTGCGGATGTGCTTCCCATCAATGGCTCCCAGACAGTTGGGGAAGTTGCAATGCTGCCAGAATAGCTCCACTACTTGCAACCATTCGTGTTTGTTTGGCTTCTTCATAACCAAATCCTTCAGTTCTTCCCATATGACTAGGCAGGTTTGATTAACAATGCCACTAATAGTTGATTTCCCAACCTTAAATTCAAAGTGCAAACTTCCAAACGAATTTCCTGTTGCTAGGTACCTAAAAGCAGACATAAATAAAATTAATTTTATTTATTTGTTTTTTAGTGCATTACTTACAGACAAGGTGGCGCAGCATGCGTGATGCTTACCGCAAATATATACGCCATCTCACAGAAGCAAGGAGTGGCTCGGGGGCAGTGCCTAGGGTACCCTATATGTTTGCCAAAGACTTAGATTTTCTGCAACCCATTGTGGAGATTAGGGAGTAAGTTTTCATCTATATCATCTATGTATCTGCAAACCTCTTAACTTTGATTATGCCTAGTTAAGTTACACTCTTTTTTTTCTTAACAGGACAGAAGCTAGTTGGGAGGAACAAGATGTGATGGATGACCAACAGGAGGCACAACCGGAGGCCCAAGCCCAGATTAGTTTGGAAGAAGGCACAGAGGATTTGTCACAAATCCAAAGCTCCTTGAATCTGTGGGAAACCAACCCAGATGAGCAATCTGCAGTGGCAGAGGCTATCCCTGGGCCCTCCTCTGCTCCTGCACACATTGTTCTGCCAGCCAAAGTGCCACAAAGGGCGACCACCTCTATCATAACCTGACGTAAGTGAGTGCCTACTTGAAATGTTGAAAAACATGTCTGAAAAGGTGGATGCATTTTTATGTCCAGATACTATACTGGCGCTTAGTTTTGTCCCTCTAAGAAAGTCAAACCTGAGCACTACTTTGAAATGCGAAGCACTATCGAACAAGTGCTGCACTCCTTCTCAGAGCCACGTGAGGAAGCTTCATTTCAAGTGCCATATGTTCCACCACCAAGACCTCCCCTGAACTACCCCAGATACGTCCACTACCCAGAACAACACAAACCTTACCCCTATAATCCCCCATCCTATCCTTCTAGCTTTGAAAAGGCAACCTCCATATATGAAGTTAGACACAGTAACATTCCCTATCCCATCCCATCCCCAATTCCTTCAATCAGGCCCCCCCCCCCAAATCCTGGTATGTATGTGACAAGTCAACATGGCGAGGCTAGGCCAGATCCCAGCACTGCCCGTGATGACCAGGCTTCCGCCAGTCACTACTCCACTGAGGCCCCTTTTAAAAAAACATATCACAATCTGTGATTTCTGAGGTCTGTCCAAGGTTGAGGACCAAGAGGACACATGTTTTGAAAAATATGTTCAAGAGGCCTACTTGAGAGACATGTATATTTTTTGTTTTTGTTGAATGTTAATTTATGTTGGCTACATGTGCCAATTTTATAATTTTTTTAAGTATACTTGAATAAATAATTATTACGCCAACTTTTGTCGGGTTATATATTTAGAATGACACATGTTTGAAAAGTTCAAAATTAAAAATATTGCATTCTCCTACATTCACATGACAAAGGACATCAGTGGTGAAAAATACCTTAATGTGATCAGTAATCTTTCAGCAGGCTGGATACTTGGTCTGTAGCACGTGTTCTCACGCTCCAAGTGAGGGGAGTTTAATCCAAGTAATTCGTCATAACTAATTCAAAAATGAGTCTTTTATTAGATTAGATTAGATTTTTACATACACTTTTCTAAATACTAAGGTAAGTGTTTAAGAACATTCTTATTTGTAAGAAGGCCTGCATCCTTTATCAAAATAAAAATGTATGTTAAAGAAGTGGCATAACAAATAAGATATAACGTCATTTGCAGTTGTGTCATCATTTGGACAAATGTTTAGCCACTGGCAGCTGAATTTAACAATAACAATTGTCTGGTCACAAACTGGACAACAAAATGTTGTGGGATCCCCCCACACAAAGCACCTTGTCCTCATCAACTTGGGGGCAAGGTGTTTTTTTTTTTTTGAGGGGGGGGGGGGCACAAAACACACTACACATGTTAAGGGCATATGGCCTGGTTTGGTCCAGGAAGGGGGTGCTCACTCCCCCCCTTTTCATGGCCTTTTAGGCTGCATGCTCTGATAATATTCTGGTATGGATTTTGGGGGGGGGGGGGGTTGGGGGGCGGGAACATCACGCTTTTTAAAATTATAACACTGACATAAAGTCACACACATAGGTTAGACTTGATGGACCAGTGTCTTTTTCAAATCTCCCCTACTATGGAAATATGTTTTTAAAATTATTGTTTGGCAAATAAATTACTCACCTAGTTATTGAAATGCGCGTGTAATTGAAAAAAATTTTTCTTCATGCCCACGGAGGTATTCATACAGGATCAAGAACTGGCCTCTCTCATCCCTATTTGCTAGTATGGGATGCACCCGGTATCTTATTCTCCTCCCCCTTCTCCTCTTCTCTACTTCCAGCAAGATTGCTGCTGTTACAGCAACAACTGTTGGCATTATCATAGGCAGAGCAGCACACATTTTGCTAACAAAAATAACCCACACAATACAGACTCCTGGACAACCAGGAAGTGTCCAGAAAAATCAAGCTTTTTATAAGCAGCCTCACAAATAGATAACAAGTGATTGGCCTGCTCGAAATTCGCATCTATAATTAGACACTCACGGGTTACTTCCGAATTTGCAGCTGATCCGCAGCTAAAACGCTGACGAACCGCTGAACAACTGATTTTTCTCTGCGCAGTGAAACCGCAGCTTCAATTCGCACCACACATGTGTGAAACCGGGCTCATTGTTGGCTATGGCGAGATTCCATTATGGAAAGAGAAAAAAGGGGAGCCCACATAGCGTAATACTGTATAATAACCTGGTTTATTGGTGTATAAAAGGTACTCATATTCGGAAAGGGTATAACAAGCATATATTGCTGACACTATCTCAGTGACAGGAAGTGATGCAAGGTCGTATGCTAACTCCGCCCTACACAACCCTTATCCACATAAAAGGCTTCAGTCTGCAGATCACACCCAAAATGGCCGACGAGACTACTGTCTGCAATATCACTCCAAAAATGGTGGCCGTAATTACTATACATTATGCAAAACACCAAATTACTATAAACAGGAACTTTAGCAAGTACTATGCACGCTCCAGATGACGTCAGAGTAACAAAACGCGTAGGGCGGAGTCAGCATACGACCTTGCATCACTTCCTGTCACTGAGATAGTGTCAGCAATATATGCTTGTTATACCCTTTCCGAATGTGAGTACCTTCTTAAACGTATACACCAATACGCTATGTGGGCTCCCCTTTTTTCTCTTTCCATAATGGAATCTCGCCATAGCCAACAATAAAGACGGAGTTATCCTATACTGCTACACAGTGGCATATACTGTGGATGTGCGAGACCCCAAGAGGGGGTGGAGGATCTGGTGAGTGCAATCACTATAGGAGCACGAATAAGGCACGCACTGTTTATGAGTGTTTATTCATTGAAAAGCCCACCAGAGCCAAAATGGATTCCTTTACTGGCACAACAGCACTTTTATTATTATTATTATACAGGATTTATATAGCGCCAACAGTTTGCGCAGCGCTTTACAACATGGGGCAGACAGTACACTTACAATACAAATCAATACAGGGGGGGGATCAGAGGGCCCTGCTCGTTAGAGCTTACAATCTAGAAGGGAGGGTCAAGTGGAGACAAAAGGTAATAACTGTGGGGGATGAGCTGATGGAAAAAATTGTATTATTCACGTGTTCACTTGTTTATGCACACCAACACTTTGTATATTTAATTGTATGAACATATTGCATTTATGGTCATTTTAATTAATAATGATTTGTTGTATTAAATCTATTTACTACATAAACAAATTGGTATGTTTCACACTGCACTTTCTATTTAGCCAGGCATACAGCCTGACATTTCACATAAGAGTTTCCACCTATTTTATTATTTATTTTTTATTTTTATTTTCATGTTTTTATTTTTATGTTTATTTTCCAATTGTATTTCATTTCTATAATGAGCACATAGGCACAGTGCATCTGACATTCTTTTGGGTTGTAGATACTCATCTAACAGGCACTAATTAATTCACATTTTCTCTCCCCACCTATAACCCCTTCCTCCCCTTTTGGGGAGTAGAACACACCTGAACCTTATCAGGCTTAGAACAGCGCCATATCTACTCCTTTCTTTTTTTCAGCACTATACTCCACCTAGTGGAAGTAATTGGTAGTGGCAGCAGTTCTAGAAAACATCTCCAGAGTAATATTCCACTGCGCGGGGACTTTTTATTTTCTTCATTTTGGTCTGCAATGTGTCCCCCACATTCAGCTTCTGTCAGCCTAGTGCAGAAGCAGTCCATATCCTGTCGGAGTAGGCTGATATCCAGCTGCATGGATTAAATTTTACCCATGAGGGTAGTCTAGCAGGTTATGATCGCCTGCATCAGAGCATCAAAGTTGGACTGTTCACGCAGTGCTGGGTCCGAGTCCTCCATTTGGGACGCCATGTGAGCTGCTATGGCAGGAGGGGGTCCCGCTCCATTTTTAGTTTTTGGCGTGCAGTGGGATTTGCGGGAAGCCAAGGTGCCCTTCACCTTGGTCATTCCGGTCTCGTCTAGAATCCCCTCCTTAATAGGCAGGTTTCAGCGCCCAACCCGCAGGGAAATGGATGAAAAGCAGGAGAATAACCAGGAGCTCACTCAATGTGCATCTGCTTCACTGGCCATATTGGACACGCCCCCGTATCAGTCTATACATATTATCGTGGTTGGGATGATCTCGGGGAGGGCACTGGGAGTTGTCATTGAATGTAGGAAATGCATGATCATGTCATATCGTGTCCTGGACACGACAGCAGAATAAATCGGCATGTGGTGGATGGGGTGGGTGGACCAGTAGGCATGCAGTTTGTTCTTCTTTGTAAGCCCTATATTAAATGTAAAGCCGAAAAACAATTTGAACTTGTCTAGTGTAAGACATCGCCAATGAAACGTACGGGCGTAGGATGAATTGGGGTTGGAGGCAATAAATTGCTCTGCAAAGAGATGTGTTTGGTCCACCATATGCTGCAGCAAATCTTCTGGGAAAAACAAATAAAAATAATCTAACTGAGAAAAATTTGTAGAGTTGGACTGCACACCTGGCTGTGCGGTGAAAGGGGGGATTATAGCTGACCTTGAGCCGGCAGGCAACCATAAGGAGTTTTCCAGGGCATGGGGAAGGTAGAACTGGGCCCGGATTTTTTGGGTTGGGTGTGTAATTGCAGTACAGGTCTCCTCTTCCTCGGGTCTGGTGGTGCTGGTGGTAGGCAGGTCTTCTGATCTTGGTCCTGATCTCCTTATTCTTTTAGGAGGGACGGTTTCCTCCGCTGACTCCCCAAGTCCCCGATCCACTACTCTCTACTGGCTCGTATTCCAAACCAGAATCGGATTAAAGAGCTCCCTGCTGCTCTCATTATCCAATATATTAAGGATGTTATATGCCTCCTCAGGTGTGAAAAATCTTTGGGACATGATGGCGGTACTGATGGCAGGCCTGTGTGACACTACTGCTGGTGGTACCGACAGGTCACTGATGGCGGGCCTGTGTGACGGTACTAATGGCGGACCTGTGTGACGGTACTGATGGCGGTCCTGTGTGACAGATAGGCTGTGTGACAGTACTCTGCTGACAGGTTCTCTTTATTGGGGGGGCCGTGTGGTGCACAGTAAAGTGTAACAGGAACTGTAAAGTAGTAATCTACTCATTGATCCCTGCTCTCTCCTCACACGATCGGTGTGTGAGGAGAAGAAGCAGAGATCTCCTAGTAACCGCTCTTTGTTTACGCTTGTGATTGGACACAGCCGATCACGTGGTCTGAGGGACACGCGCCATCCCCGATTACCGCAGTGCGCACCTCCGATTGGACACAGCCAATCACGTGGTAAACTGTGTCCGGGGGACATGCGACATCCCGATCGTCCCGCGTGCCTCCGTGGGCGCGCACTAGCGGCTTATCCTGCTGGACACCATACGACACCCAGTCAAGATAATGCAACCACTTTCCGCCCCTCATTCTGTTATATGGCGGGTGGGAAGTGGTTAACATAATGTGCTAGTATGATGCATACTAGCACATTGTGCCTTTACCTTGCAGGGTGTGAGCCAAGCCAAGTCACAGCTCCCTCTGTCAATTTAGACACGGAGGCCCAACTGGGTCCTGCCCCCTATCTCCCCTGATTGGCTAGCTGACTTTGATTGACAGCAGTGGCAGCCAATGGGGCCGCTGCTTTGTCTCAGCCAATCAGGATGGAGAATCTTGGACGGCTGAGTCACTCGTGGATAGCACTGGACAGAGAGAGAACTAGGGGGCTGCTGCACACAGAAGGCTTTTTATCTTAATGCATAGAATAATTAAGATTAAAAAAAAACTTCTGCCTTTACAACCACTTTAAGATACTGCAACACAAACTTCTTGTGAATTCAAATGAATAACAAGAAAATAAAAAAAAACATATCCCCAAATCTATATACTCTGGTTATTAAGTCCATAATCCCGATGCTGCAACATATCCAATAGTTCATTTTGTGATGAATCAACAACTATTATTATTTATTACATTATTATACAGGTTTTACAGCGCTTTACAACATGAGGGCAGACATTACAGTTACATTACAATTTGGTACAAAAGGAATCAGAGGGCCCTGCTCGTTAGAGCTAACAATCTAAAAAGGAAGGGTCAATTGATACAAAAGGTAACAGCTGTGGGGGGATGAGCTGATGGAGGAAGCAAAACAGTGTTAGTTAGAAGCAGGATAGGCTTCTTTGAAGAGAAGGGTTTTCAGGGATCGCCTAAAGACGGATAGATTAGGGGACAGTCGGACAGATTGGGGTAGGGAGTTCCAAAGGATGGGAGAAGCTCTGGAGAAATCCTGGAGGCAAGCATGGGAGGAGGTGACAAGGGAGCAAGAGAGCAGGAGGTCTTGGGACGACCGAAGAGAGAGGCTTGGTTGGTATTTTGGGATTAGGTTAGTGATGTAGCTGGGGGCAGAGTTATGGATAAATTATTGTTAGTACTTTGAATTTTATTCGTTGGGTGAGTGGAAGCCAATGGAGGGATTGGCAGAGAGGGGTGGAGGACACTGAATGGTTGGTAAGGTGGATGAGTCCTGCAGCGGCATTCATTATAGACTGAAGTTGGGATAGTCTATGTAAAGGTAATCCAATGAGGAGGGAGTTGCAGTAGTCGAGGTGAGAGATAACCAGGGAGTGAATTAGAAGCTTGGTGGTGTCATTAGTTAAAAAGGGGCGTATTCTGGAAATCTTGCGGAGGCTAAGGCAGCATGATTTGGACAGGGATTGTATGTGGGCCTGAAAGGACCGTTCAGAGTCTAAGATTACCCCGAGCACCCTGGCATGTGGGGACGGACTGATATATGTGCCATTGATCTTGACAGAGAAGTCAGGGGAGGGGGCACATGGGGGAGGAAATATTAAGAGCTCAGTTTTAGATTCAGTTTGAGGAAGCGGTTTGACATCCAGGCTGATATGTCTGTTAGTAGATCAGTGATGCGCGAGGAGATTGATGGGGTGAGCTGAGGGGCAGAGAGATAGATTTGGGTGTCATCAGCATATGAGTTTTAGGAGGGCAGTTTCTGTGGAGTGCTGTGGGCGAAATCCAGACTCAAGGGGATCAAGAAGGTTATTCTCAATGAGGTGGTCGCTCAGTCGGTTGTAGACTAAACGTTCAAGGAGCTTGGAGGCAAAAGGGAGTAAAGAGATGGGTCTTAGGTTGTTAAGATTGGTGGGGTCTGAGGCCTTTTTTGGTATGGGACTGACTAGCGCATGTTTTAAAGGGTTGGGGAAAATGCCAGTAGAGAGTGAGAGGTTGAAGATATGAGTTAAGGAGTGTAGGATTGAGTCAGATGGTGACCGCAGTATTTGCGAAGGAACACAGTCCAGGGGGCAGGAGGTTAGGTGGGCATTAGAAAAAAGTTTAGTGACTTCCTCTATAGTAGCTAGGTTAAAAAAGGGAAGTATTGATTGTGCAGGAGGACAAGGAGTGTAAAGTGAGGGAGATATCTGTAGAGCGAAGATCACGAGATTAATTGTCTCAATCTTATTTTTGAAGTGATTAGCAATCTCCTGGGCAGTGAGTAAGTTGGTGGGTGGGGGTAATGGAGGACGAAGTAGAGTGGTAAAGGTAGAAAAGTGTTGATGGGGACTGCGTGAGAGGGTGTTAATGAGAGTGATAAAGTAGGTCTGTTTGTCAGTGTGCAGGCAGGAATGGTATTTTTGGAGGGCAGATTTATATTGGCTGAAATCTTGCTGTGACTAGTTTTACGCCACAGATGCTCAAGAACGCGGCTACATTTTTTTGACGCTTTTGGTATTGTTTGTCTGCCAGGGTTGTAGCGGTCGGGCTTAAATCTGTGCGTAGTGAGGGGGGCCAAGGTATCCAGGGTGGATGACAGTGAACTGTTGTAGACAGAAGTGGCCAAGCTGGGGCAGGGCAAGGATGAGATTTTGTCATGTAGACAATCTGTAGCTGAAAAAAGAAGAGTAGGGTTAAGATGGCGAGGGTTTCTACGAGTAGTTTGGTAGTTGGTAGGCAAGGAGGAAGATGAGGAAAGAGTGAATCTAATAAGGTGGTAATCAGAGAGAGGAAAAAGAATATTGGAGAGGTTGTGCGGAGTGCATAGGTAGGAGAATATGAGGTCAAGGCAGTTGCCAACAGTGTGAGTAGAAGCGCTTGTCCATTGTTTTAGGTCAAAAGAGGAGGTTAGGCACAGCAGCTTAGAAGTAGCGGGAGTGTTAAGATTAACAGGGATGTTGAAGTCACCAAGAATGATTGTTGGAATTTCAGAAAAGAGAAAGTAGGGTAGCCAGGCAGAGAAGTCGTCAAGGAAGTTTGATACCGGTCCAGGGGGGCGATAGATCACAGCAATTCTCAATGAAACTGGAGAAAATAGCCGAATACAGTGAGCTTCAAATGAGGAGAGGGACAGAGAGGGGGGTGGATGAAGAACCTGAAAAGTGCTTTGAGGGGATAGGAGGATTCCAACACCACCTCAGTTCCGTCCACTAGGCCTGGGAGAGTCCACAGGAGGCCGCCATAGGAGAGAGAAGCAGGAGAAGGAAGGTCAGATTCTTGAATCCAGGTCTCAGTACTTGCAAGTAGGTTCAGGGAGTTTGTGATAAATAGGTCATGGACAGTGGTGAGTTTGTTACAAACAGCGGGCATTCCAAAGGGCACAGGAGAAGGGGAGGCTGGTTCTAGGCTGAAGAGGAATAGAAATGAGATTGTGTGGATTGTGGCTGCTATCATAGGATGAGGGGTGCTGGGTATGTTGGCCGAAAGTAAATGATGGTGGTCCAGGATTTGGGGAAATATCTCCAGAAGTTAGTAGAAGCAGAAGGGTGAGAGAGGTGATATGGGATTGTGACTTATGTGGGGGGACACGTCCCAGTGGCCTGCAGGTTTTATTGGTATATGGGTTCAGAATTAGCAGGAGCAGATACGTGCAGTAATAAAGGTGAAGTCAGGAGTGAGGGTGATATATATATATATATATATATATATATATATATATATATATATATATATATATATATATATATATATATATATATATATATATATATACACTGCCCTTCAGGTCTGGTATGGATTTTAAGGGGAACCCCGTGCCAAAATTAAAAAAAAAAAAACAAAAAAAAAACGGCGTGGGGTCCCCCCAAAAATCCATACCAGACCCTTATCCGAGCACGCAACCTGGCAGGCCGCAGGAAAAGAGGGGCGTCAGAGGGGGGCGGGATCACCGGGTGGCCCCGCCCCCGTTATTTAAGAACCGTCAGACGAGGAGAAGCGTCACACAGTGGGAGCCTCCCACCATGCCAGCACGGGTGCGGAGCGGCCCGGAGAATAAGATGAAGAAGAGAAGAAGATGAAGAAGAGAAGAAGATGAAGAGAAGAGCGGGAGCCACCCCCCATGCCATGGGTGCGGAGCGGCCCGAGGAGAAGAAGATAGAAGACGCCGCGGAGGAGATGCTGGACGAGAACACCGGAGGAAGAACCAGAAGAGCCAGAAGAAGATGAAGGAAGATAGAAGAAAGAAGAAGCATTTAAATAAAGGAATTGTCAAAAACTGTCTCTTGTCATTTTTAACATTTCTTGACAGTTTTTTTAGTGAAATGGTAGGGGTACTTTTGTACCCCCTTACCATTTCACACAGGGAGGGGCCGGGATCTGGGGGGCCCCTTCTTAAAGGGGGCTTCCAGATTCCGATAAGCCCCCCGCCCGCAGACCCCCACAACCACCGGCCAGGGGGCTACCCCCAAAGCACCCTCCCAATGTTGAGGGCATGTGGCCTGGTACGGTTCAGGAGGAGGGGGGGGTGCTCTCTCGTCCCCCCCTCTTTTCCTGCAGCCTGCCAGGTTGCGTGCTCGGATAAGGGTCTGGTATGGATTTTTGGGGGAACCCCACGCCTTTTTTTTATTTTGGCGCGGGGTTCCCCTTAAAATCCATACCAGACCTGAAGGGCCTGGTATGAAATTTAGGGGGACCCCCACATCATTTTTTTAAATTTTGGTTCGGGGATCCCCTGTGGGGAATTCCCATGCCGTTTTTATCAATGAACTTCTATGTGTATTGTCGGACGGGCAATGCAATAGCCGTGAGTAGTTTTGAATGACTTTTTTTCCTTTGAAATGTCATTTTGCTGTCAGACTGTTCTAAACATGGGAAACGTGCGCCCCTTTACAGGCATACTATAGACACCGCCCAGTTACGAAATTTAAAGGGATATAACACTTTTATTGTTTGACTTTAAGCATTAAAATCACTGCTCCTGAAAAAACGTCCGTTTTTAAAACTTTTTTTGCATTGATCCATGTCCCCTGGGGCAGGACCCAGGTCCCCAAACACTTTTTATGACAATATCTTGCATATAAGCCTTTAAAATTAGCACTTTTGATTTCTCCCATAGACTTTTAAAGGGTGTTCCGTGGCACTCGAATTTGCCGCGAACACCCCAAATTGTTCGCTGTTCGGCAAACTTGCGAACAGCCGATGTTCGAGTCGAACATGAGTTTGACTCAAACTCGAAGCTCATCCCTAATCCTGACTAACAGAATGAACTTCTCACACCAAGGCTCACTACAAGACACAGCAAGAGAGCATTAAGGTCAGAGCCGTAAAGATAGGAACAGCTCATAATTTAGATATAGACAATAAGAACGTAAAATAAACATCACTGTGATATGGACAGAGGTAAAGAATTTGAAGGCAGCATAGATCACCAAAAGCACATACACAGAATTAGCAAGCAGATCCCAGTTTCAATTAAAGGTGGAAGATGTGGTTGAGCTGACACGTACACAGAATTAGCAAGCAGATCCCAGTTTTAACTAAAGTTAATATAACTATCTTCACACAGCTAATGTATAGTGATATGCACTCTGGTTAAAAATACAGTATCTCTGGTACTTCACCACATGCAGTGTGTTTGTGCACCATAATTTTTGACCCATATAATTATATAGGTCTAACAGCGCTTGTTCCTTTTATAAAAGAACAAGAACCTGGTGCATAAAGCACGGTAAACCCCTCGTGGATTTATTAGTCAGACCAATATGTAGGTAAAAGATATGGTTTTATTGAAACATCATAATAAAAGATATACGTAGGTAAACATATATAGCTTGTAAATTCACAAATACATAACATGTAATAACCAAAATAGCGCATGATGCATAATGAACAATTGCTGCCCTTGGAATTCTAGCGGCCTAGCTACCGTGCATACTGGCGCGGACACCTTACATGTTTCGGACTGATTAAAGTCCTTCAGAGGTTTTTATCATATGAGTAATGATAGTTCTACAATATAAATATATAATAATTAGTAATACAATAACATTTTGAATATAAACAATTGATATATACAAAAAAGGGTATTAATATATCTGCATATAATCAAAGTTGCATGCTGTACTTACAAAATCAAATATTGCTCGTGATTGGTGAATGGATGCTCACTTTTCAAATGGAGAGAGCTATGCACCATTTAATGACCCCAAATGGAGACCGATAGGATCAAAGGATGGAGAGGGCCAGAGGCTGAACACACAAGGACCCCACGCAAGGGAACAAGAGCCCCTCCCAGGCTTTTGCCAACCAGACAAGATGTCTATAGTCATTAGTTGGTGGAACTTCTAGGATAGTAGTCTGTTTAGATCTTTAAGCAGATCTAAAAATCAGGAGGTGTGTATGTCTAACATGACTTTAATATAATCTATACATAGGCATAAAGAAAGTGAAGTGATTGTAGCTAACAAACAGAGCAGCTGTTCTGTCAGGTAAATCAGCAAAAGGAAGAGTAGTCTGTCTGTGTGCATGTCATACCGTCAATGTTTACCGGTGCCTTATGTCCATCCATTTCACAACTATGCGCTGGACTGAATGGCAGCACAGGGTGGGATTTTTATACTTGGCTGATTTAATTGTTCATCAGATTGCCCAACTGGAGATCAGAAACAGCTGGTTTGGCAGAGATGGAATGTTGGCACCCTGAGCTGTGGGGTCCAGTGTCCATCATGGGCTCCACAGTGCAGCCACGCCCAAGAGAGGGTGGAGCTGCATTCGCTTCATCACGCCACCGAAGGCTAAGGCAGCATGAAGCACGTGCAGTTACCCCCCTATGCTCCGGAGTGGAACATAAACAGGATGGGAAAAATAGGCATCCAGAAAGAGCCCCTGGATCCCACGGCCAAAGAGCTGTCCAGCCATGGTCCCTGAAAGGGACACGAGAAGACCCCACCAGGCGCCAGAGGATCAAAGACGCATGCTCAGTCCATAGAAAAAGGGGAAACATACAGTGTAAAAAAAAAAACAATGAATGCATACATAATAAACCATCCAAATAGCAAGAAAAAGCGGAATAGGATGGGGGGAGGGAAGGAGGAGGGGGGGGAGTGGGTTAGAGGGAAGGAAGAGAATGGGTTACATAAAATTGTCAAATCACATATATCATATATAAGCCAATATACCAACATACCCGAGGGAGAAAGAAAAAAAAAAAGCCTGGCAGGGGCTCCTGTTCCCATGCCGTAGGGTCCTTGTGTGCAGCCTCTGGCTCTCTCCATCGTGCGATCCTATCGGTCTCCATTTGGGGTCATTACATGGTGCATAGCTCTCTCCATTTGAAAAGTGACCATCCATTCACCAATCACGAGCAATATTTGATTTTGTAAGTACAGCATGCAGCCATGATTATATGCTATAGGCAGATAAATTAATATCTTTTTTTGTTTTTATTGATTATATTCAAAATGTCATTGTATTACTAATATTATATACTGTATTTATATTGTAGAACTATCATTACCCATATGACAAAAACCTCTGAAGGAGGACTTTAATCAATACGAAACATGTAAGGTGCCCACGCTTGTATGCATGATAGCTAGCCCGCTGGAATTCCACGGGCAGCAATTGTTCATTATGCATCATGCGTTATTTTGGGTATTACATGTTAAGCATTTGTGAATTTACAAGCTATGTTTACCTACGTATATCTTTTAATATGATGATTCAATAAAACCATATATCTTTTACCTACATATTGGTCTGCCTACTAAATCCATGAGGGGTTTACCGTGCTTCATGCAACAGGTTCTTGTTCTTTCACATTAATCAATAGTGGATTAGGCAGACCAATTTTAGCATACAAACACTTACCAATTCCTCTATATACAATTTTGTTCCTTTTATAAAGGGCTGCTCTATTAACCTCTTCCATCCACGCTTGAAGGTGGTATTAAAACTAGGGTATGGGTCCCTTTAAGATGACTTCTCTTTCATTTAATGTCAACAGTTCTCATAAAAGTAAAGAACTGCTCACAGTGCATTGCCATTTCAAACAATATATATCTAGCTAGATAAAATCACACTTAACTTAATAAAATACACCCAGAGAGTATGTACAGCATGTATGTAAGCAGATCAGTACTTCCCACCGAACTTCCGGACTCGATCGTGCCCGGAAGTGCATTACAACCCATATGACTTCCTCAGGGATATAGACTGATGACAGACTCCAGGACTAAATCGTGCCATACACATTATAGTATAGTTTATTTATTCATTTATTTATAGTTTTTATTTCTTAATATTTTGACTAACAATAAGGAAAATATCAGGAGCAGCGCTACACTATTTGTTCATATATTTGTCTGACATATGTGGAGCCATATGTAAGTGGTAGCGGCAGCTCTCCGTGCAGTTGTTTGGAACTTAGAATTGCTGACTGGCCACGCATAAATAACACATTACACATATTCAGCTTATTACTCCTTGTACTTGTGCAGCAAAAAAGGTGATTAACCCCCAAAGGTACTAGTGGGACTTTAAAGGCAACAGAGGTAAAGGAGGCAATTGTATAAAAGCATATAGCTTTTATTTATACATAGCAAAAATATATATAATACAACATCCAATGTGCAATGATAAACAATCTGCAGGGTGTCTTCTGACTAAATAGGGTATGTACAAAAATTGGTGACACTCTCCTCTAGGATGTCCCACGCATTTCAGGAAGAGTTCAATCCTTTCTTCAGGGTTATTTAAGAGGGAGTCACAAGTATTGGATTTCTATAACAGAGCCTAGTAATTAGCAAACAAAAAGCAGGAGAGATAAAGGAGAACATGGATACATATTAATGGCCAACATGATTGTAGCGCACCAACCCTATAAATAAAGCATATGTAGATCATCCCAGATATGTGTAAAAATCTCACTGTGCCACAGATTGAAGCATCTCAAATGACCCGAGTGAGGCCAGGGCCCCACATGTTCCACACAAGGATCCCCCTTAAAGCCACTAGATGTGGCCACATGTAGCCGAATCAGATAGGGTGCTTAGAGTCCTAAGATCTAGGTGAAGAGAGGGGGCAGACAAGAGGAAGAAGAACCATCTGAATACGTATATGAGACTACAATCTGACTCAAGGATATATCTTGTAAAAATAGAAGCAAGGGTTACCTTTAAATCTCAGACAAGTAGCCCATACACAAATATATACCCATAGGGTTCTCAGAGATATCCATTGGCTTGTAGTAGATGGTGCTAAGAAGAAAATCAGAAAATATATCCCACAGTATCAAAAGGATCGATCATAGCACATAGTATAATGCAGGGGGAGAAAGGGGGTAACGCACATAGCTTACCAAGAGGCTCAGCATGGAGAAGTGTGGTGTGGCTCCCAGCAGACAATGCAGCAGTGTCCGTGCACGCCGCCGGCCCGTGCAATACTGGGTGACGCCATGCATGGGCGGTCCACAAGCGCACCTAGTGAGCAGCCCCGGAAGGGAGACAGAAGCCCAGGGTCCAAGGTGACCCTGGCCACTCCACCAGGCTGTCAAGGACAAGCCTCCTGCGTGGATCCGTGGGAGGCCTGGGTGCACTGGGCGGGAGCACAAGGGGCCACAGGCTGGACAGAAGAGCCCCCCCAGTGGCCAAGTGTGAGATTATAGCAGGATACAAACACAGAGGCGAAAAAGGGGAAATGTTAACACATATAGAGGCTAAACAGAATGTCCGAGGACATATCAGAGCCTCATATGTTACATTGTATGCAGTCAATAATATTAATACAATACATAGTAGAATACACATCTAATTTGTGCCAAAGCCCAACTAACATCTATTATTGTATTTAGTTTAACCAAAACTTGGAGATGGAAAACATATCAATACTTGGCATAGGATTGGACCATATGAAATAATTTCTTACATCCCCCTGATGAAAAAACACCCAAAAATGGATGGAGGCTCAACTGGTTGATGAGTCTAAGGGGGGGTGGGGTCACCCCAAACTCCGCAATCCAGTGCGCCTCACGCTGGAGCAAGAGCTTGTTCCACTCCTTCCCCTGGGATTGGGATGGTTCCGGTCCAAAATGAGAAATTGTATAATAGGGAAATCTGCCTTATGATGGCCCCTAACGTTCCTGCCTAGAGGTAAATCAGGATTCACTGTTGAAATGGCAATGTGTCAATATGCCCCTTTATGAAATTCCAGCTTTGCTTTTTCTACATAGAAGCTAGGACACTGGCAGGTGAGCAGATAAACCACCCCAGCTGTCTTGCAATTTGCTGACTGTTTAGGTTTATACGGATGACCATTGGGTAGGATAGCGTTCTGTTGCATAGTCATATACTGACAATAGGAGCTTCCTCTACATGGGAATGCCCCCCTTCATTTGCAGGGGTCCCTCCTAAATGTTCCTACAAATTCACTGTGAACTAACTGATCTTTAAGAGATCGAGCTCTATGATAGGTGATAGCAGGAAAAGTGGGTATATGAGGACTAAGTCGGATCTATCTGCAAAATACTCCTGTATTTTTCGATAATGTTTTTGATGGGTTTATGTGGTTTGTTAAAAATCGTGATGATGCAAGTCGTTTGAGATTTAGAAGTCGTCTTTTTGCCAAACAGGAGGTCCTGTCTTGTTTGGTTGGTTGCTTGCCTATAGGCCTTTTTGAGGCAAGTAGGTGAGTAACCCCTCCTCAGTAATATGTCTCGAAGTTTGGCTGCCTAACGACTAAATGATTTGTCGCTATAACAATTTTGTCCGATCCGCAGATTTTGGCTATAGGGGATGGAATGGCTAATTTGTTGTGGATGTGCGCTACTGGCATGTAAGATGGTATTGCCTGCCGTGGACTTGCGGTAAAGTTCAGTCGACAAGCTGCCATCTTGGTTTTTTATGATACTGACATCAAGGAAAGTAATGGCTTGTGCGCTGTATGTCATGGTGAAACTGAAATTACAGCTATTCTTGTTAATAGTGGCAATGCAGGTCTGGGAGGTTTCCGAAGAGCCCTCCCAAATGAGGAATATATCATCTATATAACGATACCAAGAAAGAACATGGCATGTTATAGATGACAGTGATTCATCCGCAAGGAAAGAACACTCCCATTCCCCCAGGTATAGGTTCACATAAGATGGGGCACATCAAGTTCTCAACACTACACCCAGCACCTAGAGAAGTAGGGAGACGTCAAAAGAAAAAATGTTCCAGAGCGGAAACAACGTGGATAAAAAGAGGGGTGGTGCGATGTTGGTCTAGCGAGTATGGTGGACCCACATCCCAAATGTATCAAGGTAAATGGAAAATTGATCCTCTTACGGGACTTTAAAGTGGACTCATGAGTAATAAGGAGTATAAATAGTATAGGTTTGTTGCAATGAATTTAGGTATTTATTAGGGTGTAAATCTGGATAGGTCTAAGGTACAAAGAGTACACATACATAGGATACAGGATGCATAATACAAACACAAAAATTGTATAGCAATACAGTATGCAGAGATCCACAATCATAGAACTCCGGTACATATGGAACACACATACGGGGAATACCCGACGCGTTTCGAGATAAACTCTTCCTCAGGGGTGTCTGATTGGAATCGGCAAACAAAAAGGTAAGTCTATGAATCAAAAAGACAGTTATAAACCAATTGTATGGTAATATATATTCAAAGTCAGCATAAACATCATAAACATCAAAAGAGGTATAGCTCTGGTGGTACAGATATATAGTATGCATATATGATAAAACTAGAAAAAAAACGTGAGGTACTGACCATATAGTATTGCTTGAGGGACATGTATTTGGGTACTGCATCCAATAAAATCATTCGAAAGGAGGGGGGTGGAGGGGATAAAACACCACTGAACTTCAGTATATAACTCGTTCCTAATCCATGTCTGGCAGGCCTAGTGTGCCCAGACCCAGCGGAGCGACCAGGGGGGCATTCCCCAACAGAGGGCGTCAGAGAGCCACCAGTTGAGTGGAGTGATCCAAGGTGAGCTCCAATCTGTGAAGGAGCAAAGAGGTAGGGAAAGAGTTGTTAGAGCAAGGCAAGGGGTATGCCTCAAGGGGGGTAGGTTGTGTGAAGGCCCCAGGTATGGAACAAGACATGTATGTACATGATGCGTAAAGGGAGTATAGGATGAAATACCTGGATGGTGGCCGTAAGGGCCTGTACAAGCAGGAGGCTGTAGGTCTGTAAGGAGGATCTGGCCAGACGAGCAAGTGCAGTGATCCTGTGTATAGTGCCCCGGCTCAGGGTATAGTGCCCCGGCTCGGTGACACCCAGTCTCCAAAAAAATCTCTCTGGTGCCACAAGAGGGAAGGTGGATTGGAGAGTGCCGGCTATATGGGGGCAGCGGAGATACGTGCCCAGCCAGGGGTCCAGGCCAAGGGAGGCTTGGAAGGTCCGGCCTGCAAAAATAATAAGGAGGTAGGTAAGAGAGGAGACCGAGTAGGGTGGTGGGGTGTCTGCCCGGGGGAACACAGGGCGGTGCATGAGGTTGGTTACCTGAGTCGGGGTCTGGTAGTGGTGAGGACCTCATGTGCCCCATCGTACGCCAACCTGTACCTGGGGGAATGGGAACACATGATACACGAATGCCCCCACCTCGCTCCATACATGGAGAATGCTGTTCTGTGGTACCGCTACATCGACTATGTTCTCCTTGTGTGGAACGGACCAACATCATTACTGCCTACCTTCCTAAAATCACTTAATGATAATGACTTCAACCTCTCATTCGCCATGACCTGGGACCAGGAATCGATCACCTTCCTGGATGTCACCATTCATAAGGACAGTGATGGATCCCTCAGCACGAGCCTATTCAGAAAATCCTCTGCTGGCAACTCTATACTCCATGCCAGCAGCTTTCACCCTCAGCTACTCATTGCCTCCATTCCGTACAGCCAATACCTTTGCACCAGAAGGAACTGTACTGATGACGCAACCTTTGTAAAAGAGGCCAAGACCCTACAAATACGCCTACGTGCAAGGGGATATTTCAACTCATGCCTTAAGAAAGCATACAGGAGGGTGTGTGCTAGAACACGCAGTGACATATTGTACAATCCCTCGACCAAAAAACTAAAGTCCAAACCTATCTCCATCATCATGAGATTTTCTAACCAACACGTGGCAATCAAGAGAGTTATATCCAAATATTGGCACATGCTCACCATGGATCCCTCCATTGGCCCCTTTGTACCCCCCGCACCGGCATTCACTTACAGACGGGCTGGATCTCTCCGAGACCAGCTTGTCTGCAGTGAATTCAAAGGCGGGGGCAAACATGACCCCTGCAAAAACAAAGGCACCTTTCGGTGTGGTGGATGCAATTATTGCAGGTTCCTCAACACCTCCAATAATGTCACCTTGCCCAATGGCGAACGCTTCAGGCCTAGGCATTACGCTAATTGCAAAACATGTGGGGTAGTGTACCTGCTCACATGTGAATGCACATGTTTCTATATAGGGAAAACCATCCAGGAGTTTTGGCGCAGGGCCTATAGACACATCACAGCTATGCAAACCTGCAACCCCAATTTACCTCTTGGCCGTCATGTCACAAATGTACATGAGAGCATTTGCCCCAAATTCCACTTCATAATCCTCGATCGTGTACACCTTGGTATGCGGGGAGGAGATGTGAATAAAACACTCTTACAGTTGGAACAGAGGTGGATCTTCAGATTAAGAGCCACCCAACCTCCGGGACTCAACACGTGTATATCCTTCAGACATTTTCTGGAGGGTTTTTCCTCAGGGGGCTCAGAGTGGGAACCTGACGAGATCCCCCTAGGCCCCTCCCACCCTCCGGGCCAATCTCACTGGCCCGGATCCCTCCACCCCCCATGCATCCATTACCCCATGGGCTGCACTTTCTGTATATATGTATATTTTTATTGGACTTGTACATACTTGTATATAATATATGTGTCTCCTTGGGTATGCCAATATATGTACTGTTACAACATGCCTAACTTGTTTTTATTTACAGTTCCTTTCACCACCATCACCCTCTTCCCCTCCTCTTCTTCCAGTGTCCTGGCCATGTCCCCTTTTCTCCTCCTGTGTACCTCTCTGGTACAAATTCCTGACATTCCACCCACTGGCCTGTTGGCTCGTTCCTCCTCCTCATCCTGGGCCACCCCACCCCTGGTGCGGCGCCGGGCCATTTCCCACTCGGCGCAGGGGGGCCGCCTGGTGCAACATTGTTCGCCGCAGGCAGCCTTCTCACAACCAGAGGATTCGGATCAACATCCCGATTCGGTTTCCTCTGATCTCTGCGTTGCGGGCCTTCGGTGCGGGTCTCAGTTCCCCGCCCCCGTGCGTCCTACATCATCACACCGGGGCCTAGACGTCACCGCTCCCGGGTTTTCACACATACTCCGCCTGCGGTCTCCAGGGGGACCGATGCGCGCGCCACAGGCCCGGGGGCATCTACCTTTCCATCCATTGGCTGCGCCCGCGACCTATCGCGGGCGCGGCCGCGCTATTTCTTACGCCACACCGATCCCACCACTCCATGGCGTCCCGCATCTCTGCACGCCGCGCCTCACCACTACCAGACCCCGACTCAGGTAACCAGCCTCATGCACCGCTCTGTGTTCCCCCCGGGCAGACACCCCACCACCCTACTCGGTCCCCTCTTACCTACCTCATTATTTTTGCAGGCCAGACCTTCCAAGCCTCCCCTGGCCTGGACCCCTGGCTGGGCACGTATCTCCACTGCCCCCATATAGCCTGCACCACTCTCCAATCCACCTTCCCTCTTGTGGCACCAGAGAGATTTTTTGGAGACTGGGTGTCACCGAGCCGGTGCACTATACTCCGCTACACAGGATCACCGCACTTGCTCATCTGGCCAGATCCTCCTTACAGACCTACAGCCTCCTGCCTGTACAGGCCCTTACGGCCACCATCCAGGTATTTCATCCTATACTCCCTGTACACATCATGTACATACATGTCTTGTTCCATACCTGGGGCCTTCACACAACCTACCCCCCCTTGAAGCATACCCCTTGCCTTGCTCTAACACCCCTTTCCCTACCTCTTTGCTCCTTCACAGATTGGAGCTCACCTTGGATCACTCCACTCAACTGGTGGCTCTCTGACGCCCTCTGTTGGGGAATGCCCTCCTGGTCGCACTGCTGGGTCTGGGCACCCTAGGCCTGCCAGACGTGGATTAGGAACAAGCTATATACTGAAGTTCAGTGGTGTTTTATCCCCTCCACCCCCCTCCTTTCGAATGATTTTATTGGATGCAGTACCCAAATACATGTCCCTCAAGCAATACTATATGATCAGTACCTCACTGTTTTTTCTAGTTTTATCATATATGCATACTATATATCTGTACCACAAGAGCTATACCTCTTGATGTTTATGCTGACTTTGAATATATATTACCGTACAATTGGTTTATAACTGTCTTTTTGATTTATAGACATACCTTTTTGTTTGCGGATTCCAATCAAACACCCCCGAAGGAAGAGTTTATCTCGAAACGCGTCGGGTATTCCCCGTATGTGTGTTCCATATGTACCGGAGTTCTATGATTGTGGATCTCTGCATACTGTATTGCTATACAATTTTTGCGTTTGTATTATGCATCCTGTATCCTATGTATGTGTACCCTTTGTACCTTAGACCTATCCAGATTTACACCCTAATAAATACCTAAATTCATTGCAACAAACCTATACTATTTATACTCCTTATTACTCATGAGTAGGTGTCCCCTTTAAAGTCCCGTAAGAGGATCAATTTTCCATTTACAGAGCGGAAACAAAATCATGGAGTTTGCAATTTTGCCTATGAGATTGTGAAAGGACACGTTTCACTGCTGAGACACCCATATGGTGGGGGATGGAGCTGTACAGAGCTTCTACATCCACTGGCACTAAGAGTGCCTCAGGAGGAAGATGGAGTCCTTCTAGATTTTGTAGTAGGTGAATAGTATCCCTGATATAGGAGGGAAGGTTGTTGACATATGGTCTTAATATTTTCGTCTACAAACCTAAGATTTTCTGTAATGCACCCTCTTCCTGACACAATTGGTCTCCCATGAGGGCTTTTTAGATCTTTGTGAATCTTGGGTAACCTAGAGAACGTTGGAATATTGGGGTGCTTCTTATGGATAAAATGCCTTATGTTTTTATCTATGACGCCATTCAAATAGCCGTCAACTACCAAAAGAGAGACATTTTTGTAAAATTTGTCAATCAGGGATATCAAAATAGGTCTATACCACTCATTGTTCTGGAGAATTTGTCATGCTCACTATGTTGCCCTATTTATCAGAGGGTTTGATAGTCAGAGAATGACATTCCCTCAAATTTTCCAGAGCGTGTTCTTCTGAAGTGGAGAAGTTTCCCGACAGGATTCTAGTTCTTAATTTTTTAATCTCTTTCGTGGTCAAAGATAGGAAAGCAGCCAGGTTGGGATTAATGTTTGTTGACGGAAATTAATTTGATTTTTTTACTGTGGAGTTACTCGATTGATTTTCAGTCTCTGTGTCTATGTGATCCTGTAGGAGGGTAGCAATATCATAGCGATCAATGAGATCAGTAGGCTCTTGTTCCTCCAGAAGTACCAGTAAATTGTCCAAGGCCTCGTCTGACTTTTTGCCAATTTGTAGCTGACATAGTGTCTGTTTCATATATAGGCTCTTAAGTATAAGTTTTCTTGCAAAAAGATGCAGGTCTTTAATGATTTAAAATGTGTCCATGTCAGAATTTGGATAAAAACTGAGGCCTTTGGAAAATACACCTACCTCTTCTGGAGGGAGAGTGTGGTCAGAAAGATTAATAATGAAATGTCATGACTATCAAATGATAATTCATTACAAGGTACAATGTCTCGGAATTCCTGGTTGTCTGTGTTTTGTTGGGTGTTGAAAACAAGTTCTAAAAAATCTGTCAGAAGAGGGGATGGTAAGAGAAGTCCCCTGTGGGGGAAGAGAAACAGTGTGCAGTGAAGTGGATCAGAAATCCACAGAGTATCCTAGTGGGCGCATGTGCATGTCACCTGTTCCATGATTGTTAGAGCAGTGGTTCACAACCCCGTCCTCAAGTACCCAACAGGCCATGTTTGCAGGCTTTCTTTTATCTTGCACAGGTGCTTTAAATCAGAGACAATGGCTTGGTATTTTGGACAGCTCTTCTAAGAGAAATTTCCAAAACATAGCCTGTTAGGGGTACTTAAGGACAGGTTTGAGAACCACTGTGTTCGAGAACCCCACAGTGGGGAAAGTGAGAGAGTGTGACAAAGAAGGAGACACTATAGTGCATTTTTTTGTGCTTGATTGAGCCATCACCAGATGAGACCTTTAGTTTTTTTGTGGTTTTTCTGTTTCTTCTTAGTACCATCTACTACAAGCCAATGGATATCTCTGAGAAACCCTATGGGGCAATAAATATACAGTGCCTTGAAAAAGTATTCACACCCCTTGAAGATTTTCCACATTTTGTCATGTTACAAATAAAACCATAAATGTATTCTATTGGGAATGTATGTGATAGACGAACACAAAGTGGCACATAATTGTGAAGTGGAAGGAAAATGATAAATGGTTTTCAATTTTTTTTTACAAATAAATATGTGAAAAGTGTGGCGTGCATTTGTGTTCAGCCCCCGAGTCAATACTCTGTAGAACCAACTTTCACTGCAATTACAACTGCAAGTCTTTTTGGGGATGTCTCTAACAGCTTTGCACATATAGTGTCACCAATTTTTGTACATACCCTATTTAGTCAGCAGACACACTGCTGATTTTTAATCATTGCACATTGGATGCTGTATTATACTTTTTTTACTATGTATAAATAAAAGCTATATGCTTTTATACAATTACCTCCTTTACCTTTGTTGCCTTTAAAGTCCCACTAGTACCTTTGGGTGTTACCCACATTTTTCTCCATAAACCCACGGATGTTGGCAACATATATTGTTTATGGCTTTCTGTGGTGGTCCAATTGCTATACTTGTGCAGCAGCCATGGAAGTGTTCGGATTTGTTGAGCAATTGGAGATTTGGCAAGTACATTCAGAAAACTCAGCCATCTTATAGAAAAGAAAATGAATGTGTGGTGCAATTTAGTTACCCACGAGAAATACATTAAGGATAAAATTCTACTGAGATTACATTGGGATGTATCTTTTCACGATGGATTGACAATCAATTTTAGGAATGGTACAATTTTTTAAATGAGGAAGTAATAGAATGTTCTGAGGTTTCTGATCAAAAAGAAACAAGAGAAATTGAAAAAAAAATAGAGTAGCAAATTGCAGAACATAAAGAGAAACGTGAACCCTTTAATCCAGCAGATCTCACGTATTGCATTGATAATCCCACAGCCAGGCTCCGCCTCTACGCATTACGCCACAATCCTCATGGCTTCATGGCTGGAGGAAAAAGTTTCCTTTATCGATACAATACGTGAGATCCGCTGGATTTTGTTATATGCCTTGTTTTTAATCAAATGTGAGTGCGGGGGCATGGTCTGGACATGGCAGAGTAAGGAAGTGTGTCTGTGGAGCTCCCGGTCTGACCCGGCCTAAACCAGCTTAAATCCAGCTAATATTCTCTGGTACTCCTCGGCATGTACTCTGCTGGGAAGCGGCAGGGAAAGAACAAGAAAACATCTCCCAAATCACAAACGAGTGGAGAAATCCACTGATACTTTTCGAAAACTCAGGGGGCCTCTCCAGCTGCTAAGATGGCGGATCCCACGTTGCTCGGCCACCACAATGGCCGACCGCCTTAAGACCCCTCTACATCCCCAACCCTACAGACATCCCAGGCGCCTGCGGTACTCACCCAACAACTCCAGCTTGAGGAAATAGAGGACCGCAGCAGGAGAAAATCTGCGGCTGAGAGGCCTGCCGGAAGCTACAGAGAGGAAGGACCTGGCGGCATCCATCCTAGCTATCTTCCGGGACATAGCGGGGGACGCCTTCCCGATTAATCTGTCCTTTGATCGGATCCACAGAGCTCCAGGCCCATGATCCTCAGACCCGTATGGGCCGCAAGATGTAATTTGCCAGATGCACCATTACTCCCACAAGGAACTCATCCTACGGAAGGCTTGGGAGAGAGGAGACAGGAGAGAGAAGAGCTTGATGGCGCTACCCTTCGGATCCTGCCTGACCTGTCCAGTGCGACCCTGCAATGGCAAGCACTGTTGAAACCTGTGCTGGAGGTGGCCCGACAATCCGGAATTACATATAGATGGGGCTTCCCCATATCTGTGACCTTCAGGAAAGTCCAGCAGTCCTTCACTCTCCGTGCCCCTGCAGAGCTCCCTGCCTTGTTTGCCTTCATGGAAGTTGACCCCATTGAGGTGCCTGACTGGCTCCAGATGATCCAACAATTCACCCCAAGCAGGTCAGAGGAGGGCCCACTCGTCCAGACCACAGAGGAGGCGGCAAATGAATGAATCCCTCATCGCCTCACCCAGCAAGGGTTTTAAAGGCCTTAATTTTTTCTCTTTCCCCTTTTTATATTAGCTAATTATGGGGCCAGAAAGCATTATGTACACATGTACACTCTGACCCCTTTGCACATGCCCCGGGCTCCCTCTCGGTGCTCCAGACTGGTAAGGGGCGGTATAATTATTGTGACGTATGCAAGGTGAGATACACGATAATAGGTTCATTTCACCTCGCATTCGTTCCATTGTAAGGGACTGAACCGGAATCCGGCCCGGTTTTTACAGGCTCTGTGGCAGGCTGGGTTCCGGTCCGGATCCACTGGAGTCCAGACTCATCTGGACATTAAATATCCAGGAAGAGCGCACAGCAGGGCTCTTGTTTTGAGACTCAGGAAGGAACCTGAGTGAGATTAGCTCTGGCTATTGGACTATAAGGTTTGCTTTACCGCATGTTTTGTGGGTGACGGGGACCAGCCCCGCACTGTCTAGAGAGGAGACTGTTTAGTTAGCGCCGGATGGCAAGGATTTACTTTATGGTTTTGTTTTTATTTTGCAAACCTCCTTGTAAATAAACCTGGCATCCGCCAGGCTTTTAAGAAAGTGCCCGTTTGCTGACTGTCCTTCAGAAAAGGTGATCCCCACGAGCTAATCTTCCCACATTATGATTATTAGCAGTATTGACCGCACTGTTGTCATGTGGGCACTTCCCTGGTGTGAGTTTGGGAGAGCCATGGGACCTCCTCACCCTCTCCCTGGCAACCCATCAGAGGCTGAAATGGAATGATCGCTACTTGGTGGTCATTTCCTGCATCGGGGCAAAGGGATCAGCACAGTCCCCATGGTGGATTGGGTCAGACGTTAATATAAGAGACCAGTATCAAAGATGGACTTATGGGAGTTGCTTAGTGCCCTTCTGTGCACCTTAATACTACTAAATTGTCCTCATGGCAGTTGAGTATAATTTGCTCTCTTGCAATGTGAGGGGGCTGAGTGATGGGGTGAAACGGCAGGTACTTTTTTCAGCCCTTAAAATTGTACTGCTCTGCGGTGGCGTGCTTGCAAGAAACATATCTTCAATCTAATACTTTGTCTGTGCTTAAGAACCGTGGCTATCAGGTGCAGTTTCACACTGCCTTTTCCAGAGGGAGTTAAGCCGCGTACACGCGGATTTTCCGACGGTAAATGTGTGATGACAGTCTGTTGGCAGAAAATCCGACCATTTGTACGCTCCATCGGACAACTGTTATCGGATTTTCCGCGGACAAATGTTGAATGGCAGGTTTTAAAATTTTCCGCAGACAAATGTCTGTTGTCGGATTTTCCAAGCGTGTGTACACAAGTCCGTCGGACAAAAGTCCAAAGTACAAACACGCATGCTTGGAAGCAAGGACGAGCCAGAAGCCATCGGTCTTGTAAACTAGCGTTCGTAATGGAGAATTAACATTCGTGACGTGGCAAATTGTGAAATCTCCAAATGCAGCGCACATTCTCTTCTTCTTTATAGAGATAATAATGAAGCTGCTTTGTTGGTGATACTAATGGAGTTATTGTAAACAAATTTTCAAAGGCTTTTTTTTCCTAGTGATATCAAGAATAATATTTTTTATTGGGCAAGTTACCACAACCCCATTATCCGGTAGTTTTTAAGATCAAAGATACAACTTTGTTGGTGTCCCTTGTCAATTTTACATAGTATTTTTTTTTTAATGTAACTGCCTATTCCCAAAATGTCATTTGAAGTAAAACACATAGCCAAGTATTATTCTACACATTTTTTTATTGTGCGTTAAAAAAATAAAAATAAAATTAAGACATGCTATCTGCCAATAGAACTTAACCAAAAAGTGCATTATTTGCATCCAAAAATATAGAAAATATAACAAATCAAATCATTATTATTCAACCAAAAAATAAAATAAAAGCCTCATGCATGTGTCCTGGTTCTTAATATAGGGGGTCAACAATGCCAAGAGTTGGTGAAAGCAGGGGTCTGGATTATTCTCCTGGAGCTCCCGCAGCAAAGGCATATGACATAATTGGTCATGATTAATAAAGCAACCAATTTTTGGTCCAAGAACTCCTCCTACTCCTGTTCCTGGACTGGACTTGGGTCAAAGCAATAACTCCAAGGCCAATAATAAATAACACGTTATCACCTCCGATTCCGAAACATGTCTGGTTGACGAACGGCCGTTCAGAAACTGAAAAGCACAAAATGAAAAGTGCGAACTGAAAAACGCGAATCAACACTCACTAAAAACTTTTACTAACACGAAATTAGCAGAAGGAGCCCAAAGGGTGGCACTAAAGAGCTGAAAAACCACGTTCCTGTTTGTTGGCCGACAATTCCTTGACGTTTGTATGCAAGACAAAATCCAGGCATACACCTTCGGACAGAAGTCCGAGGTTTTGTCTGCAGAAAATCCGATCGTGTGTACGAGGCTTTAGTGTCTTAATTTTCAATGATATATTCCAGTTTTAATCTGGTCCAATCCTGTGTGGATGATCAGGGCAGATTTATCTTTGTATTATGTAAATTGGCTGGTCTGCTGTGTATTATTGCAAATATATATGTGCCTTCGCCTTTCTCCTCAGACAGCTTGAACAGTTTGGCTCAATTTATAGCATCATATACTAATGTACCCATTTGGGTTATGGGAGACTTTAAATAACCTCTTAGATAAAAGCATGGGCAGGTTGTCGCCTCACAGTAACCGTACTGCTGACTCTCGGGGTCCCACCCCATTTGCTAGGCTAATTATGGAGCTGGGAGATGTGTGGAGGGACAGGTATCCTAACAAACCATTTTATTCATGTTATTCTTCAACACATAGAGCATTATCACAAATTGATCTTTGCTTATGTAGATCTCAGGCTATGCGTAGAGTTTCTCTGTTTGAATATGTCCCAGGCAGTATCTCAGACCATTCCCTTCTTAGAGCGCTGATCTCGGTTTCCCGGTACTCCTGGGGAGAGGCTTTGGAAAGTGAACCCCTTCTGGCTTCAATCGTTCCTGCCTAATGATCCCATAGTGCTCAACGATTCTATAAAAAATAATAAGGGTATGGCGGCACCGGGAGTTGTCTGGGATGCTCTTAAAGCACACCTCCGGGTTATCATTCACCAAATTTCTGCTAATAAAACAGCCACTAAACATTGGGAGTCCCTGGTGTTGAGTGAGGCCAAGAAAGCAGAGGAATTTTATGTTGCAAATCCTTCACAGGCTTCTGAACGCAGTTGATTGGCAGCTCAGACACTATCAAAAAGTTGCATTTACTGCTGTGGAAAAAAAATGTTTTTTTTCTGCAACAATGGTATTTTGAAGATGGGGGAAAACACAGGACATTTGCTACCAGTGGTATCTCGTTCACAACAAGGCAAGTCACACATAGATGTTATTAAAGACCCCACGAGGGAACTTATCCATTATCTGGAACGAATGCCATCTATATTTAGTGACTTCTTTCAGGATGTGTATTCATCTAAGGTTAACCCATACGGAGGAGGAGTTGGTGAAATTCTTGGACTAATGTTCTCTTCCAACTTTATCCTAATGGGCGCATTTAGCGTTTTGCGAGCATTAGGAGATAGAGGAACTAGCTGAAGCTGTGGCAGCGATGGCTGATATTAAATCACCGGGTACTGATGGTCTCCCAGCTGAGATATTTAAGAGATATAGTGAGCCCCTTCTTCCCTTTCTATTAGATACACTCAATGATGCTCTTAGATGTGAATGTCTCTCTCACTCAATGAATGAAGCTGTTATAGTGCCGATCCCAAAACCTGGTAAGAACCCGCTGTTGCCTGATTCTTATAGGCCCATTTCTCTTCTTAGCACAGACATTAAGCTGTTAGCTAGGGTACTTGCAACCAGACTGGCGGGTGTAGTTTCTGGACTGGTACACTTGGACCAGTTGGGCTTTATACCAGCTAGATCCACAGTATTGACCATACGAAGGCTATTTCTGAATATCCAACTTCCAGTAGATAATCCACATAATAGAGCAGTGTTCTCTCTCAACGCTGCCAAGGCTTTTGATAGCGTCAAGTGAAGATACCTTTGGGCGGTATTGCTAGGATTCCGAGTGGGGAAAACCTGTATCTACTGGGTAAAGTTACTGTACGCAGCTCCTAAAGCGAGAGTCAGGATTAACGGCCCTCTCAGATGCTTTCCCATTATTTAGAGCAGGGGTCTCAAACTGGCGGCCCTCCAGCTGTTGTGAAACTACAAGTCCCATCATGCCTCTGCCTTTGGAAGTCATACTTGTAACTGTCAGCCTTGCAATGCCTCATGGGACTTGTAGTTTCACAACAGCTGGAGGGCCGCCAGTTTGAGACCCCTGTTTTAGAGGAACTAGGCAGGGTTGTCCTCTCTCACCCTGCTCTTTGCCTTGGCTCTGAAACCATTAGCAGCCAAGATCAGAGCCTCCCCAGAGATTATTGGGTTTCATTGCGGTGAACAGAAGGATAAACTTTCCCTTTATGCGGACGACACCCTGATATATCTGGAAGACACTGAAGGATCCCTAAAATCTATAAAGAAACTTATAATCCAGTTTGGGCAATACTTGGTATACAATGCCATCAATTTGCATAAGTCATCTCTTCCATTGCTGGACCCCTTGGAGTCTGCTCTCCGGAGTCGGCATCCCAAATGGAGGTAGTCCGCTCCTTCAAATATTTAACGATTATAGTGACGGGGATGCTAGAGACTATATCAATCTGAAACTTATACCCATTCTGCAGAAGTTTAAACACAAATGGGCTAGCTGGTGTAAATTACCCTTATCAGTTATGGGAAGGGCTAATCTTATCAAAATGGTACGGGCTCCCCAATTGCTGTATATCCTTCATAATGCTCCGGTGTGGATACCCCATTATTGGTTTGATCATATAGAATCCCAGTACAGAGCGTTACTATGGAAAAATGGGGTGGCCCGTATTAAATTAACTACATTACAGTAACCTAAAGACCAGGGTGGGATGGCTGTCCTCATTCCTTTACATACTTTCTGGCCACGCAGTTGCCGCACCTTTCTGGGTGGGACCTGCCAGGGACATTGGACCCCCTCCAGGACCTTGCTGATTACCTTGTGGAGTATTCTGCAATATCCCACGTGGAAATGGGACTCCCAGGGGTTTCGCCAGACTGCCCAACTGTGCAGTTACTTGTTAAACTTTGGATAGAGCTTAAGAAAAGAATGGGCATAATGTTTTTTTTCGAATGTACCCCTATTTGGCATAATAGATCATACCCTGAATTAGCAAAACTTCTTAGGTCATTCACTATGGAGGACGGCTTGAGTCAAATATCTCTAGCAATTGTTTGATGGGTCAATAATAAAAACTTTTGACCAATTGCGACTAGAATTACCTTTACTACATAATAGTTATTAAATATACTTACAAGGGAGCCATGCTATGAGAATTGAGTAGAATTATTGGGGTCCGATAATAATGTTGAGATAGTAGATTTATAGTAAAGGACTTGCGTCAATTGTAGAGCTTCAAGGACACCGCCACTCGCTGGTTCTTCTTTTTAAAGGGCTTGGTTTGCCCATTTTAATTAAAAGCAAGTTCAGCAAACAACATAGGTTTCCCTCACAGGGGCTTTCAGCATTCCTTTTTCCATCAACAAAAAAAATGACATTTAGCCTAGTTGGCTCTCACTTGCAGCACGACAGCTCACTCCAGGCCCTTGTCTGTTACGTACAGACTGTTTTACCAACCAACCACCTTGGTGCATATAGCTAGCAGCCTCTTGCTGCTCTGGCTCCCACCTGGAGCCCTCCTGACTCTTGGTACTCAGACTTCCTATCTGCCGGGGTGGAGCCCAGAACCATGGTCAGGTTACTACTAAAAGCCTAGCATACACCTGAACAATCAGTATGCTGGCTGTTATCAAAATCAGGACCCAGAACTAGGGATTTCATCCCACCCGGATCTCTCAGAAATCCCTGAGCTCCAGGTCCCAAAGTGGATTTTACAAAACACAGAGGAAACTGAAAGGCCAGTTTCCTCTTCATGTTAATGCTCCCTGGAGCCCCTCAACCCGTCTGGTTGAGAATTATGGGTCACATCCTCCTTCTAGACCCTGGCAGGGCAACGCTCTGCCACAATATATATAGCGACTGTCACTTTAAGAATTTAGAATATGCTTGATTTGTTTTTTTTTTCCTTCTTAGATGGCTTGTTTCAATTCTTGGGAAATCGAAATTGTTGGATACGTGTGACAACACAAACTACTGATAAGAACCCAGAAAGCTGCTCAAAATAGGCTTTCATACCAAAATCAGTCTGAACTGACCAGATACAGCTAAATTCTATTTTTTTGCCAGTCACATGATGTATAGACCCATTTAACTGTTCTCTTGCTACTAAGATATGAATGCTCATTGGACTAAACTATACAAACACACCTATAACACGTCTAGTGCTTATGCATATTCATGAAGTATATATTGTTAAACTTGATGTTTTTAGGTCAGAGACACTTCCTTCTTCGTAGTGCAGAATATCAGTGTGTGTTGTGTCTCTCCACTGCAGTGTATACAATAAAGCACCTACTTATCTTATCTTAAGATCTGGATCTACTATCTCATCTGAATGTCTTGTTTGGAGACTCCCTAACCTGATTTACCAGAATGTAGGGTGGACGTTCAATCTTGCGTTTATCTAATAAGAAAATGGTGCGCTACGATTAACTTCCTAGTGACATATTAAGATAAAACATATCATATATTGTGAAGAGTGCCGTGAATGAATCCTATGCGCAGGGGAAGTGCACGGCCTGGAAGAACAGAGTGAGACAGAAACTGCATCATTCTCAACTGGTGGATGCTTGGAGGGCGCAGCATCCTGATAGCAGGGATTACACGTTCTACTCCCCCGTGCATGGGACTTATTCTAGACTGGATTTTTTTTTTGATTGAACACCATCGGCTGGAGGCGGTAGTTAGTTCTAACATTAGGGTAATGACCTTTTCTGACCATGCGCCTATAAGTATAACAGTAAATACAGGACAGATCCATAATAAGAGCCCGAGTTGGAAGTTAAATGAAGATCTACTACATGATAAAGAAACAAGGGATCTGGTAACAAAGGAATTGGAGTTTTACTTTAAAACTAATGAAACACCAGAGTTCCCGGAGCCAATAGTTTGGGAGGCACACAAAGCCTACATTAGGGGGATCCTGATCAAGGCAGGCGCGGAAAAGAAGAGAAAGAGAAGGGAAGAAAAACTCCAAATAATGAAAGAGATTTCAGAACTCGAGCAGGCGCATAAAATAGATGGGGGGGGAAGGAGGTTCTCTTAAGACTCCATAATAAAAGAGAGGTCATGAGAACTTTAATTGAACAAGAAACACGTGTGACATACAACCTAGTAAAGAAAGAGATATATGGGGGGAAACAAGCCGGGGAAATATCTAGCAAAAACCCTAAAAAAGAAAAAGACCACTAACTACATTGAGAGAATAAAGACTCCAGATGGGGGGGTAAAGTACAGAACCAGTGAAATCGCCAAGACCTTTCAAAACTACTATGAGGGGCTATACTCCATTAATAATAAGATTTCAAAGAGTGAAGCAGACAATAAAAGAGAGAAAACCAAAAAATTTTTCCAGGAGTTAGGACTAAAGAAAATAGAAGACGACAAACTTATCCTTCTAGAGAGCCCAATCACAGAAGAGGAAATAAAAAAAAACTTTAAGGGAGACGTCAGTGGGGAAAAGCCCAGGGCCAGATGGTTTTCCTGTACTGTATTATAAAAAATTCCAAGAAGTCTTGATCCCTAAATTATGCTCATATATGAATGGGATAGGCGTAAAGTGGGACATGGGAAAAGAAGCGTTAGAAGCGACTATTACCATCATATTGAAAGAGGGCAAAGACAGCTTACTCTGTTCTAGCTATAGACCAATAGCGCTCCTTAACGCGGACACGAAATTGTTCGCGAAAATCCTGGCCGGGAGGGTGAAGAACATTTTAAACAGCATGGTCCACCCAGATCAGGTGGGATTTACCCCGGGTAGGGAAGGACGGGATAATGGGATAAGAACCCTTATGGTAACCCAAAAAATGAGAGATAGTGGAGCCCCAGGTCTACTCCTGTCAATTGACGCTGAGAAAGCTTTTGACAGGGTAGACTGGGGCTTCATGTTCTGCATGTTGGAGGAAATAGGATTGGGGCCAATCATGACTGGATGGATAAAGGCGTTGTATGCCAATCCTTCAGCAAGGGTCAAGGTTAACGCAGCATTATCTGAGCCTTTTGAAATGACCAACGGAACGAGACAAGGGTGCCCATTGTCCCCCCTCTTGTTCGTGCTGGTGCTTGAGCCCTTGCTAATTAGGATAAGGCAGAACCCGGATATCTCAGGAGTATTTGATGGAGAAGAAGACCACAAATTGGCTGCCTTTGCAGATGATATCCTCCTTTACATCACCCGACCTAGAATAACCTTCCCTAACCTGCTTAAAACATTGAAAGAATATGGGGAAATATCAAACTTTAAGATTAACCCGGCCAAATCCGAAATTCTAGAAATTAATAAGATGGATAAAAAAGATCGCTTGGCCCACAAGGAATTCCCATTTGCGTGGGGAAAAAAAAAGAGTTAAATTACCTGGGGATAAAGATAACTGGGACTAGAGAGATGTTATTTCAGGCAAATTTTGTTTCTCTCCTCAACGAGGTCAAGGGGGAGTTGAACAGAATTACAAGAAGACAGCTCTCATGGGGGGGGGGAAGAATCAATATCATCAAAATGACAATATTGCCAAAGATTTTATATAAAATGCAAATGGTGCCCATTCCATTACCACAAGCATACCTTAAAAAATTGCACTCACTTTTTATAAAATTTATTTGGAGAGGGAAAGCACCGCGTTTAAGCTACGCAACACTGGCTAGGGGCAAAGAGAAAGGGGGATGGGGAGCACCAGATATAGGAAGTTACCACGAAGCAATTATTTTAGCAAGAATCACCGACTGGGCAAAAGGAAATAAAGAAAAGCGTTGGGTGAAAATGGACAACACGATTAGTAAAGTAGATTTGAGTAAAGTAATTTGGATACCTCCACTCTTTAGGAAACTTAGTACTGAGACACATTTTATCACCAGATACACTTTAAAAGTATGGGACTATTTGTATAAAAGGGAGAAATGGGAGTATAACTCCCCTTTGATCCCTTTGGGGGGCACGGAATTTTTTGCACCAGGATTGGAGAGCTTAAGTGGGAGCTGGATCTTGCAAAATGGAGTTCAGCTTAAGGATATTTTGGAGAATGGCAAACTTTGTTCATTTCAAGATTTAAAAAACAAAAGCGACCTCATGATCCTTAATAGATGGCGATACTTTCAATTAAAACATTTCTTTGAAACACTCCCCCAACCAATTAGAACGATGGACAACTTACAACCATTAGAGAAACTTTGTGTTGATCAGGAAGGGAAGAAAGGGATTTCCAAGATCTATAAGATATTGATAGACCTGAAGGGTATAGATATTCCAGTATATATCAAAAAATGGGAGATAGAATTAAATTCAAAAATCAAAAACGATGAGGCTATAACTTTAATAAAACGAGCTCACAACACCTCTGTAAATTATAAAGTATCTGAGCTAAATTATAAGTGCTTGACAAGATGGTACATCACCCCAGAGTCTCTAGGTATCAGGGTGAAAATACACAATTCTGCTGGAGGGGATGCAAGGAGTTGGGTACAGCGGCACATATTTGGTGGCAGTGCACAAAAATAAAGGAATTTTGGGATGAGATAAGGAAAATTATTGGCGAGATAACTCAAATAGCGGTCCCGGATGACCCATGGGCATGTTTATTTCATGGTCTCAGAATGCCAACCGAGTCATATTTGAGAACACTCATCCCACAATTGTTGAATGCAGCTAAAAGTCTCATTGTAAGATACTGGAAGGAAAAAAGCAGTCCAACACTACAAGAATGGTACGAAAAAACAAATGAAATCCAGAACTTAGAATACTTGAGATATACTGAGGAAGAGGAGGAGTATGAAGAAAAATGGAAGGGTTGGCAAAAATTAAAAGCTCAATGAGAGCAGTAGAGGTCCTGGGATATTAAGAGGTACAAGCTAATGCAGCTGGAAATTAGAGAGAGATATTATGCAACAAGAGTGGTGTCCATTGGGGGGATTGACCTAGTCAGTTTGGAAGGCCTGGACGAAAAGATTTGTAGGACTTCAAAGAGGGGGGGTAGACGGGGGGGGGGGGCGTAAGCTATGGAAGGATTTAGATATGATCCAACCGTTACTGTTAATGAGAGATACAGCGAGGCTGTAAGCAAGAAAACTAAAACAAAACGAGAGTTGCAAAAAAAAAAAAAAAAAAAAAAAAAAAAAAAAAGGAGCCACTATGATGTGAGTAATGAATCGGGAAAGTATTGAACGAAAAAGTTGAAACTTATGCCCCCCGAAAACAGACACTGACGTGGCAAAAAAAAAAAAGATCTGGATCTACTATCTCATCTGAATGTCTTGTTTGGAGACTCCCTAACCTGATTTAACAGAATGTAGGGTGGACGTTCAATCTTGCGTTTATCTAATAAGAAAATGGTGCGCTACGATTAACTTCCTAGTGACATATTAAGATAAAACATATCATATATTGTGAAGAGTGCCGTGAATGAATCCAAAAATAAATGTGAAGTACATGCCTAATTGACAAATACCGCAAATGAAATAAAATAAAGATATTCCGTAACTGCCTTCATATGGTACAAAAACAAAAAGCTTACAGGTAAAGGTAGATGATAGTCTGGATCCTTCAGGAGATATAGGTGAATGTTCTATAAGCGCTCAGCATGGGAACACACTGCAGATGCTATTGCTGGTTACTTTAATCACCAGTTCCTTTGGAACGCGAGTCTCTCCCATGCACTTCTGACACCCTCCGCTGATGGCTTTAGATTCCTCCCATTTATATTCATGTAACCACAAGAAAAAAGGATATCATTGCGCAATGAACCACCTCTGCATTACTATCTTTAAAGCATATGTATATTAACTTACATGGTCTGGCAAGAAACAGCGCTTTTGAATCAATCAGAACTGATCGTGTTCTCCTTCCTCTCACCGTTCAGTGCGTCTAGCACACAGGCAGGTCGAATGATGAATGACGTCACTGGCTCCTCCCGATGCGTTGCGTCACATGTCAGGTGACTATCAAGGGTAGCCATGTGACCGCAAAGACTCCAACTTTTTACTTGAAATAGCGTGCCGGTTGCCCTAGTGACTACGGTGATCATCGGAACATCATCTTAATTCAGCGCTCGTATACTTTATTACATATATACATCATATCCATTAAAAACTATTAGAACAATCTAAAAAGATTATAACAATTTAAAAAAATCCCACAAGTAATGCTCTAAGACAAGATCATCATATATCTTCAGAATATACATAGGGGTTGATTATTTTACTGCTAGTTATCTACTTCCTCTAGTGGTCAAACACATGTGAATCTTTCCAGCTGGCAGCATATGAGTTTACTCTCTTAGCAGTAAATACATGGTTCATACAGGCACTTATGTACACATAACAATATTACTCCTTACTAGGTATTCGCCTATATCAACCTATACCCTATTTTTATACACCTATATGGACAAATTAGATAAAAATTTATACAATTATTTAAAATATTATTTTAAAATTTGTTTTTTAAAATTATTCTTAAAAACCCGTATGGACTGCAAGACTCAAAAATCAGAGATAAAACAATTTAAATTGAATTCAATATTTAAGCCTCTAGGCGCAAAAGTATCAATTTCAAATATTTTGTAGTGTCATCATAGCACTTTTATATTGGTGCGGCTTGATTATTTGGCTATTTCTTAGCATTTTCCTATATCCCTTACATTGGGATTTTGCACAATTATTCACTTTTATCCCATTGTTTGGGACCCTTTGGGATTTTTTGGAGTTTTTTGGGGTTTTTCTTGTATTTTTTTCAATATTTGCACAGCATCCACTCTAATAACACATTTCACATATCAGCGCTTTTGTATAATACTAAGTACAATCTTGCGTTTAACTGAGTCTGATTTACTCAACTCAGTTTTTGATACTTCAGACAAAAAGGGATTTCCCGTATATATGCCTGTTTGCTATCTCATATACAGGCCCCGGATTTGTTACCTTGCAGGGAGAAATGGGAGTTGGATATTGGCCCTATAGATTAGGATAGTTGGATACAAATTCTGGTTGCTGGTCCGTGTTGGTGTTGGTATCGGCAGCCCAGAAACTATCACATTTATTTATCCTCCATCGCGTTTACAGAACTCCTATCCATCTGCATAAATGGGGTAGAAGGGATTCTCCCCTGTGACCAAAATGCCAACTACACCAAGGCACTCTGATACATCTGCTTTGGAAATGTCCGAAATTAGTAAAATACTGGCAGGAAGTGGTCAGGATTGTTAATAGTATTTATCAGTTACAGCTACAACTGTACCCAGTCACTTGTTTGCTTGGTGGCCTGGAGGAAGAATTCTATTCTCCTGTTACATATATTGCCTTAACTAGACTATTTTATCTAGCTAGAAAACTGATAGCGAGATATCAGCCCTCTCCTCGGGAACCTACGTCACATTAATGAATACAAGCTAATGGTATAGTAATCAGAGAGAAGCATGCATATCAGCATAGAAATTCGTGTGGCAAATTCAGCAAAATCTGGCAGCAATGGCCAGAGACCCCTGCGGTAGCTCCACCTCAGTTGGTCCGTGATAGACTGCTTTAGATGAGAGTGGGCTATGAAGAGCCAAGCTGCAAATCTTGTAGGATTGTAGGATGGTGGTGGCAGGTAGACACTGCAGTAGGTAGATCATCTATACTGCATACTTGTAATGCATGCTTGGAGGATAGCACACTTTCGAAGTTCGTTTTATTTTTATTTTTTGTTCTGTTTTGCTAGAAGATCACAATAATGAATCCTATATTGAAGCTGTAGAGTATATACAGTCGGGACGGAAAGTATTCAGACCCCCTTAAATTTTTCACTCTTTGTTATATTGCAGCCATTTGCTAAAATCATTTAAGTTAATTTTTTCCTCATTAATGTACACACAGCACCCCATATTGACAGAAAAACACAGAATTGTTGACATTTTTGCAGATTTATTAAAAAAGAAAAACTGAAATATCACATGGTCCTAAGTATTCAGACCCTTTGCTGTGACACTCATATTTAACTCAGGTGCTGTCCATTTCTTCTGATCATCCTTGAGATGGTTCTACACCTTCATTTGAGTCCAGCTGTGTTTGATTATACTGATTGGATTTGATTAGGAAAGCCACACACCTGTCTATATAAGACCTTACAGCTCACAGTGCATGTCAGAGCAAATGAGAATCATGAGGTCAAAGGAACTGCCTGAAGAGCTCAAAGACAGAATTGTTACAAGGCACAGATCTGGCTACAAAAAAACTTCTGCTGCACTTAAGGTTCCTAAGAGCACAGTGGCCTCCATAATCCTTAAATGGAAGATGTTTGGGATGACCAGAACCCTTCCTAGAGCTGGCCGTCCGGCCAAACTGAGCTATTGGGGGAGAAGAGCCTTGGTGAGAGAGATAAAGAAGAACCCAAAGATCACTGTGGCTGAGCTCCAGAGATGCAGTCGGGAAATGGGAGAAAGTTGTAGAAAGTCAACCATTACTGCAGCCCTCCACCAGTCGGGGCTTTATGGCAGAGTGGCCCGACGGAAGCCTCCCCTCAGTGCAAGACACATGAAAGCCCGCATGGAGTTTGCTAAAAAAAAAACACCTGAAGGACTCCAAGATGGTGAGAAATAAGATTCTCTGGTCTGATGAGACCAAGATAGAACTTTTTGGCCTTAATTCTAAGCGGTATGTGTGGAGAAAACCAGGCACTGCTCATCACCTGTCCAATACAGTCCCAACAGTGAAGCATGGTGGTGGCAGCATCATGCTGTGGGGGTGTTTTTCAGCTGCAGGGACAGGATGACTGGTTGCAATTGAGGGAAAGATGAATGTGGCCAAGTACAGGGATATCCTGGACGAAAACCTTCTCCAGAGTGCTCAGGACCTCAGACTGGGCCGAAGATTTAACTTCCAGACCTTTACAAGACAATGACCCTACGCACATAGCTAAAATAACGAAGGAGTGACTTCACAACAACTCCGTGACTGTTCTTGAATGGCCCAGCCGGAGCCCTGACTTAAACCCAATTGAGCATTTCTGGAGAGACCTAAAAATGGCTGTCCAGCAACGTTTACCATCCAACCTGACAGAACTGGAGAGGATCTGCAAGGAGGAATGGCAGAGGATCCCCAAATCCAGGTGTGAAAAACTTGTTGCATCTTTCCCAAAAAGACTCATGGCTGTATTAGATCAAAAGGGTGCTTCTACTAAATACTGAGCAAAGGGTCTGAATACTTAGGACCATGTGATATTTCAGTTTTTCTTTTTTAATAAATCTGCAAAAATGTCAACAATTCTGTGTTTTTCTGTCAGTATGGGGTGCTGTGTGTACATTAATGAGGAAAAAAATGAACTTAAATGATTTTAGCAAATGGCTGCAATATAACAAAGATTGAAAAATTTAAGGGGGTCTGAAAACTTTCCATCCCCACTGTACCTAGCTGTGATATACCAATACTGGATATTGGTTCGATTTCTGAAATGTAGAATTACCAATTCAATGTGTATATTCCCGGAGGTTTCCTTTTAAACCGGTTTCTTTTTAATCCGCTTTCTTGCAATTTTGTACAATAAAATTTATTTTCGGATTAAAAAAAAAAAAAAAAAATCAGAGAAGAGAAAGAATATTGTGGTAGGACCTGCAGATAAAGGCGGAGGAAAAGTGGTACTGTCCAAGGAAGCGCCTTACGAAATAAATGAGGCAATTAGAAGATACAGATACCTACCAGAAATTAGCTAATAATTCCACAAAGAAATACAAAAAAAGATCTAGAAAATTAGTCCAGAAAGGTTTGAAGAAAAATATTTTGCATGATAAAGAAAGAAGATACCTGGTGCTGGTCTATGTAGGGTTCCAGTTTCAGGCTGGGTTCACACCATTGCAAATTGGATGCGGGATAACATATCCGATTCGCAATAGCAGGAGATTTTGAACGGCTCCCTATGAAGCCGGTTCAATTATCTCCGCAGCAGGTCCGGTGCGTTTTGCAGAAAAGCAGCATCCTTTTGGTCCGTTTCAGGTGCAAATTCAGCCAAAAATTTGGACTGAAATTGGACCTGAAATGGTGAACCAGCACACACCGGACCCCTGCTGTGAGACGGATCCATCTTAGGTGTGAACCGAGCCTTATACATAGTACCAAAAATGCACAGAGACAAACAAATCTGCCAGGTAGACCCATAGTGAATGGCATTCAATTAATGGGAGCCAGAATGGGTGAATATATTGATTGGTCTATACAACTGTGACAGGAGTCACTTTGGGTGGGGGGCCCATGGAACCCAGCTTCCCTTGGAGAGGTTGTGAAACCCTTGCTTCAGCTCCCCATGCCCCTCTTATGTGTAAGTCACCCTGTGTCTATTAGGGGCACAGGGTGACAGAAAAAAGAATGGACAACTACTTAATGGACACTGAGAATGTGGTTTGGATTACTTCACATGGGACAGTAATATTTATCAACAATATCCCTCAAGAAATATATGAAGACTATTCCTGGTTTGTTTGATTCTAAACTATACATAAAAGGAGTGTATATGAGCTGCGCTAATAATCAAAATTGCAAAAGTGAAAATCTGTGAGTCACTCTTTAAAGTGTGTGGAATCACTTTTCAGTATCCTCAATTAGACAATAGATTTATAGTGAATAAATTTGTGCAGTTGAGTAAACCACTATTCAAAGGGTAATATAAATGAATAAAAATGTATTCAATTAAATTAATAGAAGGAAAAACAAATCTGTGAAATCGCTCTTCTAAGTGTGTGAACCACTCTTCAAAGTCCTCTCAAATAAAAACATCACAATTAAAAACAAATGAAGATATTTTTTGTGAATAGCTCTTCAAAGTGTGTGAATCGCTTTTCAGAGGCCTTGCAAAGTGTCAATAATAGAAATGTGTAAATCGCTCTTCAAAGTAAATAGATCACTTCATAAAATCCTCTCAATGTGACAGTGACTCAACACGACAATCCTTCCACCACTAAAATGAGTGACATTTATGTGGTGGAGGGATTTTCGTGTCAAATTGAGAGGATTTACACAATTACAAATACTTTTTTTTTTTTTTTTATCCACTTCAGTGAAAGTTTTCCGAGAGACATTATTTCAACTTTATGTGTCAAACTTTATCTCTTCTCCTTTTTCACATCATTGTGGATTGTTTCCGTCACATCTTTATTATTTTTCCCTTCTAGGATATTCTTAAATAATTTTAAAAACCGACGACAAAACGCCTTCTATAATTATAAACCCTATTATTATCTTCATCTCTCTCAGTCCCTCTTATTTCCCCCCGCCCCCCCTCCCCCTCCCCTGTGTCTGGTCCGTTCCTTTATGTTGTTTATTTATCCACTTGGCTCTGCACCTATTCTTTCTTTTATCCTATCTAAATAAATATCCGAGACTTTGTAGTTTTTCCAACTTTCCCATCTACTATTATCCCCTTTCTCTCCTCCTTCCATTTTGTAGTGATAATCTATTTCCTTTAGCCAGTTTCTAATGTCTGGTTTTCCACTTTTTAGCCAATTCTTGGGAATTAAGGCCTTGGCCGCATTCAGGAGGTTAGGAATTATTGATTTTCTATATTGTTTCTTAGGTTTATTGTAGATATGGAAGAGGCAAGTCCAAATATTTTGTTCTATTTCTTCTCCAGTTATTTCTTTTATGTTATTTAACACTTCCTTCCAGTACTCCATTATTATTGGGCATTCCCACCATATGTGTGTGATCGTTGCTATTTGGCCACATTTTCTCCAACACAAGGAGGTTCTATCTTGATGGAATCTGTGTATTCTTACTGGGGTCATATACCATCTTGATACTAATTTATAATTCATTTCTATGGTCTTCATGTCCAAAGCCTTATTATATCCCATTTCTATCATTTTTTCCACTTTTTGGTTATCTATTTTTAAATTCATTTCTTTTTCCCATTGATTTATATATTCTGGTCTTTCTTGTGCTTCCAAATCTGTCAGTATACTATAAATTTTTGATGTTCCGTTTTTTAATGGTGTTTCATTGCTACATAGCTTTTCCAGTGCAGTTAATTTTGTTTCATCTCTCAGTGGGTGTGGTATTGTGCTTACTAGGTGCCTTAATTGAGTATACTTCCATTCATTCATCTTCCATCCATTCCTTTCCTCTATTTCTACTCGTGTTCTTATTTTACCATTTCTAGTGATATCTTTCAGTTGTGGGTTACCTATTCCTTGGATTTCAAATATTTCCCTCCCAGGGGTGAAGAGATTCGATCCTGTGAGTGCTAATAGTGGTGAATTATATTTCCATTCATTCTTTAAGTGGATGGTGTCCCAAATTTTAAATACATTTTTTGTTATTTCGTGCGTGTCGGTGTCCAATATTCTATATTTCCGTGGAATCCAAATATTCTTATGTAGTGTGGCTCCACTTATTGTGTTTTCCATTTCCACCCATTTTTTTTCATTTTTCTCATTTGTCCACTCTAACATTCGTGTTAAAACTATGGCTTTATAGTACCTACTTATATCTGGAGCGGCAAGACCTCCATGCTCCTTTTTCCTTGTGATCAGCGTGTAATTAATTCTTGGTTTTTTATTAAGCCATATGTATTTTAGCAGGATTATTTTAATTATTTTAAAAAAGCTCTGCGGGATTTTTACTGGTAACATCTGTAATCTATAGTTTATTTTAGGTAATATCGTCATCTTAAACATATTTATTCTTCCAATCCATGAAAGTGGCTGTATTCTTAACTTTTTCATTTCTTCTTTGACCTCATTGATCAGTGGAATAAAGTTTGCCTGATAAATTTTTTCGACTCTAGGAGTTATTTTAATTCCAAGGTAATTTAGTTCTTTTACCCAAGTGAATGGGAATTCTTTTTGTAAAAACTGAACTTCCTTTTTCTCTAGACCTATGTTTAATATTTCCGTTTTTATTGGATTAATTTTGAAGTTTGACAGTTCTCCGTATTTTTTAATTTCTTTCAGTATGTTTGGGAGTGACACTCTTGGGTTGGATACGTACATCAAGATGTCGTCCGCGTAAGCAGCGATCTTATGCTCTTTTCCTCCTAGTTTCGCTCCTTCTACCTCTTTGTTATTGCGGAGTGTTGCTAATAGTGGTTCTAAAGCCAATACATATAATAGTGGAGACAGTGGACAGCCTTGCCGTGTTCCATTCTGCATCTTAATTTTTGGAGAGAGTCTACCGTTTACTTTTACGACTGCTGTCGGGCCATTATACAAATTTGTTATCCACTTCATCATTTTTGTCCCGATACCCAAATGCCGCAATGTATCCATCATGAAACCCCAGTCTACCCTGTCAAATGCTTTTTCTGCATCCAATGACAGGAATAGAACTGGGGTCTCATTCTGCACCTTCTTGTGCAACATCAATAATGATTTTAGGCTGTTGTCCCGCCCCTCTCTCCCGGGACAAAACCAGTTTGGTCCGGGTTGATCCACAGTGGGATTAGTTTTTTTATCCTAGTGGCCAGGATCTTGGAGTACAGCTTCGTATCGGCGTTCAATAGGGCTATTGGCCTGTAGCTTGAGCAGTTAACTTTGTCTTTCCCTTCTTTTGGTAGTATTGTAATATGAGCTAATAACGATTCACTTCTTATTTCTTCATCTTCCCCTAAGGAATTCATATATTCTAATAGTTTTGGAGTCAGCTGTTCTTCAAATTTTTTATAGTATTTGACCGTAAACCCGTCTGGTCCTGGGCTTTGTCCTACGGGAGTTTCCTTTAATGCCAGTTTTACCTCTTCATGCGTAATATTTTTTTCCAATTCTTCTAGTTGGTCTATTTTTAGTTTTGGTAAGTTTGCTTTTTTTAAATATTCTTGTATCTTCTTTGTTCTTGTATTCGCTTCTTTCCAACTTTCCTGTCCTTTTATTGCATAAAGGGAGCTGAAGTATTTTTGAAATGTTATCGCTATATCTGTAGTTTTATTTACCACTTCTCCTTTTTCATTTTTGATCTTCTCAATGTAATTCAAAGACTTCTTTTTTTTTACCAGATTTGCTAGGTATTTTCCTGGTTTATTACCCCATTTATATTTTTCTTGTACTACTCTGTTGTAGTCCTTCCTTTCTTCTTGTTCCATCCAGTCTTTTAATTGCTCTCTCTTTTGAGATAGTAGGCCGAAGATTTTGTTGTTTACTTGATTTTTATGTTTTCGTTCCAATTCATAAATTTCTTTAATTATTTGTTGCATGTTTGTTTTCCTTTCCTGTTTTTTTCTTGCTCCTATGGCTATTAACTTGCCCCTAATAACAGATTTATGCGCCTCCCATATTGTTGCTTTCGATACCTCTGGTGTATCGTTTTCCTCAAAATATCTTTTAATTTCTTCTATGATGCTTTTTTCGGTCTCACTGTCTTCTAATAAAGTTTCGTTGATTCTCCATGGACCCCTTTCAAGGACTTCTCCTTTTATTTTCATTCTCAAGGTTACTGGGCTGTGATCTGAGGCGGTTATTATGCCTATTTTTGTTTCTTCTATTTCTTCCAAGTTTCTATGTTCGACCATGATGTAATCCAATCTGGGAGTAAATTTTGTGTACTGTTGAGTAGAATGTGTAGTCCTTTGTGCTGGGGTGCTGAATTCTCCAAGGGTCTATTAGTTGCTGTTCATATAATGTTCTTTTTAATTTCTTTAGTTGATTTACCTCTTTGTCCCTTACTCTTGAGGTACTGTCCATTTTATTATCCATGCTGAAGTTGAAGTCTCCAGCTAGTATTAATTTTCCTTGCTTGAATTCCATTAGTATTTTAACCACTTCAGCCCCGGAAGGTTTTACCCCCTTCCTGACCAGAGCACTTTTTACAATTCGGCACTGCGTCGCTTTAACTGCTAATTGCGCGGTCATGCAATGCTGTACCCAAACGAAATTTGCGTCCTTTTCTTCCCACAAATAGAGCTTTCTTTTGATAGTATTTGATCACCTCTGCCGTTTTTATTTTTTGCGCTATACACGGAAAAAGACCGAAAATTTTGAAAAAAAATGATATTTTCTACTTTTTGTTCTAGAAAAAATCCAATAAACTCAATTTTAGTCATACATTTAGGCCAAAATGTATTCGGCCACATGTCTTTGGTAAAAAAAATGTCAATAAGTGTATATTTATTGGTTTGCGCAAAAGTTATAGCGTCTACAAACTAGGGTACATTTTCTGGAATTTACACAGCCTTTAATTTATGACTGCCTATGTCGTTTCTTGAGGTGCTAAAATGGCAGGGCAGTACAAAACCCCCACAAATGACCCCATTTTGGAAAGTAGACACCCCAAGGAATTTGCTGAGAGGCATGTTGAGCCCATTGAATATTCATTTTTTTTGTCCCAAGTGATTGAATAATGACAAAAAAAAAAAAATTACAAAAAGTTGTCACTAAATGATATATTGCTCACACAGGCCATGGGCATATGTGGAATTGCACCCCAAAATACATTCTGCTGCTTCTCCTGAGTATGGGGATACCACATGTGTGGGACTTTTTGGGAGCCTAGCCGCGTACGGGGCCCCGAAAACCAATCACTGCCTTCAGGATTTCTAAGGGCGTACATTTTTGATTTTACTCCTCACTGCCTATCACAGTTTTGAAGGCCATAAAATGCCCAGATGACATAAAACCCCCCCAAATGACCCCATTTTGGAAAGTAGACACCCCAAGCTATTTGCTTTGAGGCATGTTGAGTCCATGGAATGTTTTATATTTTGACACAAGTTGCGGGAAAGTGACAAATTTTTTTTTTTTTTTTTTTTTTTTTTTTTGCACAAAGTTGTCACTAAATGATATATTGCTCACACAGGCCATGGGCATATGTGGAATTGCACCCCAAAATACATTTAGCTGCTTCTCCTGAGTATGGGGATACCACATGTGTGGGACTTTTTTGGAGCCTAGCCGCGTACGGGACCCCGAAAACCAATCACCACCTTCAGGATTTCTAAGGGCGTACATTTTTGATTTTACTCCTCACTGCCTATCACAGTTTCGGAGGCCATGGAATGCCCAGGTGGCACAAACCCCCCCCAAATGACCCCATTTTGGAAAGTAGACACCCCAAGCTATTTGCTGAGAGGCATGGTGAGTATTTTGCAGCTCTCATTTGTTTTTGAAAATAAAGAAAGACGAGAAAAAAATTTTTTTTTTTTCTTTTTTCAATTTTCAAAACTTTGTGACAAAAAGTGAGGTCTGCAAAATACTCACTATACCTCTCATCAAATAGCTTGGGGTGTCTACTTTCCAAAATGGGGTCATTTGGGGGGGGTTTTTGCAACCTGGGCATTCCATGGCCTCCGAAACTGTGATAGGCAGTGAAGAGTGAAATCAAAAATTTACGGCCTTAGAAAGCCTGAAGGCGGTGCTTGGATTTCAGGGTCCCGTACGCGGCTAGGCTCCCAAAAAGTCTCACACATGTGGTATCCCCGTACTCAGGAGAAGCAGCAGAATGTATTTTGGGGTGTAATTTCACATATTCCCATGGCATGTTTGAGCAATATATCATTTAGTGACAACTTTGCGCAAAAAAAAATAAAAAAAATAAAAAATTGTCTCTTTCCCGCAACTTGTGTCACAATATAAATTATTCCATGGACTCAACATGACTCTCAGCAAATAGCTTGGGGTGTCTACTTTCCAAAATGGGGTCATTTGGGGGGGTTTTGAACTGTCCTGGCATTTTATGCACAACATCTAGAAGCTTATGTCACACATCACCCACTCTTCTAACCACTTGAAGACAAAGCCCTTTCTGACACTTATTGTTTACATAAAAAAATAATTTTTTTTTGCAAGAAAATTACTTTGAACCCCCAAACATTATATATTTTTTTTAAAGCAAATGCCCTACAGATTAAAATGGTGGGTGTTTCATTTTTTTTTTTCACACAGTATTTGCGCAGCGATTTTTCAAACGCATTTTTTGGGGAAAAAACACACTTTTTTACATTTTAATGCACTAAAACACACTATATTGCCCAAATGTTTGATGAAATAAAAAAGATGATCTTAGGCCGAGTACATGGATACCAAACATGACATGCTTTAAAATTGCGCACAAACGTGCAGTGGCGACAAACTAAATACATTTTTAAAAGCCTTTAAAAGCCTTTACAGGTTACCACTTTAGATTTACAGAGGAGGTCTACTGCTAAACTTACTGCCCTCGATCTGACCTTCGCGGCGATACCTCACATGCATGGTGCAATTGCTGTTTACATTTGACGCCAGACCGACGCTTGCGTTCGCCTAAGCGCGAGAGCAGGGGGGACAGGGGTGCTTTTTTTTTTTTTTTTTTTTTTTTTCTTTATTATTATTATTTTTTTATCTTATTTTTAAACTGTTCCTTTCATTTTTTTTTTTTTTTTAATCATTTTTATTGTTATCTCAGGGAATGTAAATATCCCCTATCATAGCAATAGGTAGTGACAGGTACTCTTTTTTGCAAAAATTGGGGTCTATTAGACCCTAGATTTCTCCTCTGCCCTCAAAGCATCTGACCACACCAAGATCGGTGTGATAAAATGCTTTCCCAATTTCCCAATGGCGCTGTTTACATCCGGCGAAATCTAAGTCATAAAATGCTCGTAGCTTCCGGTTTCTTAGGCCATAGAGATGTTTGGAGCCACTCTGGTCTCTGATCAGCTCTATGGTCAGCTGGCTGAATCACCGGCTGCATTTTCAGGTTCCCTGTTGAGACAGGAGAGCCAGAGAAAAACACGGAAGACGTTGGGGGGGGGGGGGGCATTCCCTCCCACTGCTTGTAAAAGCAGTCTAGAGGCTAATTAGCCGCTAGGATTGCTTTTACATGAAAGCCGACCGCTGGCTGAAAAGAATGATACCAAGATGATACCTAAACCTGCAGGCATCATTCTGGTATAACCACTCAAAGTCGTGAATGGCGTACCTGAAGACAAAAAAATGGTTAACAATAAAGCTCAGTAAACGGTAAGGTATAAAAAATTGCATACCTGAAAAGCAAACATGATAAAACATAATAACAATAAAACATTGCAGAATAGAATACAGTAAAAAAGAACAGAACAATAGAGAGAGAGAATAGAGAGAGAAAGAACAATAAAACGACAACTATTTTTTTTTTATTTTATATTTTTGTATGTTTTTTTTTTTTTTTTTTTTACACTTTTTTTTGTAACTAACTTTTATAACTGTAACCGGTTCCAGGTTCGGGTCTCTCAAAATGCGATGGCATCTTGGGAGACCCTGTGAAAGTGTGCCCTAGTCTGTGCAATGCTGTACCCTACGCTAATACTCAACTATTGTATGGTAGCGTTCAAAACATTCACCAATGCAAAGACCAGGATTGTCAGGACAGGAAGGACAATAATAGCGGGTGTCACGTCTATATCCGCGTTTGCTGCAGACACAACATCTTTTTTGGGGGTTCGTTGGGTAGGGGTACTCGGGAGGACATAAAGAAAATGCCTCTCATGCAGCCGACTGCATTTGGTTGGGGATGTGAATGGGGGAAGTACGGGCGCTGCAGAAGCGGTGGGTTCCCAATTAGGATTGGCGAATGCAGCAGGAAGGGCACTATGGGCACGACGGGCCTGTGTTTGTCTTCTTGGTGGCAGCCGGACACTACTTGTGCTTGCCACCTCACCAGCTTGAACTGCACTTATGGGACTCGCCACGTCACCAAGTGTTACTGCAGTGCTGGTTTGACTACGACCGGGGTGTACTAGGCCGCTGGTGCTTGCCAGTTCACCAAAACGCTACCAAAAAAACTGTTAGCGATCGCAGGGATCAGGCCTGACTCTGCGAACGCTGCAGTTATGCGTTTAGTGTTTTGTAAGTGTCAGTGATCGATCGATACTGCACTTGGGTGGGCTGGGCTGGGCCGGGCGGAGGGGCAAAACGCAGGTGCTAGCAGGTATCTGGGCTGATCCCGCTAACACTGCGTTTGTGGGAACCCTAAACTGCTGGGGACGCTAGTATAGATCTGATCGGATCAGATATTGATCAGTTCAGATACTATACCACTAAGGGAGGCGTATGCTGCGTGCGTGGGTGTTAGCGGTACTGGTGCTAACCTGACGCTGCCTGGGGCTGGTGCTTGCCAGTTCACCAAAACGCTACCAAAAAAACTGTTAGCGATCGCAGGAATCAGGCCTGACTCTGCGAACGCTGCAGTTATGCGTTTAGTGTTTTGTAAGTGACAGTGATCGATCGATACTGCACTTGGGTGGGCTGGGCTGGGCCGAGCGGAGGGGCAAAACGCAGGTGCTAGCAGGTATCTGGGCTGATCCCGCTAACACTGCGTTTGTGGGAACCCTAAACTGCTGGGGACGCTAGTATAGATCTGATCGGATCAGATATTGATCCGATCAGATACTATAGCACTAAGGGAGGCGTATGCTGCGTGCGTGGGTGTTAGCGCTACTGGCACTAACCTGACGCTGCCTGGGGCTGGTGCTTGCCAGTTCACCAAAACGCTACCAAAAAAACTGTTAGCGATCGCAGGGATCAGGCCTGACTATGCGAACGCTGCAGTTATGCGTTTAGTGTTTTGTAAGTGACAGTGATCGATCGATACTGCACTTGGGTGGGCCGGGCGGAGGGGCAAAACGCAGGTGCTAGCAGGTATCTGGGCTGATCCCGCTAACACTGCGTTTGTGGGAACCCTAAACTGCTGGGGACGCTAGTATAGATCTGATTGGATCAGATATTGATCCGTACAGATACTATACCACTAAGGGAGGCGTATGCTGCGTGCGTGGGTGTTAGCGGTACTGGCGCTAATCTGACGCTGCCTGGGGCGACGCATATCACCACCGGGCGATCAGGGGGCTAAACCTTTATTCGGTAATAAACGGCGGGTGCCCTGACACTATAAAAAATAAACGAACTAACCAGCGTCACTCGTAACAGTTATACGGTGATCAGTGGTGAAAGGGTTAACTAGGGGGCAATCAAGGGGTTAAAACATTTATTAGATAGTATATGGGGGTCCCTGACGCTATAAAACGCTGACGGCGAACCTAAATATTTACGTTCCTAACTAGCGTCACCAGCGACACTAATACAGCGATCAGAAAAATGATCGCTTAGTGACACTGGTGACAGGGGGTGATCAAGGGGTTAAAACTTTATTAGGGGGGGGTTAGGGGGGTATCCTAGACCTAAAGGGGGGTAATATTCACTGCCCTAACACTGTAACTGTCACAAACTGACACTATGCAGTAATCAGAAAAAAAAAAAAAAAAATACTGCTAATGTCAGTTTGTGACAGGGGGGGGGGGTGATCGGGGGGGGATCGGGGGGCGATCGGGGGGGGATCGGGGGTGTAAGGTATGCCTGGCATGTTCTACTGTGTGTGTGTGTGTTGTGTGCACTTACATGTCTTCTCTCCTCGGCGCTGGGACGGAAACTGCCAGACCGAGGAGAGATGACATCACATCCTCTGCCTGTGTGAAACTACACACAGGCAGGGGAGGATTCCTATTGGCTGGGAGCGATCGCGAGGGGGGGGCCACGATCGGATGGTCTCCCCCTCGCCTCCCGACGCTCCTAGTCAGATGCCGACCGCCGGTGGCACCGGGGGGGGGTCCGATCGGACCCCCCGCCCGCGGGAGGCAGATCACGTACAGGTACGTGATTCTGCCTGCCCGTGCCATTCTGCCGACGTATATATACGTTAGGCGGTCGGCAAGTGGTTAATTATATCTATCAAATATTTTTTAGGGTTCTTATTAGGACAGTAGACATTGGCCAATGTATATTTTACCCCGTGTATAGTTCCTGTAATAAAAAGATATCGACCCTCCGGGTCTATTTTCCTTTGATCTATTAGAAAATGTACATTTTTCCCTATAACGATGGCTACTCCTTTGGCCCTTCTTATTGGCGAGTCTCCTTGATACCATGTTGGTATGTTTCTTGAATAAATTTTGGCATTTGAGTTTTGGGTTATATGCGTCTCCTGTAGGAAAATTATTTCTGCTTTACTTTTTTCTAGTTCTCGGAGAATGATGTTTCTCTTCCCTGGGGAATTTAGTCCTCGGACATTGTAAGAGATTATTTTTATGCTGTTTACGTTTTCCATTCTTGTGCCTTTTGTTCCCCGCCCGTCCTCCGGCCCTCCCCCCCACGCGGTCCCCCTAGGTGACCGGATGGAGGGGACACCCAGCGGACGCACGGGGTCTCCTCATCTCGTCTCAAAATAGGTGCGCCTATGTAACCACTCATGTGACTCAGACCTTTCCCTCCCCACCCTCCTTCCCTCCCTTTTCCCTCCTCCCACCCTCCCCCTCCCTTTTTTCTGATATGGGTTTTTTACCCCCATATTCTCTAGAGCTGAGAGCGTTTTACTTTGTTTTGTGGGGCACGCTCTGCCCCCTCTGCTCTATTTATTGTGAGGCGGAGCTCTGTAAGACACCCTATTCCCCCCCTGCCTAAGCACTAATAGGGCGACCCCCTGTCCACTCCGTGAGTCCCTGTTTCCCTCTCCCTGCATTTTTGTTGTGTTTTACCAATCCTTTCACTTTCCTTTTTTCCCATCCCATCAACCCCAGCCCCCCCCCCCCCCCCCTTTCCACTCTAAGGCCCCTTGCACCGTTGTGTGGTATTTTCTCAGATATTAATTTCCTCGAGAGTCCACATCTTGATGTCTGATCCTTGAATTTACTTGCCACTGCAGGTCATCTCCTGCCGTTATTCGCTCCTGACTATTTGCGTATTTTTCCAGTTCTGGGGAGGGGATTTCTAGTTTGTTGCAAAAGTCCGGATTCTCCTCCACATGTCTTAGCCTCGCACTTATTCCGTTTTTCCTTGCTATTAGACATGCTGGAAAACCCCAGTTGTATTGAATTTCTTGCTCCCGGAGGATTTCTAATAATGGCTTTAGTATCCGTCGTCTTTTCAACGTTTCTTGAGATAAATCTTGAAATATTTGTAATTTACCTCCCGCAAACTCTATTTGTGTTTTCCTCTTTAGGTTTATCCAGATCTGTTTTTTTTCTTCCCATTTTTCAAAGCGTACGATTACATCTCTAGATGTTTCCCTTGCGAACCTTTGAGGTTTTTTTACTCGAAAGACACTTTCTATTCCTATTGTGTTAGTTGTTTCCTTTCCCAAGATTTGGTTGAAGAGATTGTTCATTTTTTCTATTAGATTTTCTGCTTGTTCTGTTTCCGGTAACCCACGTATTCTCAAGTTTTTCTTTTTATCTCTATTTTCTTGCTCTTCTATTTTATATGATTGTTCCTGTTGTTCCCGTTTTAATTTCTTTATTTCGTCTTCCAGTTCCTTTATGTTTTTTTGATGTAGGTCTACTTTGATCTCTACTTCTTCCACTCTGTTTAACATATATCCCATATCTTTATGGAGTGTTGACATCTCTGCTTTTAGGGAATTCTCTAGTGCCGCGAACATTTTTTCCATATCCTGTTTTGTTGGCAACTGTGGCCCTTGTTGTCCTTCCTCCTTTCCTCTGTCTTCCTCTCCCATTTCTGGCTCCATTCTGGGTTCTGAGAGGTGGCTGGTTTCTGTTTGTACTTTATACTGGCCTTTTTTATCCTTGTTGTCCTTCTCTTTTGTATCTATTTGTCTGCCCTTTGAACCCACTTGTTTCTCTCCTTCTCCGATTCCTTGCTGTATATACCTGTTCATAGGGCCTGGACTTGGGCCTAGGCTGGTCCTAGGTGATTTCGGTATTGCTCCCGCACTTCTTGTTGTTTTCCCCTTCATGTTTGTTTCTATGGCTGTATTTATAAGATCTTCGAAGCTGCCTTCCAGAATACCCCTTGATTGGGGTCTCTTAATGATGAAAAAATCTCCCAGCCTTCTTAAATTGACTTATTTTTACTAATATTTCTTTTGTTCCATTCTCATACCCGGCATCCTCCCCACAATCCAATAATAGAAATAATTAATGAGATATAAGTAGTCCTCGTTTTCCAGAAGTTATGTTACTACCTTAAGTACATTAAGCATTCCTTGGTGCTGTTCAATTGTTTAAACCATAGTTTTAAGTCCCCATGCACACGGACGTCTCCACAGCTGCTTTTCTGAGCCCTTTCTGCAGCTCAAAAAGGCCTGTCTATGTCAGTCCATGGCCTCACGCCCACCTAGGCGTCTCTGAGCCGCAAGTGGCATAGGCGTTCCTAAGCTGCAAGAAAAAAAAAAAAAACGCTCAAAAACGCTATTGCAAAAATGCTGAAAAAAGCTGAAAAAATTAAAAAAAAAAGTCACTGCAAAGACACCGGCGTCTTCACAGCGCTTTTCTAACCACCCGTGTGCATGAGGGCCCAGGTGCTCAGCAAAATAATTCAAATGTTTTAGCGATATAATGCAATCTAATTCAAGTATTCAGCAAGATGATTTATATATTCAGCAGTATAGTTCCAGTATGAGCTTATATGTTCCACATTTTTGTTACTATGAAATTTCTTCTTATTCTATAGTTTGTACTATCAAGCCTATAGTTAGTACCATTTGCAAAAAACAAAAACAAAAAAAAAAAAAATTCACAAGAAAGGGAGATACTGCAGCAGCAGCAGCAAGCAGGTGGGGGCTGGGAGACAACTCTTCCGTTGGCTTGTCTTTCTTTCACCTTCTCCTTCTCTTCTCCCCTGTTCCCCCCCCGTTTTTATTGTTTTTCTTAGCTCACTTGATTCTACTTTTTCAGCTCTTTCGCCTTCATTTACTTTCACTTTTCATTCCATTTATTTCATTTTATTTCAATGTGATCTTTCCCTTTCGCTTTCTTTTGTTCTATTACTTTTCCTTTGCTTGTTCACTTCAAGACAATTGCAATAGAAAAGAGCAAAAAAAAAAAAAAAAAAAGGCTCAAAAACGCTATTGCAAAAACGCTGAAAAAAGTTTAAAAAAAAAGTCACTGCAAAGACACTGGCGTTTTCACAACGTTCTCCCAACAGCCCGTGTGCATGAGGGCCCAGGTGCTCAGCAAAATAATTCAAATGTTTTAGCGATATAATGCAATCTAATTCAAGTATTCAGCAAGATGATTTATATATTCAGTAGTATAGTTCCAGTATGAGCTTATATGTTCCACATTTTGTTACTATGAAATTTCTTCTTATTCTATAGTTTGTACTATCGAGCCTATAGTTAATACCATTTGCAAAAAACAAAAACAAAAAAAAAAAAAAAAATCACAAGAAAGGGAGATACTGCAGCAGCAGCAGCAGCAAGCAGGTGGGGGCTGGGAGACAACTCTTCCGCTGGCTTGTCTCTCTTTCACCTTCTCCTTCTCCCCTGTTCCCCCCCCCTGTTTTTATTGTTTTTCTTAGCTCACTTGATTCTACTTTTTCAGCTCTTTCGCCTTCATTTACTTTCATTTACTTTCGCTTTTCATTCCATTTTATTTCATTTTATTTCAATGTGTTCTTTCCCTTTCTTTTGTTCTATTACTTTTCCTTTGCCTGTTCACTTCAAGACAATTGCAATAGAAAAAAGCCAAAAGAGGGAAAAAAAAAAAAATACGGTACTTATCTTTTAGTTGTTGTTGAAGTTGGGACAAAAAGGGACGCTCACTACTGCTTGTTGCTGCTCTCTGATGCTGCGAACGTTCAGGTGCTGTCTCTGATGTTATCAATCTGCCCAGGTCTGTCTGACCCGCTGAAGTCTCAGCTGTTCTCTGCTCTCAGCTCTTCAGTGTCCGCTGCCGCTGCTCCTTGCTCCACTCACCCACCTTCCTGGCTCTCTCCTCCGAAATTCCCCGGTGCACTTCAGCTGGTTCCTCCGCTCTCCGCGGCCGGCAACACCGCTGGGGACTTGAAACAGCCCCCAGCAGCGCACCGTTTTCCCTGCTGCCGTCGCTTCCGAAGCGCTCCGATCTCCGCGGTTTTCCAGTTCTCCTAACCCCCCGTCCTCGATGAGCCTTCTAGCCCATCCGACTCCGGAGGGGTGGGGGGGGGGGGGGATGCAGTCAGAAGCAGGTACAAACTTCCTCTGGCTTACACCACAAGACAGCTCAGTGAGTGATGAGCAGGGGGGGGCGGGGAGGGAAGCTACCTACACCTTCTCATCAGGCCGATCATTCCTCTCAGCTGCAGGGAGAGGGTTCTCAGGATCCTCACGCCGTGCACAGAGCCATTACCAGGCTCCTCCCTCCCAGGATGACACAATTACAAATACTAACACATAATCACACATAGGTTGGGCTTGATGGACTTGTGTCTTTTTTCAACCTCACCTACTATGTAACTATTGTGTTATTGACACTTTGCAAGGACTCTGAAAAGTGATTCACACAAATATCTTCATTTGTATTTAATTGTGATGTTTTTATTTGAAAGGACTCTGAAGAGTGGTTCACAAACTGTGGCAGCGGGACCCCGTGCTACCTGGAAGATTGCTGGTTTATGCCAGATTTTGGAGAGACAGGCACGCTGATTGCCCAGCTGTGCTGGGCTATTTAGTTGTGACCCGACTATGGCTCAGGGCCCCACCCAACAGACAGGAGGTCTGTGCATGGGAGTCAGGTGGACTCCCATTCCTCTGCATGGGGGCAGCCAAAGCATACATGTCTGCAGGAGGCAGATGTGCTGGTGACAGAGCAGCAAGGAGCTATTCGTGAGTAAGCTATAAGAGAGCTTGACTCTAGGAACTCTTTTGGTCTGAGGAGCAAACTTAATGCCCAAGCTGGAGGCCTGAAGCAGCCGTGTGGTAAAGAGTAAGCCAGGAGGCTGAAATATCCTGATTGTGCAGGATACAGTAATGGCGGAACCCCCTGCATGGGCTACTGATGTCTGTGTGAACTTTTCCAGCTTTTAAATAAAAGTGGGCTACCTGCTTGAGTCTGATCTTACATATGGTGGAGGTATTGCTTTGGGCAGAGATGGAAGAGTTCCAGATCCTCGCATACCAAAAACAGTGAGTAGCAAGAAACTACTGTGTGTTTTGCAGCAATACTGTGAGGAGCAGCTAATGTCAACCCAGTGGAGTCTGTATGTGAAAGTGTGACGCTTGCAAGTCTTAGAGACAGTCCGCCAAATTTTCCTGTGTTCAAAGAAACTGTGTTAAAAAGTGTTGTGTGCCTGGCTGCAGAGATGGGGCGGTCAAAACGCAAAAAAGGAAGCAATGTTTGCTGAGATGAGAGACAGAACCATGTGGCTGGACGGGTTGTTACCAACAGAACAAGCCTCAGACTGGTGCAAGATGCATTTGGCCACACTGGAGCAAAAGGGAAAAGGAAAGAAACGCTGGCGCAAGGAGTCCAGTTATTAATGTGCAGAGTCCTAAGCTTGCAAGAGGATACAGTGTGGGAAGTCTGGACAAGACACTCAGGGAAGAGCGCTGTTTGCAGTGCAGTGAGTGGGGGCATGCAGACTCCAAGTGCCCTTTGTCCCAGGCTCCAGTGCAAAGTCGTCTAGCACAGAAAAGGTCTGCATCTGTGTTTGGGAAGCCTGCTCTGAATGTCAGGAGTGAGCAACAGGCTTACCAGAAGTTTGAGAGAAGTGTGGTTGCCTATAGCAACGCCTATGATGTCAGGTCTGTGGACTGCAAGATATTGCCTACAGAGGATTGTGGCAAGTTTAAAGCAACACCGCTTCGTGGAGAGAGAAGTCTACGTGTTTTGGAGAGCCAGCAAAGTGCAGCTGGGAGAGCACTGTTTCCATTAGCAACAGGAGAAAATGTGTCAATGGGAAGGAAAAGCTACAAGGAAGAGGTGGCCCACCATCCCCATAGAGATGCCAGTGAGATCCTGCATGTTGGGAGAGTGTCATTTCCCATAACAATTGGAGAAAGTCTGTTTGCAGAAAGGAGGAGCTACAGAAGAGAAGTGGCGGGGGCGTGTCCGGCAGCGCACTGAGGAGGACGTGGGGACACAGAGCTCCACAGATCCAACTACAATCCATCGACATCCTGGCTTAAAACATCCGGGTGAGCCACCAACTTTCCCCTAGTGGCCCCCAGACAGCTCCTGACCTCACCCCAGCCAATATTGAGAAGCCTGGCCGGCTGATAGCGGCTTTCCCCGGCCCGCTCCACACAGCTTGGGCCGGCAGCCATCTTGAGGCCCGCAGAGTCTCCTCCGCTGACTCACCACCTGGCAGATGCTCCCTATCCCGGCCACAGCCTGAGGTGAAGTTCCGGTCCGGGATCCGTCCTTCCATTCGACCCGCGGCTGGACCGTCAACACAGGGAGTCGCCGCCACCTTGCAATCCGTGAGGTCTACATCATCCCCGGGCTGGAGTGGGATTACAGGCAGAACACCCAGACACTCCTAGGCCTGCTTCCACGGAGGCACTCATCGACTGTACATCCGCGGGGTCCCACCGGTGCATCTCTATTGGCCGTCTATACAGACCTGTGGCCCACCGCCATTTTGCGGCCTATAGGCCTGTGGTTCCTCCAGCATCCCCCGGCCTGGAGTTCAGCGGTCCGTGAGTCGAATATCCGCCCGCCCTCCTCTGGTAGTGGCAGCATTCCTGAAGGGGGCAGAGGAATGAGGTACAAACGGAGGTCTGCCTGGGGTCCCCTGACAGCCAGCATCCTATACCAGCGATCCACAGCCATTCTGTGGCCATTGGAGTCAGACTCACCCTCCTCACCCAGGTACAGTACTATATAGCAGCCATCCCCATAGCTTGAATAAACATATCTAGCCCCAAGAAAGGAGAAGTTTATCAACACACCAACAGCAATTACTTTCTTGTCATCTCTACAGCATACCTTCTAAAGTAACTTTCGCAGGATCTCGCAGGATCTCGCAGGATCTCGCAGGGGATCTCACAGGGGATCTCACAGGGGATCTCACAGGGGATCTCACAGGGGATCTCACAGGGGATCTCACAGGGGATCTCACAGGGGCTCCCCCCCCCCCACCCCCCCAAGACTCCAGATAGCCCAATTACACCCCTAAAGCATAAAATAGGGGGGCGCAGGGGAGACTAACATCAATGGTGGACATGTTGTAGACCTTCTCCAGTCCCTGCTCCTTTACTAAGGGATCCTCCACCGCTACCAAAGCTTTCACAGGATCATATCCAGCTACCCTAAGACACCTCCAGGCACTACATGGGCAAAATAGGATTTCAGAAGTACATATATCAAGGTTTTGTACCACCATCAAAACATGGAGCGATTCCTATATAGGATTCCTATAAATCCCCTGCTTTAACTACGCCCACAGAGCCGACTGATGCTGCAGACCTCTTGGCCTCCGCACCGGGTATATTTCACACAGGAAATACTAAGCAGCAGGCGAATTCTGCCAAAGCAGTCACGGTAGCAGTCTTAGACCTGAAACTGCAGACACTTCTACAAGATTTGACACGCAATATAGCTAAAGAAGTTGGGAAGATTGCTCAAGAGCTCAGGGGGGAGATTGATCAGCTTGGAGAGCGTACTGCCACTCTGAAAACTAAATTTGACGAGACTGTACAATATATGCATGCACTTGAGGGAAAAAATGCATTTCTTAAACACACTGTTTCCCAAATACAACTCCAACAAGAAGATCTGGAGAATAGAGAACATTGTTCGAATGTGCGGATCCGTGAAGTCCCTGACACATTTAATGATAAAGAGCTATAGACATATCTACTTAATCTTTTTATCACGCTAGCCCCACATATACCCGATATTGATTGGTGCCTAGATAGGGCCCACAGATCCTTGGCTCCCAAACCTCCTCCTGGCTCCAATCCGAGAGACATAAAAGTTCGTTTTCATTACTATGACAGTAAGGAAGCTTTAACAGCAGCTACACGCAACAAAAATCGCATCGACTTCAAGGGATCCAAAATCCAAATCTTCAGTGACCTCTCCCCCATGACCCTAGCGAAAAGATGCAATCTCCGTCCAATCACGGCCCACCTTCAACTGCATCAAATCCCCTGCAGATGGGAATTCCCATTTCGGCTCTCAGCATCCAAAGATGGCACACAATATTCCATCAGAGATATTCATGAATGCGAGGTCTTCATTCGAAACTTGGGACTACCTCCGGTTCCAGAGAAGCGCTCCAGCTTCCCCCGCCTGCACTGCCCTCCAAGCCACTTCAGGCCCCAGCAGCAATTTGGACCCCAGTACGTCGAAGACAACAGAAGGCTCTCTCTAAACCGCAACGATCCAATCCGCCTAGACCCCCCACCTGATGCTCCAAGGATTTCCTGACTTGCATCTCTTTGTCTTTGGTCCCCAGATACCTGATGAAATCGGCCGAGATCTAGGGTATCTGCGGGGAGAGTTCTCCCCTATACCCCTTCCCTCTTCTGAAATGATCAGTAAGCCCAGTTTCTAATGTTTTATCTATTTTTTTCACACGTTTTTCCATTTTGGAAGACTTCTGTTCTCCTTTTAGCCCCTATTGTAGTTCCAGTAAGTGGTGCTCTGTTATGAACGTTACTACATGTTAAATGTCCGAAACCAGTTATCTCTTAAAGGAGCTGGCCACAGTCCGCTGTTCTAGCTGACCGCCATGCTCTTCTACATGTCCAAGGTATCCCACCTTGGTCCCCTGAAGGACTTTCCCCCTTCAGGCTTTCAAAACACTGGTTTCAATTTTTTATGTTTTTTTTTATTATTTTTTTTCTTCTTTCATCAGGTCTTTTTTTTGACCTGCCATTATGTTTGAGTTTGATATGGTTCTATTACCTGGTTAACAAATATTCAGTCATTGTCTTCTTATTGTATGAGAAATGCTCACGTGTTTCCCTGTAGATCATTTATAATATGGTTGGTTATACTCTCATGCCAGGTTAAGAGAATGCTTGCTATTCAACTTGAGACTACCACATGGCCTTAAAAATCTTTTCATGTAATGTAAAGGGCTTGAATTCCATTCACAAACGCTGGTTGGCTCTGAAGGAATTCACGGCCTCAGGGGCTGACGTGGTCATGGTTCAGGAGATGCCTCTCCGTCCGGGGGGCTCGTTCAAATTTGCTTCCAAAATGTTTCCTACTGCTTTTATGGCCTCCGACCCCTCGGGAAGGGCAGGTGTAGCCATTCTGATCAAACGCTCCTGCCCATTAAAAATTACTGCCTCAACATTGGATCCCCACGGTAGGTATGTCCTCCTGAACTGTGTCCATTACAAAACACCCATCACATTAGTCAATGTCTACGCCCCTAATTTGGGGCAGATCGGATTCCTCACAAAGATCCTCGAGAGGTTACACACCTCCCCACAACCTTTTTGTAATAGTTGGTGGCGATTTCAATTTGTACATGTCCCCCAGCAAGGACAGACACGCACTCTTCCAAAAACACCCCACCACTCCAAGCTCACAAACTGTCCACTTCATTTCGGAAACTGACGCGCTCATACAAATTATTTGATGCATGGAGGGTGAAACACCCCACACATAGGCAATATACCTTCTACTCCCCTCCACACAAACTGTACTCTCGCTTAGACCATTTTCTGCTTAACACACCCCTACTACCTTATCTGGTTGCTTCCGAAATAGGCCCCATTACATGGTCCGACCATGCCCCTATTACACTAGATTTAGCCATACACTCTGCACTGCCTAAGACATGCTACTGGAGACTTAACGAGTCCCTTTTGTGAAACACTGATACCAATAAACTACTCCAATCGAAACTCACAGAATATTTTCAGCTTAATGAGGGCTCTGTCTCGAGCTTTTCTACCCTATGGGAGGCCCATAAGGCCTTCTTTACAGGCGAATGCATTTCTGTTGGTTCACACAAGAAACAAGAATCTACTCAACAAAAATCGGTTCTTCTAATCCGGCTACGCTTAGCGGAAATGCATTTGCTTCAATCTCCCACGATAACCTGCCTACGTACAGTGTTATATATCTGAAACCAAATTAAGGCTTTGGATAGGAGTAAAATCTCTAGGGCCATGTTATGGTGAAAACAGAGGTTTTAGGAGTATGCAGATAAGCCACATAGGATGCTAGTTCATAAGTTAAAACCACACCCATCTCTATCCCTGACCATATAATACAACCCGATGGTACGCCTACTTACTCCCCCCAGGTCATGTCAAAGGTCTTTGGAGATTTCTATAACAAACTTTACAATTGTCTATGCTCAGACCCATTGACCCAGTTTACACAAGAGAAGTTTGACGCCTTCGTATGATCCTTACAACTTCCGCTGATCTGTCCAGAGCAGCTATCCTCACTTAATACACCAATTAACGCTGAATTAGCAGACATGATTAGACTACTCCTCTCACACAAAGCTCCAGGCCCTGATGGACTCCCCTATTCATATTATAAAACCTTCCTCCAAATATTAGCTCCACACATGTTGAATTTATTTTCCTCCTTACTCAAAAAGGTACTTTGCCTCAATCTCGGTTTTTACATGCACATATCATAGTAATACCCAAACCAGGCAAAGACCCATCTATCCCTGATAACTATCGCCCTATTAAATTCGGATTATAAAATCTTTACAAAAATATTGGCCAACAGACTCTCAAAAATATTACCATCACTAATACATAAAGATCAGGTGGGTTTTGTCCCCACAAGACATGCCGGGGCCAACACTAGGCGCACAATAGACCTTATCGATTAACTAGAACAAAAACCCCTGCTCTGATTGTAAGTCTAGATGCCCAGAAAGCATTTGATCGACTCAGTTGGCCCTTCATGTTCGCAATTCTGGTGAAATACGGTTTCTCTGGACCTTTTATACATGCCCTCCGATCCCTATATTCCCATCCCACCTCCCAGGTACAATTATCATTTCATATATCCCCTACATTCCCTCTTAGTAACGGTACCAGGCAGGGGTGTCCCCTGTCACCCTTATTGTTTGTCCTCAGCTTAGAACCCCTGGCTGCTGCCATACGCGATAGCCCCAATGTTAATGGAGTATACTTGCGACATAGAGAATACAAAATATCCCTTTTCGCAGATGACATCCTCTTGACGCTCACAGCCCCACACACATCCCTGCCATCACTCCACATATTCTAACGGCTTTTAGCGCTATCTCAGGTTATAAAATCAATGCTACCAAGATGGAAGCCCTTCCCATTAAGATCACCCCTCCTCAACAAAACTATAATTACCACTGGTGTGCTTCCTCGCTTAAATATTTAGGAGTTTACAGCATCATACTCTACGTTATACCAAGCTAATTTTCCCCCACTATTCAAAGAGATCAATCACCTTTTGACACAATGGACCGCTCTTCTCCTCTGCCTTTTGGGACGTGTAAATATTCTCAAAATGTCGATACTTCCCAAACTTTTGTATCTATTCGAGACACTCCCAGTGGCAATTCCTATGTCACAACTGAAAGCGCTTCAAAGGAGAAGTCTCTGTTTTATATGGAATAACGCGTCCCATCGGGTGGCAGGATCAGTGGTCATGGCATGTAAAAATAGAGGAGGTTTAGGAGCCCCTGATTTTATTAAATACTATTATGTCTCACACTTAAGAGTCCTTACTTCCTGGACTCACAGGAAAGCTCCAAACAGATGGACCGAGATCGAAATGAGCGTTACCTCTCCGGTCCATCCATGTTACCTGCTCTGGCTGTCTAGTGACAAACACATGCCCCACCTGAGAGGTTTATGCCTGGCTCCAATGCGGTTTACCCTAGCAATATGGAAAAGATGCTCTGATCGTTATTCATTATCTTCTCCATGCTCACCTCTTATAAACCTTCTCTTCAACCCGGACATCCCTGACAGCTTGTCCTATGATCGTATGTTACACTAGACTAGGGCCGGGATCTTTCAGCTGAGGCATCTTGTTAATCCAGCTTTGAGACATCTATTATCCTTCGCTGACCTACAAAAACAATACCAGATTCTTAAAACTTTTTTCTATACCTACTTACAATTCAGACATTTCTTCGCCTCTAAATCCCTCACCCTTTCCCTGGACAAGCCAACAGACTTCGAAATGTTATGTGCCAAAGGCCCCTATGAGCCCCAATTAATCTCCACCACATATAGAATTCTACACAAAGCCAACCCCTTGAAGGTAGATAGTCATCACTACATGAAGAGATGGTCTCAAGTACTCAAACATGACATTTCTCTGTTAGATTGGGAGAATATCTGGGAATCCACCTCCAAAATCTCCCGCTGTGTCACACATAAAGAATCCGCCTATAAAATTCTACTATTCTGGTATAAAACTCCAGAACGCCTACACGCATACAACCCGACAACCTCACAACTATGCTGGAGATGTAATAAAGCTGTGGGCTCACACTTTCATATTTTCTGGGAATGTCCTCTAGTCACCCAATTTTGAGCTCAAATACAAACGGTCCTGGAGAGGTTGATGGGGGTCCCCGTCCCCCTAAACCCAATGCACTATATATTGGGCCTTCCCGTCTCTGGTATTCACAAATCTAAAAGAAGACTGATGTCCTTTATATTATTAGCAGCTAAAAGAACTATTCCCAAACTATGGTTCTCTACCGCCTCTCCCACTCTTACACAAACCCTCTCCATCGTATCGGACATACAGAGAATGGAACACCTAACAGCCGTAGTTGATGATGTATCAGATACATTTTCTCAAATATGGAAGCCATGGGATGAATCTGAATATAGCTCTGAAACATACAGTCCTAATTAAGCAATAGCCGATTTGTATAGTCAATTTATCCTTAGGGTGTCGCTGACTTTACTAAAAGTTGACTATGCCCTCTCACCTTTACTGCCTTGCGCTGCTTCTGTACCTCCTACAGACATCGATAGTATATACCAAGGAAACCAAATCGTACATATGACAATCAATACTCTTACCTAGATGGATTTTTCAATATCTCTGTATTTA